>NC_068554.1:7111778-7839528 GCF_026212275.2 Microplitis demolitor | reverse complement strand
ATTTGGCGCTCAGGTGAGGCCCTTGGTAGATTCGGACTACCGAGGATAACCCCCTGAGCATTCAACTTAAAAATAATAATATTATTGTTCGAATAATTATTCAATCTATTGATCATTAAACACTTACTGAATCGTCTCATTAAATTTCCGGCAAATGATTCGTTGTTAGATGTCATACCAGTTGTCGATGTCAAATTATTATCATCATTTCTAGTAAATAATCCATCGTTGTAGTTATTATTATTAAGTTTTTGATTTTTTAAATTAGGTACTGATAATAATCGTGTCTTGATATGTCGTCCTTTTAAACGTTTTTTGTGTAATTCCAGTAACTTATCATTATTTCCTAACAGAGGTAGATCAATAGGTCGTATCGGATTATCAGTTATCGGGCTTATTAATTTTTGATTATTGTCATCACTGTCATCATTGTCATCAGACACATCACTAGGGCTTGTAATTGTTGATAACTCACAGGTCATTGTTGTAAGGCCATGTTTTTCAGTACGCAGAGAACTTGTCGATACAGGACTTTTATTTGATGATGATGATAATGCTATAGTTGTTGAAGCAGTTGTTATTTCATCATTCAATTCAAGTAATACTTCGGTAGGATTACGATAAAAAGTTGATTGTGATACTTGTTTCTAAGGGTTATAATTTGACTTTTTAATAGAAAAAAGATTATGAGAGTATGCTGGATTTAATGATAAAATAATTTCTTTTAACGGAGTAGTTGAAAGAATTAGTTTAGGTAAGTAGATTAGAACTTCTAAAATTAGTTCAGACTTGTCTATATCTGAGTAGATCAAAATAAATTAAGTTCACTATAACCAAAGACAATATATCCAATCTTATCGAATATAGTACCGTGTACACAGAATAAAAATTTTAGTTAAATTTATGATACTAACATCATCATTTGTCCTATTGATTATTGTAGTGGTGGACTAGACTTTTAAAATCGTAATTTTTACGATGTAGCGTTGGAAATTTCATTTAAGAAATAATACTTCAGACAAATAATACGAAGTCTCAAGCTCTTCAATATAAATTATGATGTGAACATCTTAAAATTTGAAGAGATATTTTAAATAAAAGAATAAAATAATAACCGATCAGCAGTTGAATTCGATCCCGAGTCCTTTTGAGTGTCAAGTGTCCCACGCCTTAGACCACTCGGCCACCGAAGGGCCTACACTTTAGGTTGTTTTTAAGATCCATATAAACAATTTGAATTAACAGTCATAAGTCACGAGAGCTCCTCTTGCGGAAGACGCAGTTACTATTTAAAAATTGCGATGTAACATCATAGTTTTTATAGCTTCCATCGTATTATAACAGAGGCAGCACTGTAATATTTATTTTATTAAAAAGTAAATATAAATAATAAATATACGAATAAATCTAATTTTAAAAGGTAATTTTTATTTCTTTTTTTTTTTACGATGTTAAATTTTAATTTTTAATCCTAAAAGTCTTTGTTAAAATTACGATGTTAAGCAGTAAAAAATATAACCCACATAGTAAATTTTGAAATGAGACATTTTAAAAGTTACGTTAATAAAAGTCTAGTCCACGATTACGATGTTAACATCGTAAATTTTGGTAGAATTTTCTTTCCGTATATGTATAGTTAAATTCATTTTTATCACCAAATTTATGATTATGTGAAATAAGATATACATATATTTAATTTTATTTAGGTTAATCTGATTTGATGTGATATGCTTTACTAAACCAGTTCTTTTTTGTATACACGGAGCAAAAATTAAAGTTTTAATTACGTTACAATCGTGATATTTATTATTGTTATTTGTATTTTGATGTGAAGTTCTCCCAGAGAATAAAACGCTCTCGGTAGTTACCTCCACTTTTAGAAAATGAATCCAATATCACGCCATTAGTACACAGTAACATTACAAACAGAAAATTTTCGGCAATCTCGACGGTGACTTACGTACTGGGAAAACTTTAGTAATGATTACAATATAGATAGTGTACTTATTATGTTATACTATATAGTCGTTCGAGAGAGAGTTCAGGATTTTTTCCCATCATTATTCCTTTCCCATCCATTATGCTATTCGGAAAGATATTCCGCGCATGCGCAAATCCAAATATTATGTTGGTGAGAGAATAACTGCAATAGAATGAAATCTCAAACTCTATAGGAAAACTATGACTGTTACGATTTTCAGTTAGCAATATTCATAATGCTAATGTAGTTTTTTTTAAATACAAATTGAGATAATACAAGTTATCATTGTAACAATCAAAAATTCCATCCAATAGACACAATTAAAGTGAATGTTTTATACGAAAAAAAAATAAGGAACTTTATCTAAAAATATGGGATAAAATTACAAAATTTATAATATAAACTTCGAACGCTATTAAAATCGTATAATTTTTACTATTTTGCAGGTTTACTCTTTAGTTGTGTTTAGTAATTTTTATGAGGACACTGAAAAAAAAGTATTGTGACCAGCACGATACTGTGTTCTGACTATAACAATACTCGTTTAATTATTCAGGCGTTAATGATAATATTTACACGTATAGCACTGAAAACAATTCAAATCGTAAATGGGACTAGAACGTATTATGACAGTAACTATATATATAACTCTCTTCACGGTATGCACACGACTATCCATTAAATCGTTCCAATCAAGATATTTTTTCTGTGAATTAAATTGACTATTGCGAACGTGCGTTTTGATTTTACGACTTGAAAAATCGAGCGCAAAATCTAACTGATTCTACGGCCATCTATTAGAATAATTTGTATATTAATTAACACTCCTCAGTCACCCGGGGCCCCCTCGATCAAATTCTAATTGAATTTAGACGACAGTGGGGTAGTTCCACCCCTCCAAAATTAACATATAAAAGGGCCAGCAGACACTTGCTCGAGCACTTAGGCCCTGGCCATCGCCTAGAGTGGACTGAGGATGCTTAGCGTGGTCCCTACTCTAGCACTAAGACTCATAACAATTTATTTAAGCCGGTCTAACGATATCTAGTCTATTAGTTTGTTATATCTACTCATTTAGTCTAACACTCAGTTCTATTTCGGTCAGTCTATTACCTGAATAATTTTATTTATTGAGACCTTTCGTTTATATTAAACTAAATTATTGATTTTATTGTAAGTGATAATTGTAGTCATTCAAATTTTTTAAATAAGGAGACTTGAAACTCCTTCGTCTGGTCAAAGAAAACCAAATTCGATTATTAAGTGAGTATGGTGGTTTGGTGTACGACATCTGCCCGCGAGGATTCACTGAAGAGGATCGATGTCGAGTCCAAGAAGCCCGCAACCAATCGGAGATCGATATCACCAGTAAGCCCACGTGTAACCAGATAAGTTTCGACAAATTATTCACAACCCTTTTCTTTCTCTTTAACGCAGTATTTATTTTGATTGATTATTAATTCGTTCCCCGCGTCCAATAAATCTCGTGCGCATTCAATAAATTTATTCATTGTCGCTAGATGCATATTTGTTCTTATAAGTAATTAATTAATTAATAAAAGGGGAAACTATTGTGAAAATAATATTTGGGGTTTGGTTAAATAAAATTTGTTATATATAACTTAATTGAGTCTCTTTGGTCGAATTTCCTTATCACCAGCGTCTCTTAGAATAAGTTATATTTCAGCCGCGTGTCCGGTCAGAACGAGTCTGCCTACATCCTGAAATCTTTTCCCGTTTCAGAACCAGCAACAAAATAGTTATAATTTATATTTAGATTAATAATTTAAATTTAATTAATTTATTCGGGAAAATTTTATTAACTGTGGTTCGTGGCTACTGGACACGAAGTAGCCAGGGCTCACCGTTATACTATGTATATAGTAAATTTTACTATATTATAATAAAAAAATTAGATTAAATTACATTTATATTAGTTTTACAACTTTTCATTATTATTATTATTAGTGGTTCATTTTCAATGCTTAGAGAACTATCTCCGATAGTTCAACTTTACCGAAGGGTGCTCAGGAGCACCATCCGTTACTGCTGCGATGCTCCATCAACATTATAGTTAGCAAGCACAGGAGGCCAAATTCTGTTGCCTAAGACGAAGCGATCCGAGGATACCATTTTTCTGGATTTACAATGTCAGAAATTCAACTTGAAACGAACAAGTTAGTATTTTAGCTAATACTGATATAAAAGACTGTTTCATGCCCTCAAGGACGTCAACAATGAGAACGACAATTTGTTGTGGTCAGTCTTTCGAGTTGCTGCAAATATCACGTTCCAATAAATACGGTAACGATCATTCAAAACAACTTCCAAAACATCTCCTGGCAGATAGGACAGATTGGTGTTTCGATACCATGCGTATGACAAAGCAGGTAATAAAGTATTGGCATGGCAGCACCATAACGCTGAATGTATGAATATCAAGCACAAGACATATTAATAAGAGATGCATAAACGTCTCAGGATGTTGCTTACATACCCTACAGAATATATCGGATAGCTGCATCTGGAGATCTTTAGCATGGTATACGAGAGTGTTGATAACACCATCTTAACAAGCGAAAATATATCCTTCAGTCCCCGACCTCAGTCCAGCTGACTTCAAGATAGAAAACGTCAGCTACATAGACAAGTCATGATCACTGACGTGTTTAAAGAACAAACCGTGAATGGACTTGCACATATGCGTACCGAGCAGTTTTTACTGCTCAACATTCCTGATGACACTCTTAAATTCTTTCTTAGAAAGTTCCATAAAAGGGCTTGTTTTTCCGAGACAAAGGGTTTCGGTCGCGTAGATTGCTGCCTTATATAAAAACATTCCCTTTTGCCTATTACCATGTTAATAAACAATTTGCATAAGGAACTCATTTTCATCTGCCGTGAAATTGACAACTTTGTTAGGCTAAAACATCTACCTTTGTAGGCCCAAAATCAAATGATTATGTAGACACTCCAAGCTCTGTAGACCTCTCCCTCCAATGTGCCGGGAAAGGTATAATCTGGTGACGGAAGATTTAACGTACATACTACGATTCATGTCCGTGGCTTTGCATGTCTTGATATCGAGATATCTTAGCTCTTTTCGGGTCCATTTAAGGACATCAAAAGAGTTAGAGTAGTATCGGTACACTAAGCATGTTTTTAGCGGTGACTTTGTTCTTGCCAGAAAGTTCTGATGATTAGATTTTCCGGAGTCAGCGCACGTACTCACTACAGAGAGTCATTTTGATGGATTTATTGAACAAATGCATGGAGGAACGAGGAAAGGTAAATAGAGAAGGGAGGGTGAGGAGGACAAAGAGAGGGAAAAATATTTAAATAGATATGAGTGATCGGGGACAGGGATAGATTTAGATTGGAGAGGAGGGATTCGGAGGAGCTCCGAGTTGAGGGATAGGGATCGCGATGTTCCGAAACAGGAAAAGAGGAATAAGATTAAGGAGTCAGAGTTTAACCCAAGATATAAGGACGTGGTGACGGAGGGGAGCCAGAATATTGGAGTGGGGAAATAGGTTTGAGCAGCAATGAAACGAGATTAGTAGCGAAGATTAAGTATGGGAGTGAGTTGAGGGGTAACTGGTACTGGATGAAAGAGAAAGATAGGAGGAGTAGGCTCTGTGGGGTAGAGAGGGAGACGGTCGAACACGTGGCAGAGAGATGCCAGAATATAAGGAGGTGGGGTAGGATGTGGAAGGAACTTATGGAACGGTTGGGGGGGGGGGGGGTTGAGTGGATGGAAAAGGTTAAAGTGAGTACAAGAATCGAAGCAGAGTGAAAGGTAGGAATGGAATGTAAGGAACAACGTGTGTGGCGACGAGGGCCCGGGCACCCAAGCGGATGATAATGATGATGATAATGATAATAATAATAGTAGTAATTATAATTGTCGGGGGAGGCGATAATGGTAATAGTAGTTTTAAAAGTAATCTTAAGGTTTTAGGAATAGGTGTTGTTATTATAGCTGTTGTTATTATTATTATAAGGATATAGGTTAAGATTGAAGTTTTGTAAGAGGGTTGTTTGTGAGGCTCATACCTAGGCCTGGACAGGTACACATGTAAGCCCAAAGACAATAATGTTGGTAATAAAATTAAATTGAATTATAAGTCAATTAATGATGAATAAAACTTGATTGCTGTATAGAACATGAAATTCTCAACAAAAAAAGTTCTCATAGTCAAATAATTACGACCAATATTTCCTGGATAATAGAGCTTATAAGTGGAACCTTAATAAAAATAAAATATAATGATATATAATAAATTTTCCGAACTGATAAGAGGAATTTCTCTGTTTATTAAAGTATAATCTGAAGTATGTTTAATGCAAAAAAAATTTTGCTGACACATTCTAATATATATTAGACCGCGGTCAAAATAACCGCGACGAAAAATCCGTAGACAAAATAACCACACGACAAAATATCCGCGGAAATTACATCCGATGAATAAAATATCCTGAAAATTGAGGTAACAGAGGGATAAATTCATCACATCAAATTTTTCATAGTTAAAATAACAGTAAAAGGAAGTTATTAAAATCATATTTTTAGGAACATTTATCATTTAATTCATCACATAATATATCGACAAATATTTAATCAGCTGAATTTTTTTCACGAATATTTTGTCCACAGATTTTTTATCATTTATTTTGATCCGAACCGTCGCTGCAACAGTACTGCAACACAGCGGCTCCAGGTAAAAATATTCATTATTATTATTATTATTATTATTATTATTATTATTATTATTATTATTATTATTATTATTATTATTATTATTATTATTATTATTATTATTATTATTATTATTATTATTATTATTATTATTCCATTCGATTGAATAGAATAGAAGTAATTGTAATTATCAAATACTTATTTAATTGTCCGGAAAGTGAATTATATATGGCCATGTATCAAAATTTCTAATATATACATAGCCATGCATAGAAATTTCAAATTAATTAAAAAAAAAGAGTTAATCAATTTCAGTATTTTTTTTTCTTGTTCAATCATTTTGGTAATGCGGGAATTATCAGATATGTGATTAATTAAATTTCTAATCTAGTAGAAATTTTTTATTTCGAGAAGCAAAACGCTAGAATTATCAACTAACCGCACACACTGCCGTGGGCTTCGAACCCGGGACCAAGAGAACGAAAGACCGACGCATTAACGACTAGACTACGCTACCAACGGTGATTACTAAATTTACTTGTGCTATATGAGATTGAACGAATACATTATTCTTCAAACAGTACAATATAATTGAAAATCTATCATTATTAATAACAAAAAAATTTCTTATTTTTTTTTTCGTGTGCTATAAAATCCGGTTTGTAAGTAATTATGATATGCGTAATTTTGGTTACATAGTTATGTATAAAATTGTTTGAAAAGTATTTAGGCTCTATATATGGCGGTGTATGGTCATATGTAACTCGTTTTTCCTATATGATTAACTATTATGCTTACACTGTAAAAAATTTGCGAAGTAAACGCGGAATGAATACGGGGTGAATGTGGAGTGAATGATTTTCTATTTCTTTTATCGCCCGGAGTGAATTTTATTTCGAAGGGAAGTTTTAGAACATATTAATTATAAAAAAAATTACTAATACATAGTGAAGTTAGGTCTTATATATTTAGACATTTATATTGGCTACGGAATAATTAGGAGCTCTCTTTACATATATTCATAAGAAATATTTTCGTTTAAAATTATAATCTGTTAATAATAAAAAATTTTGCTCGTATGAAATTCAAAAAATCGATTTTTCATTTTCGCTCATTAATATGTTTTCAATCAGCCACGAACTGTCATAGAACTTACATCAATGATACCACGAAAGAAAATTCTATATTGTACCAAAATATAAACAATTCCCATGAAAATTATGCCACTATAACTATTAAAAATGAGATGTTTTCACTATGTCTTATATATATAATTATAACTTAGTGAGTTACTAAAACATTTTATAAATTGAAAGCATAATTTTTCACAAAATTTTGAATCATATTTTTAAGGTTGTTCGGACAGTACCCCATAAATCAAAGTAAAATCTAAATTTTTTTTCCCATAAATTGAAAATGTAATTATATAAATTCATTGTCTAAATTTAGACTGCACTCATTATTATTTTCGAACGGATTAATCCATTAATTTAATTAATATAAATAAAAAATAAAGTACTTTTGATTCAAGTATTTTTTTTCATAATGTAGATTTGACAACGTCGCTTCGATCATCTGTTCACGTTGATCTAGCTGGAAAGTGTTCAGTTGAATTTTATTTATTATCAAGAGTAAAGAATATTTTATTTAATTATTATTTAATTAAAAAAATTTATAATAAATTTAAAAATAAGTCATAGAAATTATTTTTACTAGCTTAAAATTATTTTACTCCTGCTTATTATGTATAATATTTTGTATTAATATGTTAAAAATTATTTATTTAATTTTTTCAGATTACCGCAATTACAAATTTAAAAATAAAATAAATAATTGTCATAAAATATGATATGCATCTGCAGAAATAATCAGTTATATTTTTTATGACAGGGATGATTTAAAATAAATTAATTTCATTTGTAAATTAATATTTAAATTTGAATTTGATTCGACTGCGCTCTCGGCCCACGAATTTCCGTTGTCCCCACGCCGTCGACGATCGATAATATGGGACTCTATTAATTCATTGGTACGCTTGGCCGTGCGATGAATGGGTACTCTACAGGGACCCCGAGTCCCGCCGTTTTTAGAAATTTGAATTCGAAAAAGATCTGGATGGTACGAGCCTGACATGGAATTAAAAGTGGGGAGCTGCTGGTTTCGCGGCGCAGAGAGAGGCACTCGAGCGTCACTCACTGCCGAGAGCTGCGAATAACCAGTCGCCATTGTAGTCTACTATTTCTCTCTCTACATAAAGTCTATAACATCTAATCATAATTTATGGTGAGTCGTAAGACCCCATGAAAATTTAATTAATTACTGATCCAAGTGAGTTTTGGTGTTCCACAAAATTATCATTCAACGAGGATTTACGGCGAGTTAAATAAACCCCGTGCCTGGTACATCTCCAGTAACCGGTGAGTCTAAGTTTGACCCCGGACGCCAATTTTCAATCCACTTTGTGGCTTTTGTAAAATTTCACATAAAGATTTAATAATTGCGCTGAGTTTCACAACCGCGCGAATTAATAAGGAAATTTTTATTACCAATTGGCAGCAGGAGAAGGAACGTAAAAGGTATCCAGCGTCAGCAAGCTCAGGCGGCGTCCCTCCTCCCACCTAATGGCGTCGATAGGAACATCATCGACAACTTCGGTAAATTTATGAAGACCATCTTCAAAGATTTAATCCTTTTATTTTATCAAAAGCTAATATTTATTTATATTGAACTTGAAAAAAAAATTAAAAAAAAAAAAAAAGTAAAAAAAAATTTTATCGATTTTCGCGGCGTGGATTCGAGAGCGTTCGGTTGCCATTTTCTGTAAGTGCCTGGGTTTGTCATTTTTAGGTAGCGTCATCTTGGAATACTTTTCAGCTGAGTCTAGCGACCACTGATTAATTATCCAATAATTAAAAAATTGTAATATTTAAATTTAGTTAAATTTAGCTGGTATTCTTCTGGAGATACTGAGTCCCAACGACCGTTCTCTAGAAGGTGCTGGAACTTTAGTTATGAAAGTGACCTTGGTGCTGAGTCTCACCGACCGCATCATTGGGAACTTTGTTAAGTAAAATTCATTAAGATAAAATTTAAATAAAATAAAAAATTCAGGAAAGAAAAACAGCCCAGAACTTTAAGCGTCGTTTATGATTTTTTATTTGCGGAGAGTCTGCATGAGAGTGTGAACTTGAATTCATTTATTGCTTCGCCAGCAAAAATTTGTCGTATATTAAGGAGATAATAATTGTTATTATAATTAAAGAAATTTTATATTGGATTTAAAACTAAGTCAAATTTTAAAATACGTAAATGTTGTCGGGAAATCGCAATTTTATATTAAACTAGAAACTATATCTGTTGCCACATAATTATTATAAATAAATTTGGATATATTTTATTAAATTAAATTTGCTGAAATAATTTATTCTCAATTAACTAATGACGCTGAGTCCAACCGACCGCTCATTAAGTGATTGAATTTGTTATATTTAAAACCTAACTCTGCAGCTGTGTGGTCCAGCCACGGTAAGGAAATTTTCGAACTCATCCTTGAGATTTCATTTCTCTCTGCTTTGTTTTGCCTTGCACACGACACTGAGAGATAGTGCAATTTACTCTCAGTGGCGCCCTTAGGACTTTTGAGTTCAAAAGGTATCCAAATTGTGACCTCGTAAGCCTCATCGTCAAGACCACGGAAGTCGAGGGGTACCCGGTTATATTTTGATTTTAAAAGTTCGCGCGTTTTATTTCTTGCGACGTTGCCGCACTCATCTGAATCACTTGAATAGATTATTTTTCATCATGGCGCATGGATATTATTGTGAATTTTCTGTGTTTCTTATTAGATTATATTTAAAATCATTCGTCAGAACACTTTTCAACTAATTTTAACGTATTCTACGATAGTTAATTAATAAAGAGGAAAGTTTTTTGTTTTTTTATCTTTATAGGGAGCAACTACATAACTCGATACAAGGGCATTTAGTCGACGTTTCCTATACTCTGTATGTTAAATTACGATATTTCAATAATTAATAACGTGAAAACTATTCGTCAGATATACCTGAAAAAAGTAATTTATACGTATTTAATATTAATTAACAACATACTAAATATTTTGATTTTTATCTAAATGTCGCAGTAATGTCCGAACAACCTTAAGTTCCACAACTTGAAATTTTTTTATGTTCTATTTTCAATTGCATGAAATTTTTTGTAAGTACCATAATTTTATTAAAAAAAAAAATAAAATATGGCCGAAAACAGACCGATTCAATTGTCGGCCAAATATCGGCTAAATTTTGGCCTGTTTTTGGCCAAAGATCCTTACTTGCGATAATTTTATTGAAAAAAAAAACAAACATAGTCTGGCCGAAAACAGGCCGATTCATTTGTCGGCCAAATATCGACCAATTTCCGGCCTCTTTAGGAAGAATAAAACTTTTGTCCTATTTCAATAAAATTTTACAGTTTCAGCCAATTATTTTCACCTGGGACACGCTCTTTATTTTTTATCTGAAATTAAAAATAAGTCACATGATGTTATGCAACTTAGAAAATTATTTCAAAAATGATAAAATATATATGATTAGTTTGTCGAGTGTTGCAGCTGTGGTACGGCAGTTTTGTGGCAATCACAATTTAATATCATCATAAACTTGTTGCAGCGGTGTTGCGAAATTTGGGAAGTTTTTCAGAGAATATTAATATAGTGCTATCGTGTTGCGGTGGTGTTGCTGTGGCGTTGCGGCGGTGTTACGGGCATTGAGAGCCCGTGCGGCGCTGTTGCAGCAGTGTTGCGGCTATTTTATATTTTTACTCGGGCGAATCTTCATTCCTCATTGACAGACGACCAAATTCACTTCTTTGATTGGCTACTACCAGATGGCATAGCAACCGTTGTCATAGCAAAATAAAAATTACTGCCGAACTGAGAAAATCGATGGTGTAATTTTTTTTTTTTTAAATTATAACGGTGGGCCTTGGCTACTTCGTGTCCAGTAGCCACGAACCACAGTTAAGTTATTTTCCCGACTAAATTAATTAATTAATAATAAATTATTAAATATAAATATAAATTATAATTATTTTGTTGCTGGTTTTTAACGGAAAATAGTTCTCAGGTTGCAGGTCGACTCGTTCTTACCGGACACGCGGCTGAAATAACTTATTCTAGAGAACGCTGGTGATAAAAGAAATTTATTTTAGAGACTCAATTACCGTATATATATGTATAATAAATTTATTTAACCAAGTCCCCAAATATGTACAAGGATTTTCACCTTTTTATAAATAAATAAATTACATTTAAGATAAGTATGCGTCCAGCGACCATGAATAAATTCACTGGAAGCGCACAGAGATCATTGGACGCGGAAACAAATTAAATATTAAATTATATGGCGTTGAAGAGAGAGATATAAATATGAATAACTTTGTTAAAAATCTTATCTGGATTTATTGATTACGACGTACTGGTGGTATCGGGCGTCGCTGCATGGTGGACCTTCCCCGTGGATTTGTCGTTCAGGTTCTGGGCTGCTTACAGGCTGGACACTGGGCAGATCACTCGTATGACTTCACGACAAATGGCTTTGTAAACCAGTTTATAATATATAGATATTCGCGAGAAACAAAATTTTAATTTTCAGAGCTTTTCAAATAAAAACTTGTCGCTGACTTCCGTGTAGCTGTTTCGACGAGCACTTGAACTTGAGTGTCGTCTCCGATCGAGACGTCTTAGGTCCCAACCTCCGATGACCCCTACCTAATTATGCGTACATGACTGATTTACGGTCACCTGCTGCGCGAAACCATCCCTTGTGGTCTAGCGCCTAACTCAGCCGAACTCAGCAATCAGGCTGTAATAAGATAGAGAGAGAAAGACCAAATCCAGACAGAGACATCGAGAGAGCAGCACTCTCACGTCGTATACCAACGCTGCCCGGTTATAAAATCGACACTGGTGGGGCTGTGAGGGGACGTTAGAAATGAAAATATTTACGTTTTTTGACCAAAACACCTACAGACTCGAAATTTGAAATAGATATTACCAACATTACAAAAAAATCGGTAGCTCAATTTTTTCCTATAAAATTGATTGTTATACGTTTTTGCGGGAGCGTAAGAAATAAAAATTTTCACGTTTTTAGAGGAGGTCCTACAGACCCGAAATTTTAAATGAATATTACCCACGAACAAGATCACGTCAAGTGGATCCCCTATTTTTCACTTGATCATAAAAATTAAGTCCATGAATTTTTTTTTTAAGTAGTCACTATGAAAAATTAATCCCCCCAACGACTTTTTAAAATTTTCATCTTAACAACAATTTTTTTTACAATGGAAATTTTGAGTACTTTTGATTAAAAAATAGATTTCAAAACAACTTTTAAAGATAAATGAATGAAATTTTCAGGATTTATTGTCAAATATTTATATTTTATTAATATATTAATAGTATAAAATTATTTAATTATTATCCTATTGTTAATTAACTTTTAAGTAAACAAATGAAAATTTCATTGACTTGTCGGTAGAAAAATGAAATGGGTGCCGGGCGCTCTCAATATAGTGCGCGGCCCAGCATCTCAGGCTACACGGAAAGAAAATTATAGTAAAAGTTACAATAGCTGTATCATAATCCAGGACCAGACTCTTAATATCTTTACTTTTATAATTTTACATTGTCAGAATTACTACTTTTCTATGAATTTTTACGATATAAACATCGTAATTATAAGTAATTTCCATAATACAAGGGGTAAACCAAAAGAAATCAGAGGCTGTGAGTGTAAAATGATCAGTGCAATTATAAAAACAAAATTATTTCAATAAATCTATTCGTAAAATAAAAATCACTGTGAAAAAATATATGTAAGTAG
The DNA here is from genome assembly GCF_026212275.2 of Microplitis demolitor. Classification (NCBI taxonomy): domain Eukaryota; kingdom Metazoa; phylum Arthropoda; class Insecta; order Hymenoptera; family Braconidae; genus Microplitis; species Microplitis demolitor. The sequence goes on along the minus strand of NC_068554.1, from coordinate 7,825,964 downwards.
ATTATATTGTATTTATTGAATTAAAAAAACTATTTGAGGGAAGCGATAGTAATTTTTAATTTATTTTTAACTTCCCGCTAAGAAAATCGACGATTTTCAAAAATTTCGGGAAGTTATTGTTTTCACCCCGATTTTCGAAAATCGAGTTTTCATCAGATGTCGACGTTTTGAGGTCCTAGGAAGCTATTCTGACTATTTTCAGAATGATGTCCGAGTGTGTGTGTGTGTGTGTGTGTGTGTGTGTGTGTGTGTGTGTGTGTGTGTGTGTGTGTGTGTGTGTGTGTGTGTGTGTATGTATGGATGTAAACTCTTTGTAACTTTTGAACTACTAAATCAATTTGGATGTTTGAGGTGGCAATCGAAAGAGCTTGTTGGCCATCAACTTTTCTCAAAATTTCAGATTATTTGATCGAATAGACTCGAAAATATTTGCGAATTACGAAAAAAAAAAATTTTTTTTTAGTTTTTTATTGATTTCTCAAAAACGACTTATACGATCGACTTCAAAATCTAATCAGCTCTAGTACTCAATAAAACGCGTCGATTGCCACCTCAAACATCAAAATCGGATAATTCGTTCGAGAGTTATCGCGGGAGAAAGAAATAGTGAAAAACGGTTTTTTCTAAATATTTTCGAAACGATTGACGCGATCGATTTCAAATTTTAATCAGCTCTAGAATCCAATGAAACGCGCCGATTACCACGTCAACTATCAAAATCGATTGATTAGTTCAAAAGATATCGGTGTTGAAAAGTTAAAAAAATAACATTTTATGTTATTTTTTCCGGATAAATCATAATATAACGTACTGAAATGTGCCTGATATCATACCAACTCATCTTTTTTATGGTTTCTTTTGATCATATAATGTCATCGAACTTGGTTTTTAGTTTAAATCATATTATCAACAAAAAAATCGATAAAACGTAGTTTTTAATATTTTTATCGGATATTTCATATTTTATTGTTTCTTACATGAGTCAAAACTTATTTAAATCTTGATTTTGATCCCCGACATTGATTTCTGCCTCAATACACTTATTTTACTGAACATAATCAGGAATTAAATTTCAAAAACCGCTTCATTGATGATTTTCGATTCTTAAATTTTCAAACTTCAGCATAACAGATAACTTGTAACAGCTTGAAAAGATCGTAAAAAAACAATTGCATGTGATAGCATTTTCGAGCTCGAAAATATATCTACACTAATGTTTTCGAGCTCTTTGAGGTCGAAAACAGCGGGAAGTTTTGGGGCTGGCCCGCAGGGTCAACCGACGCCTAGATTTTTTTTATATTGTCCACGCGTGTTTTAAATGTAACCTCTAAAACAAGGTTCTGTTATTTATTTTACAAGAAATGAACGAGTTTACGAAATTGTGTTCCGAAGTAATTATTTAAACGTAAAATGAAAAACAAACCCTATTAACGTAATTAAACTCAATAATTTTATACAGTAAAATTTTAAACATTGTAGTATACCCAATATTTGGATACTGCGGAGGAGAACATACCACTTAATAATCAAATGCCTCATTCAAATGCAAGTTTTAGTTCTTCGGTACTTTTTCAAATTATTTTTTACGAATTTTTAAAATTCTTGAGAAAAACCTTAAACTATTTTTTCAATCAATAGAAATGGGTACAAATTAATAATGACCTAAATATGTTGAAACTTCTATTAACAGCTGGGAAAATTGAAAAAATTCCATTTGTTACTAATATCTCGGCTTCTGAATTTCAGTTTTATGCTATTCAAGTGCATGAAACTTTTCCTCGCAAAGCATGTTCTACATATTATACACCATTTCGTTGTAAATAGGTGTTACCGTTATGGCCGGAAGGAAGTTATGGTAGCATTTTGATTATAATCATGGCATATATGCCAAAAAAAAAATGTTTCAAGATGGTGTTTTAGAAAAACGAGGTCAAAAATCCAACACGCCCGTACATAATGTTACAATCTCAGGTGATAAATTTTGAAAAAATTCAGTCACGATTCTTTCTGCTATCAACAATAATAATTACTAATCCTAAACAGTTTAATAATGCACACTAAATTCTCAATAATTAGCTTCTGTTGCCGACAAAATAGAATCATTGCGTACAGTATTAACTCCTTGGGTTGACCTAAGAAGATTATTGGTTGAAACTTATGATGCTCGTTAATCTCTTTTAACTCAAGATCATTTAAGTGTTAAAAATTATGACGAGTTTGCATGTTTACGCGTAGTTGATACAGCAATGTAATTAATCATTACATTTTTTCCTTACGATGTAGATCTAAAACCAGGCATTTTGTTATCACTATTGCCTTACTTAGTACCTCCTTGAAGATATGGGCGGAAAAAAAACTTCAGGACAGCTAATACGAACTACCGTTATTTCAGATTTTAACCTTTCCTGAAAGGAAAGAATTTTTCTTTATTCACATCTCCGTAAGTTTTTTATTTCTGTATTACATGCAGCTATAGTATATTACACATCTAGGAAAAAATGTCTCAGATCACAAGTTTGTTGACCTCGGCCAACAATTACATGTGATCTGAGACATTTCTTATTTTACTTTCCTAGATGTGTAATATACTATTTTTTCGATATACTATTTGATCTAATCACTAATTATATTTTTTAACTTTCCGCTAAGAAAATTGATAATTTTCAAAAATTCAGGAAATTATTGGTTTCGGTTTGATTTTCGAAAACCGACTTTCTATCAAATTTTCACGTTTGGAGGTTCTAGGAAGCTATTCTGACTAATTTCAGGATGATGCCCGAGTGTATGTATGTGTGTACGTACGTAAGTACGTATAAATGTAAATATCTATAACTCTTGAACGGATAAATCGATTTTGATCGTTAAGGTGTCATTCGACGTGGCTTGTTAATATCTAAAAGCCATGAAAAATTGAGCTTGATCTCTTGATTTTTCAAAAAATTTTTTTTTATAAAAAAAATTATGAGATGAAATTTTCTTTCTTTCATTTATAAATTGTAAAATAATTCAAAAAAATTTTTATTTTATCGTGTAAAAAATTTTCTTCTGCTCTATATATATATATATATATATATATATATATATATATATATATATATATATATATATATATGTATTTTCTAATGCCTACTGTTCATTGACAGATTAACATTACAATTAATAAAACGAGGCGCAAAGAGGCGAATATTCAAGGCGAGGAAAACACAGAGCAACGGAGATCCTACTAACTTTGGAGAAAAAAATACCAGCTACTGGATCACAGCAGATAGCAGTCACCATCCATCAAGTGTTGCTAACATTATCTGGAGGTAAATTATAATTAATTATGGCCCTTGATTAATTTTATTAATCGGCCGAACTAATTATAATTAATTACCTAATATCTTTCCGTTGGTCTCGTGTACGTACCTGATAGTCTAAGGCCCGTCGGCCGTTTCGACCGCGCGTCGAGTCTCGTGTTCTCAAAAGTTATCGCGCCACTCTTATCCGCCATCTTGTCCGTAACTTCATATGATTTTATTCAAGGCCTGTCGTAAATGATTAATTTATTCCAGGCCCATTGGCCGCTATAAATTAATTTCACGATCGCGTCAGAAAATTAATTCAGGCCGGAATTTATTCAATTGGCCGAACTAATTATTAATTAAATAATTTACTCAATTTCCGTCCGTAAATTCAGGCCCGAGTGTCGCCAACTCATTGACCGAATATTCTAATCAATATAAGAACACATTCTAGGCTTAAAATTAATTATAAATTAAATTTAAGTTAAATTACGAAATTTCTATATAAATTGAAGTTATAAAAAGGCGCTAGAAATTTTAATAAAATTGAATTGAAGTGAATTGATTAAAGTATTTGTTTCAATCCGTATTATTTTGGTTCTTGAAGATTGTTAATTTTGAGTAAGTACTTTGAATTTCTTTCACGGCATATATTTTTCACGTGATAACCTCCCCCGGTAGTTGTTGGTCGCCGCGGTGAGGGAAATTAATTTATTAATAATTGACACTGGATGATACATGATTGCTATTATAAATAATTCTCGTTAATTATTATTATTGTTTATTATTGGTAAAAATATCCTGATATTTCTGTCTCTATATATATGTATATATAGCTTAGATGCAACGTAGTGAAACGTTGCCGGTATACGTATATATATAATTGTAGTATATATATCTATGGAGCGCATACAGTACTTGAGTAAATTCCTCAAGTACTGACATCATCGCTTGGGTGAAAATTCTCACTCGAAATATTTGTAGAAAAATATTAAGCATTATTATGTGAATTTATTATCATTTATATTTATTATTATTTAAAATAATTGAGTAACTATATATTCTTTTATTTTTGATTTATCTGTTTGCCCCAGCGGTTTAAAATTATTATTGAAATTTTATTTTAAAAATTATAAATTAGTTTAATACCGAGGAATTTATTATTTTGAGTGTGAGTGAGGATAAATTCCGTATCTTTCTCTCTCTCACAAGTGCTGGGAGAAAATATGAAAGAAAAAAAAATATTGCTATTATTTATGATCTTGGGAAAATTCAAATGAAATAATTGTTTCTTTATTTAATATTAAAAATTTATATTATTAATTAATTTAAATTATTTTTTTTTTTTTGGTCAACTCAGTTTATATTGTTATATATTGTGATATTATTTTTGACAAAATAACCAGGTATTATTGTTACTAACTTAACAAAATCAAATATTGTAAATTATTATTATTTTATATTGTTTATATAAATTAAAACGTGGAAACCAACAGCTGTCGGGGAAAGTTCAATATTTATTTCCCTGGATCTTTTCCTACTGCTTAATTTCATTTTTCCGGATCTTATTTATTACTTATACGTAATTATTTATTATTTATTCACAAATTTTTCTATTATTTATTTCATTTCTGTTGTGTCTCTCGAATATTTTCCGCTTTGTCACGAGTCACTTGCTCGGATTTTCCCTCGTAAATTTTCCCCCTGAATAAAGTTTCGTCCGTTTTGGGATAAACGGTCTGGCGCCTGCGTGCACTAACCCAGCCTGACGAGATGGTCCAGGCACGACAAATATTTATTATTTATAATTTAATCATTGTTAAAATTTTTTTTATTTTATTTTAATTTGATCTCGATATTTATCACCATTTAATATCGTTTATTATTTATTATTATTTATTATCACGCGTGGGCGACCGCATACGCTATATTGGGCTGTTCCGCGTCTCCGTCGCGAAATTTCAGCTAGGTATACGTTATAACATCTTTAAACTTCGCAGGCTTGGGCGTTCCTTCACTGGTGGTACTAGGCCACTTTTGGTGGAATACCATCACCAGCTGATCCTATCGCAATCTTAAAAACCAAACCTTCAGTGACAGCGGATAGACCTCAGATCTCCTTCAAACCGGACCTTACTCCTGCCCAAAAATCACATCTTGAAGATCTCAGGGCACAACTTGAAACCCTGGCGAAGAATGGTGACACCTCAAAGACCATTAAGTATGTTCACGACATTCCAAGGATTGTGAATAAGAATTTTCGCTCGGTCAAAGAGAACCGAAAATCCAACAATCCTGCAGGTTCACTACCAGAACGTGAGGGGGCTGCAAACAAAGTTACGCAGCTTAATGGGCACAGCGATCAACAATTGCAACGCCTTTTGTATCACTGTGTCATGGCTACATCCTGACATTAAGGATGGTGAAATTACTGACAAATCTTTTACCATCTTCAGGAGAGATAAAGATTATATATCTTGCGGAGGTGATCGAAGTGGTGGCGTCTTTATCGCTATCAAGAGATCTATTCTAGTCGAACGTATACCGATTTCGGAGAAAGGCATAGAACAAATCTATGTCAAAATCAAGTGCAATAATTCTGATTTCATGTTAAGCTGTGTCTACCTACCACCAAGATCCTGCTATAACACCTATTTGTCTCTTCTCAATACGCTTTCATACCTGAAAGAAAAATTTCACGACGCCAAGCTCCTAATTACAGGTATCTATTATACGAGGGTTTCTCAACACTTGAGTGCCAACAGTATAATAGTATACTAAATGATAATGATAATTTGCTTGATCTTATTTTCTGTAACTCGGATATTAATGTGGATAGTACCCAAGCAATTACTACAATAGACTTATATCACCCTGCTCTTCATATAGCTAAGGAAAGCAAATGATTTCCCTTACTGGTTTTCTAATGAACTAAAACATAAAATCATATTGAAAAGATCTGCTCATTCTGCTTACAAGAAAAATAATTCTAGACCAAATTATAGAAGATTTCGCAACCTCAGACGGGAACGAAAAATACTTAGCGACTTATGCTATAAAAGTTATGTGGACAAAGTAAAAAATCAGGTCCAATCTAATGTAAATGAATTCTGGAAATTCATTAAGAATAAATAATAGTGAAATACTATTAACTATGACCTGAAATAACTCATCAGCTGTCACAGGTAATGATATTAGTAATCTCTACGTCTCGTATTTTGAAAGTGTATACTCTCAAAATATTCCTCATCAGAGACACGCCTCTGACAGCGTCTCAGTGGAACCTATTTTAACCCTGCACAATTTTGAAATTGATTCTGTTGATGTGTATAAATCCCTATTATCCCTGAATATAAAGAAAGGCGCTGGACCTGATGGACTACCTAATATCTTCCTCAAGAGCTGTGCTGGTAGTCTCGGTGAACCTCTCGCGCATATATTTTGTGCTTCTCTGCAACAAGGAGTTTTCTCTACTGACTGGAAAACTTCATATATCAGCCCTATACATAAAGATGGACCAAGAACCGAGTTTGCCAATTACAGACCTATTTGTATTCAATCTGCGTTAGTCAAGCTGTTTGAAAAATCAATTTTACCACAACTAACGTCTTTCTTCGCTAATGTCTTAACCAGCAAACAACATGAATTCATCGGTGGAAGATCTACTACATCCAACCTTTTTACTTACATCAATTATTTACTGAATATCTTGAATGCTGGTCATAAAGTTCACGCCGTGTATACAGACTTCAGCAAAGCCTTCGATAGGGTTAACCATGACATCTTTTTAAGTGAACTCAGTGAATATGGTATATAAGACAATGCCTTAAGCTGGCTTCGTTCATACTTAACTGGCAGACAACTTCAGGCACGAGTAGATGGACATCTATCTGCCAAGTACAATGCAGCATCTGGAGTATCGCAAGAGTCTCATTTAGGTCTCATACTATTCAACATATTTCTCAACGATATTGGAGTCAACTTCAAATCAAATTATCTACTCTATGCAGATGATCTGAAAATTTTTGGAGCAATAAAAAATGATTTTGACATCCTAGGACTTCAATAAGACATAGATGAGCTATCAACGTGATACCGTAGAAATAAACTTGACCTGAACATAAAAAAGTGTGCGATCGTTGCGTTTTCGCGTTCGCACACCAGTGTACCAACTAACTACAAGCTCGATGGCGTCACAATTTAAGAAGTAGAGTTCATCAAGGACCTGGGTGTCATAATAGATAATAAGTTAAGGTTTACTCAACACATTGATAAAATTATCCTTCACGCTCTTAAGGTACTGGGCTTTATTACCAGAGCTAGTAAAGATTTAACAAATCCTAACTCGTTACTAAGAATCTATCAATCTCTTGTCTTACCGATCCTGGAATACGGTACCGTAATTTGGTCCCCGTACACTGACATTGCGATAAAACTCGTTGAAAAAATTCAGAAGAAGCTTTGCAAGACCTTAGCTTATCGATATGGACCATTTGGTCACCTTAACTCATCGGAAGATGACTGCAGCCACTTCAAAACCAACAATCTTCATGATCGTCGCATGATTGCTGATCTAATTTTCTACTACAAAGTAGTTAATGAGATTACTGATACTCCTGAGATTAGAAGTTGTTTTGAACTTGTCACGTAGCGATTAAAATTATTTAATTTTAGTTAGTTGTAAGTTAAATATTTTAATTTTACGTTTAAATTTGAATCGTTGCGCGGGCATTCCGCCATTTCGCCGATGGAGACGGCAGTCCGTGCACTGTGCTGGCGCATGCACGCCGCGTATAAGAAAGCACGTGTGCAAAATAATTTTAATTTATAATTTAAAAATGTAAACAATTGATTTTTGTTATTTTTAAGTATTTGTTTATGATTTTGAAACAGTTGGGATGCATAATCCAGTGCAACGTTATGCCCCAATATTTGTTTAATATAGTATTTTATTTAAACTTGTCATCCGACTAAGGATGTCAGTTGTGGTTTGGAAAAATATTGACCGCCGGGTAGGGGAAAATCAATACCTTGGCTATATTCCCGACGTCAATTTTATGATTTTTAAATAATTATTAGTTCAGTTATTAGATAAAATAAAAACATGCATATGTTATGAATAAATAGTTCATACACTTGAATAATTATTCATGTATCATTCAGGTGTCGCGAAATTATCTTTATAATTTATATTTTTAATTTAAAACCAGGCCCAGGGCTAGTAAAGATAATAATAATATTAAATATGGGCGATGGGTGCTCCACGTGGGCGACAACCAACTGGTGGAGGACAGGGGAATCAAATTAGAAAGATACGGGCAGCATTGTGTGTGGACGCTGTCCTTTGTACTTCCTTGCATTTATATTATTTTCTGAAAAAGAATATAGTTATTAAAGTTCACTGGGTGAATTAGCTTATATATTTTTTTTCAACTCATATTATTTTGGTCGTCTGGAGTATTAATTTTGAGTAAGTACTTTAGATTTCTTTCACGGCATATATTTTCACATGATAACCTCCCCCGGTAGTTATTGGTCGCCGCGGCGAGTGAAATTAATTTGTTAATAATTAACTGCTGAATGATACATGGTATATACTATAGATAATTATTGTTAATTATCGTTGAATAAGTCCTATCTTAGTGTTAAAATTATCCATATATTTCTATATAAATATACATAAAATATGTACAACGTAAGTAAACGTTGCCGGTAGACATATATATATATATATATATATATATATATATATATATATATATCTATAGATATATATATCTATAGAGCGCATACAGTACTTGAGCAAATTCCTCAAGTACTGACATCATCACTTGGGTGAAAATTCCCCAAAGTCAAAATTATTTTTCTGTTTTCACTCAAAGTATTTGTATGACTATTGAGCATTATTATTTATATTTATTATTATTTAAGATAATTAAGTGACTCTACTTTTTTTGTTTTGATTTATTTATTTACCCCAGCGGTCTAAAATCATTATTGAAATTTTTGTTTTAAAACTATAAATTATTTTCAATACAGAGGAATTTATTATTTTGAGTGTGAGTGAGGATAAATCCCGTGTCTTTCTCTCTCTCACAAGTGTTGAGAGATAAAATAAAAGATAAAAAGATTGATATTATGTATTATTCTTATTTTGGAAAATTTAAAAATTAAATAATTATTTCTTTTACTTAATATTAAATCAAGATTATTAATTAAGCTAAATTATATTTATTTTTGGTCAATTCAGTTTATATAATTTATTGTGATACTGCGATCATATTGTTGGCAATCACCAGGTATTATTGTTGTTAATAATTTAACAAAATTAAATATTGTAGTATATTATTATAATTTTTCTATTGTTTGCCTACTGTTTCATTTTATTTATCCTGTTCTTATTTATTACTTGTATGTAATTATTTATCATATATTTACTACATTTCTTTTTCATTATTTATTTGATTTCTCTCGAGTGTATCCGCTTCGCCATAAATCACTTGCTCGGATTTTCCCTCGTAAATTCCCCCTGAATAATTTCTGTCCGTTTTGGGATAGACGGTCTGGCGCCTGCGTGCACTAACCCAGCCTGAGGAGCTGGGCCAGGCACGACAACGTTTAATTATTATTTATAATTTAACAATTATTTAAATTTATTATTTTATTTTAATTTGATCTCGGTAGTTATCATCACTTAATATCATTTATCATTATTTATTATTATTTAGTTATCACGCGTGGGCGACCGCATACGCTATATTAGACAGTTCCGCGTCTCCGTCGCGAAATTTCAGCTAGGTATACGTTATAAACTAGTACCCATGGATCTACCACTGAGGCGAAACCGCTTGCTTAAAACAACTGTCCAACAAGAATTACGTAGCCAATGGCCCACATAACCGGATAGCCAATCTAGTCAACTGGCTACATAATGAAATTGATTTCCAGGGCGGAACTATAAATAAATTTATATCCGCGATTAAACGCGGCCAAGGTGCGTATACTATTTTTCTGCTCGACGTAGCCAGAAAATTGCAACTTCGTTCGGGGCAGCGACCCGAATGTTGCCACTTTACGGCCGGAGGGCAGAAAATGGTGTAGTGAATCGATTTGAAATTTCGACAGTGATCCTTTTTTTTATAACTTTTTCGATAAAAAAAAATTCAGAATTTTGAAATTATTTCGAAAATCGGTATCGAACCTCCTTAACAGTTGTTATGAAATCTATTTTATAATTAAAAGTACTCATAATTTTCATTGTAAAAAAAATTGTTATTAAAGTGAAAATTTTGAAGTCATTGGGGGGATTAATCTTTCATACTAACTACTTAAGAAAAAAATTCATAGACTTAATTTTTATGATCAAGTGGAAAACAGGGGGGGGGGGTCCACTTGACGTGATCTTACTCCTATGATACTACAAAATAAATGGGGTAAATTTTTTTTTAATAATCTACTCGGATGGGGTTTTGTGGGGGTATAAGAAATTAAAATTTTCACGTATCTTGACCAAGAGAGCTACGGACTTTTCGAAAATCAACTTTGGTGGGGCTTTGTGGGGGCGTAAGAGAGCTACAGACTTGGAATTTAAAATTAAACTCATCTAGAATACCAGAAAATATATGTCCTTTAGAATATATGTCTGTAAGTCGCCTGAATTTATGCTGTCCCGAACAATAAATCAACATAATTCTTGTTGTAGAAGTCATTCATCCTTAGGATGAACCGTATTGATTATCACCAACTAACTCTTTCCCGTTTAAAAGGTATCATTGAAAATCGATGAATTTTCTGAGATTTTTTCTTAAAATTTATCGTCCATATGTCTTTCTGTCTTTTTTTTTCCACGTAAACATTCGTATACGTCTCACTCTTCCATACGCATACTGTGTTTTACTTATGTGTGTACTACTAACGCCCTCCCAAAAAAGAAAAAAAAACTGAACCAGCTGTCAGTTTATATAATTTACTTTATGTACTGTTAGCGCCGCCTATTTGAAAAAACAGAGTCAGCTGTCAGTTTACTTTTATTATATTTTTAAAAAATTTATTTTGTTTTAAAAGTTAGCTTTTACATTACATAAGCATTTGAGGCGTGCACTTTTGGACTTTCCAAATTTTTTTTTCATTTGACGCTGATGGAGTTATGCGGGGGCATAAGAAATGAAAATTTTTTACGTTTTTTGGCAAAAAGACCTACAAACTTAAAATCCTAAATGAAAATTCCCTAATAAATAATAAATGAATTACTAACAAAATTAATTATAGAATTTTTTTTTTGAATTGACACTGGCTCACCTGCTGTGAAGTGGCGTAGGTAATGAAAATTTTAACGTCTTTGATCAAAAGACTTACAGTCTTGAAATTTGAATTGAATGTTAGTTTAAATACAAGAAAATTAACAACGATACAATTATACATTTCTCATTGAAAATTTACTCCCGAATCAGTAGTAGTCTTTTTTTTTTATAATTTGGTTGTTATAGGGCTAGCTAGAATATTTTAAATTGTCTTTATCCTCTGGTTCCACGACTTAAAACTTTTTTTTTACATAGAAAAGTGCAAGAGAATAAGTATATTTACGAATGTTTGAACGGTAAATGTTAAGTTATCGATAAGAATGATAAAAAAAAAATAGAGTCATTCAACATTACGAAATGTCCAGCGACGCGGGTGGGTAACAGCTAGTATATATATATATATATGTGTGTGTGTGTGTGTGTATACATATATATATATATATATATATATATATATATATATATATATATGTATATAGGTCATTCCATGTCAAATCGACCAATGGTTGGAATCGACCCCTTTTAATTTGGACGAATTTTGGTCAGAAGTTTCCTAATATCATATAACGCAATTCGGCCAAAGAAAAAAAAAATTGAAAATTTTTCTTCAACAGTTATGCAAAATTCAAAATTTCACGATTTTTTCAGTTTTTCAACTTTATTCTTTCAATATCTCGAAAACTATAATCGTTACAGTAACGATCCAAAGCTTTTTTTGAAAGTGATACTTGACGCTATAAAAAAACAAAATATTTTTTAAAAAATTTTGAAAAATGACAAATTTGTCAAATTTTGAATTCTTGAAATTCGTCTAAAATGACGATCGACATAAAATTTTTGGCTCAATTTTTTTGTATAACACCTTGTACTTATTTTAAAAGATTCTGAAATTTTCAGAACTGTGTTTTTTGTTTGTGCAAGAATATGAATTTTTAAATTTGAAAAAAAAAAAAAAAAAAAAAAAAAAAAAAATTTTTTTTCTTGATTTTTTTAAAAAAATTTTTCTTAAAAAAGACCATCATCGACGGTTATATTCTTATTCTTATTAGCAAACTTCTGACTAAAATTCGTCCAAATCAAAAGGGGTCGATTCCAACCATTGGTCGATTTGACATGGAATGACCCATATATATATATATATATTAGATTGGTCCAAAAAAATCGACATTTTTTTTTCTCTCGATACTGTGAAAATATTATTCCTCATGACCAAAAAAAAATTATTGTGCAAGTTTGAGCCCTTAATATTGATATTAAGTGGTGTATCGTTACGACTATTCGTTTTTTGATGGAAATTTCATTTTTTCCCAAAACTCGTTAGTCATCTATCTGAGAAATTTGAGCAATGTATATTCTTAAAAAAAATTAAATTTCCTACAAAAAATCTCTCTTAGTAAACTGATGTAAAACGAGTCGTTTCCTTGTAACCGTGCTCTAAATATTGATTTGTTTTTTAAATTCTTTGCTTGTATTTTGGATTTTTGTAAATACTAGAAATATTAAATTTTTTTCTAGTCACGATACATATTTTTTAAGATAATTTAATGCTCTACAAAAAAGGTCTCTTAATATTTTTCGCTAAATTTACTTCTTCAAAAGTTATTCAAGGTTTAAGTTGAGTCGAAACGACTTAAATAACCTGAAAACTATTGCTGCTACGAGAAAGAAAAAAATTTGAAATAAAAAATTCAAATTTCGATCATTTTTGATATTTTCAAAATTCGTGAGCGACCTTTTGAAAATTCTTAGCTAATGTATTACAATGAAGATTAATAATACATTGTGATAATTAAATGCAATATTTTCGATTTTATTCAAAATCTTCCTTAGCTAGGCATAATCACCCGCCGTTACCTTATATATATATATATATATATATATATATATATATATATATATATATTTTTTTTTTCCGATCAAACTTACCAGTGAACACATGACCTTAATTTGACGTCTTACCTAGGTCAAAGAAATGTCACGGTATCTTATGTAAATTTGATGTCAATCTGACATTCTACGTAACTTTAGTATGATTTAAAAACTTGTGACATCATACTAATGTAAGCATGACTCTTATATGACGTCGCAGTTATGACTTATGTATTACGTACGCTTATCATTAAATCTACATCACATTGTTACGTAGTTATAAAATTATTATCGTACATCATAATGACATAATTTAAAAATCATACATTGGTGTCAGTAGAAAAGTCATGGTTATACGTAATATGGATGTCAATCTTAAATCATCATTTATTAAAATAAAACAATCATAGAATTAATTTTCAAAAATGTGTAAATAACAAATAAACGTTTAACATTCTTGGGGCTAAAGTAATTGATAGACTGGATAATAGATTATTCAGACGTTTTAGATTAAATCATTACCGTGAGCAAAAAAAAATTAACATTATTTTTTGAAATGATATACCGAAAATATCATTTAGGATATTGATCGCAATCGTTCTATCGATTAAATTTTATACGATTTTGTCGAATTATTTTATGTTTCACAAAATTTTGTATAAGATTTTGTAAATTTCACGTCACAACAAAAAATTACAAAATTTGATGTAACTTTATAAAATTTTATATAATTATCATCGATGCCGACAAATATTGTTTTTATAAAATTTCATATCAGTTCGTGGAGTTTTTTATAATTTTGTAAAAATCCATTACAATAACTTATGAACTTTGTCTTTTCGGACATTTCACTCTAAATACATCTATTAAGCAGTAGAAAAACTCTCGTGATATGGGCCAGTGAACAACGTTCTTGACTGCCAGCCAAGAGGAGCCGTGTTCGAACCCAGCAGACGCCCAGGATTTTTTCATCATTTAATGTTATCAAATCTTGTTCTTAAATATATAATGCGTTCTCGCGGTAATAATCAAATCCAAAATTCGATGCTTCATTTTTTTTTTTATTTATTTATTTTTTTTTTTTTTTTCAAAAAATCTTATTCCGGATTGATAATTTTGGCATCATCCATATATCGTATTGACATCATAGAATGTCATACAGACATCACATTTACGTAAAATTTACGTCATTAGTTTTACATCATAATCTTACGTAAAAAAAAGTGCGAACTGGGATTATACTCACAGGTAATCAAATATAATACCTTTGATATCTGATGAGTTCGTATGTGAAGCTTAAAAGTTCTACGCAATTAGTTTTCTTTTGATTCGGAGTCAATAAAATTAAATATATAGTTACATCTTAAACCGTTCATATTTATCACAAACTGTGCAAAATAATGCCATTGAGATCAAAGCCAATAAAATATGTTACGTTAAATTTAGTGCAATCTAATTACACTAAAATAGATCTTATCATTTTATTCAGCGAAAATTCTAGAATTCTTTTTTTTTACGACAATAGTAATTAATATCAATATTAATCATTGTCATAAATACTCAGTAATACAGATCCTACAAAAAATTATTTCAACTAAGTCCATTAATTTTTTTTTCGTTTCAAGTACCCCATTAATAGCCGTGGTCGGTGAACTTGTTGAAGCTGTAGATGTTGTAAAAGTATTCTTGATTTTAATATCAACCCTACTGAGCTGTCGCTTCAGACTAAATGACTTCCATGGTTTTTTATCACGTGTCTCATCTTCATTCACAGCAGCTCCAGTTTTTCTCGATGCTGTCGGTGTCGTTGTTACTGACAACGTACCATCTTTCACATTACTATCAATGTCACGCGTATCACTATTCAGACCATGGCAATCGTCAGCAAATTGTTGTTGCTGATGATGATGATGATGATGATGATGATGATAATGATGATGATGATGTTGTTGTTGTTGTTGTTGTTGCTGTTGTGATGGCTGTTGAAAATGGTCCGAAGGGAAGGAAGTACAAGAAGCAGACGCTTTTTCTCCTACTGCTACTAATGATTCGTAGTCTGGTGTCATTTTTTGATGAATCTGTTTTGTTTTTTCGTTATCTTATTTTTTTTTATTTGTTTTTTTTTTTTTTTTTTTTTTTTTTTTTAATCACGCTTTCTTTTCTTTGGAACAGTCAATCAGTTCTAAATTTTTTTTACTAATATTTGTTTTTAACTTGTTTTGATTGACTTCTCATTAAAATAAAAGACAAGAAATAAAACCAAAAAAAAAAAAAACAAACGCTTCTACAAATTAATGATATTAGAAAAATAAAAGAACTTCTACGCTAATAAAATAACAAACGAAAAATAAGGTAATTATCCAAAAATAGGTAGAGCCATACTTATGCATAATTACCAAAATTATATTATAATAAATGTTAGAATAACGCAACTCCAAAGAAAAAATTGCAAGATAGTACTCGCTGCAGAATAATTATAATTATTGATTATATATATTTCATTTATTTAATATTTATTAACCTATAAAATTAATTTATTAACTGATCTTCTAAAAAATTGATTGTTTTTTTTTTAATTTTTTGAAGGATAGGCTTTTTTACAAAATATTTTCATTATAATAAAAATACAGTTACGGAACTAGCAGGAAAAATAAAAACACCTACTTTTACATGAAACGTATAAAAAAAAAGGCGAAAACTTTGGAATTTTAAATATTTTTAGAGGAAAAGTAAATTTTCAATAGAATTATTTTGAATGAAACGAAGATAAACTTACCTGATCAATACTCGGACTACGAGCTTTGTCTTCATTTTCTTTCTTAGCATCGTCTTGACGTTTTGGACTACGTAATGCACGTTGGTATGGATCACCTGTATTACCGATGTCAGTGGTACTTAATACGAGTAACTTAACTTTTTGTATAATATCTACAATCGCTAGACCTGTTTCATTGCCATATGCTAGTCTGTAAAACACAAAAACAAATTAATTTTTATTGTTGAAACATCTTTCAGTAACTTTTGTATAGAAACTCTAGTCTATTTCTGCTATGAACAAATAAAAACATATACAATAAACATTGCCCTTATCGAAATTAATTCCCACATTTGACGTCAGTCTTATAAGCAAATAAGGAAAGTTTCTACAGATTTAACAAAGAAATATTTGTTTTAAGGTATATTTCTTATAGCGTATCAAAAGTAGAATTTCAGTAAGCTACAAAACAGCGTACAGCGTAACAAAAATTAAATGGCATGAAATTGGCCATCAAAAAAAAGAAAAATTAAATGTGCACACTTGTTTTTCTGATTCAGTTTACTCTAAGAGGACCAAGCTGCATACGTAGTAGGCTATGTACCCAACGCGTACACGCGTATCGTCCAGCTCTATACTAAAGCAAGATAGACAACATAAAACGTAGTAACATTTAACCCTTTAGCATCCGCGCTATTAATTTTTTTCTTATACTTGACTTCAATAGTATATTGTCTGGCAAGAGATGAAACAAACCATAATTATGTATGGCCATATATGATCCATATGTGCCCAAGTATGAATTATATATGGTCAAATATGATTCATTAACCTTTCGTTGGTCACGCTGTGAGCGATTCCCCGCTTTTTTTTTTCAATTCATTACAGAAAAAAAAAGGCCATTCGCCAGCCGAAATGGAAGTAGATTTTTCATTATTTATTTAATTATTTAAATCCGTAAAGTAGACGTTGACGTTTAAAGGTTCATCTAAAGCTTATAAGATCAATTATATTTATGCTTGTCAATTTTTAAAAAATACTTTATGTATACTTTAATGTTGAAATTTTAAAAGTGTTACACGGCAGTAATCAGAATTGGAACAGTTACATGAATTTATTAAAAAGTATAAGAACGAATGCAACAGCTAAATTTCAATAAATAAATAGGTAATTTTCGTTGAATGTAAAAAAATAGTACTGAAATATAAAGCTCATTTGATAAGCTACCTAAAAATATTAACAAAATTCAACTATTATGAATTACTTGAAAGTTATTAAATGAAAAAGTAAAAAAAAATGATTTTTTCTATTCTTCTGAAAATTTTGGAATTCATCAAAGTACTAGAAAAAATTATCAAAAGAGTAAGCAACATAACTTAAATAAAAGCAAATCGAATGAACATGAAGATTCAATCATCAAAAATAGATTATCTCTTTAGGATCAAAAGTTATTTAACGATAAATCAAGAAAAGTTGAATTTTTTGAAAAATTAAAAAATCTTAAAACGTCTATAACTTTTAAACTTTTTGGCCGATTGAGCTCATTTTCGAACTGTACCAAGCTCTTTAGCTATGGAATGTGCAAGAAAAATTTCATTAAAATCGGTACATAATTGTGGACGCTATCGTGGGAGAACCGCGCGTTATATCGTATATATATATGTCGGAAATGTACAATAGCTGGGTTTTTCCAAGGGATGTTGGAAAATCCCAAGTATATTTAGTTTATTACTAGCAATAAAAACTTAGTATTACAATTTTATGATTTAATCCCTTTGGGTAAATTTTGTCAAAATTATTTTAAGTCTTTTATGACGACAGACTTAAGCTCGAAAGATCACATCTGTGCATCTAACGTAGCCACGATCGGAGGATAGCAATACCGGAGGATAGGACTGAAGTAACTACAAAATAACGTACCCAGAGGGCCCTCAGAATAATTACCTGAAGGGGCCACTTATTAAAAATAGTTTTTGGAGACAGTTCTCTCGGAGCACTTATCAAGAACGGTTTGCTATCTTGCGGATCGTGTATTCGTTCTCGTGCCTAATTACGTCGTCGCAAACTAGCACATAAATAACCGTAGTATATTATTCTGATATTACATATTAATTATATCATTCGTTTAGTGTTTGAATATCATAAATACCGTTAATAATTAAATAATCATATTGTCAAATCGTTAAGTGTAGTTAATAATTGATATTGTCCATTATTGTTAATCGATTGTTGTTAAGGTCGATTTGATCTAGTTGTAAGCTGTGTGTATTATTTGTATAAACTTTAGTATCCATTTGTTATTAATAAAATAAAAGATGTCTAGTGATAATAATAATGGTGATGCCTTGCAACAACCCAATGTTGTTCCGACATATATATATGTATATATATATATATATATATATATATATATAAACTTTTTCACCAATAGTATTTTTGGAACCTACTTGACTCAAATAGATAGAAAATGTTAATATTTTTGTAAAGTTGCGTCATGAGGACAAATACAACAGTTAGATTTTTATAAAATCTACTAATAATTTTTTCCAACTTTTAAAAACTCAGCTATTCCTTCTTCAATTCATTGAGCATGCATCGAAAGAGTCGCTAAATTTGTAAGTATTTATATTAATTAGGTATTAAATAATACATGTCGTACGAACATAGGAATCGCGGCGATTCCCCGTAAGCGCGACCAAACCCAACTACGAAATTTTATTCCCAGCGTTGGCAATTGTATGAAACTGAAATAAATAAAAACATTTATAACGGTGGGCCCGGGATACTTCGTTTCCAGTAGCCACGAACCACAGTTAAATTATTTCCCCGAATATATTAATTAATTAATAATAAATTATTAAATATAAATATAAATTATGAGTATTATGTTGCTGGTTCTGAAAGACGGGAAAAGATCTCAGGAGTAGGTCGACTCGTTCTGACCGGACACGCGGCTGAAATTAAAACTTATTCTAGACGACGCTGGCGATGAAAGAAATTTTATTAAGAGACTCAATTCAATTATATATAAGATTTAGTTTTATTTGACCAAGACCCAAATTTTATGTATACAATAGTTTCCCCTTTTATTAATTTTATTTTATGCTTTATTAATCAGGATTTAAAGTCCACCATTAAATTAATTTATTATTAAAATGCTCAAGGAATTATTGGACGTGGGGAACAAAATTAATAATCAGTCAAAATTAAATACTACGTTGAAGAGAGAAAAGGTTTGGGAATAATTAGTCGAAACTTATCTGGTTGTATGTGGGTTACTGGTGATATCTGTCTCCGATTCGTTGCGGACTTCTTGGAATAGACGTCGATCCTCTTCGGTAAATCTTCACGGGCTCCTTGGATTCGATGTCGATCCTCTTCGGTAAGTCTTCACGGGTTCCTTGGATTCGATGTCGATCCTCTTCGGGCAGACGTTGCACACCAAACAACCACACTCACTTAATAATCAAATTTGGTTTTTCTTTAACCAGACGAAGGAGTCGCAAAATCTCCTTATTTAATTAATTCGAGTAAAACAAATGTCACTTATAATAAAATCAATAGTTTAGTTTAATGTATAAGAAAAGTTTCGATAAATAAAATTATTCTGGTAACAGACTAGCCGAGATAGAACTGAGTGTTGGACTAAATGACTAGATATAACAAACTAATAGACTAGATATCGTTAGGCCGACTCAAATAAATTGTTATGAGTCCTGGTGCTAGAGTGGGACCTCGCTAAACGTCCTCAGTCCACTCTAGGTGATGGCCAGGGCCTAAGTCCTCGAGCAAGTGTTTGCTGGCACTTTTATATCTTAATTTTGGAGGGGTGGAACTACCCCACTGTCGTCTAAGTTCGAATTCGATCTAGGTGGCCTCTGACATGGCCCCCAAGTGACTAAGAAAGTGTTAATTAATATACAAATTATTCTAATAGATGGCCGTAGAATCAGTTAGACTTTGCGCTCGATTTTAAAATCGTAAAATCAAAACGCACGTTCATACAATATGGCCGTCATCAGCTGTTATAGTTGTTATGCGCATGCAAAATTTTCTTCAGATTACTAATAAAAAAAGTTAAATGAAATGGCAAGTTAAAAAATAAATTACTTTTTTCAAAACAGTGAAATCGAAAGTTCAGATAATTTATTACAACTCGATGATAGCAGTGACAGTGACTATTCGAAAGAAGAACTGGAAAAATTGAGTGATGAAGACAAAAACGATTCAAAGAATTCTGAAAGTGAAGATGACCAGTTTCTAAACAAAGATGATGAGTTTTATTTTAACAAGAAAAAAATACTAAATGGCTCAAAAATCCTTCTCCAGCTTCAAAAACAAAAAGAAAAAACCTCATTGTTCATCTCCCAGGAGTTGAACCAGTTGCTCGAGAATTGAAGACACCTATTGAATGTTGGAATTTTTTCTTCTCTGAGTCCACAATTGAAGATATCGTAAACTATACAAACATTAAAATTAATCAATTTTCTGAAAAATATTCCAAAAATCGGGATTGTCAACCGACAAATCCTGAAGAATTACGGGCTCTACTTGGTTTGCTATAGTTGGCAGGTTCCTTTAAGTTGTCGCACGTACATGTCGCAAGTCTTTGGGCTACAGACGGAACAGCACCAACGTTTTTCCGATCAGTCATATCTCACGAACGTTTTTATCTACTATTAAGATCTTTGCGTTTCGATAATATCGAAACTCGAAAAGAGAGATTGAAAATAATTAAGTCTACACCGATTCAAGAATTGTGGGATGACTTCAATGATTGATGTCAAAAAGCATATATGCCCAGCGAATATCTTACGATCGATGAGATGATGTCAGGTTTTAAAGAGCGTTGCAGTTTTAAACAATACCTTCCGGCTAAACCTAATAAAGATGGATTGAAATCTTTTGCCTTAACGGATGCTCGGACATTTTATACCACGAAAATGGAAATGTACATCAGAAAACAGCCAGATGGTCCTTTTAAAGTAGATAATAAAGCTGCAAGTATTGTGAAAAGAATTGCAAAGCCTATATTAAATACCAGAATAAATATAACTGTCGATAATTGGTTTAATTCAATCCCACTAATGAAAGATCTCGCTGAAGATTATAAAACAATTGTAAGTACTGTCACGATTGCAGATCGTGATGGGCGTAGGTACGATATTCGTATAAAATGTAGTGAATAAAAGGGTACTTACATTGATCAAGGACCGATCCTATGACCTGGGCTCATGTGACCAAATGCTCAGTTTATTCTATTTTATATTTAATTCGCGTCCACACAATATTGTTGAAAACAAAATTGATAAAACCCAAAAACGACTTCCAATTTATTATGTGACTGATCTAATTTCACAATCATACGTCGAGCGGTAAACGTAAGATTGTGTACCCCCTACTGTGAACTATCGGCCTGAGCGGCTAGACAGGTAGAAAATAAGGGATAAAGGAAGGTGGATTGCCGAAAAGCCTCGTGAAGCTAGTATCTCTTTGTTAAAGTAAAATTGTCTGATAAATAATGTTTTTCAAATGTTTTATATTAACGAGTATTTATTTATTGAGGACTCAATTTCTCAAAACACAAAAGGGTTACAAATAGCAATATTTAAATAGTAAATATAAAAGTAAATGTTTCACGCATATGGGTTACAAATATTTCGGAGTATATAAAAAAATAAAAATACCAAACAATGGTTACAATGTTTAAAAACTTACCCTAAACAGGTTTTGGTGAGGTGTCAGGACTGTCAGCAATTACACAGGACACTTATTCACGACGCGTTCTCGCGGTCAATCAATGTGATTTTAATTTACCGAATTATTTATTTATTTAGTCTACTTTGTTGTATAAGTTTCAATGTTTATGCGTTTTTAAATCTCTGTAGGTTAAATTAAAATGAAGGTCTTCGCGCTTCTCGCGGTAAAATAATTTCAATGTATCCAGATTCTTCGCGTCGTCGCGATAATATAAAATATACATTTATAAAATCTTCGCGTATTTTCGCGGTAAAAATATTTCTAAATATTATTCAAATTCTTCGCTTTTTCGCGGCAAAATATTATTCAAAATCTTCGCATTTATCGCGGCAAAATATTCTTTGATTTTTCACGTTTCTCGTGGTATATTTCAATATAAAAATAATAAAAATGAATGAAATTAAATGGATTAAAATAAGATGAAGATAATCAATGCTGTACCAGTGCTAGACGGTTGATATTAGTTCACGACTTACAACGATCAAGGACCAATCGTACGATCTGGGCTCACGTGATCGGGTGCTATACGCTAATATCGCGTTGATTATGCTTCTGAAGCTAGTAGAAAATAATATACCGATTATACGAGTGCTTACGACGATCAAGGACCGATCCAATGATCTGGGCTCACGTGACCGAATGCTCAATCGGGATATCAATCCTCTAGCCACGAACACCGTCAAGTGTCCGGAGTTCAGTAAGGTTCAGAGTTTGATTCCCAAAAGAACTGTTGAGCTAAAGTCCATGGTCTTTTTATATGATCCTCACATATGAAAAGTGGTGGTAACCAGTTTCCCATATGAGAGGACGCGGACTCGCCCGATAGTTCTAGGCCCATGCACACGTGTGATCCCTGGGAAACAGATTTTGACTATTAAGTAGGCTGATGACCTGGCGCCACTCTGTCGCCGAGCATGCCCGTGTAGGAAACCATAAATTTAGAGGTTTCCATTAGCTTTCTCTAATTTCCAAAAGTCACATGCAGATGCGCATGAGTTGGGTAGTCTATAATTTTAAGATGAAAAATCAAAGAAGACTACCGCTTCTATGCTTAGATTAGTTAAATGGGAACGGATACATAAATTTTAAAATTACGTTAAGTAAAAATGATGAAATTTCCAGAAAGAGAAATATATAATACGCGTGGTCTATTAGTACAATACGACTTAATTGTAAAGCGTTGACAACGCTCAAGTAGGTATATTTGTCCGGTACGACTTCTGGCGTCAGTAAGTCGGTGTCATAAAAACAAAAGGTCTAAGTGCATGAGGTTTTTGGGTTCTCACGTATTGGGTGGACCGCTATGCGATCTACACTACTGATGTTCACTGTGTTAATTATTATATATATAAAAAAAGGACTGAAAGTCTATTCGGAACGCATCGTTTTGTGTTGCCGCCTGTGTCTCACTGTTTCTGACTATGTCGCCATAGTTCTTGAGAAAAGTAGTTTTCTCATGTACTTTTTCTTCCCAAGAGAAAAATAATATATATATATAAAAAAAAAAAAATTCTTTTATATTTTTACGACTTGTAAGGATACGAGTTGAACGTATCAGCCGTGACAGTACTTTGCGCCAAAATAAACCTGAAATACCGCCTGATTTTACCAACGCTAAAAAAAGGAACGTTTTTAGTACATTATATGGTTATCATAGAGGCATTTCTCTAGTTTCTCTAGTTTCTCACAGATAATAATGTATTATAATAATACTAAAGTCGGAGTTGACGTTACGGACAATTTAAAGGCGGCATACAGCATTGCAAGATGTAGTTGTCCATGTCCTCAAACTGTTTTTTTCACAATCTTAAATATTGCTGATATTAACAGTTATATAATCTATAAGCTACCCGGGAAAAAAAGCTCAGATATGAACACATCTGTTCATGTATGATCATATATGAGCTCAGATATGATCATGCATGACGTCTTGGATAATCAGATATGATCATATCTGTTCATGTATGATTATATCTGAAGCCATATATTACTTCATGTATAATCATATATGTTAATGTATGATCATATATAAGCTCATATATGCCTTAAGTATATATAATTGTATTTCTCTAGGCACGTAATAGAAAAATGATAAAAGTGAATTTTTACGATGCGCGCGCACAGGAATGACACGAAAACTAAATAATTGTTGAAGTTGCTACATACACAATACGTGTTGTAACGGGGTAGAATCTTGTAATTTATTTTGAATTTAAAATCGACTTGCCCCAAAAGCGAAAGCGAACTCCTCCTACAACAACGGCCGATCAAGTAAACTCCTACTTATAATTGGGGTCGCTCCCATCGAGTGTCGACGAAGTTTCTTGGTTTTAGAAGTTGGTAGACGTGCGAGAGCGAGGGTACGAGGCTCACAACCGACGAGTAATCGGTCTCTTGGTTATTGGAGAGCATCAGCGACGGACGTACTTTTTTCGAACCGCTACTACACTACTACTACTACTACTTTTACTACATCATTAAGTCCATACATATACGCCATTTTGTAGCCAAGAGCTCATAAGCCCTCGTTGTGGGGAAGCTTATCTTTATTCAGTTTATATTCAATTATTTGAAATATTGGAGAATTGTTGCGGAGTTGGATTTGGAGATTGGATTTGTTGGAGAACTGTCGGAGGGTCGGAGGATCTGGAGGATATTGGATTTGAGAGGAGGTCGGAGCGTTGGAAGGAGTTTGTAAAGTTGAACTGAGTGGAGTTATTATCGGTTGAATTTATTGTTAAAATTTGTAATAATTTGTCAGTAGAGTTATTTGTGATTTATATAATTAAATGAATCAGTAGAGTCAATATAAATAATTAAACCAGTCAAGTCAATATAAATAATTAAATGAGTAGAGTCAGTAATAATAAAATTTTTTCATGTTGAACATTATAAAATAGTCGAGTCAAATTGCATCAGCTATCTTAATCTATTGTTCATTCTCATTATTGAATTGTAAGGCAACTTCGTCTAAATAAATGTCAGCTTAAATTTAATTTACATCAATTTTCTATCAATAAAATTTGCCTAAACCTTTTCCTTATACGTATAAGTTAATGATAATATCTCTCTTTTAAATTTTATACTGCATGGCCCAGTACGGGGAAAATCCTGTCCTGAAGCTGACTAGCTAAGCAAAAGTTGTCAAACACATTAAGTTTCACATATGTGTGAAACATTGTTTAATTAAGGCCACAACTTCATTAGTTGAACAAGTGGACCCATTACAGTGTTTTACTTTAATTCAAGTGCGAATCGTATATGCATTAGGGTGCTTCGTTTCTAGCGAAAGTATTTTTTTTTGTTGCTCATCAAGCAAAATATTGTTTTTTATACTAAAACAAAAATTCCTGCCAAGTTTGAGCTCTTGATTCCAATCCTAAGTACTTTCCATTTGATTTACAAGATTTCCCATTTAAAATACACGTAAATTAAATTACTTTTTTTTTAATTTTCTAATACTCAGCTGCGTTTTATGATATCGACGCGTTTTTGGTCGCAAATTGTAGGGCATTTGGTGTTCTTCAAAAGTGCTCATAGTAACTTAGCTGTAATTCCATCTGTTTCACTGATGTCCGCTGAGGAAGTCACTTTTCGTATCAAATTGACCTTTATTGGCTTGCAGAACGTATACCGATGAATGCACACAAAAAATGTGAATGTGAATTTTATAGAAAATTTTATTCCCTTCAAAAAAAAAAAGCCCTATAAGTTAAGTCGCCGAAGTCAATAGTTTCCGAGTTATAGGAATTTTAATAATTTGAAAAATAAAATAGAAAATGTCATTTTTTTTTTAATATTTTTTTTTTTAAATTATTAAAACTCCTATAACTCGGAAACTATGGACGTTAGCGACTTGAGCCATAGGGCTTTTTTTAAAGGGAATAAAATTTTCTATAAAATTCACATTTTTTGTGTGCATTCATTGGTATACGTTCTGCAAGCCAATAAAGGTCAATTTGATACGAAAAGTGACTTCCTCAGCAGACATCAGTGAAACAGCTGGAATTACAGCTAAGTTACTATAGGCACTTTTGAAGAACACCAAATGCCCTACAATTTGCGACCAAAACCGCGTCGATATCATAAAACGCAGCTGAGTATTAGAAAATTAAAAAAAAGTAATTTAATTTACGTGTATTTTAAATGAGAAATCTTGTAAATCAAATGGAAAGTACTTAGGATTGGAATTAAGAACTCAAACTTGGCAGGAATTTTTGTTTTAGCATAAAAAACAATATTTTGCTTGATGAGCAACAAAAAAAATCGGTCTGTCGGTTGACCCTGCGGGCCAGCCCCAAAACTTCCCGCTGTTTTCGACCTCAAAGAGCTCGAAAACATTAGTGTAGATATATTTTCGAGCTCGAAAATGCTATCACATGCAATTGTTTTTTTATGATCTTTTCAAGCTCTAACAAGTTACCTGTTATGCTGAAGTTTGAAAATTTAAGAATCGAAAATCATCAATGAAGCGGTTTTTAAAATTTAGTTCCTGATTTTGTTCAGTAAAATAAGTGTATTGAGGCAGAAATCAATGCCGGGGATCAAAATCAAGATTTAAATAAATTTTGACTCATGTAAGAAACAATAAAATATGAAATATCCAATAAAAATATTAAAAACTACGTTTTATCGATTATTTTGTTGATAATATGATTTAAACTAAAAACCAAGTTCGATGACATTATATGATCAAAAGAAACCATAAAAAAGATGAGTTGGTATGATATCAGGCACATTTTGTTACGTTATATTATGATTTATCCGGAAAAAATAACATAAAATGTTATTTTTTTAACATTTCAACGCCGATATCTTTTGAACTAATCAATCGATTTTGATAGTTGACGTGGCAATCGGCGCGTTTTATTGAATTCTAGAGCTGATTAAAATTTGAAATCGATCGCGTCAGTCGTTTCTAAAATATTTAGAAAAAACCGCTTTTCACCATTTCTTTCTCCCGCGATAACTCTCGAACGAATTATCCGATTTTAATGTTTGAGGTGGCAATCGACGCGTTTTATTGAGTCCTAGAGCTGATTAGATTTTGAAGTCGATCGTATAAGTCGTTTTTGAGAAATCAATAAAAAACTAAAAAAAAAATTTTTTTTTTTTCGTAATTCACCAATATTTTCGAGTCTATTCGATCAAATAATCTGAAATTTTCAGAAAAGTTGAAGGCCAACAAGCTCTTTCGATTGCCACCTCAACCATCCAAATCGATTCATTAGTTCAAAAGTTACAAAGAGTTTACATACATACATACACACACATACACACACACACACACACACACACACACACACACACACACACACACACACACACACACACACACACACACACACACACACACACACACACACACACACACACACACACACACACACACACACACACACACACACACACACACACACACACACACACATACACACACTCGGACATCATTGTGAACATAGTCAGAATAGCTTCCTAGGACCTCAAAACGTCGACATCTGATGAAAACTCGATTTTCGAAAATCGGGGTGAAAACAATAACTTCCCGAAATTTTTGAAAATCGTCGATTTTCTTAGC
The DNA here is from genome assembly GCF_026212275.2 of Microplitis demolitor. Taxonomy (NCBI): domain Eukaryota; kingdom Metazoa; phylum Arthropoda; class Insecta; order Hymenoptera; family Braconidae; genus Microplitis; species Microplitis demolitor. The sequence continues at coordinate 7,798,418 of NC_068554.1, read as the reverse complement.
GGGAAGTTAAAAATACTTTCGCCGGAAACGAAGCACCCTAATATGCATATTAAGGTGATTTAAAAAATTATGAATTATTTTTTTTTTCGCTAACAGGTTCAAAAGTTTCGTTTAGATAAAAAAAAAACGCCTGTGAAAATTAGAGCTCTCAATATTAACATTAAGAGGTTCCGCATTGCACTTTTCTATTTTCCATAAGAATAACATGGAAAAAATTTTTTTTTCCGTCTTCTGATTTTTATAAGTAGCTAACGATGCGGCATACCAATAATTGGCAGGCATATTTTTGTAGGTACTTGAATACTCGAGAAAAAAAGTTTCTTATCATTTTTTGATAAATCTATTTGTTCAACAGTTAATTGAGATTGAAGTCGAATTCATATTAAATTTTGAGATCTTTATACTTTCCCGGCGAAACTATCAGACCTATTACAAAGTATCATGAGACCTTTTTTTAGACAATTTTGTTCCCTAGGAGTTATTCTTATAAAGTTTGTTCGAATTCCGCATTTTTTCTCGTTATTTTTATTCTAATGTCAAGCTCTTAAAATCGATCAGAAAACTATTTCTTTTATGAGCTTGATATTAAAATAAAAATAAGTAGAAAACAATGCGGAATTCGAAAATACTTTATTGGAATAACTTCTAGGGAATAAAATTGTCTACAAAAAAGGTCCCATCATATTTTGTAATATGTCTGATAGTTTTGCCGATACTTTTGGTCAGAGTCGAATTGTTTTAATACAAAAACGTAGTCGTTCAGTACGGAGTCTATTTCGGATCTCTCTTTTCAATCCATGCGGTGGATCAATTGCTCGGTCGAAGTCGAAATATTTGATCCTAGATGTCACTAGAATTTACACCTTAAGGAACTATTTCTTATATTCAAATAATTTAAAAGCAGTCATTGATGAACTTGGCATTCCTACCAAACTACTAAATACTTCATCTAGTGTACCTCAAGGTTCTATTCTCGGTCCTATTTTTTTCCTGCTAATATTGAATAGTGTAACAAGATGGTTAAAATATTGTAAATGTGGTTTATTTGCTGATAAAACTTACATCTATCTTCATTTCAAGCTTTTCCAGTTATCTGAAGCACTTTGGTTGGCCTCTCAAGACGCTCAGGGTGTGGCAAATTGGGCGAAATCATATGGATTAGAGCTGAACTTAAATGAAACTAGTTGTGATATTGGGCTCAAACCATAAACTCAAAACTATAAAAAACCTTGTTTTGCTTTCTGTGATGGTAGATGGAGTCGCTCTCCCGTATGTTGAGTCTACTAAGTGCCTTGGGTTGATTATTGCAAACAATCTATCTTGGAATAGTCATATATCGCTAACACTTAGAAAAATAAATGCTTCTTTGCACAGCTTGAAACTTAGGAAAAATATTTTCTCGTTAAATATTCGGAAATTATTAGTCTCAGCTACTATTCTTCCACTTATTGACTATTGCATTGTAGTATTAACTGATTCCTCAAGTGAAAACAACATTAAACTTCAACGAGCAGTAAATAACAGCAATAGATTCATTTACAATCTTAAAAAAGATGAACACATCACTCCATATCGTCGCACTCTTGGGTGGCTAACGGTAAAATCAAGAAGAGTATATTATTTGGCTTGTTACTTCTACAAATTACAAGAATTTGGAAAACCTCTTTATCTACGTGAGTTATTCATTAATGATAATGATTCAAGACGATCCGAGAAACTAGCTATTAAAAAGAACAATGTTAAAATGCCATACTTTCCTACAGTGCTATATGAGCATTCATTTGCTGTATCAATTATTCGTCTTTGGTAAGAGTTACCCTTAGATCTGATTGAATCAGGCAGCATTAAGATCTTTAAGAACAAGTTGTATGATTATTTACTAAATCTAGATTTTAATTCAAGAAATTTGTAACGGTGTATAATTGATCTTCACATCTCCCATTGTTTATTGTATTGTTGTCTGTATGACTGATTTAAATTGATTACATTATTGTTGTTTGATCACTTCAAATTTTAATATTACTGTAAGATCATCTGTATGATTTCACCTTACCATTTGGCCTGTGCCTTGGCATGAAAATTTAATAAATAAATAAAAAAATAAACCACGGGTCGATGTCGAATTTTTCATCATGTTACAATATATATATATATATATATATATATATAATATATATAATATATATATATATATATATATATATATATATATTGTAACATGATGAAAAATTCGACATCGACCCGGGGTTTTACATTAGTTGAAGATAATAAATAATTATCCGGTGAGCCAATTTTAATGACATCTATGAGCAAAAATTTCGACTTCAACCGAGAAATCAATCCAACACATGGATTGAACGGCCGCGTTGTTGTATTTTGAACAATTCGACCCTGACCAAAAGAACAATTTCGATTCCGATTTTTGAACAATTCGATATACGCCGTTACGAACAATTCGAGTTAAACAACGACTAATTATTGCGTGAACAATAATCCGTTTATTTTCGTGAACAAATAACCGCCTCCGTGAACAAGTCAAACGCGTTTGTGTAAATAATAACTAATTTAGCAATTAATTATGCGCAATAATTATGTGATAGTGAAATTTACGCGTTACCGAAAAAAAAAAAAATTATTTTATAATTTATTTTATTTCAATCGAGCAATTCTGAGAATTACGGATTATCTGTATCTCATTCACAACGGCAGTAGAGTCTTAATGTGTACAATACACTGATGTCACTCGTCAAGTATTTCGTTAATACGTACGCTGTATGTGTGTCTTCGGACAATAAAATTATTTTTTGCGATAGACACTTGAAATGTACGACATTTAGCGCCTATAACCGGCAGCTAAAAATATTAGATAAGATACAGCTGGTAAAAAAGATACCTAACCGTTCTAATAATGACGTCATCAACGGATCAAAAAATATTTTTTGGTTACATGTGCCATAGCAAGCGACCAAAAAATATCGAAGTAACTCGACGAGCCATCTTGTGACAAAATTTATCATTATATTAATTCGTACACTTACCGACTTCTCTCTCATTTTTAACAAATACTCAAAACAATTGTACCGAATAAATAAACGCGAATTAATAACTTGCCATTTATAGGCACTAAATGTAGCATATTTTAAAAATCTGTCACAAAAACTAATGTATTTATCTAGTACAATCCAGTCTAAGACGCTCGTGTATTGGTACCCTCGCCTTCGGCTCGGGCACCAATCTTCACACCTCGCGTCTTAAACAAGATCGCACTCGATAGATAAACTACTATTATTTCTATTTCGTCAACCGACTGTTGTTTTGTTTCCGAGCATTGAACTGACTTTGTTTTTCGATCAACTACTTTTTTTTTTTTTTTTTTTTTTGATAATTTTATTTATATCGAGTCAAGCCGACAATGGCATTTATATTTTGTTATAACCGATAATTTGTGTGAAACCGATCAATTATTTTGTTTATTTAATATACGATTAATTTTTTTTAAATTCTGATCAATCATTTATCGTAATCTTAAGTGCCTGACTACTATCAACTACTTCCTGTTGGCGCGTTTTTAAGCCAATAAGAAAATTCGTCTTATACAGCAAGGCTGCCACGTTAACACTAAGCGTCTATGATGACACAACGACGCTTCCATGATTAATTATTCTATAACATGCTTTGCTACTTGCAACCTCGTGTCTTAAAACCGCTTTCAGTAATTAATTCTTTTGTGATATAAATCTAAACCGCTACACTAAATTCTCTCTGTATTTAGTCAGTATATTAAGGCTGCTATTTACTAAGAGTAAATTAATTGATCTCTGCGTATAATTATTTCATAAATAATTATCGTATTGCTAACCACTGTTGACCACGGGTCAATTTAATTATACGTGATTCTTTTCTTTAGTTTGCATTCGCTATCACGTTATTTATTGAGTCGCATTCGCTTTAACAGTTAAGTTTCTTACAATTTTAAGAATATATAGTGTAAATAAATAACCAATTGATTTATTGATAAAAGCTGTGTAATTTTTAATTGTTTGAATTCCTCGCGCCTAAATCAGATCCATTTAGTTTATTCGCTCATTTTACAATATATATGGGGCTTGAGTCGAGAGCGTCTCGTATCCTGCTGACCGTGTATTCGTTCTCAAGTCTAATTTTACTGTCACGTATATTTTGTTTACTCTACGATTGAGTTGTTTATTAAGTTGTATATTAAATTAGTGAATACTGCTGTACCGCGTGTATTATAATCCATATAATTATTTGAGTGTAGTTATTGTAATATTTAGCCTATAGTAAATATTTACTATTGTGTAACTTCGATCTTAGTTTAAATCATACTGTAATACTTGAATTATTTGTAATACTTTAATCAATTGTGAAATCTCTTCGAGAGTAATTTTGTGTGTGACGATAGTTACTTTGTTATTTATCTGATATCTTGTTGACTAAATAAAAATGTCTACGAACAAAGGTGTTACTAATGATGGTACTAAGAGTACCTCTTAACTACCTGCTGCCCATCCGACATCAGAAGTGGGATACAATCCGTCTGGCCCGTCACAAGATGAGTGGAATATTTTATTCGAATTTATGAAAGGTTGTATGCAAAAATCACAACCTTCGAATAAAAATTTTTCTTTGCCGCGGTTTAATCCTGAGAGTGCGGGATCAGATGCAGTTGCATGGTGCTCCGCAGCTGATTTATGTTTAGTTGAAAACCCTTTACAGGGTAGTGAATTAATTTCCGCGCTCAGTAAAGCTTTGGAAGGCTCGGCAGCGCAGTGGCTGCCTCAAGTGGCAATTCCTGGTATCAGGTGGCAGCAATTAAAGGAACTTTTCGTGTCTCGTTTTGGTGGTCAAGAAACAGCGGCAGCGGCAGTTTTAAAAATCAACAATGAACTGCCAATGAAAGATGAAAGTGTTGGTGCGTTTGGTATTCGACTACGATCATCGTTGAAGGCTCGTTGGCGATCTTTAACGACCGATGAAATTATCAACGCAGTAGTGCTAGCAAGACTGTCTCACATCGATAATCGAGTTGAACGTGTAGCACTGACAAGTGACATTAAAAGTGAATCTGAATTCTTGAATCAAATGAGAGGATTCTCATACGTGCGAAAAAGACCAGCATCATCTCAGGAAAATTCCACAACATCAGAATCAAAAAGATTCAAATTTTCTTCAGTGATTAAATGTCACAATTGTGGCAAGATGGGCCACAAGAGGACGGAATGCCGATCGAAGCCCGTGAATCAACGAACAGAGACGACGAGTGGTCTTCGAGCCACTACCGGATCTAACTCTTCTGCTCGAGCTGTAACCTGCTTCAAGTGTGGGGAAAATGGACACATCGCACCGAACTGTACATCAACGAGGAACAACAATTCAGGAAACAAGAGTAACAACAGCGTTGAGCGGCGAGTCGATTTGTGTACCGTTGCAGCCCCAACTGGTAATTTATGTCATCTCGGTGAGTCGTTTCCATATTGTTTTGATTCGGGAGCCGAATGCTCATTAATAAAAGAGTCAATTTCTTTGAAATTTTCGGGTAAAAGAATGTATGAGCTAGTTATGTAAAAGGAATTGGTAATGTTGGTGTTAGTTGCACAACACAAATTTTATGTATTGTTAGTATTGATGGATTTACATTAGAGATACTTTTTCACGTTGTCCCGGACGATCATTTAAAAAGCAACATTATGATTGGCCGTGAAATCTTAAGTTTAGGTTTTAATGTAAATATTTCTCATGACAGCTTTAGTATTTCGAAAACTAAAGTTATTAATTTGTGTCATAAATCTGAAGCTATTAATATAAATGAAGTTGATACTGATTTAACTGAAGATGACAAGTTAAAACTAATTACAATATTGAGGGAATTCGAAAACTCTTTTATTACGGGATTTCCGCGTACCCGTGTTAATACTGGTGAACTTCAGATTCGTTTGACTGATCCTAATATTACAGTACAGAGAAGACCTTACCGACTTAGTGTAGAAGAAAGACAGATAGTGAGAGAAAGAATAGATGAGTTACTACAAGCTAATGTTATTCGTCCTAGTAATTCTCCGTTTGCTAGCCCGATATTACTAGTTAAGAAAAAGGATAATACGGACCGCTTATGCGTTGACTATCGCGAATTAAATAAATATACCGTGTCTGATAAATTTCCTTTGCCACTAATACTTGATCAAATACCAAGACTTAGGAAAGCTAAGTATTACATCAGTCTTGATATGGCTAGCGGTTTTCACCAAATTCCCATTCACTCGGAATCTATCGAACGTACGGCATTTGTCACACCCGATGGGCAATTCGAATTTTTAACAATGCCTTTTGGGTTGAAAAATGCTCCATCTGTTTTTCAGAGAGCAATACTGAAAGCTCTAGGTGAGCTCGCGTATTCTTACGTCGTAGTTTATTTAGATGATGTATTAATAATTGCCGATACAATAGAGGAAGCATTTGAAAGGCTTCAAATAGTCTTGAATATTCTTATAAAAGCGGGATTTTCATTTAATTTTGCTAAGTGCTCTTTTCTTAAAACTTCTGTTTCATATCTTGGACATGAAATAAAGGACGGAGACGTTCGTCCAAACCCTCGTAAAATTAACGCACTGACTCTGCTACCTGCTCCTCGGACTGTGACACAACTACGACAATTCATTGGACTTGCTTCTTATTTTCGACGATTTGTCCCCAAATTCTCACAGACAATGAAACCTTTATATGCACTTACTTCAGGTAAGAAAAATATTGATTGGACAGAACTACACGAAAATGTTCGTCAGAAAATAATTCATATTTTAACTAATGAGCCGGTTTTAATGATATTTGACCCTGATTATCCTATAGAGTTACATACTGATGCTAGCTCGGAAGGTTACGGTGCTATTTTAATGCATAAAGTAGATGGCAAAAATAAAGCGGTAGAGTATTTTAGTAAAAGAACAAGTCCTGCCGAATCGAGGTACCATTCCTATGAATTAGAGACAATGGCCGTTGTCAAATCGATAAAACACTTTCGTCACTATTTACATGGACGCAAATTCACTGTCGTGACCGACTGTAACTCGTTGAAATCCTCACAAAATAAAATTGATCTTAACGATAGAGTACACAGGTGGTGGGCTTATTTACAGGCATTTGAGTTTGATATAGTTTACAGAGAAGGAAGTCGCACGGCCCATGTAGATTTCTTTTCTCGAAATCCAGTACCTGAGTCTCCAGATCGGATTGATAAGGTTGAACAAAAGCGTGTTGATCTCGCTGAAATATCTGATGATTGGCTCCTCGCTGAACAACGACGTGACCCGGAAATTTCGGAAATAGTCACTAAGTTGGAAAGCGACGGGCTATCTGAGGGTCTCGCAAAAACCTATGAGGTTCAATCTGGTACTCTGTATCGTAAAATATAAAGGAAAGGGGAAACAATTTGCTTACCAATTGTACCGAGAGCGTTTCGTTGGTCTGTAATTAACCATATCCATGAGTCCATTATGCACTTGGGTTGGGATAAAACGCTTAACAAAGTTTATGAGTACTACTGGTTCGACAACATGTCTAAATATGTACGTAAATTTGTCGAGAATTGTATTATTTGTAGACTTTCTAAGTCTAACTCAGGTAAAATTCAAGCCGAGTGACATCCCATACCTAAGACTCGCATACCATGGCACACTCTTCATATGGATATTACAGGTAAACTAAGTGGTAAAAATAATACAAAAGAATACATTATTGTTCTCATTGATGGTTTTACTAAATTCGTCTATCTACATCATACACGTAAAATTGATTGTAATAATGTCATCAGGGCCTTAAAATCTGCAATATTTATATTCGGTGTACCTTCTCGAGTAATAGCCGATCAGGGCAGATGCTTTACTGGAAAAGAATTTGGAGATTTCTGTAAATCTCAAGATATAAATTTGCATCTGATTGCTACAGGATCTAGTAGGGCAAACGGTCAGGTAGAGCGTGTTATGAGCACAATTAAAAATATGTTTACCGCTGTTGAGACTAATAATCGTTCATGGCAAGAAGCCATCGGTGAGGTTCAGTTAGCATTAAACTCAACTATTAATCGTGTCACCAAAGCAAGTGCTTTAGAATTATTGATCGGTAAAAAGGCAAGACCATTTGGATTATTAGTGAATGACAACGAAAAAGAAGTCGATATCTCTAATGTAAGACAGTGTGCAATTAACAACATTGAGGAAAATGCTAAATATGAAAAATTAAGATTTGATAAAAATAAAGCTAAAGTAAATACGTTTAAAGTAGGAGATTATGTTTTAATTAAAAATGAGGAGCGTAATCAGACGAAACTTGATCCAAAATTTAGAGGTCCATTCGTAATAACAGAAATACTTGATAGTGATCGTTATAATTTAAAGTCATTAAGTAATAAAAGAAGCTATAAATATAGTCATGATAAGTTAAGAAAAATGCCTGAGAGTCATATTCCCAGCGAACTGGATGTATGTATTGACGATAGTAACGATAGTTCTATTGATTATGAATGTAGTGACGATGCACAGAGTTCTAAAATAGGGACTCTGGAATTAGTAACCACCAGTGACGCTGAGCACTGAGGGCTACAGGTCGTGGACCTGGTTTGTTAAAAGATCTTATGATATCACGCACATGCATCAGACTGTAGTCGTATCTGCAAATTGATTTAGTCGGTTTGATCAGGGCGCGATGGGCAGCTGATGATGTGGCGGAAACAGTTGTGGCAACTGTATATGTTTTTACACTGTATGTGGCATACAGGCAGAGCCTGGAATAGTGGGCGTTAGCTGGTGGGAATTGTAAGATTGTATGAATATTTGGCAAATGGGAATTATGACTGAGGGATTTTGCATAGTATACGTGAACTTAGTTTGTGGTTTCAACTATTATTGATTATTATTGTTCTAATTCTATTATTGATTAGCGATAAAATTTCTGTTATGTGGCTGGACCTGTAAATGAATCATATTCGCAGATAAATCTAAAATTGTAATATCTTATCACAACATGGAACTTATACTCCGTTTAACATGGCATGTTTTCAGAGACACCCGAGGACGTGTGATTGTCAGAATGGCCGTGTCGGAGATAAAAGTATAGCTGGGTTTTTCCAGAGACTTTGGAAAGTCCCAACTACATTTTAGTTTATATTTTATTTAAGCAACAATATTTAGCAATAATATTTTACAACTTAATCGGATTGGGAAATTTTTTAAGCTTGTTGTAAAATATTTTTATGGCGGTAGGCTTAGACTTGGAGTGGCATCTGTTCACCAAACGTAGCCACGGTCAGAGGATAGTAAAATAGTACAATATAGAACGGAGGAGTTCGTTTTGGGTCTTTCAGGTAAAGACAGTAGTTTTTGGAGTTCAGAGGGCAATTAGAGTCACACTGCTGTTTGAGCTTGAGTCGAGAGCGTCTCGTATCCTGCTGACCGTGTATTCGTTCTCAAGTCTAATTTTACTGTCACGTATATTTTGTTTACTCTACGATTGAGTTGTATATTAAATTAGTGAATACTGCTGTACCGCGTGTATTATAATCCATATAATTATTTGAGTGTAGTTATTGTAATATTTAGCCTATAGTAAATATTTACTATTGTGTAACTTCGATCTTAGTTTAAATCATACTGTAATACTTGAATTATTTGTAATACTTTAATCAATTGTGAAATCTCCTCGAGAGTAATTTTGTGTGTGACGATAGTTACTTTGTTATTTATCTGATATCTTGTTGACTAAATAAAAATGTCTACGAACAAAGGTGTTACTAATGATGGTACTAAGAGTACCTCTCAACTACCTGCTGCCCATCCGACATATATATATATATATATTAATTCACATCTATTTCCTTACACGTTTAATAATTTTTCTGTGGAAATAAAGTTTGAAAATTTTGATGATAATTGTGTGTCAGATAATTATTAATAATAAATCCTGAGCATGATATTTTTTTTACACATTTTTCTTAAAAAAAAACTGGAATGTGAAATTTAAAACATCGAAAAAAAATAGATCCCATCGTTATCCCATTATGAGCATCGCTGAAGAAGTTGTAGAAATGTGACAGTTTACTGTGAAAAATTACGAGGAAAATCGATCAGTACGTGTTTTTTGTAAATCGAAATTTGATTAACTATACTCAGTGGTTATCTTATGAACAATTGATTAACTATTAATTCTTATTTAATTCGAACGATAAATAGAATCTACGTCACTATATAACAATAATATCGACCGAAGAGAGAGTAAGTCGATTCGGTGGGGATAAAAATCAATATCTCTCTCTCGCCACGTGGTGCACTGAAATCATTATTATTTTATTGTTTAAAGGGTTAGTAATTATTATGTTTATGTTTATGGATAGAAAATATTAGTTAATTTATTATTAAGATATAACTCCGGTCGTTTAATAAATTTAAATATTTTATTTTAATTTATAATTTCGGATCCGAGGTCATTAGAGGGGATAACACGTGAGTGATACCCATCCCACGGAAAAACGACGTGAAATATAGTCAGAGAAGACTGGGATTTTGTAAAGTTAGGACGTGTTGTTATCCATTATTTTGAGTAAAATTTGTTCTGGCCCAGTTGCCGTTATAAATTAATTAAATGTTAAAGAAAGTCAATTTGGTTATTTAATATTTTGTTATATAAAGTAAAAAATATAGTTCATGTATTATTTATTATTGAAAAGTTCCAGAAGTAAATTATTGTCAACGCCGGTAAGTCAATTGCATTATCATTTGTTGCATCGGCTATCGCTGGACCCTCAGTAGAATTGATCGCGGTAAATAATTGAATAATAATTGAACCTGAATTATTTTGTAATAATGAGTGGAATATATTTGACGTACGCCCCAGAGTTTGATGGATATGTACGGAGACGCGTCGAATAAATTCCTTAGAGATTTAGACAAGGATAGCAAGTGTGACTCCTTGTCCTATACAAGTATTTCCCGTATTATTTCAAAATTATATTTGAGTATTTACAGTATATTTTACACCTCGGGCAAGAAAGTAAGATATGTCTCAGATCTCATGTAATTGTTGGCCGAGGCGAAGCCGAGGTCAACAAACATGTGATCTGAGGCTATCTTGTTTACTGCCCAAGGTGTCAATACTATTTTTCTCCTCGACGGAGGCGGAAAGCGTCAACTTCGTTTCGCACAGCGGGAAAAAAGTTGACGCTTTTCGCCCGGAGGGGAGAAAAAATACTATTACTCTGAGTAAAATTTATTTTACACTTTAATGGTATGCAACCCAGTGTTGCCAAATATATATTGAGTAACCGCGTCTTTCTCTCCCCAGAGTAAATAATACAAAAATAAGAAAAAGATTAATGTTTTATTTGTGTAAATTTTTATATTGCGTTTAACGAGTAAAAATTTCTAATTTGTAATTTGAAGTCCCCAGTGAATAATTTAATAATATAATTCAAATTGATTTTTATCATTATTATTTCGCTAAATTGAGCATATGGTTATTTAATAAAAATTTATTATAAAGAATTGATAATGGTAAATTATATTTGGTATTGTAATAATTAGTTGCGTTTATAAATATATTTGAATTGAATAATTTAGTAAAAGGAATCCAGTTATAACGGTGGGCTCTTGGCTACTTCGTGTCCAGTACCCACGAACCACAGTTAAATTATTTTCCCGACTAAATTAATCAATTAATAATAAATTATTGAATATAAATATAAATTATAATTATTTTGTTGCTGGTTCTTAAACCAGAAAAAATCTCAGGAGTAGGTCGACTCGTTCTGACCGGACACGCGGCTGAAAATCAAAACTTATTCTATACGACATTGGTGATGAAAGTAATTTTATTTAGAGACTCAATTCAATTATATATAAGATTTAGTTTTATTTAACCAAGACCCAAATATGTACAAAATTCCCCTTTATATAAATTTAATTTCTTTTAGAAATAAGTAAGTGTCCAGTGACAATGAAATAAATTTATTCGACGCGCAGTTATTTAATGGACACGGGAAAATAAAATCTAATAGTTATTTACACTAGATCGCGTTGAAGAGAGAGACATGAATAAAAATTTAATATAAAATCTTATCTGGATTTATCAAGTACGACGTACTGCTGGTATAGGACGCCGATGCATCGTTGAGCTTCGCCATGGGTCGTCGTTCAGGTTCCTGGGCTGCTTACGGTACTGGGTACTTGGCACCAACACTAAGTAAAACTTTACTAGTGGTTTTCTAAACCAATTTTAAAACCAAATATTCACCGAAGCAATTTTTCTACACTCAAAATTATCAGATACAGAATTTAATTGATTTTTTAACTGACTTTTGCGTGTCTGTTAAGTCGATCGCTTGAACTTGAGTCTCGATCGCTTGAACTCGAATATCGTCTCTGATCGAGACGTCTTAGGTCCCAACCTCCGATGACCCCTACCTAATTATGCGCACATGACCGATTTTCGGTCATCTGCTGCGCGAAATCATCCCTTGTGGTCTAGCGCCTAACTCAGCCGAACTCAGCAATCAGGCTGTAATGAGAGAGAGAGAGAGAGAAAGACCAAATCCAGACAAAGACAGCGAGAGCCACACTCTCGCGTCGTATACCAACGATGCCCGGTTATACAGTGATGGCCAATATTTATTTATTTATTTCCTGGATATGTTTTAGTAATATTATTCCTGATTATTTTTATTCATCATATTTATTTGGTTGTTTTTCCGCTTGGTGCATACATTCTCGCTCAAAATTTTATCCCGTGATCTCTCCCCTGATTTGTTATTATTTTTGTCCGTTTTATAACAAACGGGCTAGCGTCCTCGTGCACTAACCCAGCCACAGCTGGTCCAGGCATACCTTTATTTTGTTTACAATTATTTATTATTTTGAATTACATTTATTATTATTATTATTTATAATTTTTAATGTACGTGGATGACCACATACGACTCCAGGTTTTGTTTTGCGTCTCCGTCGTAAAAATAAAAACGGTTTACATTATAAAGAAAAACCGAAAATCCAAAACTACTTGCTCCAAATATACAAATTCTATCTGTAAAGAGCATACCGTCACTACATGCATCAAATGTCACGAAGTTTCATTATCTAATGCTGAAGACTCTAGTCGTATATTAGCTCGGTACAGCTAATGAAGAATGTGATTTTATGGTTTAAAACGATAAGAATTTTTTGACTGTGATTATAAAGTTATTAGATTATCATTGATGTGATTTTTAACTTAATAAGAAGTCATTAGTTAAAAAAAAAATATGATATCTACATAATATAATATTTAATATTTTCATAGACTTTTTAGAGTCACTAAATAGTATTTTTTAAAAGATCGTATTCAAAACAATTAAAAAAATTTCAAGTCACTATTCTTAAATAATAATTCTTGATATATATAATCTCTATTCTTATTATATATTCTTATATATAATTCATAATTATATGTGAATGTTATAAAATGTAATTTTTCGATAAAAAAAAATTTAATTTACGAGAAACTTTCATCACCCAGTTGATTCCATTGTTATTTTGCACTAATTGTTAATTTTTATTTCATACTAACTCAAATTTTACCGCGCTTACTTAAAAGTATACTTGACAACACTAACAAAATTAAGGCCATTCTCCAAGGGTGCCCCCCACTTTTTTCCAAAAAATGTGGCGCTGCCTGGTGGCCGGCAGCCGCACTAAAAAAAGTACTAGAGCTGAAAAACTTCATAATTAAATTAAAATTATTTAGAATAAGCAGATGCAAAAAATATAAATTTTATAATGAATAAAAAAATTAAGATTATTTTTTTAAATCATTAGTTAGTTTAAGAAAAATTTAAAACCTGAGATTGGAAAATAATATTTTCATTGACCTTGAACTGTCAATATCATATTTATTTTATATGAGTAATTAAAAAATAATTTTAATATTTATCCAAAAAAGGCCAACGTACAAGTAATTTTAAAGACACGTAGAATATTCAAAAAATTACTTACAGTAATTATAAATACCCAGCTGAGCGTAGTTTCTTTAATAAATTTCAGCATTATATTTGCCATTTAGTAACTTTTTATTTTGACAGATGTAAACATCAGGTCTGTACTATTTTGTGGGCGCGTGCAGGGCGCTCAAATATTGTAGCGGGAAAAATTAAATTTTTTAAAAATTCATTTCTTTCAGAATTAGTAACCCTGGAGAGAATGAATTCGCCCAACTTATATATATATATATATATACAATAACGTATGATTACATATGAGGTACATATAATTATTTATAATTATGTATGTGTATAACATTATCATATCAACATTTATATATACAATGTAAAAATCAAAATTGTAGATTTTTTTTTTACTTAAACTCTTTAATCTATGATTATGAAATCATTGAAAAAAATGCATGTACTTATATTCAAGAAACGATCAAATATTGGTCTTATTCACTTTCGTTGAGACTTATTTGACTGAACTTGTATAAAGATATTTCCGTTATTCAACAAATATTATTTGGCGAAAGTAAATAATTTACATTTGTGATTGTCTCTTGAATAAGTACATGATTTTTTTACAATGATTTAGTAATCATAGATAAGAAAATAACTGAAAAACATCGGAATTTTGAAAAATTTTCACAAGATAGTTTATAGGAGATGAAATAGCCTAAAAAAAAAGTCATACGGTATTTTGTGACAAGTCTCATAGTTTCGCCAAAATAGTCAAAAATATTTCAATTCTTCGTACTTTAAACTTTAACTTGATAATACTTATGAACTGGTCGATTTATCAAAAAATTATAAGGGCCTTTTTTTATAGCACGTCGAATTTCTATAAAAAATGTATATAAATCTGTTCGACCTATCGATCTGCTCATAAGTTATAACTCTTGAAAAAATAATTTTCTGATCGATTCTAAGGGCTTGACACTGAAATAAAAATAACTAGAAAACAATGCGGAGTTTCGAAAAATTTTATGCGTCATACATTGTCAGGAATAAATTTACTGATTAAAAAAGGGCTATGACTTTTTGTGATAAGTCAGCTTGTTTCGCCGGAAAAGTAATAAGACCTCAAAATTTACTATGAATTTGTCTTCAAGCTTAAATTACTTTCTCGAAGTCAAGTTAGAGTAATTTTCGAAATCTTTTTACTTTTTCGGCGAAACTATCGGACTTACCATAAAACGTCATAGAATCTTTTTTGTAGATAATTTTATTTTCTACAAATTGTAGTAACAGTTACTATCAGGATGGTAATATTTACTATCAGGGTGATAATATTTACTTCTGCAATAAATTTCGTAACAGTTACTATCAGGATGGTAACAATTATAATTTCTGATGGTAACTGTTACCATGTGGATTATAAATATAACTATTTAAAATAATATAATAATGAACTCTAGTTACTATACAGGATTGTAACAATTATCATAAATATATGGTGAATATTACAATCTACATGATTTATATACAATCATGTAGATAATATTTACTACTATCTGATTGATGGTAGAAATTTTTACCATAGCTAGATAGTAACTCCTATTATTTATTTACTGAGTGTAAGTTTTCGAGGTCTCACATACGCTAAATCTTTTTTTTTAATGATTTTCAAAGCAACTAAAGAAAATTTCAGCTACCGTTAAAAAAAAAATTTCATTTTTGCGGGCACAATGAGATACTTCCTTTCGAACGAAATTTAATATTAAAATCAATTATGATTCATCAAATTAATAATCAATTATTAAACAACTACGGTACATATCTTCTTTTAATACTTTTTTAATGATACGAAATTCAATTAATTGATACCAATAAATAAAAAATCGCGTGACCTTGACAAGTCCGTTGTAAAGCACAACCTCTCCGCTTCGCGTTCGAGGCGTGCAAAATAAAATTTTATTATTACTATTTCTGAAAGAAATGAATTTTTAAAAAATTTAATTTTTCCCGCTACAATATTTGAGCGCCCTGCACGCGCCCACAAAATAGTACAGACCTGATGTTTACATCTGTCAAAATAAAAAGTTACTAAATGGCAAATATAATGCTGAAATTTATTAAAGAAACTACGCTCAACTGGGTATTTATAATTACTGTAAGTAATTTTTTGAATATTCTACGTGTCGTTAAAATTACTTGTACGTTAGCCTTTTTTGGATAAATATTAAAATTATTTTTTAATTACTCATATAAAATAAATATGATATTGACAGTTCAAGGTCAATGAAAATATTATTTTCCAATCTCAGGTTTTAAATTTTTCTTAAACTAACTAATGATTTAAAAAAATAATCTTAATTTTTTTATTCATTATAAAATTTATATTTTTTGCATCTGCTTATTCTAAATAATTTTAATTTAATTATAAAGTTTTTCAGCTCTAGTACTTTTTTTAGTGCGGCTACCGGCCACCAGGCGGCGCCACATTTTTTGGAAAAAAAGTGGGGGGCACCCTTGGAGAATGGCCTTAACATTACGGCGATTCTCTAACCACGCGACCAATGAAGGCGGGCAGTGAAGCGCGACCAACGAAGAGTTTATTACGGGCATTTATGATTATAAATAGTCATACATAACTATGTATGGCCATATAAGGCCTTACATGGTTCATATATGGCCTTGCATAACTATGAAAACGTTGGTATGAAAATGTATGTTCCATATATGTCCATAGATGCTCATATATGAACTATATACGGTCATGCATGGCCATATATATTACATTTTTCTTCATATTATTTTCCATGACTTATTCGAAAATTCCAAATACCCTTGAGTTGTTTCCATTAAAATGTCATTTTTTTACTTAATCAGTTATTTTCTCATAAATTAAAAAATTTACTTACAGGCCATAAGATGAATTCAGGCTCAATGATGTAATGTTTTCTGTCTGTTCACCACCATTATTAGATGTTAAACAGATTAATGTTGCTTGAAACCCAGCGGCACGTTTTTGTAGACCTCCACGGACCTTTAACGACATTGCGGCCTCAGCAGCTCGTGATTCTTCTACGCCTGGTATCTGACAGGGGTCCAAGTCAGGATCTGGTGATCCTTCAGTATCTTTACTGTCACCAGTCAGCGGAATTTCTAGTGTCTAAAATTAAAAGTTATCATTAGAGTTCAGTGATAATCATAATTAATTTCGTACCTAAAAAAATTTTTAATTAGTGGATTCATTACTATCTTTTTTGTTTCCTTTTTGACAGAAAGCAAAGAACATCTATAGGCGTCCTAACAAAAGTTTGGGATTTGGCCCTACGACAATTATTCCACTTCTACTACAATATTTGGATTTGCCCATGCGCGGAATATCTTTTTCTGAATATTATAATAGAGGGGGAAAGATTAATGGTGGGGAAAAATCCCAAGCTTCCTCCGGAATAACTATACGTGAAAGAAGTTTATCTTGAAATTTTAAAAACTAAGTCGGTTACAATGTTATTTACATCCACACAAAAATAAGGATATTTTTTTTTTTTATTATCTCAAAGTATCATACACAGTAAAAAATCGAAACTGAAACCAAAGGTCAAACAGATCTTATTTCAATTAGCTTTTAGCCCGGTCCGGAGTTTTTATGCTGAAATAAATTAATATTTAATAGAAATTACTTTTTAAAAAAAAAAAAAAAACTATCTTTATAATTAATGGATTTACATATTAATAATTAAACGTGATATATTTTGTTATTAATTTAAAAAATGTTTTAGTATTTCACTAAATTATGAATTCATACAATACATAGTAAAAACATTAAATTATTAAATATTTAAAATGACATAATTTTGATAGGAATATTTGATATTTCGGTACAATATAAAAATATATTTCGGGATATGATTAATGTTAATCATACGTCAGTTTGCGATTTAGTAAATCTATTTCCTGGATTCTATAAGCGTGGAAGTTTTCATTATAATCAGATGCTTATTATTTTTTTTAATTATTTCGCGTGAATGTATGTAAAAGACTTGGTTTAAAATTTTTTTCGAACAGATCAACGACCGAAAATTTTTGAAAAAAATTTTTTTACGGCTTTAACTCAATATCTTATAAAAAATACGTTGCAAGTTAATTCATTAGTTATATATTGTAACTACTAAAATAAGCTTAAAATTATACTATTATGATTTTATCTAAAAATGAATCATTCATTCATTGTGACATTCAAACGCAATTATATGATTAATCATAAATATTTAGCCGTGTAGTCGAGATAACAGTAAAAATTCTAAACGGATCTAAACGAAACTTGACATATATTTTTTGATTCAATGGTTTGGTCAAGTTTGAAAATAAGCTAAATCGGTTGACTAGTTTGGAAATCGTAGGTATTTTTAATTTTCCACATTTGAAAAAAAAATTATTTATTATTGGTTTATTCATAAATTACTTTAAAACAAAAATTTATGTGGATTATCATTGAAGGTATTTTACAGCTTATCTAATTAGTTTCAATTTTTATTTCTTCACTTGCTGTTTTGACAAAATCTTTACACAGATTTCTGACCTTGATTCATGAAAAATGTCTGAGAAATTTAATTTTTCACTTATTTTCATTTGATAGCTTCGAAATAAATAAGTAAATAATAAGAAATCTACTACTGTTTCGGCTGCCAAATGACCTTTTTTCAAATCCAATCGAATTTCAATTGGAGTCTTTAATCAAGAAGTTCGGCATTAAATACATACACCATGAAACAATTTTTTTTTCATTTCCAATTGTTGTAAATACGTCTTTTAATAAAAAAAAAAAAAAAAAAAAAAAAAAAAAAAAAAAAAACAAGGAAACAAAATTCATTTTACTTACCACAACTTCAGACATACTTTCAACTTTTTTAAATTTGAATAAAATAACGTGGCGTCCAGCGCCAGCAATAGCTAATTTACGGCTTTCGGGACATAAAAATATTAATTGTATAGCCAATGGATCGTCATCATTATCTAAACTTTTAGTTTTACATTTTTCAAATAATTTTGCTGTTTTGAGTTTATATAATACTTGTAGAGAACCCGCTGATGCATCCCAAAATTTTAAACTGCCATCGGCATGACTAACGAAACAAAGTTGTTATTATTAAAAAAAAAAAAAAAAACAGAAAATCATAACGATTTTATAGCCATTAATTATAATTTTATTTCATTAATTTACCCAGTAATAATAATCTCATTGTAACTGCTTGAATTAGGACTCCACTCACCACCAGAGATTGGCCATTCTTTTTCACTAAATCCAGTTTTTTTCTGTGACTTTGAACCAACTGAATAAAATGCTGGCACTAAATCTGAAGGGCAATCAGCAAAATATGCACAACAAGTAACTGCTGATTCATGTAAATCCATTGGATATGGATTTTCAAAACATGGAAATCCTGGTGTTAACAAATCAATTACTACTAAATCATTTTGAAGTAATACAACCACTGCATAAGGATCCTGAAAGTCTAGTTGTAAAAGAGAAAAATAAATATGCTTAATAATTTGTCAAAAAAATGAGTAATATATTTTTAAGGGTCAAAAAAACATATCCAAACATTTTATTGAGAAACCGTCAATACGATTTCTATTAAATAAGACAGCCTTGCCTATAGAAGACACATCCGTATCCATGCATAAATTTAATATTTTTCTTTATAGTAATGAAGGTAATAATAAAATATTTTTTTCTAATTACCACTTGTATATGGACTGTCGCATAAAGTTATAAAATCAACCACATTGTGCTCCATTTCTAAAACAGTCGTAGTTTTTCCCTGAATAACAGTAATACTTGGTGTTCTTCCAGTTGTTTCATAAGCTAATCCACCAGAAAATATAATGTATGATTCCCTAAAAAAGTCGAAAGTAAAATTATAATTATTATTTAATTGATATGGTTTATAAACTAAATAAATAAATAATTAATTACCCAGAACGAGAAAGCTTCCATTCTACTTTTTGTATCGATTTACAAGGTTCTGGCTCACCATCTTTGGTCAGTTTTGCTGTAAAATGAAATAATATGTATAAATAAATAAATCACTGTCGTGTCCAATATGCATAATAATATAAAATTTATCGTAGGAAAAGGATGTAGGCAAATGAAACTTCTAAAATTTAATTTGATTCCTTCAGCACTGGTTATATTTTAATATAAATTCATTTCAGTTAAAGTTTAATTTTTTTTTTACACAGTAACCACACAAGTAACACATGCTTCAGTAAGATTCTAGTGCAAGTGCCTTGAGCAAAACCCCTGGTCACTAGTGTCTTTTTCTACGTATGGGTCTCGCGCAAGATCATGTAGCAGAAATCGTCATCAAGACTTGAGCAAGCCATGCGCAATTATGTTCAACATGCTGCTGGCGGCAATCTTTCTCAAGAATTGAGTTATAATCTGGCACGAATTTCTTGTGTAAGGTTTGCACTAGACTTGCTATTGAAATCTAGTCACAAGTATCTGCAGCAAGACACATAGGTAGGAAAAGGCACTAATGTCTATCGAACTTGTTCAAGGCTTGCTCAAGTAAACTTAGCAAACTAATAAAAAATTTTTTCCTTTTGTTTTGGTTTCCTTATATATCTCAGTCTATTTGATCGATTAATTTAAAGTTTGCAGGAAATTCGATAGCTAGCAAGCTCTATTGATTGCCACCAAAACCATTTAAATCATATAATTAATTAAAAAGATATAGAGCTTACACACACACACACACACACACACTCGGATATCATATAGAAAAATCAGAATAGCTTTCTAGGACATCAAAACGTCAACATCTAGTGAAAACTCGATTTTCGAAAATTGGGGTGAAAACAATAACTTCCCGAATTTTCAGGGAATCTTCGATTTCCTAACGGGAAATTTAAAAACAGTGTCAGTTCAGAATGGAAAGATATATCATTTTTGATCAATTTATAGTAAAGTCACACCGTTCTTACAGTGAAAAGAGATTAAAAACTTTGTACACCGACCATAGACAACTAGTAAGTCTATGAAGCAACAACGAGTATATTTACGATGTACACTGCAAAAAAAAGCATTTTTCCTCCCGGAATCTAAAGTATTAGCTATCTAGTTTTTCTATAGTAAGTAAATGTATTCTTCCTGCAAGAAACCTGGTATAATTCCCACTGAGTTTTATTATGGGACTAAAACTTTACGCTCTGCTACTATAGCGAATGCAGTAGCGTCTCCAACGCTTACATACTTATCCTATAGCAATTTTTGTTTCTTGCGTTTTTACTTCATGTTATTATGAAATAGATATAAAATTGTAAGTGTCAACAAATAATGAAATAAAGCGTGCAATGTTTTTTTTTTATAATTATTAAACTATTTATCAATTTTTGTTCATTTTTCGTCTCAATTGTTGATAATACATCTATTATATTAAAGCATACTTTTATTTACATAAATCCATGCCTGTCAATAAAGTGAGGCTAAACTCATTTTATTTCAACTGTGAGTATTATGCCTACAGTGATACCAAGTTGTGCTATAGTCAATATACGTATTGCTCTGTGAAATAAACTTTGGTAATCTTACCATAAGAATACCAGTATTGCTACCAGAACAAAAAATTTACCGGCAGGAAAAATACTTTTTTTTTCAGTGTATCTACCGTTCATCACCTGTACAACATTTACACATAACTACCATTTTTTCTTCGAGAAAATCTATTCAATCAACCGCGAGATGATCACAATTTTCTAGCAAAATTACGGTACTTTCACCGTAACCACGAAACCGCTAAGGAATACGATTCAATTTATGGCAACACAAATTAAATATCTTTTGAATGTTATATGGATTAAAATGCTCTTTGTTCCCAACTAGAAATTTTAGGCAGTGGTTAGGCCCGAATAAGGCATACCAAATTCCAGACTTGCGCCAAGTGAGGCAACCAAACTAGGTCTAGATCTCGAAAGTAATGTAGTTGCGAGGCCCTGCTTAATGCGAGGCTTCCTTCTTAGGCAGCGGTTTCGAAACCATACTTGCTCGTGGTAGCTTATACCGAGTTCGCGATAAATGAGACAACCGCATAAGGCATAGAAATTGGCAATATATGGCCATGTATGATTGTAATGATCATGTAATTTTATTTAACTAAATTAAAAAAAAAAAATTTTTTTTTATCGTTTAAAATTATTTTTGCAGGGCAGTTATCATCAGATGTGCTAATTTAATATTATTTTAATTTCCAATCAAATTAGAAATTTTTAATTCAAGGAAAAACGCAAAACTTATCGAGGACCGATATTGTGGAATTCGAATCCGGGACCCTACGCACGAAAGACGGATGCTTTAACTAATATGGTATACTACCGCTTGTGGCTCCTAAGTTTCTTTATGCTATTCAAATATTATTTGGTACCAGCCAGGAATTCCGAAAATATACCTAACTCAAGCAATGACGAAGACTTTCCTAATAATAGCCAAATTTGACATAACTAACTTTAACAAACCTTTGGCCATCCTCATTGCGTTTTAGTGAGGAATTTTAAAGAAACACTGAACTTATGCCCGGCCAAATACTCCTAATAACAACTAAGTTTAGAGAAGTATTGGCTTATCGAGTTTCAAGTTTCCTCAAAAGGACTGGACAAAGTTCAAATTAGGTTTGCTGTATTGCGGAAAGCATCATTCATCCCGAATCGGTATTTCGGCATGCTGCACTGGAATTCTAGTCGGGGTATATATAGTTACCATTGCTACCTACCAGTCAAGAATTCCAATACTAGGACTGAGTGCGGTCTTGCCACAGACATTTCTAGTTTCATCTGACTTTGGCATACCAAACATCGGCATACCTTAGGTGACTGTTGCTACCAGGAATTGCTACCTACTAGTCAGAAGTTGCTACCTACTAGTCAGGAATTCCAAAGTTAGGTCTGAGTACAACTTACCACAGACGTTCCTAGTTTCATCTGAGTTTGACATACCAAATATCGGCAACCCTTAGGTTACCATTGCTACCTAGCAGTCAGGAATTCCAATAGTATACCGTACTTCGGCAATGCCTCAGAGTTTCGTGATCACAATCGAATCCGGGATTTTTTCGACATGCCAATGTTTGTTTTGCCTTATGAAGATCGGATAAGATACGAATTAGGCTTGCCTGAGTTAGGAAAGCCTAGTTCAGGCCAACATGATTTTTCGGCAAACCTCACCAAAATTTCTAGTCGGGTTATTAAACTTGCATAGAAAGCTCGAATTTCTACCCTATCTGAAGAGTACAAATTTTTAAAGCAGTACAGTGCGATTGCGTTATTGTCAACAAATATGGGGTTGAAAATCATTCTTAGAAGCATAGTTAAGTTGAGAATAAAGATCATGCTCGATGCTACTTAACTTCGGTGATCGCCCGAGCCACGCGCGTGCCGAACGGCTGCCTCAGCCGCTTAATGACGTTATTATAATTTATTTGAATAATTAAATTGTTTTCATTTTTGAATTTTCTACAATTTTTTTACCCCTTACTTTACTCGCGTGATGAGAAAAAGTCTCATGGCTTTTTAAAATAAATCTTTTAGAAGTATTTGTAATGTTCGAAATAATTTTTAAATTTCAAAATCATAAAGACCATAAAATTTCAGGAAGATAGAAAAAATTTCACTAGGTCATTCTATTTGAAATTAATTAGAACAAAAATATTTAAAGTCAAGTGAGAGAAAAAAACTCATAGCGCAGGTGCTGCAGGGTTAATATAATAATCATTAAAATCACTATTTTGAATTCATCTTAATTACTTAGTGAAGTTTGAGGATTTAAAAAATACGAACAGTAAAATTGGAATTCGATTCTCTGGAGACTATAAAAAACTTCGTTTGAATTTTTTTTTCTACCTTTTTTTTATTTTTCAGTTTAAATACCAAAATGACAGCTTGTATGTCTTCATCGCCAAGAATCATTCTTGATATGTTTTTATAGATCCAATAATACATTTTGTATGCAATTATTGAGTAAAAATATTAGGTGCTTATTTTGGAGATTGAACCTTACATTAAATTGGAGATCCAACTAATTTTACTTAACAATTATCTAATTTCGTACATATTTCTTCCCGATAACTCTTTTCAGCAAGTACATGGCAGCGAGTTCGCTGTAAGTATTACTTGTAAATTCCTTTCAAATTGCTCCACCGAATAATGCACAATCTGGTGCTGTAGCAGTTGTTTCTTGTCGTGCACAAGCGAGTTTTATGAACAATCTTAGCAATGCAATAGTTCACCAGTTCATAATGATATTAGTTACGTTGATTGCGATGACACAGGGTGCGTGTCTCCGGCGTAATTCAGATAGGTGCATAGATCCAAGAATAAAAAATGTACAGCCCCAAAAGAGCGCATTCTTTCGAAGGAGTTGTTTGTCTTGGTCGATGACTCAAAATCTATTCGTGAAGCTGTTTGGAGATCTATTGTGAATGGTAGCATTTCTGCTATGTGGTATGTCTCTATTAATGATAGAGCGGTATTCAATTAGGTAGGAGAATTGTTCGATGGTGCTAGTACCGACTTCTCTAGGCCCATCGTAACCTGATCAGCCATCTAATCTGAGTGAACTAACTAAGCGGATGATGACTGCGCAAAAGTAGAACCAGAAAGTTACAAGGAAACTACGATGATAGCTACAATTAAATAAATCCAGAAATGAAATTAACTGGTTACTGATTAATACAGACCTGGACACTGATAAATTTTAGAACAATAAATAGGCCGGCAAAATTCCTAGCAGCATTCCGAATCGAACAACGCTCGAAAGCCGATAAAGTAGCAAGAAACTCAAAAAACACAGTGATATAGAAGTGTGAGCATTCTTACTTACTGAAAAAGGGAGATAAACGAATGATGAACTAATGTCTTCTATGAAAAATATACCTGTTTAAAGTGACCTTTCTACATTGACTAACATAGCTAAAAACTTACAATGTATAGATTTTCAAATTATTCAATTTTTAATCTTGACTACACTGGAAGAACAATTTATTTGAGTCAAATGAGATTTGTTTCATATAAATAAATCCCATATTTGAATGGACCCAATCAATATTTATTCGAGACAAAGATATGGTTTATTTAAACGAAATAAATGATTTTGTGCAATCAAATTGACGAAAGCAGTTGATTCAAATAAATATTTATTTCAATTAACTGAATACTTCTCAATAGTTTCATATAAATCTATTGATTTGGCTCAAATATATTGTTCTATCAGTGTAGGAAAAACTTTTGGAGCCAACACAAAAGACTTGTTCATCTAAACGTGTAACACATAATATTGATAATTAACATGTCCATATAAATTTTTACCATGGCCGTGAATGAAATTAGACGTTCACCTAGATAGGAAACTCTTCCACAATTGTAAACAAATTTAGATTTCTACTTTAAGACCCTTTTTATATCCAGTCCAATCCACATTAAGATGCAATAACAACTTACCCTGATTAAGAAACATTATTTGAAATGATTTAAAACAATTTGAATCAACTAATACATTGATATACACTTAGCATGAATTAAATCGTAATTCTTAATCAAGGTACCCCGTTTTGGAATCTAACTCAAATGAGTCTCTTAACTTACTTCTTCCCTCTTACATCTCTAACCTTTTCTCATAGTGAGATTCGAATATGTAAACCACAAAAAATGACTGTCTTTGGTCTTGAATTCCGAAAATGTAACCCCTGTCAGTTTATGCCGAAGTGAAATTCACTGCTTTAGATTCTAAAATCCAGTCATACGATCAAAATTGCAACTGGTTCATCAAGAATCTAAATCTAATTTTCTTAAGGTAGTCAGTGGCCAAGTAATCATTTAACCATAATTTCAGTTCAGTAGACAATTTCACTGAATCGATCTAAATATTCACGGTCGCAACAATCCATCGCATAGGCAAACTATGGAATTCCAAATTGAAGAGTAGAACTGACACTGACCCAGTAAATATTCAAGAGTCTGAAGAAATGGAAGTTACTGATGAATAAATTTTAAGTAAACAATGGATAAATTACTTTTTCGAAAAATTTATACAAAACTTCCTTTTATATGAAATAAAAAAAAAATCAACTTTGTTACTAGAAAAAAAAAAAAAAAAAAAAATTATGTTATTATTATTTGAAATTTTTTATCATGTAAAATTTGTGTTTTTGACAAGTTTTTGACAGGTATCTATCTGCTCGAATGTGCTCGAAAGTGTTCCGAAAGTAATAATAATTATCGTAATCAATAAAGATTGATATTAATCCTATATTCATCACATTTACTGAATTAAAGAAGCCATTGGAAAAAAAAATCAAACCTATTAAAATCATAAGAGTATTGTATGGCCTAAAATAAATAGAGGCTTACTTTTACACAGTTACGTTCAATGCCATAATAAATTTAGCTCGAAAAAAACTATTATGATTTTTTACATATTCATACCGTGAGGGTGAGTAACGTTGATAGGTTTAGCCTGTTTCACAAACCACGTAGATAAAGATCCATCAGTGTGACTACACATAAATTGTTTACCCTCATGATGCCAAGAGATCGATCGTAATGGTTCGTCAGTTTGGCATCTCCATTCCGCAGCTTTCAGTTTTAAGTCCCATAAAGAAATTTGTCCTGATTCATAACCAATAAGTATCTGCAACACAAAAAAAAATTCAAATTCATTGACTAAAAATAAAAATGAGTTATAATTAAACGAAAAAAAATAGTAGTGACCTAACGTTGTCCTAGATGATTTTATTCAATTAAAAATAAAAATCTTAAAACTGGCTTTTTTAGTGTATTTAATACTAACTATAACACTTCTGGTCATAGGTTAAATATAATATCGATTGTATAATCAAAGAGATCAGGTATAATGGATTCATGTTCATAATAATGAACTTCCCGGGTAAAAAAGATTATTTATGATTATACAGAACCACATATAAAATTACAAAATTACATATAATTATAATCATAACTGCTTAACATACATAGTTGAGTGAGGGATAAGGATTACTTTTTTATGAACACTAGATGATAGTTTTGAGCTTTGAAAAGTTTTATATTACATAATCATAAACAAAAATGGGCAATGATTTTATTTTAAATTGAAACTAAATTTTACAACAAAATTACCAAACTCTTCTTGTTTTATCTAGCTATTTACATAGAATAGACTCCTATTATTGCACGCTGAAAAATACATTTCAAATCTTTCCGTTTTATTAACAAGCAATCTCTAATGTTATGTTCTCCACCTATCGGGAGGATGATTAATTAATGCACTATAATTTAATTTGTCTATTTGGGTTACTTCGCCAGGAAGTATTTGAACACTCAACTTTGGTAGAACGATTGTAGATTGAGGAAGGATTTTCAATATAAAAATGCTTATATTTTGGTTAATTAAATAGCGTAGAAATATATTTAAGAATTATTACAAGAGGTGACTGTCTTGCTCGAGCTTCTGGCTAATTCTGCCTTACAAAAATTAATCTTAAAAATTATTCTAAGTTAGAAGGGGCATCAGCCTTGGAGACCATGGCAGGGTAAATTTTCCTTATTGACTGCTATGGGGACGTAGTCGGGGCTTCATGACGTCACCGTCACTACTTCCGCCTCTCGAGGTTGAATCTTCTGCTCCACTGCTTGGTCGACCTTCTCAACAGCTGCTGCGTTACCCGATACTTGGACCGCTCGAGTTTTATTGCGATCTCTAACCGGCTTACCGTCCATGCTTCAAGTTTTTTTATTTAAAGATTCAAGGAATTTCTTTACTATGATTTATAACAGGGCATTTGGATCTCTTAAAACTACTTAAATATGAAATACACAATATGTTTATAAAAAAATTACAAATGTCTACACAACTTTCTCTTAATTCTAGCGAACAATATGCTTAGAAAGGTTTTAGACATAAGTTTCTTATTTTAACAATCTTACAAACATTTATAATTTTATTCTAGACGAGCCTCGAGTGACCAGATGGTTCAGATATTTTGTTATTTTAAGTCCCGAAAAACCCAGAATTTTCCCCACGATTCATTTAAAATATATAAATATAATTACATTTGAATAGCCCGCGTAAGGGTTTATATCTTAATTCCGCGAGGGGTCATTTCTATCGGACAGGTGAATCGCGATGAGACATCACACTAGATTCTATAACAAGTGTAATGTGTTTCACTACTACTTGTGTTTTCAAAGGACTCACCATTTTACTATATTCTGTTTTAAGTTGCTCAACCAAAAAATACAATTCATTTTTACTTTTTCAAATGAACTTTCTTCAAAAAAATATTTTTCATACTAAGAAATAGAAGCTTTTGGAGCAAGTAAAAATTTATCGATTCAAGCATAATAAAATATGGTGACTTGGAAAAAAAATTTCGATTCAAGATAAAAATTTTAAAATAATTATTCACTTGGTGCAAGAAAATTTTGATTATCCAAATGCTTAAAAAAAATTTTTTTGAATAAAGAATATTTTTCTTGATTCAAGTTAACTGTTTGTTCTATGGAGTGATTATTCGCAAAAACATCAGAAAATTTTTAAATACATTCAGGGTCAATATTGAAAGCTTGAATTATTTTATAGTATAAATAGTATAAAACTGCCTGCAATAAAAGGTGTTTTTTCAGCTTATAATGTTCTTTATTTGTACATTATGAAAACATAAACGCGTCTTTCAAATTTTAGTTTCCCTATACAGAAAATACAGTTAACTTGAACCAATAAAAACATTCTTGATAAAAGATTTTTTTTTAACGATTCGAAAAATCAAAATTTTCTTCTCAAATGAACACATTTTAGTTTTTATTTAAGTGGGGCTCAGTTATGTTTCAAACAGCAAAAATCCTACTATAGACAAATTGCATGAAAACCAATTTGATCAGTAAGCATTTGTCGGCGAAGTGATGATATATTTGCTTAATTTGGTGTTCAGCAAGCATCAATATTTGTTGTGTTCATACGAAAAATATAAAATATCAAAAGTGCCTTAAAATGGGGCAGGCCAGCAAGTACTACCCTTTACGTGGCTTTAGCTATAATTACTCCAACTATAACAACCCAAAAGTTGAGTTGCAGAAAACTAACAGGTGCCTCTGTAACCCTTCTTCTTTATTTCTAAAATAAAACGTAGCACTGCCGCGGGTCGTCTGAGTGACTCCACGTCATAGGACTGAATGACTTCTTATGTAGGAATCCCTAGCCATTTATAATCAATGCCACAGGTCGATGTAAATCTTCTTGTGAGTTTTTTATTTTTTTTTTTTCCCATAGCCAAAACCAGGAGTTTAGCGACCCAACCAAACAAACAAACATGAATTTTCTTTCGCACGTTAATAACGTCGCACCTAAAGTGAACCATAGTTCGAATCGTGTGGGATTGTTCCCTGTGTGAGAGGAAAGTCATGGTGTGGTTAACGCCAAAGTTGCAAGGATTTCGTTAACGACAACAAGCACTACGCTCATATGGAGTGGCAGTGTGGCCAGCCGTGTTGCCTTGATCGCTGAACCTTCTGGTACCCGGGCCGAGTAGCGTTACCCACGGTAGACTCGAAAAAAAAAAAAAAAAACACAGTTAAAGGGTTTTGGTCGCGATACGAAAATCCACCCCCACCTAATCCGATAGCAAGTAGAAAAGGAGGGAGAGGTATTACCGTGGATGGTATTCGAGTCTTGTAGATAAACTTGCGAAACGATAGGGCCAGAACGCTTGAGAAAAGTGTCTTGTAGGAGAAGATACGTACTGATGTACTTTTCGACAGGAGCCAGACGCAGCAGCGAAGGAGAAAGGTTTTATTAAGTCCGGTTATGGCGGTGGTGTGCAGATTGCTGCCACAACTGAGGAAAGGTCATTTGCAGCTATTTGCTTAACGAATTCAAAGTACAAAATAATGTAAATTTCTCAACTGAACACTTCATGCTGTGTATGCGCTCTAAAAAGAAAAAGGAGTTCAAGGACTGAGGGAGGAAGGGGTTTTATTTGCTATGGACTCAAAAGCTATACCTATTATATGGAACCTAGAAACAATCAAGAAGGGAGAAGAACTAGAAGACTTTATAGACGACTATGGATTAGATATTTTAAACATCAAAAGGGAAGGCCCAACTTATTGAGCAACAGCCGGGGAATCATATATAGGTGTCACCCTTGCCAAGCTGAAACTTGCATAGTCCGTACTAAACTAGTCGATCAAACGCGAGTGGATGCAGCATACTGACCACTCTGTGATTAAAATTAGCCTAGGAATATTAAGGAAACGGGAGGGTTTTGATGGCAAGGACTTTAAGCGGTTCAACCTTACGTTGGCCGACTAAAAAAAGCTCTACCAGATACCACCAGAACTTGCAAGAATGAGCCTTGAAGGACTTGAGATCGAAACGGTCGTAGACGTGGAACATTATGCCGATGCCCTGACTAAAATCATAATAGAACCATGCAATAAAGCTATCCCGCGGAAAAAGCTGCATATAAAATCATACTCGTAGTGGACCAGATACCTAACAAAAGAACAGAGAGTAGTTTATAGAGCCAGAAGGTAATATCAAAGAGAAACAGAAGAAGGTAAAAGAATAGAACTGAAAAAGATGTACTTGATACTTTGTAATGTATTCGAAACACACCAGAAGACGGAAAGAAAACAGCTGTCGGGAGTTTGTCACGTCGAACGATAACAAAGAGCACTGGGGCGTCGTTTACAAACTTAAGGCAGATAAACAACGGTAATTGTTCAGAAGTGGGGCTTACCCACGTTCCAATTAGCAAAAAACCTTATTGTAGACAATTAGCATTGAAACCAAATTGGTTACTATGCAATTTTCGGCGGAATGACGATATATTTGCTTAATTGAGTATACAATAAGCGTCAACATTCGAGAGTTTATGCTAAAGGTATAAACATGATATATTAACCCTTTCACGCTTTTGGGCATTTCCCCTCCACTTTGCGATCTGTCAAGCGGGCGGTGCCTATCTGATTTAGTGTGTATCCGAGAGCTTTGACGAGCAGTACCGTACATATGATGAAGTCCTCACAATTAAAAATAAGAATTTCAAAAGAACAAAAAATATTAAAAATTCATAAAAAAAAACAGTTGCATTAAATATACTTTTAAAACTTGAAATAACGTGAGCTGTTATACACCGTAAACGTATAGAAATGACAGAACCATGTCAATTTTCAAGTATACAAGAGCTCAAAAATTATTGTAACTCTTAGTTAGGCCCATGGAACTTCACTGTCCATTTTACGGTATTATATAAAAATTTTAATTATATATTTGAAAATTAGCAATCCTCCATGTCATTTTCTAGATTTTTTGCACCTGGGATACAAGGGCCGGATAGATATTGAGATAATGCAGATTGTCTTCGTCGTCCTCAGCCCTGCGATATATTTTCATCCATCTCGTTACCGACCCAAAGTACAAAATATCATGTGCCATGGTCACTTAACATGAAGTCCCTTGGCGCATAATCGCAAAGGAAGTGGGGAATGTGTCAAATTTTAGACCGAAAACCCTGTGGCATCAATCGGATACTTCAATCTTGGATCCCTTACTGCACTGATGTGCTATCTAGTTCTTATAATTTAGTATTAGCGACTATTTGTTGCTATATTCTTTTATACTCTTATTTTATGCTACTTCCTTAAACTTAAGTTTATTGATTTATAATTAAGGAATCAATTAAACATACGTGAGGTGCTCCAGAGCACAGAAGGGTGGATCGCGAAGTGGCCACAAATCAATCGGGTTTTTGCCTTATCCCCAAATTTCCTTAGAGTCCTTAATGGTTTTAGCAAAGACTATCTTCACCAAAAACTAAGTAGCCAATTCCAACACCGAGAAGAAGGAGAAGACTATTAGATCACGGTTCATCTGGCATCCACCCAGGTGTTGTCAGACCATCTGGGCATGAGTGTGTAAACTAACAACTTGTGGGGACTCAGCACATTCAGGATGTCAGTCTCAAGTTAGGTGTGTGTGTGAGAATGTGTTAAAGAATAGATGAATGAATGTGTACAAAACTGGGTGTATTCTCTGAAGGGCAGAGGAAGAAACCACGTTCCCTCTTAACCAATGTGGTATGTCGACAAATACATGGAATAACTGCTATGGGCGAATCCTCTCCAAGCCAGCATAAAAAAACCGAGTGCTTAGGATTCACTGGGTTTGGAGTCGTAGTGATTGCTGGTTTAGGGCCCACACGCAAAAGTATATTTGATCGGATCATCGAGCCTAGGGTAATGTCACTAATAAGCTTATGCTCAATGTTTCGCTATAATTATAATATGGTGAGATAGGAATATACGAAACGCGTGTATACCCAAAAAAGTTAAGAAAAAGTCTCCTGCAAAAAGGAGGCAGACTCCAGTGTCGTCAAATTAATTAATTAATTTCAGTATTATCTTTGAAATTTCGTAGGTCCGTGCTATACTGCACTATTTAACATGATTTTCTCATTTTTCCATGTATTGACTCTCAAGTCAACCACTAAAACATTAAGTTATACATCTATGTGCCATAATAGGTAGTAGTTTTGTCCTAAGTGCGTTAACGGATTCATCAGAAAAGCTATACTACCGCGCTCTTGCCTTGAACAACACCTTACTCTAGTACGCACCGAGCTGAAACCTTGTCGTGGGCTTTATCAAACATTATACTAGTAAAGGAAGATGGATACCTTCTAAACTAACTGCATCCAAATGTTAGGTGAGCTATCGTAAGCCGTAAAAGTACTAAAACAACAGAAATATCGACCTTCAAAAATCCACCGCCCATTTACGGTATTACATAAAAATTATAATTATATATTTAAAAAATTCATTTTGAGAAATTTGTATGATCTCATGTTTTTTTATCAATTTTTGCACTTTTGAGATGCAAGACCCAAATAAATATCCAGTGTTAAAGACAAAATCACACGCAGAGAACTTAATCAGTCGTATAATTGAACACATAGAAAAAATTTATTTATGTAAATTAAAGTATGAGCACTTGGAACGTGAATAAATGTGGTAAACCCTGATTCCAAACAAATACCCATATTTTTATGCTTAAATCGAAAAATTTCTACTTGTTTTAAAAGTTTTGATTTCTTACTATGAGAGATATTTATTTTTGCAGAAAGATGTATTAGTTTTTTTTTGTAGTGTTATGTCAGATCATTCTCATCTCATATATGTATCCAATGATAAAATTTAAAGTTTAAATATTAAAGAAAAAAAAATGTTCAGTTTAAAATGTTCTGAGAAAGAACGAAAACAAATTAGAGAAAATCTATTTCTAGTATTTCGTTATGAGAAAACCGATCGTGGGAGCTGTGCAGGGGTCCTCTAAAGGGGACAGCTGCATAACTCCCGCGATAAAGCCGAACATCACTCTTGAGAGTTTTTTACGAAATCTCATAAAAGTGGTAATAAAATAGAAAATTTATGTTTCCGCTGCATGGGAATGCTCCGACCCAAAGGTGAAACTTTCCAGATCACTTTTGGAAGTAACGGAAGTATTTTATTTAAACAAAATTTTAAATTAAAACAAAAAAGAATCAGAATATAAAATAAGAAATAAACAGTACTTGGAAAATAAACTGAACAGAGAAATAAATGGTTAAATAATTGAACAAATAAATAGATAAATAAATAACTAAATAACTAAACGAATGAATAGATAATCAAGTAAATAATTAAAAAAATAAATAAATGAATAAGGAACTGATTAAATAAATAAATAAATGAATAAATGGTTGATAAAATAATTGAATAGATAAATAAATAAACTCCCGAACAAAATAGTTAAAAAACGCCTTTTCATTTTCTGTGAAACACCGAATTTTTAACTAGGGAGTCAGTCGTAAAATTTGGTCCAAAGTGGACGGTTGGATAATAAACATAATAGTAGAAAATCAGTCGGCTGGTTGCCACTCTACCTTAGAAAATTAAAGCAGCAAAAGTTCACCGGAGGGAATGTTCACAGAAAAGGGAAAGGACCATACTACTATTTAACTGTTCTATATATAACATATGCTGTAACCGAGTAAGTCAGAAATTTATCTTGCTTATAATTTCTCTTTCAATATAAACCTATAAAATCGAAGAATTAGTATTATAACTTTCATTTAAAATTTCAACGATCCCCGGTCTATTAGTCGCAAAACTAGGACCGAATATTTAAATACATCCGATTTTGAAGTGGATAGAGACTTTCGCTCATAATTTGCCATCCTTAACATCGTTGGCATATTATAGTCAGAGCTCAAAGCCTGCTTTTGCTGTAAATCCGACATAACAGTAGCAAAGTTTTTTGTTTGAAAAAAATTTCTCAAAATAAGTAATATTGGTTTAACGCAAGAATGTTGAATTTTTGATGGTAATATAATATATCCCATTGTACATCATGACATTAATATTTGTTATCAATGTATACATGAATAATATTTCCTTGAAACTGAACTTGAACTTTCAAAAAAAAAAAAATTATTTTAATTAAAATCTATAGAGAGTATCTACAATATGATTGAAAAAATATATTAATGATATAACTGTGAAGTAATATAATTAAGTATTCAATTCTATGTGATTATATATAGTCCTATATAATTATATAGGGTCGTTTTCCATATTAAATTATATAAAATTCCTTCACTCGGGTTACAAAGTAATAACGCGTAAGGTGTTAGCTACTTATCGAATATATAGTTCTTTTAACAAATGTAATTGTGATTCAAAACTATTATTTCACAAATTTTCTGTATCGAATAAAAGAAATTTTCATATGATGAGTTACTGAAGCCGTTTTTTCTGCTTTCACAATTCTGCTGTCCTTATAGTCATATTGATGTTGTTTAAGCCTTATTTTAAACTCTTTTTGTTTACCCAAAATAACAGAGTCTGTATCGCCCCGGGATCTTATACATTAACCAGACTGTTTTAGCATTAAAATTCTATTCTTTGACTCAGAATAAA
The DNA here is from genome assembly GCF_026212275.2 of Microplitis demolitor. NCBI lineage: Eukaryota > Metazoa > Arthropoda > Insecta > Hymenoptera > Braconidae > Microplitis > Microplitis demolitor. The sequence continues at coordinate 7,763,443 of NC_068554.1, read as the reverse complement.
TCTTCCATCAGTTTCTAAATTATGGAATGCTAATTTACCTCCGTTCTCCGTGATACGACGATCTATCTTATTTCATGGCAGGAATATATGAGAAACGGTAATAGTTAAACAACAATGTATGTCCACTCTTTGTCTGGCCGGGGTTATGGTTATCCAAAGCTTGTTTAACCAGGGCTCTGGGCCATTTTTTAATAGTACGTTCGTCACTTTGATACGATTTTGTCTTAGGCTTTTTACGATGGCCGTTTTTTGGCTCATAATATGGTTTGAATGAAAGTTGAGCAACCGATTGGAATTCGTAGGCTTTGTACCAGTCCGTCTTTATGGTCCAATCCATTAATCGGGCAATTTCGACATCGAAGAAACTAATCAACTACTTTTTTCAGATTCCATCGTAAACTGGATCTTTAATTCGAAATTATTGAACATTGTTAGTCCTCGTAGTGTCATTCTTTCGGGTGCTGACAACGAGCTATCATCCCCATACAGTTTTATTAATGGAATCTCAAACGGTGAACTTTCAATCACTTTTCTCACTACACAATCCCAGCGATATCCGGATTTAACACCATCGTCATCTGTCTTGAAGATCACAAATTGGAGTAAGTCACCCAAAAAATTAAGATGGTCATGAAGACACGCCAAAAATGGTTTCAGACTTTTCTTGACTTGCTTGCTAGAGTCGCAGTGATAAAATCAACAAAGTCAGTGCACTAATTACAAGTAACGTTGGACGAGATACTAATCTTTCACGGCTATATAGGACGTGCATACTTAAGAACGGGTTATATGGCCTTAAATTTGTCGAAAATCATATTCCAATGAATAAACTCGGCTAGAGCGTGAAATCTGACCACACCCACGACAAGTCGAAAACTCTTTGGACCAACACCCCGTCCATATCTGGAAATAGACTCTGGTCGGAGTGAAGTTGGAAAAGTCCACCCTTAGTACCAGCACCCTATATTGGCGAACAGGCCGATTCAATACAATGATGTCACAGCATGTAACTGAAGTTTTTAACGTTCATTGAACCAAAATAGATTTTGAAGATATCACTATTTTAAAACTCAGATTTTAGTAAAATATGAATTGAAACTACAGTAATTAATATATTTAACCCATCGAAAGCATCGACCCTACTCCCATTTGTCAGAACTATTTCCACGGCCAAGTCGTGGATATTTTTGAATGTGCTGGTAGGAAGATCCCACCAAAACGGTGTGGTGGGTATATTAAGCAAGTCTTTTGTGCCCCTGAAAAATAAACACTTCACTCCCATTAGTCGGAACCATCTCCACGGCGAAGTTGTAGATATTTTTGAATGTGCCGGTAGGAAGACCCTACCAAAACAGTGAAGTCGGTACATCGGGCAAGTCTCATGTACCCGTGAAAAATCTGTCGACATGGTTCCATCAAATAAGAGTGGGGTGTATATTTTTCTCGGGCACATAAGACTTGTTTGATATACCCACTACACCGTTTTAGTAGGGTCTTCCTACCGGTACATTCAAAAATATCCACGTCTTGGCCGTGGGAAAGGTTCCGACAAATGGGTGTGGGGTGTATATTTTTTTGGGCACGTAAGACTTGCCTGATATAGCCACTCCACCGTTTTGGTGGGGTCTTCCTACCGGCACGTTCAAAAATATCCACAACTTGGTCGTGGGAATGGTTCCGAGAAATGGAAGTGGGGTTTATAATTCCTACGGGCACATAAGACTTGCCTAAAATACCTACTACACCGTTTTGGTGGGGTCTTCCTGCCGGCACATTGAAAAATATTTACAACTTGGCTATGGAGGTGGTTCCGACAAATGGGAGTGTGGTGGATGCTTTCGATGGGTCAAATATATCAATTACTGTAGTTTTAATTCATATTTTACTAAAATCTGAGGTTTAAAATAGTAATATCTTCAAAATCTATTATCGTTCAATGAACGTTCGAAACTTCAGTTACATGTCACAGCTTCACCTTATTACCTAAGATTGGTTCTCTCCATCGATGTCAGATTCAATTGTTCCGGCCCTGAATGATTAACTACTCTGCCAGCTTCTAGCACTTTAATTTTTCAAGTCAAATACAAAATGGCTACTCATCCCAAAGAAAAAAAATTAATTAATGTAATAAAGCTAACTTGAAACCGGTTACTTTCATTACCATAACCCATTCCATGCGGAGCCCATTGACATGTGGTGTCTAACGGCCACCGCGAGTCTAACCTTTGTGGGCGTAACACTTCATCCATCTCAAGAAATAGAGATACCCTGAACGAATGCGGCTTGAAAGGTTCTTTCATGGTATCACTTCTCGTTACTGGTGAATAAGTTGCTTCAAAAGAAATGGTAAAACGCGACTTGACTTAATTATCTCTTAAAAAGACTTTGTCCATTTATCATTATTCTTTTCAAACGAACTTTTATTCATTTAGTTCTGTTCAAAACGTCGACATCTAATGATAACTTAATTTTTAAAAATCTGGATGGAACAACCCCGAATTTTGAGAAGATTGCCGATTTTCATAGCACAAAATTAAATAAGCGCCTGTCATTTTCATAATTACATGTTCTTATTATATCCGAAATTCCATCAAAAACGGTCAAGCCGATGTTGAGATAAGAGAATATAAAAACAGACAAACAAAAATGGTGAAATCGGGATCAGGGATTCATAAAATTAATATTTGACAAAAAATTTGACAATTTAATTAAATGTACAGGCAGATCCTATTGATTTATGTGGCGATATAGATTGTCTTCAATCATAATATTATTCATCATTAAAATATTGTCGAAAATTTGATGTGCACTAGAAGATTCATAAGCACAGTTTAATCGAATTTGATCAAATCCAATGAGATTTCATAAATCTTAATGGCAAAAATTTTTCACGAGTAACAATGTTATATTGACATAATAAAAATATTCAGGAAACTTTTATGATGGAAATACCTTCCAAGCATTATCTAAAAACTGCTAAAATACCATGAGAACACTAATAACGCGGAGAAAACATTATGTACACACATATAAATAAACTCGACGCTCACTAAATTCAAATATGGTGGAGGCGGTTGATTCTAAGATTTATTTTGTCCCTACTTCTTAACAAATGTTTACAACTAGATTGCGCTGGATTCCGGTTCAATGAACATAAAAAAAAAGACAGAATGAACAGAAATTTGTTTAAGTACTATTAGTAACTAAGTATCTTTTTTATGAAATTATTTATTCTATTCACCTTACTCAAGTCCAATGGATTATCACTTAGATGGATAACAGCTCCTGGATGAGATTTTCTTGACCTGAAAAAAATTTTCAAGTGTAAAATATGATTAAGTCAATTTTATTTATTTTTTTTTTTTCAACAAAAATATTTTATTACAATAACTCTTTTGGTAAATGAGTAATAATTGATATGGTATGAGAAAATATTTTTTTGTTTTTATTTTGTAAAATGACCTGAGTCGAAATTATAATTGTCAATCGGACGTAATGAATGATGGAATCGTCAGTCTTTGGCATGGATATTCTCAACAATTTTACGAATTTCTTACCATCGGTAATTTTTTCGAAAATTGATTTATATACTGAAACAAAACGAAATTGTTTTAATTGTTGACTCCACTGAACCCCCCTCGGAGTTACTTTTTGAAAAAAATCCCGATGGTGGGGAATTCGTAAGGTTATTGGGAATATTTGTGACAAAGGTCAAGTCTGGAAAAACTTAAGATAGAAAAAAAGAGTATTTTTAACTTTGACCACACTGAAATCCCTATTAGAATTGGTTTTTCAAAAGATACAAATGGTGGGGGATTTCTGAGATTTTCGGGAACATTAATGCCAAATTTTATGCCTGTAAGTATCATAATGTCGAGACGCAAGTATTTTAATCTTTTACCCCAGTAAAATCCCCCTCGGAGTTAGTTTTCGGGAAAATTCCGGAAGCGGCGGATTCGTAAGATTGTTGGGAAAATTTGTGCCAAAGTTAAGTCTGTAATCCAAATAATAAAAAAATGTATTTTAATTTTTGACCCCACTGAAACCTCCCTCGAAGTTATATTTCGGAGAAAATACCGATAGTCGGAAATTCCTAAGATTGTTAACAATATTTGTGCCACAGTTCAAATTTGTAAGTCGGGTATGTATTCTTATCATTCAACCCACTAAAATCCCCCACGGGTAAGCCGAAGGAAATCGATTTTGTCTATCTTTTTTAACATTGAATATCTAGATGACTATTCCAACGTCTAATACGTCCGACTTGCGATTCCAACCTTCATTACGCCCAATTGACGATTCCAACGTTCATTACGTTCGACTGACAATTCTAATTTCGACTCGGGGATTTATCGATAAAAAAAAAAGTATCTAAATTTCGAAAAATAAATTACTATTAATCTAGTATATTAAATAACCAATTGTTTTTTATTCCACAGGTAATAACTCTTTCATTGATTCACAAACTGCTACAGAACGTATCATCTAAAGCCAATAACGAACTATCTTGCTATTTTTTTTCTTCTTATTGTTATTATTGATCTCTTATTTTTATTTTTACTTCAACTCCCTGCGATCATGTTCTATAACTTCTATTGTCGAAAACGAAAGAATTGCTTAACACAGAAAGAAAAAATAAAAGATATTTGTTCTATGCTTTTTTTTTACAATAAAACAGCAAATATTGGTTCAACAGCTATTATTATTCTTATTATACATATAAAAATATATATGGGGCATTCCACGCCAAACCGGACGGTTTTCAGAATTTAAAATTTTAATTTCCGTCACTTTTTGATATTTTTTAGTATTCATTAAAAAACTCATCCTCCTAAATTTTGAGATTTTTTTGATCATTGGTTCAAAAGATATGAAATTTTCAAAAAAACCACTCTCTTCATAGTTTCTTGCTTATAACTTTTTGAAAAATGGTTTAAATAAAAAAACTCGAATAATAAAAAAGTTTCATTATTCCATGTTCTCTTAGAAAAAAAATACAAATAATTTTTTAGAAAAATTTTTCCACGTTATTTTTGAGTTTTAAGACTATAAAGTCGTTTTCTGAAAATCATGCATATTTTGATTTTCCTGAAAATTTGTGACAACAAACTACTATCTATTCCACAACATTTCAGGTGGTTCCGGTCGTGGTACCTCCGTGGCTACTATTTTTTTTCGATTATAGAAAATTGAAAAAATTTTTTTTTCGCTATAAATTGTTATCCGTACCGATTTTTGACACTGTACACTTGGTTTTCTTACATATAAAAAATTGATTTCGATATTTTTCTGTTTTGAGTAGAGATTAAAAAATAGTAAGCAAAAGTTAATGCTATTTATGAGCACCCGGGAATAATATTTTGTGAAATCATTTAAATACGACCAAACAACGTAAGATTATTTGTAAAAACTGCATAATGGTTTATAAAATAAAGTCTATAAAATTTTTTAATTTATTACCTCATTCATAAATGTTATAACGAAAAACTTCTTTTTAAATTCGTGGAAAAAGACTAACAAAACCCAAAGCGGGATGACAGCTAAAAAATTGTGAAGTTTCAACAATGAATTAAGTTATAAAAAACTGAGATATAATATTAAAAAAGTCTTAGTTAAGTTCAAAAGATTTTAACTTCTCATTTTTTTTTTTTAAATTTGCCAAAAGAAGGAATTATTGCCCCGCTATTAGTGGGTATACCGCTATTGGTCTCTTTACCTTATAAACAATAACATAATAGAATACAATACAAATAATAGAATCAATCATTTATTAATGTCTTTAATTTTCTAAAGTTCATTTGTATCCAAACAAATATATACAATAAACTTAACTATTTAAGTGTGTGATTCAGCACAGTGGTCAATACATCAGATCTCGAATCAGAAGGTCTTGGGTTCAAGCCCGTAACTCGGCAAGGTTTTTTCTTTATTTTTTTTTTTTTTTTCATGGCAATTATTGGTTATATGTAAATCATTATATAAAATTATACATAATTATATATGACCAAAACTCATACATAATTTTATGTAGTGATTTATATATAATTTTTTTTCCCGGGCAGTTATAATAAATGTTTGAGAAGCAACTACTTTGAAGCAAATGAAGCATCAGATTTGGTAATCAATTCAGCTAAGATCATTACAGGAGCACTAAAATATCATATAATTATTCGATAAAGTGACGGAGCTATATTAACTAAGGAGAACTTTAGTTCATAAAACAATCGTTAATGTAAAAGTTTTAGAAGAACACGAAAATAATTAAACACGTTTGTAATACAGTTTCGTCGTTTTTTCGAATAATTATAGGATATTTATGAGCTCCTGTAACCGTCTTAGCTGAATTGTATAGCAAATCTAATGTCTCTTTTGCTTCGAAATAGTTGCTTTTCAATAAATAAAAACATTTATTGTAACTGGTCGTAAATAGCATTAACTTTTGTTTACTGCTTTCAAATCCCTACTAAGAAGAAAAAAATACCAAAATCAATTTTGAATTTGTAAGAAAAATAAGTGTACAGTGTCAAAAATCGGTACGGATAACAATTTATAGCGAAAAAAAAATTTTTTCAATTTTCTATGATCGAAAAAAATAGTAGCCACGGAGGTCCCACGACCGGAACCACCTGAAATGTTGTGGAATAGATAGTAGTTTGTTGTCACAAATTTTCAGGAAAATCAAAATATGCATGATTTTCAGAAAACGACTTTATAGTCTTAAAACTCAAAAATAACGTGGAAAAATTTTTCTAAAAAATTATTTATATTTTTTTTCTAAAAGAACATGGAATAACGAAACTTTTTTATTATTTGAGTTTTTTTATTTAAACCATTTTTCAAAAAGTTATAAGCAAGAAACTATGAAGAGAGTGGTTTTTTTGAAAATTTCATATCTTTTGAACCAATGATCAAAAAAATCTCAAAATTTAGGAGGATGAGTTTTTTAATGAATACTAAAAAATATCAAAAAGTGACGGAAATTAAAATTTTAAATTCTGAAAACCGTCCGGTTTGGCGTGGAATGCCCCATATATATATATATATATATATATATATATATATATATATATATATATATATATATATATATATATATATTAGACTGTCAAAAAAAAAAATTTATTTTTCATTTTAATTAAATACACCTCAAAAGTGACTTCAATAATAAAAAAAAATTGTCCTAAAATTTGAGCGTTATGTCTCAAAAATTGAGCAGATGGGGTGGGGGGTCCCCTTTCTCATTTAAAATACATAGAAAAAAATTTGTTTTTTCTATTTTATGAATAATTATGTTAAAAAAATTTTTTCCGATTTTTGAATTCGGCTATCTTGTAAGAAATTAAATTCTCTACTAAAAAGGTCTCTTTCGTCATACGCTTAAAGTTGATAGAAAAAAAGTTATGGGAGTTGAAACTCAGGGGAAAAAGTCGAATTTGTAGAATGAAAAAATATTTCTTTTTTATTCATTAACTAGCAGAATTTTTTCACATTATTGTGACAGGTAGTGAAATTTTTACTGCTGGAATTTACTCAATTACGTGATTGCTTAACTTTACTTAACAAAAAAATAAAAAAAAAAAATTTTTTTTTTTTTTTAAATTCAAAAATACATATTTTTGCAAAAACAAAAAACAGTTTTGAAAATTTCAGAATCTTTTAAAATATGTACAAGGTGTTATACAAAAATAATTGAGCCAAAAATTTTATGTCGATCGTCATTTTTACGAATTTCAAAAATTCAAAATTCGACAAATTCGTCATTTTTCAAAATTTTTTTTTGGTATGACAGAGATATTATTCTTGCCAAGTCTGGTCACACTTAGTATTATAGTCGAATAATAGAGCGCCACTGGAAGATGGACTCGGCCTTCCAGAACCGGATGTTGTAAATTTTTTATTTTAAATGAATTAATTAATTCATTAATTATTACTCAGGGTCGTTTGCAATATTTTGTGAGAGAGGCGAGGAATCGTAAAATAGGCTGAAATAATGTTGATCAAATTTTGTTTTAATTTTATTTAAATTAAGCACCTTGCTTTTATTTTATTTAACCTTTATGACAATAATTATTCTTATGACAAACTAAATATTCTTATGGCAAACTAATTGCGCCCCCTGGACGCTACTTATGCTAAACTAAATTTCATGGTCGTCTCCCGGACGTTTTCCACACACACACACACACACACACACACACACACACACACACACACACTCTAGATTAAGGATCTTCCCGGACGTTACACACTCACACACACACACACAATAATTATCTCGTCCCCTGGACGGTAAACCTTAATATTACTTTAAAATCATCCCCTGGAAGTATATTTATTTAAAACTAATATGTCCACCGGACTTATCACAGGCACAATTAACTTTTACTTAAGATTACTTGACTCGACTTTGAACTCAATGACATCACTTTTCTCTTACTCAATTATTAGAACTTAATTTTTCAATGTAACTCTCAAAAGTAATAACTTTTCTACAGCAATAAAAATTTCACTATTTTTATTTAATTCACTTATTTTATTTATTAATTAATTAATTTTTGGTAATTGAATTTAATTATTAATTTATTATTTCACTGATAAGTCTTATTACCTTTTGCTTCCGAAATCAATATATTTATTTTACTCAAATTTTTACTGATAAATTTCATTAACACTTCCTTAAAATTTATTCATACTCAATTTACTGACAAAATAATATGTTCTTAATTTTACTCGACAGCAATTTTACCGTAAATTTTCTAGCGTCTTAAAATTCTGAATTTCCGATTTTATAATTATTTTAAAATTACTTTACGAGTATTTTATGACTAAATTTACGACTAGAATTACGTTTAAAATTTGACTAGAATATTCTGCCAGTGAATTGGCGTCGCGAGGCCTGAAATTAAGATTTTAAGACACGGACTATTTATCTAAAGCGGCCGACAGGCCTGGGATACTTTTGTAAAATAATATTGAAATTAAATTCAATTTATTTACTGACGATTTACGCAAAAGTTCACTTTATTCCGGCCGAAAGGCCTTGAATAGAATAAATTTAGAGTGCAGACAAAATGGCGGTTATTCGTGACAAGATACTCGACGGAAAGTTCGAGACGCGTGGTTGAACCGGCCGACGGGCCTTGAGTTACCAATCTACTTTTACTGAACCAGCAGAAAGATGTTAAGTAAATTATTTATAATTAATTCGGCCCTCTGAATAAATATTAGAGGTCTGAATTAAATATAAATTTTACCTTTAGGGAAATTCCAGTAACCAATGGCAGAATTACAGCTGATGTCCGGTTGTTCTGCTTCTCTTGTAGGCTCTCGTTTTCCCGTTATCTGGTTTTCTCTCTCTCCAACGCCAACAATAATTACTTTGGTATAATTTGAACAATTGATCTTGTACAGTTGATTGCGTCCTGTCGCTATCGCCGTCTGGGCAACTCTGCTGATTTCACGTTCCGCAGTCCCTTATATTGTCTCACTTTAGGTTCACTTCCCCGAAAATCTATTCTCACTTTTCTTAACCTAAGGAAATGACGAACGGACTGGCCTTAGTGATCCATGCGACACCCGGTGACTAGTCGCATCACTAACTCGCAACTTACGAGGTCGTTGGCCGGTTATAGGTGGGAAACGAAATTCAAATTCAAATTGTTTAATTATTTATGTTTATTAATTTACCCGGTTACATTGGAATATTTTTTTTTTCATAACCTCAAGTAGCCCTTTCAAAAGAAGCTTTAGATCGTTATTGTAACGATTATAGTTTTCGAGATATTGAAAGAATAAAGTTGAAAAACTAGAAAAATCGCGAAATTTTGAATTTTGCATAACTTTTGAAGAAAAATTTTCAAATTTTTTTTCTTTGGGAGAATAGCGTTATATGGTGTTAGGAAACTTCTGACCGAAATTCGTCCAAATCGATTCCAACCATTAGTCAATTTGACATGGAATGACCCATATATAATATATATATATATATATATATGTAGTGACGAGGATGTGGTTCTTGGAACTTAATCACTACAATAAATAATCTGACTTCAATTGATTATATTAACAGAGTAATAAATAATTAGTTTTATTTAATAAATTATATAATATAAAATAATGGTGGTCGCATTAGATATGTGTTAGCTAGTTGCCGTGTATCTCTCTATTGTACGCGTGTACGGTACTGTGTACTTGAGTGAACTGTTGCTACCGAATATCATGTCCGCGTGGGGGAAAATATTCGGAGATCGATGACGATCAATGATTGACGGACTTATCCGAAATTATGAATATCAAATAATATCAAGTCGCTAAAGTCCATAGTTTCAGAGTTATAGCAGTTTTAATAATTTAAAAAATATAATATTAAAAAAAGAATGACAATTGCTATTTTATTTTTTAAATCATTAAAATTCTTATAACTCGGAAACTATAGACTCTACCGACTTGACTCTCAGGACTTTTTTTGAAGGGAATAAAATTTCCCATAAAATTCCGATTTACATTTTTGGTGTGCATTCATTATTGAATGATTTATAAATTATCCTTCCTCATCCTTCTCTTACAATTAAATAAATCACACCGACCCTGACGATCCAAGATTCGGCTCTAGGAGGCCGTTATCACTTCCAATGGCGCCCTTCAAAAGGTAATTTAAGGACGACCAGAGTAACAGCATAGCCCTGTTATAATTGCTAACATAATACACGACAATTATACCGTAAAACTTAATCTATCGGGTGTCCGACCTCAGAAACGATAGCAGTATTGCGGAATTTACCGTAATTACCATTTAATTTAAAATTTACTTGATGTAAACTCTAATATTAAAAAATAATTACTCTTGATTGAGTGAATGGTAACTTGATTAAGAAAAAAATTTACTTGAATTATAAACAAAATTTTTTTTTATTTTAAGTATTGATATATTTGTTTGGAGTATATTTTTCTTCTCAATGAATGAAAAGTTGTGAGTAGTTCGAGTCATTTTTTATTTTTACTTTAATGGAATATCTTTAAAGAAAGTGAATTTACTATTGAAGTATATAAATCAAGGTCTGCAACACTATGAACATCGATTATACTATACTATAGTGAACTACCGTAAATACAAAAATAACTATCAAATTTCTAACGCGCTTGATGGTTAAGGGTTCTAAAATACTGAATTGTATATTAATCACAGAAGCACGAGGGTTCGAGCTCACCATGCAACAAAAAAATTTACGATTAAAATTTTTCTTCAAGACATCTAATCCACGGAGTCAACTTACTACATATTAGGGAAATGCTGCTATACCGAGTAATAACGAAGAGTCAAATATGTGTGTCAAGTAGTGGAGAGGTAAATCATACACACCTATATCATCTAAGCCATCGCAAAGATCATAAATGTTATAATATAATACGAATATAATTTTTACTTTCTAACAATTTAGTTGATGTAAGTGTTTACTTGATACAAAAAAATATTTACTTGTAACAATGAAAATGCTTAAACCAATCAATAATATCTATCATTAGAAATAAATTGGTATTTAATTAAAATAAATATCAAGTGTCATTAAATATCTGGCACTATTGGGAACTGACCAGTGGGCGTGGTTTAAAAAACATGGCTACGTATTGTGTGCAAGTAAAGAGTTACTGATATGTTTACATTAGTTTAGTGATGTGAATTTTATTTATTTATGTTTACTATCGAGGAAATATTTAACTGGGTCGGATCAAATCCAGCTCAGAAGAACATTAAAGATGCCGAGAGAATAATATCAGCGGGTCATTTACTAAAATGTGGTAAAAATATTGAAAGTATAAACAGTGATGTTGTGACTTTTTCGGCATTGTGTTTACAAACATCTCATCTGAAAGAAAAACCTTACGAAATTGAGGGATCAGTATCAAAATCTGGAAAAATTTTAAGTCTAAAATGCTAATGCAAGGCTGGCAAAGGAACACAATGTAAACATGTAGTAGCTGCTTTATTATATTGTTACCGGTAAATAACTTTCTAACCTCCATTTTCACAGAAAAAATGAAATTAATTATTTAATGACATTAATTTTAATTTTAGGAAAGGAAATAAACTAGATGTCTTATCTGCGACTGATAAAAAATGTGGATGGAAAAATAAGCAAGAAAAAATTGTTAAAGAATATAATTCAACACCAATTCTCCAGCATGCTTGTTTTTCAAAGGTAAAACGTAAATATGTAAGTAGCCAAAATGTAACAGAAGACCCGGTAGCTGCGAATAATTCTTTAAGTCAGCAAGATGCTGATGAAGATCTTGATGATGTTTACGAAGGTGAAGTCTATGAAGAAGTTGTTTCTACGAGTGTTATAAAACGCAAGTGTCCAGAATGGATCGACGTAAAAAAGCTTACTGAAGATGAAAAAAAGCTAATAGTTGAAAAAGTTCGGACTAGATTGAAAGACTCGGCGTTTTCTAAGCATTAGTAAAAATAATTAAATATAGTGGCGTATTTTTATTGATTTGTGTTTATAAGCTTCAATGTTAATATTTTTTTGATTATTTTGATTTTTTTGATTTACTACCACAACCATTCACAGCGCAATAAATTCTACTTTTATTTTTCAAACAAGGGTTTAATTTAATGAGTTCCATTTTAGAATAATTAATTTTTTTTATTTTTATGAATTATTTCATATACTTGTATACTAAAGTGCACATTACAACTAGTATTTTTTTTGCCACCAGACGTCGTGATCGAAATGGTCAGTTCCCAATCCCTGACTAAAAAAACTTCGATTGTATCTGATTAAAAATTCTAATCGGATTCAATCGGAAAAATGATCAATGAAAAATTATTATTTTCCAATTTAATTCGATAGAATCTGATTTAAATATTTCAATCGGTAAATATTCGAAAAATAAATTTATTATTTTCCGATTCAATCCGATTGAAATACATGTAAATAGTTGGAACACTTCCGAGTAATTCTGATTGAACGTTTGAATCTAATAGAATCTAATAAATCCGATTGAGTTTAAATCAGATTTAATCATAATTTTTTCATCGGGGATTTATTCAATGTTAGTAATGTCTTACTCCACGTAAGAAACAATATATATTTCACTTTGTAAACGTGCGTTTTGATTTTACGATTTGAAAATCGAGCGCAAAGTCTAACTGATTCTACGGCCATCTATTAGAATAATTTGTATATTAATTAACACTTCCTTAGTCATTTGGGGGCCATGTTAGAGGCCACCTAGATCGAATTCGAACTTAGACGACAGTGGGGTAGTTCCACCCCTCCAAAATTAAGATATAAAAGGGCCAGCAAACACTTGCTCAGGGACTTAGGCCCTGGCCATCAGCTAGAGTGGACTGAGGACGCTTAGCGAGGTCCCACTCTAGCACCAGGACTCATAACAATTTATTTGAGTCGGCCTAACGATATCTAGTCATTTAGTCTGACATTTAAGTTCAAGATTTCAATCGAGATTCAAGTCCAAGCGATCGACTCGAGATTCAAGTGCAGGCAATCAATTTAAGAGACACTCAAGTCGAAGTGCCGACAACGACAGCCTCGTCATTGAATTCGCTCGATTTTCTTTTGTAAATTGTAAATCTTAAATTAGTTTTGTTATATATATATATCTGGTTTACAGAACCAAATTTTATTAATTATTAGTTAAGTGATTTGTGAGTGCACCCAACATCAAGTCGTATACCACAGTCAGGATCAAGAAGAGGAGGTCTATGATGCAGCGGCGTCCAGTTCCGTCGGTACGTCGAATACAACAAACCAGATAAGATTTACGATAAAATTGTTATTTTATACTCTCTCTCTCTTCAACGTAATATTTTACTTTAAACAATTATTTAATTTATTACCCCGTGTCCATTAAATAATTACGGATAAATATATTTATTTTGTTGTCGCTGGACATTTATTAATTATAAAAAAAAGGGGAAATTCTGTACATATTTGGGAGTTGGTTAAATAAAATTAGTTGTACATAAAAATTAAATTAAGCCTGAAAGAAATTACTTTTCATCACCAGTGTCTCTAGAATAAGTTAATTTCAGCCGCGTGTCCGGTCAAAGCGAGTCGACCCATCTCTGAGATTTATTTCCCGCGTTCAGAACCAGCAACATCGTAATTATAATTTATGTTTATATTTAATAATTTATTATTAATTAATTATTTAATCGGGAAACTTTGTAACTGTGGTTCGTGGCTATTAGACACGAAGTAGCCAAAGGTCACCGTTATAACTTAAATAATTATATATTAAAATCTAACTTTTATTTATTCTCCAGAAGCACAACAGAACTCACCTCAAAGAAATATATTATTCTATCAGAAATAAATATGGTATAAATAAGTATCTTCTTGAATCATTCATAGGCGCAATAAAATTTTGGTTATGAATCGGGTAAAATTATTTACCTGAACTGATGAAATTTTCCGTTGCCACACAGTTAAAAAATTTGTGTTAAATTTAACACGAATGACATGTCCCAAACGGTCCACTCAATTGTTTGTATTAATTTAACAGATTATACTTGTGTTAAGCGATAATACAGATTTAAAACTTATTGAGAATAGATTAACATATTCAACTTTAGTTGAATTGATGGTGTCAAATAATTAACACAAAATATTTATTATTTATTAAAATATTTAACCATCGAATTTTTATACACAAGAACACAAAATTTTCAACTGTGCACTATACCATTAATATGTTTACTTAAATAAAGTAATTTTTACTTTCAACCTTATTTTCTTAGTGTAGGAGTGAATGAAAACCCATTATGTTAAGTTAAACAGAAACAAATATTTTTACTGATTATATAAAATTACCAAAACAATTTCTAAGATTTAAATAATTCGTGAATCTAGCTATTTTATGTATTAAATGTTTAAATTTGATTTCCCATACAATTTTGATATTTTTAATAAATTTATAAGTACGCGCCAAAAGGGTCAAGGTTACGCGTGACAGTAGATATTAATTCCCTCAGAAGCATCACACATCTTCTGTACAAACTCTCACATATATTTACTTTTTAAGCACATAATAAACAATAGGAGCATACAGTAGTATACTATTAGTTATTTTACACCAACTATTTATTGAATAGAGTAAGAAATATTGATGATACTTACACTTCTATTGCTTTGTTCCAGTTGATCACGTATCCAGATAAAACAAAGGTCTCGATGTGAAGTACATGAATGTTCCCCCTTTCAGTACCAACATACAGCCACTTGCTTTGTAATGGTAGATGGATTGACGTTATCCTTCGAACACAGTATCAAGAATTGTATATAAAAAAAAATGCAAAAATAAAAATTAGAAATAGTATATTGTACACCGAGGGAGAAAAGTAGGGCATTCCAACCCGCGTGTATAATTACATACCCAAGCCGAAGACGAGGGTGGCAATCACGGGGATTGGGACGTCCTACATTCCTCCGTAGTGTGTATACAATTTTTCATCAGATCTGCACCTAAAAGTTTACATTTTTGGCCTCTGTTTCAGGAGAGAATGGCGCATGCGATAATTTTCGTCATTTGTTTTCTCTTAAAAGGAAAGAACGACTTTTTTCCCTCTAAGCAGGGCAGAAATGCAAACTTTCGGCGCAGGTATGGTGAAAAAACTTATTCTGGAATTTACATAAATTCAGCAAAACATCATAATAATTTTTAATTAAAAAATATTGTCGACTTTCAATTAATTTAATATTTTCAATTATCTGAAATTATACATACATTTTAGGGTGCCTAAAAATAAAATCAAAAACGTTTGACTCTATGGGCCAACCCCGAAACTTCCTGCTGTTTTCGAGCTCTCTGAGCTATTTTATTATCAATTTTTGAGCTCCTCGAGCTTCAAATATGGTTACACCAAAACAAAGCACATTTCGATGTACAAAGACAATTTTAGTCTGACGATATTTTCGTAATGAATTTACCGATTTGTACCTTCTTTGCGGAAAAACGATAGAGCTTTTTAGACTTAGATTTGAATAAATTTTGTAACAAATTGGTCCGATAAATTTCGAGTCATGCAACAACAACTACGAAAAATAATCTGGAAACCGGTTGACGAAATAAGGATCGTTTCTTACAATTTTGTTCACCATTATGTTTGAGAAATTCAATGTAATTGAACAGGAATTGATAGAAATGATCAAAAGAGAGAGTAAAATGACTTTTAAATTTAACCAGCGAGTTAGAATACCAAACATACGGAAAAAAATGTCAGAATACATACATGCATACATACAGACACTCGGACATCATTCTGAAAATAGTCAGAATAGCTTCCTAGGACCTCGAAACGTTGACATGAATACTCGATTTTCGAAAATCGGGGCTTGGATGGACGTCGATCCAGAAATAGTCAGAATAGCTTCCTAAGATCTTAAAACGTTGAGATCTGATAGAAACTCGATTTTCAAAAATCGATCTGAAACTAATAACTTCCCTTTTTTTGAAAACTTTCATAGCGGAAAATTAAAAATGTGGAGAATGGTTGACCCAGCGGGCCTGCTCCGAAACTTTCCACTCTTTTCAAGCTGGTGGAGCTCGAAGACATTTGTGAATATATTTTCAAGCCCTTCGAACGTCGTGCCTTCATCTATAATAATTTGAAAATCACATAAAATATTCAAATATAGGTCCTATGTTTTTCGACACACAAAAGTACCCTGATTAAAAAATCCAATAGATGCTTATAGCTGGAGTATAAGGCCCTATAACTTTTCGTCTTCGGACGACCAAACAGTACGGACGTGTTTGGAGAGCTGTCTCTTTCGATACGTATTTACTACTGTGGTGTATGTGTATTATTATAGTTGTCTTGTGTATGCTAAGTGGTTATTAGTGTATCAAAGTGTCTGCAATTCAGTGCTAAAAACTGATAAAGAAGATACCCCCCAGTGGGTGGAGTGAAGTTGAAGGAGCGTTCTTTCTGACTAGAAAAAGAGGATCAGCTACCATAATGGCGTCTGTCTCAGTGCCAAACAGTTACGTAAATGCTGCAAAAAATGAAGTTTTCCCTACTAAGTAATGTGCAATTATAATAGATGCAATCGAAGGTCTTACGATTAAGGAGTAGATTAATGCAATAGATAAAAAAATTACCGCAAATAAGATTCATTTCTAAAATTGCGAATAACAGAATTTATGTATACGTAGCGACCAAAGAAATTGCTGATAAACTAGTAACAGTCCATAAATCTATGATAATCGGAGAAAGAGAACTAAGCCTTCGGCCATTGATAAATAAAAATAAGAGGATTATACTATTCAACGTGACACCGACAATCCCACATAGCCACATCATTGAAGCACTTGATAAGATCCGTGTCAAAACTACGTCGTCAATTACTTGTCTTAAAGCAAATTTTAATGAGCCTGGTCACTCACATATCATGAGTTTTAGACGACAAGTATATATAAGCCCTGATGATGTCAAAAAGTTCATAGATATTTTACAAATTCCTTTTGATGATACAGTACATAATATTTACCCCTCCCCTAACTCACTCACATGTTTTGTTTGTCAACGGGAAGGACATATTGCCAAAGTTTGCCCTAATAACTCGGCCACGACTCCTGAAATTATCGACAAATCAACTGATGTAACACAGACTAAAGTACTTCTAATATTATAGTACCCAAAGATAATAGCAACAAACAACTACAAAATCTAACAACTCAAGTATACAACAACTCCATAGATCCATCAATTGAAAAAAAGACCTCTTTCAACTTCTGGCTCAACTTCATCACCATCCACTCAGGCTCATCATATGCTCAAAAGTTCAGAATTCCAGACACCAAGAAATAACTCAAAACCTATCAAAAAAATCGGTCTATCAGTTGACCCTGCGGGCCAGCCCCAAAACTTCTCGTCGTTTTTGAGCTCCTTGAGCTCAAAAAATTGTTGTGGATACATTTTCTAGCTCTTCGAGCTCGAAAATACTTCTGTATGTGGGTGAGCACTGAACTACTTCCGCTGACACCTAGCGCCGATGACTTTCTCCGCTTCCACATATATATTCTCCCAACAAATATTTTTCTTAAGTCTTTTACATTAAAAATCAAAGAAAATAAAAAAAAAAAAAAAAAAAAAAAAAAAAAAAAATGTCGATACCACCAATCGCCAGCATTTTTTCCGAAGTAAATTTCTATCGTATCGTCCAAAGACCATTTTTTTTGTTTTTGTTAACTATAAAAGTTATAAACAAATGGATTTTTTCAAAGTCCGGATTAGATTGAAAAAATCGAAAAAATGTTGATACCACCAATCGACAGGATTTTTTCTGAATCGAATTGCTGTCGTATCGTACCGAGAACTTTTTTTTTTGTTAACTAATGTTATAAACAAATAGATTTTTGCAGTCCTATTTATCGTCCAGATACTTTTTTTTGTTAACTAATGTTATAAATAAATCGCCAGATTGGTGGTATCGACATTTTGTCTTTTTTTTTTTTTTTTATTTTCTTTGATTTTTAATGTAAAAGACTTAAGAGAAATATTTGTTGGGAAAATATACATGTGGAAGAGGAGAAAGTCATAGGTGCTAGACAGCAGCGGAAGTAGTTCAGTGCTCGCCACTAGATGACACTCAACTTCTTGTGCTGTTCCTGGTTGGATCGATATTTTAGAGTTTTTATATTCCATACTTGAGAACAATTCTGGCACCGATACTCCTCTGTTATTTGACAGAGTGACAAGTGCCTGTTTTGGTAATCATATAGTAGATGCTTAACTACATAATGACATTAATAATTCCTTGAATAATTTCTCGACATCAAAAAATAAAAAATACTTTCCTGCTAACCAAAAAAAAAAAAAAACGTTTTAAACTCAAAACAAAATCTCGGAGGATAGTATATATGGAAAGTCTGAATGACTATGGTTTCTTAGGAAAATATACTATAAACTTTTTAGTTCAAACAACCCAGCGTAACATACTTCATCTAACTTAATATAAATGATAAGCCGTAACAAAATATTGTAGTTACGCTGACTTAAAATTTGTAGTTAAGAAAATTATGTTCAATTGGTTAATCTTACTTGATATAAATATTAAATTATTACCATGTCATATAGTTGCGCTGACTAGAAATTTTTAATTTAAATTACCCAACTCAGAACAGTCATGTTCACTAATATTATAGTAGTGTATTCAACTGCATAATAGTGTAATCGACTACTTTTTTGTAGTACTATTTACTATAACACTTTAGTTACGGGCACTACAGTCAATAGCTGAGATGTTTTTTTACTACGTTTTCCTAGTTCTGAAAACGTATTTTTTCTCTCAGTGTATGGAGTGGTTCGGCTTTTGCCTTTGAAAATGGTATATTTCTGCAAAAAAAAATGTATCAATGGACCTAATGGTGTCGGCCATCAAATTGTGAAAAAGTTTTTGAAAAAAAAAAAAAAATTATTTTCGTGGTTAAAATCATCAAAAATATCCGAGGTTTGTAAAAATTTTTGTGAAGGTTTACTTCAACATGAACAGCTTAAAAATTGTGTGAGACTCCCAAATGGAGTTATTGTTACAACGAAAACTAATGTTAAAAAAGATGTTGAAATTGAGTATAGAAGTTATTTCGCTGGTAATTGTAATTCCATGCAATTTTTTAAGAAATGTATTTATAAAAAGTCTATAATTCATAGTTCTGACTATACTCGTGCCACAAAAACCGATGATACTTATTTTCTGTCTATTAGGAATGAAATTATTCATGTTCATCATTTTGTCGTAATTAATGAAACATGTTATATTTATGGATGTTCTGTATCAACTGAACCATATTCTGTTGGTCAAGTTCAGATGGATCATATTCATTGTGTAGTTAATAAGTGTGGTGATGCTATTGTTATAACAAATATTGAAAATTTTAAAGAAAAATTAATGCATATCCAGATTGACATGAAACGCTATATTTGCTTTTTTCCATATATTGTTAATTTAAATTAGCTAAAACCGTTTGAGCGTGAGAGTCACTATTCAGGTTGATGTATTTATTATACTCTGGATCTGGATTGATCATTAACAAAAAATGAATATATATTTAAAACACAAAACTGTATTTATCTGTTATTACTATCTCAATAAAAAATATAAACGAATTAATAAAAAATTCTCTTTAATATTATTAAAATTCCCTCGACATATAAAAAATTTGTAGATTTATCGATAGCTTAACTTATTTTTTCTATTCACGATGGTTTAGGAACGTTTTCAAGCAGAAACTTTTTCCAAGATGAAAAACAATGAAGAATGTGCTGAATCTAAAGAGACAAAAATTGGGAACGTTGTTGTTAAAAATAATACATCATCAAAAAAGGTAAATATGAATAAATATTAGTTCCATTTTTTGGTAAAAATTTAAACTGTAAGTACAAAATCCGATCTTCAATTTCTTTTATTATTCGAATGTTGTCTTGAAAATTTTCGCGATGTGATTATATTGCTTTCAATTCTCTTCAATTTCTTTTATAAAAAATAAAAATACTTGAAAGAAATTTCATAAAAATAATTTTTTAGAAATCTAAGGATATGTTGAAGAACATAAAAAAGGAACATAAAGTGAGTTCTATTCTGTTATTAACATTTCATAAATAATCTGTTTACAATAATTCACAATATATGTAATAATAATCATAACTTCCTTATAGAGTAAACCGAAAAAACTATTAAAGAGGAAAGAAGAAACAGTCTCAAAACCTGTAAGTTTTATATGGATTTTTTTTAAATAATTAAAATTCATAGTTGAAACTGATTTAAAAATCATTATCGATTAAAATGATATATAGCTCCAACTTTGTAAAATATGTACTTATGAAATTTTGTAATTATTTATGCAGGTAACTCTTGTAGTACCAGTCAAAAAACCCAGAATTACTGAAACACCATTTGCAAAAATAGATGGATCTCAGAATGACAATTTACCACTCAAGCTAGATGATGTTCCTCCAGGTACTGTTAAGTTTAAAACTTCCATGTACTAAATTTTTTTTTCAATCCAAAAAATTCATTAGATAAAATAATAAACTATTTTCAGGATTAGCTGACACGGTTTTAATTCCTGACATTGACTTGGGACATTTGAATACACAATTAGGAGCCGGAAAATGCCATCAAACGTCAGTGATGTCCAATAAAGGTATATTTAAACTTGTTATCTTGTACACATGTATATATCAGTCAATATTCTATAATAATTATTATCATGGTATGAATTTTCAGTCTTGTCTATCGGAAAATTGAAACATGAAAAACGGAAAGAAGATAAGTGTTGATTATCAAGTTTATCGTATGAGCAAATTTTGTAAAATATAATTTTATTTATTGTAGTCTGAAAACAGATAATGCTAAGAAAGTAGCTTCAACAAGTCATGTAGGTAAATTAGCACATGAGATTCAATTCATAAAAAATGAGTTAAAGAAAAGAGAAGTATTTGAAAAAAATATACTGGAGCAGATGTCTAAGCTAATAGCAACTTCGGAGCAGAATAAGAAAATGCTTCAATCGATAACAGACAACTGGAATGAATTTCGGGGTAACATTATTTTTTTTTTTTTGACTCATTACAATATTCATTGGATAACTTATCTACAAATGTTTTGGATATCCAGAAATTCCGTCAGATAAAAGCTCCAAAGCGCTCGAAGAGAAAACCGGTGTTCCTAGCGTTGGTTTTCACAGAAAATCTGATAAGACAGTAAGTTTTATTTAGGTACCTACGTTAGAAAATTGTAAGTAAAGTTGATTAACTTTTTGTTGTTTGGATAGATTCACATTGGTGAAGGAATATATATTCCTAAGGCTACTTATGACGCAGCAAAATTAAAAGCCAAGACAGGATCTCAATTTGTGAAGAAAATGTTGATTCCGATTTTTCCCCTCAGGAATTATTAGATTCCAGTGTAGGTGGGGGTAAATCAAATCGGTACAAGAAAGAGACGCAAAAACCACCTTTAGATCCGACCCGGTTGTTGGCAGTAAAAAGTATGCTAACTACTTTGACATTTTATCTGACTTTTATTTAACGAATATTTTTTAGTCGTAATAATTGGTTTTCAAGTAAAGATATTTTTTTTTAAATGTAATTTATAAATGTTACTGTATTTTTAAGGTATTTACCAATACTATTTGGAGCCACTGAATAAAACTCCTGAAGAAGTTCAAGTAGAATTAAAAAAAACTAAAGACTACATAAGTAGCAAGATAAGCGATATGAGAAAACCCCCGGTATCAAAAGTAAGTATAAATATGTTTCGAAGAAGTTTGTATACTTAAAATGGTTATTTCTTTTAACGAATAATGAAATATCAGTTTACTAAATTATAAAAATGATTTTTCTTTTATTAGAAATCTCTAAAAAAAGACGAAGAGTTTGATGACGAACAACTTGAAGAAGAACTGGAGGATGATGGTATAGAAGTTTCACAATCAAGCGATGAAACGAGCGATGAAGAAGCTGATGATTTGAAAGAAAAGCAAGATCAAGAAGAATCTGACATCGAAGATGTTGAGAAGCCGGAGTTTGCGGAAAGTGATGGAGAAAGTGATCGAAATATCATAGACGCTACCGGAAACGAATCAGAACACTCTGCGACTGAGGAGACAGATAATATTTAATGTGAAAATTGGAAAAATTTAAAGAAAATTTAAAATTTTTGATAATTTTAGATAGAAAAACTAGCCTGATTAAATAACCAAATTAAACCGAATTAAACAACAATGGAAACAGAATTAAACAGAATTGGAAAACTAATTCTGTTTAATTCTGTTTCCATTGTTGTTTAATTCGGTTCTTTAATCAGGGTAAGCAAAAATAAGTTAATTTAATATTAATAAACATTTTATTCATTATTTCAATAAGTTCTAAGTGAAATTTTATGCATGTCCGTACAATAATAGAGATCGTGAAATTTAGTTATTTAATAAATGTCTCAAAAAATCGTAAATTCACCAAGAAATTTTTTTTATCAAAACCCTTACACAGATACGACAATGAGATTCTTTAATAATCTCATAGAATTGATGATATAAGAGAATCTAATACATTCTTGTAAGAAATATTTTTACCTACCTAATAAGTTAACTTGAGAAATTGCGCTATACATCTAAATGTCATTGCAAAATAATTTCTTATAAAACTGGTGATTTACTAAAATCTCATAGAATCTTATAAGTAATAAATGGTTTAATATTGATTTTAATTAAATTAGGGAATCATTTCCTTGTAAAAACCTTCACAGATACGACCGTTAAATACTCATATATTCCAATAGAAGATCCGATAGTAAAATACTCATAAATTCTCATTAAATTTTTGACCGTAATTTTTATTTAATTTTATAAGTTTTAAAATAAAAATTATTACTTATAAAAACTGATAAAATCGCTAGTCAAGTTGCCAAAGATTCTAACCTTATAAAAACCCGATGAAAAAAGTTTTTGTCTAATTATATATAATTATATATGTTCATATATATAATCATATATGATTATATATAATCATATATGAAGTTATATATAATCATGCATGATTATATATAATTATATATGACCCCATACATAATTAGATCTGATCATACCTGGCTGTTATTAGCCCATATATAAGTCTATATATGATCAGATCTAATTATATATAAGTCTATATATAATTAGATCTGATCAGATCTGATTATATATGAGTCTATATATAATTAGACATGTTCATACTTGGCTGTCAACTCCATTTACTACCATATATAAGTCTATATATGATCAGATCTAAGTATATATAAGTCTATACATAATTAGATCTGTTTAGACATGACTGATACAAATCCATATACAATTAGATCTGATCAGACATGGCTACTATAAATTCATGTATGCTCGTGCATAAGTTTATATATAATTGGATCTGATCAGACATGACTGATATAAAGTTATATGTAGTTATATATATATATATATATTACATAATATGACAATTTTTTAATATAAATGTTATTAAATTTTTATTTTGTCAACTATCAAATAAACTTAAATTCCCAATACTTAAAAAATGTTCAAAGGTTTCGGCAGCAATTTAAAAGTATTAATCGATATCGATTTATATACGAATATTTATAAGTTTATAGATAAATAGATTTGATTATATGTATCTATTGAATTCTATTGTAATTTATGTACAAAATCAAATTCATTATTAGGTGCATTATTTACGTATGATGTATCGACTTGATTATTTGAGGTAAGTAACGCCATAAACATTTCTTTATTGTAAGTTCAGAACAGACTAGAGGATCAGAGTACAATCCAGCGATCACTAAAGTTAAGCATCATCGGCGTAGGTCATTGATTGGATGGGTGACCTCGTAGTAAAGTGGTGGTCAATGAATAGTAATTTTTTTTTTTTTTTTATTTAAATTTAATCGATATTTATATTGATGAAATCAATAAATCCTAATTAAATTACTTAATTAATAATTTAAAGGTATTCTAAATGAGATTCTAAAAATGACTATATTCATTTATGCATGATCATGTATAAACAGATCTGATTACATATAATTAGACCTGGCCAATTTTTGGATCCAATTATATATAGACGATTATGCATAATTATATATGATTAGACAAAAACTTTTTTCATCGGGAACTCATAAAAAAGGACAATAAATTTTCAAGTCTCATAGAAAATATATCAGTTTTTATGAGGTACGATAACAAAATCTTATACATTGACATTTTAATTAACAAAAAAATTTTATAAGGACCTATGAGGTTTATCACTGCCAAATGCACACTATTTTCTCATATATATTTCCGGTTCATTATTTTTTATGAGAATTTATGAGATCTTTTCAACAGGGATAGATATCACATGTTAGAGACAAAAACTCATACAGAAAATTCAATCCGCCGTGTAGCTGAACACGTGGAAAAAATTTAATTATAGATCTTTAAGGTGTAAGCACTTGGAACTTTGGAAAATGTGTGAAGCCGTGATTGTAAACAACTACCTGCATTTTTTTTTCTCGAAATTGAATTCATTGATAATTTTGAAAAAAATTAAGTGCATTCTTTTAACCTTTCTGAAAATTTTGACGTTATTAATAAGCATAAAAATATATACAAAGTAAATCAAAAAATTAATTTTCGAAACCGGGCGGCGCTACGCCACCCGGTGCGATTGAGCCTCCGGGAGATTTTCTAACTTCGTTATTGCCAAATGTCGTTACCGCCACTATTTCAATATGTTTTACCGCAAGTGAAATACAAAGATAAAGTAATGGTTGAGATTAGTTTTCACCGTTTATATTATAACTTATGTGATTTGTTTAAAATAATGTAATAATTCCACTCGTATTAAATATTATTTATATAAAAATAATAATAAAAATACAATTGGTAAGTAAATTATTGTATAATACATCATACTAAAATTAACAGATGTTTTGATTTATATATTACTCATTATTTAAATAAAAAAAAAAAAAAAAAATTTTCAGATAAACCAATTGAAAAAAAAAACAATTAATGCCAATTTTTTAAATTATTTTTGTTTCACAAGGAAATACTATTCGGTTACATTTGGCAACAGCGCGTAGATTTAACACGGCGGCGGAGCGCTCACCATACGACCGACTTAGTTCGGAAAAGACACGCTACCTACGAAGGGTTAAATAAATGAATACTCATCCTAACCTAAATGCATATCTTCAAATTAACGATACTATAGACTGTTAAATTAATATGTGAGTATTCTCAATCAAGGTATATGAATCGTTATTCTGACAATACGTCATTTGGCGATACATTGGATAGTCATTCTAACGATATTTTTTTCTCCGTGTATTCCTTTCTTATACATATTCACATACCACTTAAACATATCATACAATAACGATGCATATCATTCAATGGAACCTTAATGGTTTAAATTACAGATCAGAATTCCTAAAAATCCTAAAGGGAAAAGATAACCCAGATATTATATATATCTGCAAGAAACTCATTTAAAAAAACAAAACTCCGATTAAAATGAGAAAATTTAATTGTTTCAACAAGAATAAAGAGAATTCTACACATGCTAGTGAGTCACAATTTGCGTACGGTTTCATATCCCAACTCAACAGATTTTCATTAATTCTAACCTGGAAATCATTGCAGTTACGGTTAAAATTCTATATGAAGTTACAATATGTAGTGTCTACATTCCCAACAGGCATAATCTAACGTCTATTGACCTTAGCAGCATAACAGCCCGATTGATACATCCAGTTATCATCCTAGGAGATTTTAATAGTCACAACATCCTGTGGATATCAAAATTTACTGACTATATTAGAGCTAAGATCATTCAGGAATGGATAGAGGATAATAACCTTTTTACCCTCAATAAAGAGGTCCCTACTCACTTATGTATCTCATTCATTAATATTTAACTGTGAATGAAATCCAATACAAGCTATTAATACTATAAAACACAAAACATATCACCATTGCGTGGAAGCCCTCTCACGAAGAAATAACTGGAAACCAAACTGCTGACTTCAATGCCAAACAAGCAATTCTAGATGGAGAAGACTTCAGAGCTCTCCCTATTCCAGTAAAAGACATTAAAAAAGTTTTCAAAAACCACATTAAAGATAAATGGAATAATATTTAGATGGGCCCACCATCTAAGCTGCACAAAATCCGCAATATTATATGGGATTCAGCCCCTCAATTAAAAAAAGACGAGACCAATGTATTCTCGCCAGACTCAGAATTGGGCACACCAGATTTTCTCATGGTCACCTAATAAGTAAAACGGAACCCACTATGTGCCCAGAATGTCACACACCGGCTACTGTGGAACACGTCATTGCCGAATGTTCAAAAATAAACGCCATGAGAAGAATAGCCAACCCTTATTGAAAGAAACGATTTAAAAAGATTTAAGAAAAAAAAAAACAATTTTTAATTCTTTTTAATATGCTTTTGAATACTTTTGAATAACCTTTCTTATGGCCATTTAACATCGTAAATCGTTTCGAATCGTTTCTTTTAATTAGGGAAATGGCCAACGATCCCCTGGAATATTTTAAAAGGCAACAAGTTTATTAATGAAATAAATGAGTTGTTCAAAAATTTTAAATTAATAGTATAAATTCAAAATAACATAAAGATCTGATAAAATGATTAAAATGAAACATATATAATTGTTCAAAGTTTTCAAATTTAATAGCAAAAGTAAATGTAATATACACGGAAAGAACGATGTTGGACTGGGTACAATCCGATATTGTACCCAGTCCAATCTCGTTCTTTCCGTGTATAATGTAGAAGGATTTTGTATATTATTAGTAGTTGCTAAAAACCTGCGAGGTTGATGCGACTTAAAATGAACAATTAAATAATAAATGAAGGCCCTATACTTAACTATAGCACTTTTCATAGAACTCATTCATTCTTATAAAATCATTATAGGAATTTATGAAAATCTATTGGATTCTATAAGATTTTATAAACAGGGCAGTTGAACAGTTTACTATATATAGATAATGTGATGCAATTGATTTTAAAAATTAAAAACAATCAATTCATGATTTTAATAATTTTTTTTTTTTGATAAATGTTATAAATAAAAGTTATTGAAAGTGAAAAATTGTATATTTTATAAAAATAAATTATTTACAACATTCCAACCTAATCATTCATACAATAAGTAACAAACCTTTTGAATGACAGCCAAGTTTGAGGACATCTGATAATTTTAGTGGTTTATATTCAATAAATCAAGTAAAATACACTCATGCCATAAATTAAAGGAACTTAGAAATTTTAGAAATTTTTTAGTGATTTCTGCAAGACTATAACTTCGTAAAAAATAAT
Source organism: Microplitis demolitor (assembly GCF_026212275.2). Lineage (NCBI taxonomy): Eukaryota > Metazoa > Arthropoda > Insecta > Hymenoptera > Braconidae > Microplitis > Microplitis demolitor. The sequence goes on along the minus strand of NC_068554.1, from coordinate 7,735,552 downwards.
GGTATCGGGATTTTTAAAAAAAATCGTTTTATAAATTGAAATCTCTAGTTTCAGCGCATTTTTATCAAAATTTTTTTAAAGCTTCAGCTATTTCACAAACATGAGAAATACCGCGAGACAAAAATTTTCTAAATTTTTTCTTTTCTCTGAGAGAGTCCACAGGCTGCGAAAAATTCTTTTCAGCTAAACCAATGCAAAGGTCGGTTAGCAGATTTAATCAGCTTTAATTTGCATTTTTTTGGAGATTCATACGAGAACTTGTCGCAAAGATAACAGTCTTCAAATAAAAAATTATCCATTTGGGTTTGAATATCGATATTTCAGGTACCAATGATCGCACAGTAAATTTGAGGGTGTCGTTGAAAACTTAAATAAATTCCCTACAAGGCCCTTTCATCATTTTTCGAAAAAATAGTATATTATACACCTAGGGAAGTAAAGTAAGAAATGTCTCAGATCACATGTAATTGTTGGCCGAGGCGAAGCCGAAGTCAACAAACGTGTGATCTGAGGCTTTCATATTTACTTCCCGAGGAGTGTATATTATTTTTCTCGTCGACGGAGGCGGAAAGCGTCAACTTTCAACTCGGCTTCGCCTCGGCCAACAATTACATGTGATCTGAGACATTTCTTACTTTACTTCCCTAGATGTATAATATACTATTTTTTTATTTTCAACATCCATTAAAAGTGTGCACACAAAAAATGCTTTATTTCTGTTTTATTTTTTGTAAATCAACCGCTACTCTGCAAGTATCGATGAAAAGACTAATGTCACCAAGTACTTTTCTGGCTTGATGTACGCACAATAACCCTGTAAATTTTTTAATTGATCTATCGAACCGTTTTTCAGGGTCGATTAATCAAAGTTTTGCTAAACAATTATAGGAACAAGTTTTATTCCTTTAATTGTGTAATCATAATCGAAATGAAAAAATAATTTTTTAACTTCCCGCTAAGAAAATCGATGATTTTTTAAAATTTCGGGAAGTTATTGTTTTCACCCCGATTTGCGAAAATCGAATAGATGTCGATGTTTTGAGGTTCTAGGAAGCTATTCTGACTAAATTCAAGATGATGTCCGAGTGTATGTATGTATGTATGTATGTATGTATGTATGTAAATATATATAACTCTTGAACGGATGAACCGATTTTGATCGTTAAGGTGTCATTCGACACGGCTTGTTAATATATAAAAACCGTGAAAAATTGAGCTTTATCAAGTGCGTTCGAAGGTATTCTAAAAATAAAATTTTTTTAAAAATGTTTTTTTAGATAACTTTTAATTTGCTCGATGGATCGATTCAAAAATCTAATCAGCTCTAAAACTTTATAAGCCACATCGAATGCCACCTCAACCATCAAAATCGGTTTATTTGTTTAAGAAAAATCGTTGACGAAAGAATTAAAAAAGTATTTTCGAGCTCGAAGAGCTCGAAAATCCATTCACAACAATTTTTTCGAGCTCATCGAGCTCGAAAACAGCGGGAAGTTTTGAAGCTGGCTTGCAGGGTCAACTGATAGACCAATTTTTTTTTGTTGATATGATGGATATAAATAAAGGATTTTAATTTATATACATTTATCTTATTTGTTGTTTTAGAATTTTCACAACCTTGAATGATAACAGTTACCATCTTCAATTGTAACTGTTATCATTGTCGATAGTAAAACTAATTATTATTACTACTGAAAAATTTTACTCTTATTTCAGATAGTTCAAATTAAAAATTTTATATTGCAGATAGTATAATCAAATTCTCTCCGTGTACTTTACCTTAATCAATTATTTGATAAATTGCTTGATGAAAAATTCGTAAAACCATATTGAATTTTTTTTTAATTACCTTTCACGTTGAAATTTGAGACTCTGTATAACCTGAGGAATTTTTTGTCTCAAATTCCATAAATGTAACGTGTCATCTGCAGTTACAGAAATCAAGGCCCCTTCATTGATGAGAAATTCAAGTTGAATTACTGCTGCACCACCCTCATGTTTAATGTTTACGTCCACACCAGGTCTTCCGAGTCTAAAGTTTCATTTTGATATTTTCCATCAGTTATTATGGTCAAGATAAAATAATTGTGTTCAAATAATTAAATAAACAAACAAATAAGTGTAAATCGAAACTTAAAAAATAATTATATATTGATAAGGATACAGTCTTAAGGATCCAGATTTAGTACCAATAGCTAATAACTTTTGCACTGGATCAAATGCGACTGCTGTTGGCTGATGTGGAAAACCATGACGGAATGTCTGTAATTAATATTATAAAAATAATAATTAATGTTAGTAAGCTTTATTCATCAAAAATATTATAATATTCAGTAATTTTAATAATTTGAATGCTCATATGCAGTATTGAAGCACAATGAACCTGATATTTTAAATGTAGTTTTATTGTATTAAAATTAATTAATCGCTATCTGATATTAATTTAATATTAGTAAATTATCGCTTAGAAGTACAACTTTATTAGCTTGTTACCGTTTCATATATAGTTCCTGCTTGCAAATAGCCGTTCTAACCTAAGTAGCACCGAGTCCTAAACTCGAATCCTAGACCTTTCTCTTGCAGCTCAATCCTCTCAATGCTTTAATCCGCATAGGTATGGCGGGTTTCCTAATGTGAATTTAATATTTTGCGCTCTCGAGTTTTTGATTTACATACTTAGATCTACGTATTCGCTCCGTGCGAAGTCATGGTAGGAAAAACTAAATTGATGCCAGCGTGAGCTACGGATAATTTCGGTACTTAAAGAGGATATTTTGTTCTTTTGGCGTATTAAATACACGTGTTAATCATTTTTTTTTTTTTTTTTTTTTTTTTCTTTTTTTTTTTTAAATAAAATGAGCCATCGAAATTGCTGTGTTATTGACTACAAACACACGAGCAGAAAGAACGATTGTAAATTTTAGAAATTTCCGGTTGCTTCTTGGAAATAAAATCAAAAGAAAAAATGAATAGCTGGAGTAAGAAAGGAAAAGTACTACTATAACCTTTATTTCAATTATAAAAGTAACACTGAAAATCACAGACATCAAAAAATGAATAGCTTTTTTTTTATTAACAGTTAATAAATATTTTCAAATAATAATTAAAAGATATTACATTTTGATGCGTTCAACATTTTTTTTGTGTGTTTCAGCCATTTTATTCATTTTTTTTTTTTTAATTATGAAGAAAATAAAAATTTATTTCATTAATATAACAATTTTATTGAAAAATAATAATTTTAGTTTTTTAAGAAACTCTTATTTCGTGTTATTATTTTTTTAAACTTTGAAAGTACTTATAACCAAATTTTCACTAAGTTTTGAGTATTTTTTTATTGATCATGCTTATTTCTTGTTAGCTGAATCGATAACAACAAAAAGTAAAAATTTATAAAACTTTTCGCTACAGCTATAGCTCTTATATTCATAGAATTTTTTGGAGATCAAATATTATAATTTTTAAAGCGAACTTCTATTAAATTATATGCTGATTATATCTCAATATCCTCCTTTAGTTCATTTATTACTTGGCGCTGCTGTCGCGCATGGAGCGAATATCTACGTAGATCTAATCTATTTTGGAAGACGACGAATGTGCTGCACACATTTAAATCGAGCAAGTGAAATAATCGAGATCTACTAAGTAAAACTAGAATTTATAACTAAAAAGTGTTTCCTCTTAATTAAATATAAAATATATATATTTTCTAAAAAATAATTAAATCCACAGAATTGATGTTTTATTTATATTTAGCAAATAAAATAAACATGGGAGATTCTAACCTAGAAAATCCAAAGAGTAGAGAATTACCATTAGCTTATCGAGACGTAACATAGCGGAAAAAAGGGGACACACGGTGCCCTCTAACAGATCTCGAGCAAAATAACGTACTGTACACCAACAATCGGTACAGCAATTATAGCAAAGCTTCCTACATTGTTTTTATAACACACAGAAATCCAAAAAATCACGACGTTGGAAATGCTCCAAAAAATATTGGAAACCTACACCCTATGGATGTTGCAGCGCACTAGAATCCAATAACCTGGTAGATAACCAAAATCAATGGCTTCCCTAAAAATGGCAAGCTTATATCCCAGACTTCGAAACTACTAGAATCAGAATAGGCAGAAGTCAAAGCCTGTCTCACATAAGAGCAAATCAAAGAAGTCCTCAGCTGGGACCATCAAGCAATTAAGATAATTCACATGGACAGATTTACAAGACCCTCAAACCGACAGGACAAAAAACATGAGAGAGTCCTAACAGAGACTGTTAAGTTTGTCTTTGAAAGCGGAAGACTTCCCACACGAAGCAAAAAAAGATGCGCTATTTGCGGAAAAACTACGAGGAAAAAGACTGCACTAACACGAGAACACACTGCACGAATTGTAAAGATCAACATAAAACAACCGTCAGAGGTTGCAGAATTAAAATCAACAGCATGATTATAATAAAAATAAGTTTGCACCTCAACATAAGTAAAAAGGAGGCACAAAATTAATAATTGCGAAGATAATTGGATATTCCCAATTAATTACACACTTAGTGCGTGAAAACGTCTAAAACCGAAAGGGATAAAGTTAAAATATTACACCAATCAAGAAGGAAAATCAGGAAAATGGAAAATAGTTATACTCCAATTACATAATCAACGATATAACAATACGACCCAGCTCCACTAGACCTAGAGCAAACCTCGGCTACATCGTCTGGGCACAACTCCACTATGAAGGAGGAAGAGTCGGATCAACTAACGACTCAAACAAGACCAATTTTTGTGCTGACACAATATGGAGTAAGAGAGACAAATCTAGCCGCAATAGAATACAAACAACAATCTCAGATCCTTAAACCGTTAAAAGATATAACAAATGCAATCAACATTACTTAAGAATCACTACAAAATACGAGTTATATCAATAAACAAACTATACAAGCCAACGACATTAAACAAAACGAGAATTTAAAGAGCATTCCATACCAACTTGTCCTACCAATGGACTTTGCATCTCCGATTTCGCTGAAATTGGGGCACTTTTTTTTTGTACCCCCAGGAAAAGGTTTTTATGTATTTTTCCAAATTTTTTTATCCAGCCAATGGGGAGATATGAATTTTTTAAGATTTCGATTTTTTTTTAAATAACCATGACTTAGTGGAAAATTGTCTGATTTGGGTCTTTTTTTTTTAAATTCGTGGTTTTTGATGAATTTTCTAAAAAATTTATGCAAAAAATTATTCTTTATGAATTTGATAGTTTCTTTTTTTAATTTTAAACTTAAAACAGCGATATATCTATAATTTTTTTACCAGGATGGGCATGAACAGACATGAACATTCCTGATCAGACCTGAAGACTCATGCCTGTTCATATCTTATCAGATCTGATCATTTTTTCCCGGGTAGTTGGCACACCCTGGGTCAAAAATTAAACTCGACTCAGGCTCGCTTCGCCTTGTTTTCTTTTGAAGTTATTGATTTGCCGACGATTTTTCGATAAGATCTCCACTTTTTCGACTTAAATTAAATTTATTCAACTTTTAGAACTTTTTTCATCTAAGTTTCAACTTATTTGTATTTCTTGGTCTTAGTTTAAACTTATTCGTCTTTACTTCGAACACGATTGTCATTCACCTTACTTTTGACTTGCTAAACCAAATCGAAAAAGTAATTTATTTGCCTTATTTTCGCTTTGATATTTAAAAATTATTTCAGCTTAGTTTTGACTATTTCGCTTTATAATTTCAGTCGAATAAGTCTACATCAAGTCAGTTTCGACTTGTTTTAGACTTTCCGCCTTATATTTTAAGTCGAATAAGTCACAACCAAGTCAATTTCGACTTGATTTCAACTTTTTTGTCTTAAATCGTAACTAAGTAAGCCAGTTAAGTCTAAACCAAGGCAAAAACTCAATTTATTTCATATCTCCGTAAAAAAAAAGTCGAGTTTGTCTTGTGAAAAACGACTCCATATTTCGACTTAGTAAACCAAGTCTAAATCAAGTTTTTTTTTTGACCCGGGACTAGAATAATATTAGTTATTATTTTTAACATAAAAATTTCGAAAAAAAAAAATAAATAAAAAAAAACCTTGTAAAAATTACAAATAAAATTAAACCTAGAAATTTAAATTTTGACTTTAATTGTTTATTATCATAATTATAGTATTTTTTCAGATATCATCTCATAAAACCGCCAATAATACATAAATAGTAAAAAAAAAAAAAAAAAAACAAAAAAAAAAAATAATTAATTTTAAAATCAAAAAAACATCATAACCCATCATAATCTAATTACGAGATTAGGCTCAAAATTCGTGTTTTGGGGAGTAATATTTTGGAAAATTAAAAAAAAAATCGGTCTATCTCTCGGTCTATTTCTTTCTCCCGCGATAACTCTCGAACGAATTATCCGATTTTGATGTTTGAGGTGGCAATCGACGCGTTTTAATCCTATAAAAAAATTTTAATGAAATATATGTGATGCCAAACTATTCGTAACGTGATTGGTCGAAAGCAAAAAAATATATGCAAACGACACAAAAATATATATTAAAATAAATATATGAAAAACGACACATGCGCGCTTGCGCGCGAAACATGTACGCTAGTAGATTTTAAAGCTGATTAGATTTTGGAATCGTTTGGTTGAGTTGTTTCAAAGATGTTCGCAAAAAACTGTTGTAACGGGGTAAATTCGAATTTACCGCGTTCAAATAAGTCCAAAATAAAATCCATTATGTGTACTGTCGGTCATGTGACATTACCACCCAGGGTATTCCGGGTAGGTAGCGACTAGTCGTCCGGAAGTGGAAATTTCAATTGCTCGATCGTCAACCCCACTCAGAGTTAAGTAGGAGAAGAAAGACAACCAAAGTCAAGAAGTGAGAGAGCAATTATAACGGGGACCGAAACGAGAATCGGGCATTAGTGACCGGAACGACCAGACCGAACGGACCTAGTCCAGTAAAGAAAAAGTTCAACAGCTGAGGAGACGCTACGATAGGACTCCATTATAACCGCCAATATTTAGACGCTGCGAGTTTATATTACGTAAAATTATTTAATTGAGAGCTTGTGTTTTACTGTGGAACCGAGCGATAAATTATTCAAATCTTTTGTCAGATACCAGGCGGTCAGCCGGTATCTATTATAAATATTACTGATTGCGTCTGATTAAGCAGGTTGAAGGAGAGAACGGGTAGAGGAGAGTTTAGAGATAGAGAAAGAGGAGAGACAAGGGACAAATACTGGAACGAGACGGAAAATTTACAATCACTAGACCCCATGGCTCTGCTGTCTAGAAATGTTACAGGGAGTACGGAAACAGCCCAGACGAAGGAAAACGGACCGCTGAACAACGGTCTTTCAAAAAGTGGAGGATCTTTTGCTCCTGTCACAAACCAAGCCTACCGAGGAAGGATAAACTCTGTACCGACTGTCACCAGCCAACAGTCAACAATGGAGAGACTCGGCAGCAAGATTGAAGAGTTAGCCGACTTCATAAAGGACAAAAAAAATGTCCATCATGACATTAGAAAAATGGTTACGTCTATTGGTACGGCATATAGGCTTGCCAACAAATCACCTACGACGGCAGCGTCAACGACTCAAACATCTCCGAGTCTGAGCAAAAAACCACAGCCACCTGTGGCTACTCCTAAGGGATTACCACAGCAAGGAGAGGGCATCAACAAGAAGAGGCCGCTGTCCACGCCCAGCCCCACCGCAGAAATTGACAAGCCAGCACAGAAAAAGCCAGCCCGGGATGATACTTGGACTAAAGTGACTGGGCAAAAGAAAAAGAAGGATAGAGAACAGAAGCCAGCGGCTCAATCTACTACAGCCCAAAACCAGCCAAGCAATGATGGCTCCAAGAAACCGAGAAGGAAGAGGACGAGAACTAAAGCTATGCTTGTCCAACCAGTTGGAGGGCGAACATACGCCGATCTCCTTAAGGAAATCAAGGCTAAGGTAAGCCCTGTCGAGACGGGCGTAGACATAAAGTCTATTAAAAAGACGAAACATGGAGGCGTTCTCCTTGAAATGTCTCGAAAGACCGAGGACAGTGAGGCTTTCACCGATGCAGTAAAATCAGCTACTGCAAACATCGGCACGGTCAAGACGCTAACACCAACAGCAACGATCGAGATCCTCGACCTGGATGAAATCTCTACCGAGAGCGAAGTCCGTGAAGCACTCAAACGTGAATTCACTGACAGCTTGGAGGTCAAACGGGTCAATTTGACAAAGCCCACACCACGAGGTAATCGGGCAGCCTTCTGCGAACTAGGCGAGCCCAGTGCGATTAAGGCCCTTGACAAGGCCCGCATACGGATCGGTTTGGTGAACTGTCGTATACGCCCAGTAGTAAAAGTAACACGTTGTTTTAAATGTCTTGGTTATGGACACCACACACGCCAGTGTGCGGGACCAGACAGAAGCAAGTGCTGCTACAAATGTGGCGGAGAGAATCACAAGGCCGTAAACTGCACAGAAAAGCTAAAATGCTTCCTTTGTGCTTCGGAAAAAGACGCCCAGAATAGTCTATGCCATATTTCTGGCACTGGAGCATGCAAGGCATTCCGCAAAGCACTTGCAGAAGCCACGAGAGGTCAGAAATGACACGCATACTACAAGGCAACCTGAATAGGTGCGCTTTGGCGCAAAACCTGCTGCGCCAGCGTGTATTTGAAGAGAAAACTGACGTCTGCTTCATCTGCGAACAATATCTAAACATTGAAGGTAAAACATGGTTCGCAGACGAAACGGGTACGGCAGCAATTTGGATTGTGAACACAAAGAACGTTACTGTCAACAACAGCGGAAGTGGAGCAGGTTTTGTCTGGATTCAAACCCCCACAACCTACTTCATGAGCGTCTATCTCTCACCTAACGAAGGGATTAGTGTGTTCCGACAGAAACTGTCAAATATAGAAGATGCGGTCACTAAGTTCGACGCTGAAGTTATCGTAGCCGGAGACTTTAACGCTAAATCAGCTAGACTCGACCTCATAGTGCTGAACACCGGGAGCACAACAACTTTTAGAAGACCAGGGTACCAAGAATCCATTCTCGACATCTCATTGGCGACTCCAAGAACTGCCAACATGATCAAAGACTGGGTAGTATCCGAAGAATACAGTGGCAGTGATCACCAGTTCGTGACATTCAGCGTTGGATTGGCATTTGCTCCGGTTTCACAATGTGACGTCTCTAAGCGGAAGTGGAATGCCAAAAGGATTGATCCAGAGGCATTGAAAGCTTCACTTGCACGAAGTTGGTCTGTTTTGCAGAATAACCCGACTCCGGATACGTGCAGCGAGACGGAAAAGGCAGTGCTAAATACGATGAAGGAAATTGCTGCCGCATGTGACGCCTCTATGCCACGGCTGAAAAATCAAAGTTTCCATAGACCGGCGTACTGGTGGTCAGCAGACATAGCAGAACTCCGGAAAAAATGCCACAAATTACGTCGGCTAGCAACGAGAGCTGCGAAACGCTCCCCCAATCAAGATCTACTTCTGAGCGAGTATAAGCAGGCCAAAAAGAACCTCAACCGGGCAATCAAAGCGAGCAAAGCAAAACTGTGGCAAGAGATCTGTAATGACCTTGATGATGACATCTGGGGTAAAGCCTACCAAATTGTCACCAAACGACTTGGAAAGGCTTCACCAGAAGCGCCGAAATCACCTGCTTCAATGAGCAGCATCGTAGCGGAGCTGTTCCCCAAACACCAACCAAGGGAAAAAAGACATTATGTGAAAAACAATTTAACATTTTTCACAATCGAGGAGATACAGGATGCAGCGAAGACCCTCAAGTCAGGAAAGGCACCCGGCCCTGATGGCATATCAGCATCGGTGATCAAGACTGTAGCCCTGGAATATCCAGACATACTCCTGAACACCTACAATGCATGCTTGGCAACCGGCACGCTTCCCGCGGTCTGGAAGCGGCAGAGATTGGTTCTGCTAGATAAAGGCAAAGGTGGCCCTGTAACACCCTCGTCGTTCAGACCACTCTGCATGTTGGACATTGCTGGGAAATTGCTCGAAAAGCTTATACAGGGAAGATTACGGAACGATATCGATCGTGCTGGAGGTTTTGCCGCAAACCAACATGGCTTCCGGAAAGGACATTCAACAGTCGGCGCAATCCAGAAAGTCGTAGGGACAGCGAGAGAAGCATGGACTGGTAGCCTTAAAGCTCGTAAGGTATGCATTCTCCTCACGCTAGATATCAAAAACGCATTTAACAGCGCAAATTGGGGAGACATTCTAGACGCTCTGGAGCACAAGTTTGACGTGGAGCCAGAAAATCTGGCACTAGTCGACAATTACCTTGAGGATAGAAGGCTTGTAGTTGAAACAACTGAAGGCCCACAAGAATACGCCATAACGGCTAGCGTGCCGCAAGGCTCAATAATGGGGCCTGATCTATGGAACGCAGACTACGACGAGCTTCTTGAAATCCCGTTGCCAGAGCAAGTTCAGCTAACAGGCTTTGCAGACGACGTTGCAGCCACTATAGTGGCAGACAGCGCAGAAGAGGCCGAACTGCTAGTTCGGGAAACCATCGACACCGTCGAGACTTGGCTCGATAAGCATCACCTGAAACTCGCCAAACAGAAAACCGAGATGGTCGTTTTGACACGTCAAACATGGTTCCCAAAACCATTCGCTGTGGACTTGGGAGGAACAACACTCACGTCAACAAGGGCCCTGCGCTATCTAGGGGTAATGATAGACGAGAAACTATCTTTCCGTGAACACCTCGACAGTGCATGCAAGAAAGCCAGCAAGACTGTGTCTAGCCTAGCACGAATTATGACCAACACCATGGGACCAAGAACAAAAAAGAGAAGAGTTCTTCTAGAAGCAGTCCACTCGGTACTGCTTTATGGAGCGGAGATATGGGCAGACATATTAAAGCAGAAGACCTACCGGCGAAAGATAGCAGCAGTACAGCGGCGAGGCGCTCTCAGGGTTGCCTGCGCCTACCGCACAGTTTCAGAAGCGGCTGTATTAGTCATTGCGGGAGCAGCGCCCATCGACCTATTAGCGTTAGAAAGAGCAAAACTCTACTACGCTAAAATCGGCGGCGAAAACATGAAGGAGGCAAAAACGAAGATAAAAACGGAAACGCAGCAAGAGTGGCAGGACCGATGGACGTCGGAAGAGACAGGCAGATGGACAGCGCGACTGATCCCAAACATCAACGCCTGGCTCTCTCGGAAACACGGGGACACGGATTTCGGAAAGAATTCGGAAAGAATTCGGAGGAGCACAAGACACTTCTATCCAGAGGAAAAACTTCACTAAGAATAAGATATGGTGGAACAAAGAATGTGACGAAATAATAGAGACAAGGAAAAAAACGTTTAAACAGTATAAACAAGACAAAAATGAACACAACTAGGCAGAAATAAAAAAAGTTATGAAAGAATTCAGTGAAAAATTAAAATAAATAAAATTCAGAGAAGGAAAAAAGTTCGCAGAATAAATAAATCCTAAAATGCCAATTAAACAGGTGTGAAACATAATAAGACGCTATGAAAATAAATAAAAAAAGTCACCAGATAAGTATCAGAAGAGGACAAAGAAGAAGAAAAGAAAGCTATAAATAAATTAGCTCATTACGATACAAGTCGATCCCTAACAATTTCTATTCCAGATATAGCTGGTACGAACGCAATCCAATGAATATGGCTATCGTTTAAGATAGACGAAATTAATTTTATTATAAGACATCTTAAGACAAAGTCAATGTCTGGAGCAGACAAAATCTCCAACGAATTCATCAAAAACCTCCCGACAGAAGCAATAAAACTTCTGATACATATTTTCAACAGAATACTGGAGACAGGAAAAATCCCAAAAGAATTGCTTATAAACGATATATGCCTTGTACCCAAGCCTAAAAGTAGAGCTTTAAGACCAATAACTCTAGCTTCATGCACACTGAAGGTGTTCGGAAGAGCTTTCCTAAATCAAATGGAATACTTCATGGAAACAGAGATACTCATTCTAAATTTACAATTCCGTTTTAGAAGAGGCAAATTCTGTCAAGATATTATCGCTATGATAACAACAGAAGCCTAAAATAGATTTCAAAAAAAAAACTGGTTGGCCTTCTACTATTAGACTTCCAAGGAGCTTATGACACCATGAACCCTCAAGTTCTGATTGATATGCTAGGTAATCTCAGACTCCAGAAGAGATAAGTAAAACTTTTAGCAAGACTTGCTGAAAAAAGAACCGCCAATTCCTACCGAAATGGGAAGTTACTAGGAGCAAGAACGATAGATAGAGATGCAGCTCAAGGAAGGATGTCGAGCCCTATAATATTCAACAAATATGTCCAAGAAATCAGCAAACACGTTAGACCTCAACTTTAAAAAAGGAAATAGAGAGGGCTCAAAACGCCGCTCTCAGAGTAGTTGTAGGCTGTTATCTAGGCAGAGTCTTCACCACAAAATCACATCCATTGAACTCCAAACTGAAAGAAGCCGAATCACTAAGGAAACAGAAAAAAATGACAAAAACAGGAAGACCATTCTTCCATTCAGTATGAATAGAAGAAGAGCATAATATCTCACATATTCAAAGACGTGAAAAACTCCCTTGTTATGAGATCCCACTTAAACCTCCATTGGGCCGCATCCACCAAAACTTCGGTGTAGGAAAAAAATAAAAAACAAAGAAGCATAAACCGATGACTTCAGTATGGAAATTCACAAACAAAAACCTAATTAAACTGTTTTTTACACTGGTGCCTCAAAAACTAAAAACGATACACACATGGGTCTAGAATTCACTTGGAAAAGCCTAAAGATCAAAAAAAAAATTCAATGTTAGTGTCAACATTAGTATTGCAGGAGGTTAGGCTATGGCAATGCTCTAAACGGTAAAGGAAATCAAATACACATGCATCAAAAAAATTTTGATAAGCACAGGTTCGGCAAGTACTTAAGCAGCTCTGGGTAACATTGGTTTGTCTGGAAAATCCACTACAAATATACTAGAAATAAGGTCCCTAATTAGCAGAACAGAATTATAGTGGTACCCAAGCCATCTCGGAATCCATGGAAACGAGAGAGCGGATAAGCTAACGAATGAAACAAAGCAAGATGGAACTCAAATCAACCTACGGCCCAACACCGACATATATATCAAATCTATGGAAAGCAAATTTTTGAACAAACACAGGGAAATTAGCGAAGATCTTTTTAATAAATCAGGCCATACATATCGAAAATGTAAAGAGGACTAAAACAGCAGATCAAAAAAGCATGGTTTGAAAAAACAAAATTGAAAAGAATAACTATGTCTACTAACTAACTAATGTCTACATCGGATCCGAAACAAGGACAGCCCAGCCTGCGAACGCGGTTATGAAATTCAAGACCTAAACCATTTACACTTCAACTGTGAACTTACTAAAGCAGAAACCGAGAATTTGTGCAGCCTATTAAAACAGGAAAAAATACAACCCTACAAAATCAAAAACCTGACATTTACAGAGAATAAAATATCATTACTAAATTTGTAATAGAAATCAAATCATTAGTTAACCTTACGCATATTGTCGACAATGAAGACCACCTGATTACATAAAAAAAAAAAGGTAATTAAATTCAAATCAACAGCGGGACGATTCTGTACTCGCTGAATATAGCTACAATCATTCCACGAACATTGGCTGTACGAGTTAACTTAAAGACCGGCTGGGCATTAAAACCTAGCAAGAGGAGAAAAAAAATCTAATCTATTTTTTCACAGGAGAAAGGTGTATTTACGAGTGAACTAGTTTGGAAGAATTTACTTAAATACTACTATGTTAATGAAAGCTATCCTATAGAACCCGGACACAAAGCCAATCAAGCCGACAGCCAAAATAAAGAAAAAAATCAATGCTGACCTTTGTAGATACATTACGAGGTGTTCTTCGAATATTCTTCGCAGAAACGACTGGATATATCTAATACGAATGAAATACTTATTTATCCCCTTAAGGTTGTTATACACAGACATACAGATGAGATAATTAATAATCTCTCAATCAAATTTTTTTGACATATACGCTCATTATATATAGGTCATTCCATACCAAATCGACAAATTTTTAACCCGACCCCCTTCGATTTTGCTCAGTGTTTTCAATCTTTTTCTACCCCCTAAAAGACATTTTTAGGAATTATTTCAAATGTTTTTTACCCAACCCAAAGAATGTTACGATTTTTTGAAAAAAACCGCTCTTATTTTTTAAACCGCTAGAACTTTTTCAAAAATTGACCGATTAGGACCACACCAAATTGAAAGATTTTGTTATTTAATGTAGTTTAGAAAAAAAAATACGAAAAAAATTTCAGGCCTGGATTTATAAAATATTTCGGTTTTTTCGAAATAACCGTCATTTTCTCGAAGTCTAACCCCCCCTCTTTTTTTTTTTTTTTTTTTTACTCAAAAAAAAACTTCAACTAATTCACCACAAATCTGCGCAAGTTTCGCTTCTAATTTTTTTTTTTTAAATAAAAAAAAAGTTCTTTCGAATTTGACTTATTTTGTGCGACTTTATTATGAAATTTTATTGGCTTCCGAGTGAAACTTCAGAAGTTGAGAAATAACGTTTTAATCAAAAATTTTAGTGGTTATCGTCCAAAAAATTGTGTTTTTTTTTCTTTCAAAAAAGTAAGGGAAAATAATTTTTTTCACTTTATGACCGTTTTCTTCTCACGTACCAAAAAATGAGAACTTTCAAAAAGAAGTAAGCTTAAAAATTCCCCCTAGCTGAGAAATAAAAAAAAATAGATTTAATTTTGAATATTAGAGTCAAAGAAAATTGAAATGTTTAATATAAAATAAATTGACTTGGACAGATACGGGAAATTATTTTTTATTTATTTGAAGATATTAGGTTAAAACTATGAATTTATTTTAGAGTGCAGATCATCCTTCTCTTTACTCCTTACTTTTTTGAAAGAAAAAAACACAATTTTTTGGACGATAACCACTTAAAATTTTCGAATAAAATTCTATTTCTCAACTTCTGAAGTTTCACTAGGGTGCCAATAAAATTTCATAATGAAGTCGCATAAAATAAGCCAAATTCGGAAAAATTAAAAAAATTTTTTTAATAAAAAAAAAAATTAGAAGCGATTGTCGGCACATCTTGAAACTAGCGCAGATTTTTGAAGAATAAGTTGAAGTTTTTTTTGAGTAAAAAATAAAAATAAAAGGGTTCGGACTTCGAGAAAATGATGGTTATTCCGAAAAAACCGAAATATTTCATAGATCCCGGTCTGAAATTTTTTTCGTATTTTTTTTTTTTTTTTGAACTACATTAAAAAACTAAAATTTTCAATTTGGTGTGGTCCTAATCGGTCAATTTTTCAAAAAGTTCTAGCGGTTTAAAAGAAAAAGAGCGGTTTGTTTAAAAAAATCGTAACATTCTTTGGATTGGGTGAAAAATTTGAAATAATTCCTAAAAATGCCTTTTAAGGGCTAGAAGAAGATAGAAAATATTGAGCAAAATCGAAGGGGGTCGGGTAAAAAATTTGTCGATTTGGCATGGAATGACCCATATATATATTAGAATTTTCAGTTATTCAACCCCTAATTTAAATACAGTTATTATCCTACACGAATAGGATACTGAAATTAGCGTACGTTTAATAATTTTTGGATTTTTTTAAAAACGATAATAAAAAAAAAAATATTTCAAAAAATTGCATCTGTTTTTTAATTTTCTACATGTGCATATTTTTAGCTTTTTTTTTTTTTTTAAATTAAATCGTTGAAAAAAAAAAATCCGAAAATTTTTAATTATCTGCTACCTTTAGGGTCATACATGAATTAGATAAACAATCTTGATAAAAAAAATAGCTCTATCACTCCGAAATTGGATTGGTGTTCAACGAGTTCTTTTTTCTATGCAATGTATGTTAAAGTAATTTTTTGCACACTTCATCGCAAAAGTGTACTTTACTGTCACTCTTTCGTTCTTGGCCCTTTCACTGACTTTAAATCCTCTCTACCTTCTTTTTGGTACACTAAAGTTGTCAAAAAAATATTTTATTTTAAAGGAAATTATTAACAGACATTTTCCAATATAATATTTAGTCGATTTATAATAAGATTACTTTTAAAAAAATGATTTGATCCGAAGCTCCCAGTGCATCGATTGTGGTTTTCAGACTCGGGAAGACCCGATGACTTTCGAAAAACACGATTTATCAACTTATTTTTTTTTTCTTTTTATTACATTTTTATTTTTCTGATCTGAATCCCTTTGTTTAATTGTAAATAATAAAAGACCTAAAAACTTATTATTCACGAAAAATTTAGCTATTTTTATTTTTACTGTTGCTATTATTATTTTCATTTTTTCTTTCCATCAACTATTGGCAAGAGCACTAGCGTGGCAGCAGGATTAAAAAATAAAGAGCGACATTTAAGGCAAAAAGGCAGAATATTTAAAAAAAAAAAATTAATAAAAAAATATCAAAGTGAAAATAAGAAATAAAAAAATAATTTATTAATTTAAAAATTGAATAAAAATTCATAATTAACTTTTGGATTTTTCATTTTTATTTTTTTTTTGGGTTTTTCGTCCAAAAATCATTGGTTTATCAACTTCGATTGACAAAAAGTTCGGCCTTCTAAAGCTTGTGTGTGTGTGTTTTTTTTTTTTTGTTTTTTTTTTTTTTTTTTTTCTCATTAAATTGTAAAAAATTTGTTTTTTCATTGTGACCAGTAACGTTTTTGTAAGTGAATGTAATTCTCTACAAAAAAAATTAATGAATCCTTTTACTTGTAGAGTAAACAATAAAAAAGGTACATGGCTTTAAGTATGCATCACCGATATCTCACGAACTCTAATAAACCAATTTTGAAGTTTGAGGCGGCATTTGTCGCAGTTTCTCAATCTTCAATGTTACAAAATATTGCGAACCAAATACAGCGATTTTGAATTAATTAGTTAAAAAAACACGTTTTTAAAATTTTTTCGACAACGATATTTCTTAAAGAAATTATTCGATTTTGATAATTAAGGCGACATTCGTCGCGTTTTATTATGTTTTAGAGCTGATTAGAATTGAAAATCGATTAATACAATTCTCTCGAAGACATTTCGGAAAAACCGTTTTTTACCATTATTTTCTCCAAGGGTATCTCTCGAAGAAATTATCCGATTGAGATGATTCATGCGACAATTGACGCATTTTATCGAGTTCTCGAGCTGATTAGATTTTGCAATCAATTAATATATGGATCGAAATTGTAATTAAAAGAGTGTAGAGAGGATTTAACGTGAGTGAATTAGTCGAAAAAATAGTTCCGATCATAAGGTACACACAGCGCGTTCGCGCTTAAGGTGTGAATCGAGTTTTTACTCAAGGTGTATAATTTTTTTGTTGCTCACGTTACGAGTAACAAAAATCAATATTTTATCTGAAAAGAACATTTTCTGCAAGACCTCACTGATCAAAATAAGAAAAACAATATTTTCCTGAATCTTTCGAAAATCATCAATATTCGTAGCGGGAAGTTGAAAAATGATTGAATCCAATGAGAAAAAATATTTAAAAAACTCCAAAAAAATTTTGGAGGGCTATGAATTTTTTTCTGTTGAAGTTACGAATATGATTATCAAGAAATTTTTTTTAGAAAATTCAATTTTTTATAAAGACATGTTAATCAAAATTGAAAAAAAAAAGTTTCATAAATTTTATGCGTACTTATTTAGATTTAAAAACATTTTTAAATCTAGGCTTGCATTGAGTGTATCTTTCCACTCAACCATATTATTCTAAAGTCATCAGTCGTACTCTGAGTGAGAAAGTTAAAAAAAAACCAATCGACTGCATTAAACAACATTATTACTGTACATCGAAAAAAATTAACTATAATAACAAATAACCAATGTCCATGTAATCAGTAATAAATATTATAATTTTTAATTCCTTTATAATTAATGGTCCACTGCTAAAACTGATAGTCCATCCTTCCACATGTAATATCTAAAACATAATACAGCAGGTTAAACTCTAAAAGTATTAGTACTGGAGTAATTACCTCACAGAAATTATGAAAAATACTCTTTTAAATCTCAAAATATCTCAAATGAACTTCCGGCCCCTCTATTATTATTCTAAATAGTTGTTTTCCAAGTTTATTGCTTACCGTGTAAATTTTTGTGTTTGTTCTTGTAAATTTTATTATTTAATTACAAATTATTTTAGACAGATACTTTAACACTATTTATGGAATATTGATTTCTATTTTTCTGTAAAATCATTAACCCTGTCCAGAAGTGTCCATAGAATCCACTTAAATGGATTAAAAACTGTTTAGAAACCAATACGAGTCTATCGTTTTTTTTTTTTTTTTTTTTTTTTTTTTTTTTTTTTGCGATTTTTGACGCATTTCAATGGATTCTATGGGAACTTTCAGATAGAAAAAATATTAAATTTAAACATTTCTAATTCATCTTAATATCTCAATATACTCTCTTAAAATAAATGGAACGTACTCCAATCAGTGAATATTCACTGCACAAATAGTCCCAAGAATATCACCAATTGAATCAGTGATATACTTTAGACTGATTCGCAGTGAATATTCACTGATTTGCAGGTCTTTTCACTGATTTATTTTCCTCATTAAAAGAAAGAATTTAAAACAATCAGAAAAAAAAAATTTTAAATACGTTTTAATGCTTTTGAATACTTTGAATACTTTTGAATCTCCCTTCTTATGGGCATTTAACATTGCAAATCGTTTTGAATCGTTTCTTTTAATCAGGGTTTAAGAGAGTAGTAAAATTTTCGATTTGTCACTGCAATAATATTATAACTATTTAGTTATCTTTATCACTTTCGAAAATGAAGTCTCAAATTTTCTTTCAATTTAAATTTTGAAAAATGAAAAATTTTTAGCTGTCAAAAAAAATCGGTACTTTTGATTCTATAATTCAACGTGGAATGTCTCATGCACCAAGCTAGTTTAATACAGCCTAATTCAGTTTGATGTACGGATGAATCTACTGACACACTTGGCATGAAGTTAGAAGTGCACAGAGGCATACTATATTAATGTTATAAATTGATGACCAACATGATTAAAAATTATTTTTCGATGAAATGGTCTGTGTATTGGCCTGGTTAGCACGAATCCAAAATAATCAATAATAACAATCAGCAGTGTTATCATCTGAAAAAATTGTTGAAAGACAATAGCTATACTACAAGATATTTAGAAACTGAAAAATAGCTCAGCTGCAATTGTAAATATTTAGTTATAACTCTACCAAATAACAAATCTACGCAAAAACATGACTACTAAAAAAAAAACAAACAAAAAGAAAATCATTGATATCTTTGCCTTTGACAGAGGGAGTTTCTCTACTTCAGAAAAATATCAATAATAAATGTTGTTTGGTTGAGTTGTTCAAAGGATTATTTAAATCATTAACTGTCCTATGTGTTTTAATGTCATTTTATCGTTTTAAAAAACAATAATAATATAATAAGCGTAGGAATAAAACTTACTCGTTTCACTTGAAAATGTTCACTTCGTAAATTTTCAATAATTTCTTGATCAGGTTTGACCTGTTGAGCAACAGACGATCGAAAACCGTCAAGCACTCCCTTTATCGTGAACTTCTTCATTTCTAATTTATATCATTTACTTCTTTTACTACGTTAATCATTGATTTTATATATTAATATACGGTTGATATATATATATATATATATATATATATATATATATATATATATATATATATATATATATATATATATATATATATATATATATATATATATATATATATATATATATATATATATATACTTAGTATATTAACAACAAACAATACTATTGCACAGTCACTAAGTAAAAATCGATCGATTGACGGACCAAATTATAAAAATTTGTTTAAATTGATTTAATTGAAATCAATCATGATTGACAAAAATAATTACAACTGAAACAATAATGTAGCGACATTTTTTATTTATTCATTCACACTGTACCCTGTTGTTGAATTGTTTAAATCACCAATAATGACATTGAAGCAAGAAACTCAATTAATTTTTAAAAAATAATCGATTCGAAAAATTTTTCTCAACTTCATTTAAGTTTTTTTGAAGTTAAGCAATAAACAATGTTAATTAAAATATTTTTTTTTTCTACATTTTTTCTATCAATTGCGTGTAAATAAATTGGAAAACGAACAAATAAAAAAAAATACGAAATCACGTTAATATGACAATTTTTCCGTACAATACATTAAATGATTCAAAATAAATTGTAAAACTAACATTTAAAATAAAAAAAAAAAAAAAAAAAAAAAAAAAACGAGAAAAGTTGATAAAGATAAACTTGTATTTATTTAATCGCAGTTTTGAACAAAAATGTGCAAAGAAATTTTATGAATAGTAGTTGCTCAAAGGTAACTAAAATTAATTATTTAGAAAAAATCGTCAAAAATTTGATCTCTTGACCATCCGACACGACACGACATTAAACTCGTCCGTGGTACAACTGTTTTGGTAGATGACAGCAATGCAGGTTGTTCAATCGTGTCAGATCAATAAACTGGGCAACAGGCTCATAACGCGGGAGTTCATAATTTGAAACTTACTTCAAGTAACTTGCTGTTATAAATATATAAGTTATATACGAACATCATGAAACAATCAATGACACCTTTAATTTGTCTAAGCCAATAAAATATTTCATTTCTGTTATAGCAAACCTCTGAAGGTTTAAATTGCGTTAGATTCGTGATACATATATTAAATTCACAAGTTATGCGCATCCTATACACAATTTTTAAACGAATTTTATGATTTTTTTTCCTTCTATTAAATTTAAATTACCTAAAATTTATTTTTGATTGTATTACGTACATAATATATTTAAGCAGTTAACTCTCTCAATCAATTAAATTTTCAGTCTATACATCTATTAAATAGACTCCGTTAAATTTATACTTAAATTGTTTCATTAAGGCCCTATTTTTATTGAACTCTTTAATCCTGACCAATAGATGTATTCTAGATGAATTCAAAGTTTTTTTACGCTAATGCTTGATGCTCGTTTTGGGCGTTAAATTTGGTCACATGATGGATTTTTAAATTTCGCGCCATGTAAATCAGTTTAGCGACAAATTTCAATGTCAACATGGCCGCTTGTAGGAATATAAAAAAATAAAATACCAGCATCTACTTTTTTTAATAACTCTCCACGGAGGCTAGATATCTAGCCTCCGTGATTTGAAATTTCACTGAGAGAACCTTCTAATTTGCTTCATGATATCAACAATACTATTGAGTTCTATTTCCACAATTGAATATTGTTTAATTTTTTAAAATATTTATAATTCCAATAATGATAATAATTATGATAATCATCTATATATCATTAAAAACTATTTACATAAATGCAGTTGACATTCTTTATGTTGAGGTTATATTTATCTATTTAGAGAGTAAATAAACATGAAATGTTAGAGAGATCATGGTACCAACTGTAAAAAATTTATGACAGTTGGTATACCTGTTATGTCCTCAACAGCCTCAGGTGCCTCCACCTGTTAATTAATTAGTAAACTTGAGATATATAAGAAGCGCGCATTTGAATTCCATTTGAAATTATATATTAATTTCTTACAACACTTATTGCGTCTTAACAATATTGAGTCAATAATTTAAATGATAAATCGTCGTGGCACATACTCATTAAATTATATATTTTTATTATAAGAAAGTTTAAATAAATAGATAGATAAACCTTTATTTTGTATTCAGAGAAATATAAATACAGGTTGAGTGGTCTTGGAACGTTTCCTGTCATCCGATACTTAAAACCTAAACAAAACATACGCATAAAAATCATGAATAGGTCCTTGTTCTAAAGTTAACCGTCAATATGGTTATAAACAAATACATATTCTATCAACAAGTAAGAAAAGAAAATATATAATTAATAAATGTTACTTACTAATGAAAACCATGTCTCACCAGAATTTAACTATTACTGTTAATATTAAATAAAGAGTGACGCGTATAATAAATAAATTAAAGAAAATATAGAAATATAGCATTATATTAATTATAATAATGTTTCACAGTAAATAGTAATGTCAATCGTACTAAATAATTAAATATAGAATAATTATGGAGGAATACACCTCTGATAGCCTAGAATATTTAACTGGAAGATTGTATCTAAGTACATATAAATAGAATAAGTAATAAGAAGTTGTAGAATGGATAAAGTGAAGAACGTATATGTGTAAGCTTATATCCCAAATTTGAATTAGTAGAAAGTATAAATGTATAAGTATAATATTTAGTAAAGAACATAGATATATAAGAATATATACATATAAGCATGAGTGTGAACATGAGAGTAGTGGGGAGAAGTTGGAGAGTGAAGGTCCGAGATCTCTCTGCCGTCTGATGTAACTTCACTTCTCTCCGAGAACTCTTTACGAATACAACTGTTATTACTGATCAAGTTTTATCCATACTTTATAATAAAATTCAGTCTTCAGATAAAAGTTATTTTATCAATTACATCTATCCTTAATCATAGTTTAATTATTTCATTAAATAACAATCATAATCATCATCATCGTAGTAAACAATAAATTTATCCACTGTTTTCAAATTCAAAATTTGGTCCCGCGTGACAACGAACTGCCCACTGTCCAGGAGGTGGCGTCAGCTCCGATCCTAGTAACCTCCCAGGACATAACATACCCTCGAACTATTCTAGTTCTAGTCAATGTAATTTATATAAATTTTATCATTATAATTATTTAACTTTAATACATATTAATTTTATCTTAATTAATACTACTATTAATTATAATAATAATTAATGAAAAAAAGTGTTTCATTACTTGTAAAAAAAAAAAGAAAAAATCTGGGCGTCGGTTGACCCTGCGGGCCAGCCCCAAAACTTCCCGCTGTTTTCGACCTCAAAGAGCTCGAAAACATTAGTGTAGATATATTTTCGAGCTCTTCGAGCTCGAAAATGCTATCACATGCAATTGTTTTTTTACGATCTTTTCAAGCTCTAACAAGTTACCTGTTGTGCTGAAGTTTGAAAATTTAAGAATCGAAAATCATCAATGAAGCGGTTTTTAAAATTTAGTTCCTGATTATGTTCAGTAAAATAAGTGTATTGAGGCAGAAATCAATGTCAGTGATCAAAATCAAGATTTAAATAAGTTTTGACTCATGTAAGAAACAATAAAATATGAAATATCCGATAAAAATATTAAAAACTACGTTTTATCGATTTTTTTGTTGATAATATGATTTAAACTAAAAACCAAGTTCGATGACATTATATGATCAAAAGAATCCATAAAAAAGATGAGTTAGTATGATATCAGGCACATTTTAGTACGTTATATTATGATTTATCCGGAAAAAATAACATAAAATGTTATTTTTTTAACTTTTCAACGCCGATATCTTTTGAACTAATCAATCGATTTTGATGTTTGAGGTGGCAATCGACGCGTTTTATTGAGTACTAGAGCTGATTGGATTTTGAAGTTGATCGTATAAGTCGTTTTTGAGAAATCAATAAAAAACTAAAAAAACAATTTTTTTTTTTTCGTAATTCGCAAATATTTTCGAGTCTATTCGATCACATAATCAGGAGACACGGTAGGGTCTCGCGCCAAGTACACGTTTAAACACATGTATATGTGTGAAGTGTCATGGCGCGAGCTACCGTACTACTATATACCGTAGACAGAGTGGTTTTTGGCTCATTCTAGCACTCATTTTTATAAACTTTTTTAAAATAGTAAATTTTCAAAAAATTCTTTCTATATTCAAAAGATAATTGATTGTTCGTCTTAAAATTATGAAACTTTATTCATTTTAGTTATGAGAACTAATTTAAATATTGAAATTAGGCCAGCATATACTATAGCACCCCCAATTTAGACGTTTTTAAAATTTTTTCATGCAAAAAGGGCACTGCCAGAGAATAAAAAGTCATAAGAAATGCCATGATGCAGTAAAACATTGAAATTTTATTATAGCAATGATTCATTTATGCGCCACCAGCGGTGCTTTAGCCTTTATTTTTTACTATAGTTTCGTATGCAAATTTTTTATGAGCATAAATAAATTCGTTTCATAATCATAAAATTTTATGAAAAATTTAAGGAAAATCAGGTTTTGTAAGTAAACTTTTGCTCAAGCAAATTGTGCTATTAGGGTTAGTTGACGTCTGCCGTAACTGCCCTAACAGTCACTCCAGATTGAAATCGACAGTAATTTGACAGTTGAAATTACCGAAATTTGCCGCCCGCATCTGCCGACAATTTGATAGCAAAAGTTGAAAAAAAAAAATAGCGGTTAATTTTTTTTTTTATTTAGAGGTTACTTTTTTTGGCTAGAAAAAAACCCTAGGGAAAGTTCCTATGAAATTGTTGTCAAATGTCGTCAACTTCGGGCTATTCCGTTTTTGACGAGAATTTGCATACAATTTGACGTAAATTTACTACCCGAATTCGAATGCAAATTCATTTTAAAAGTCGTACACGAATTATCGTCAAAAACGGAAAAGTCCGAATTTGACAGACATTTGACAAAAATTTCATGGGAACTTTTATTAGGGTTTTTTTCTAGTAAAAAAAAGTAACCTCTAAATTAAAAAAAAAATTAACCGCTAATTTTATTTTCAAGTTTTGCTATCAAATTGTCGGCCAATTTAAGCAGCACATTTTGATAATTTCAATTGTTAAATTACTGTCAGTTTTAATCTAAAGTGGCTTTTAGCGTAATTTCATACATCTAACAACATTGTGGCGCTACCTGTCAATACCTTATTGGCGAAATTTGGAAATCAGGTTTTTAATCAATGGAAACAAATAATTATTTTTTAAGTTAATTTTTTAACGGAAGATTTAATATCATTATACAAAAACAAAATATCATTATACAAAAAAAAATATTATTTATTGAAGACTACTAATGGAAATTCTAGTTTTTTAATTACTTTTTGTTATAAATAAATTACTGTTTTATTTGTTTTCACCAACAATCACCGACAAACGGTTTCCTAGCAATTTAAATGAAAAAATAAAAAAAATATCGAAATAGAGGGGTTCAATGAAAAAAATTAAAGTTTAATTTTTATTTACTTTTTCATAATTAAGCAATTAACCCTCAAACAACTTTGATAGGTCAACATTGATCGACAAACGACCAACAAACGATTGCAATTGAAATAAATCGGATCGGTTTATATTGAGTTGGTTTATAATGAGGAGTTAAGTTGGAGCTCAAATATACAACTTCATTAAGCGATTTCTGATAATATTCACAATCAACACGACAAAAAGAAAACAAATCCTACCAAAAACAGATTCTCTGTATAACATCGCGCCAAGTACACGTTTAAAATTTTTTACAAATAAGAAAAAATTATTTTTTACAAAAAAAATAAATCAAATCGAAAAAATACCAAGTACCTAGTATGATGCAAAATCATAACAAACATTTTCATAAAATTTCAAAAAAAAATTGTATAACAAAATTTCAATGTACTTGGTGTGTTTACAAAAGAGTAAAAAAAAACATGTTTGATTTTATTAGAAATTAATTTTGCTTGAGTACATGTAGTAACGCACACTAAGTACATTGAAATTTTGTTATACAATTTTTTTTTGAAATTTTATGAAAATGTTTGTTATGATTTTGCATCATACTAGGTACTTGATATTTTTTCGATTTGATTTATTTTTTTTGTAAAAAATAATTTTTTCTTATTTGTAAAAAATTTTAAACGTGTACTTGGCGCGATGTTATACAGAGAATCTGTTTTTGGTAGGATCTGAAATTTTCAGGAAAGTTGATGGCCAACAAGCTCTTTCGATTGCCACCTCAACCATCCAAATCGATTCATTAGTTCAAAAGTTACAAAGAGTTTACACACACACCCACACACACACACACACTCGGACATCATTCTGAAAATAGTCAGAATTGCTTCCTAGGACCTCAAAACGTCGACATCTGATGAAAACTCGATTTTCGAAAATCGGGCTGAAAACAATAACTTCCCGAAATTTTTGAAAATCGTCGATTTTCTTAGCGGGAAGTTAAAAAGTTATTTTTTTGACTTGGAGATGCGAGTGCCAAACTACCTTAAATTTAAAATCCTTTTCTTCTAAATCTAAGTATCCAGATTTATTATTATTATTATTATTGCTGTTGTTGTTACTAATTAATTATTTACGTTTTATAGTTTGCCGTTATGATTTATATGAATAATGTACAACTATAAAAATATTACAAGATAACATTAAAAGTCTTCAGTTAATATTGTTTGCCTTTGATGAGCAAATGATGTTGATATTATTAAATAAAATGGATCATCTTTTGATTCCACAGATATTTAGGAGTAATTTGAAATTTAGTAATAGATGATAGATAGGTGGCTTAGGATTGATCTGCTTTTACTGTATGTACGTCTGACACAAATGCAGTACACTAGGAAGCTGCCTAACCATAGGTGATAAAACTTGCGGTGAAGCTTAAAAGTGATTTAAGAGGTTGATTATCTGTGGCTGTTTTTTTTTTTTTTTTTTTTTTTTTTTTTTTTTTTTTTTCAATTTCATTAACAGCATTTCGAGGATGGATTTAAGTATCATCAGACCCATGGATAAGAGTATTCTTTCGAAAATAAACCTTAAAAATCACAATAAATCAATAAAACCTAGAAACTCGAGAAAAAATAGATTAGATCTACGTAGGTGTAAATAGATATAATTAAATTGATATAGATTTGAGAAAATTCAATGACAAATAATAAAATTGAAAAATTCTGTAAAAAAAAAAAAAAAAAAAAAAAATAATGATAATAATAATAATAATAATAATAATTTTTAAAACAAATATGAAAGTAGAAACACTGTTAATAATTTATTGGATCTTTTTTTTTGAGAGATACTTTAAAAAAGATCAAAAAATCTCATTTAGCTCGTTTTTTGAAAAGTTATAGGCAAAAAAAAGACGTCTCTTGAACGGCTTGTCGGGTAATTTTATATCCTTTTAATAGGTATTATAAAAAAAAAAAAAAAAAAAAAAAAAAAAAAAAAAAAAAAAAAAAGGCAAGTCAAACAAAACTTTTCTAAATCACTTAATTTAACGTGTAATGACTTATGCAATTTATACTCCCTACAAATACAGTATTTCTTTGATACCTCAAAATTGCGAGAGTCGAAATGCCTTAATAATAATATTTATCAATTATACACATGATTATTATTATCATTAATTTATTGTTAATTTCATTTTATTATTAAAAATACATTCTGAATTTTTGTTATATAATCAAATTATTTATTTTATTGTTATTAATAAATTTTGGTTAAATTTATTTTTTTTGTGATATTTTTTTAATCAAATTTTCTTAAACCTCTTGATTTCCACGCCAATAATAATTTCGATGAGAAGTACAGTGAGAATGCGTGTACTTGACAAGCAGCTAAAATGAATGCATACCACAATAACCCATAAGGTAGATCCTGAAATCAAGTAAAAAATTTTAATTTCAGAGGGAAGATAATTTCGCGGAAAATAAATTTCTTATGGAATTATTTGTACAAATAATATTATAATTAATTTTCTGTACTCCAATAATTAATTATAATTGGGGAAAGTAATAAGAATATGCAAATTTATTAGATATTCGACTAATAATTTTAAAACAAATAAACAATTTCTTTTTTCTTGATTTAATATCGACGCGAGTTATAA
This sequence comes from Microplitis demolitor, assembly GCF_026212275.2. Taxonomy (NCBI): domain Eukaryota; kingdom Metazoa; phylum Arthropoda; class Insecta; order Hymenoptera; family Braconidae; genus Microplitis; species Microplitis demolitor. Next base: position 7,707,739 of record NC_068554.1, on the reverse strand, counting down.
TTTTTTTTCACTCATGAGAAAGCAAATGAAAATAATAATGCGCCATCCTTTCCAAAAACAGATTTGAGAATTTAAACGTTAAGATATAAATCTGGCAAAAATCAATATACACATAAAGGAAGAAGGTAGAACGTCCCAATCTGCGTGTTTGCCACGGGTAGATAATTACGCACAAGAGTTAGAATATCCTACTTTTATTTCTTAGCGTGTAAGACACTATTTTTCTACGACTTAGTGATTGTGGTATTAAAATCAAAGTATTATCTTCCGCGCTGAAACAAATTACTAAAGCTTTTATATTATTAGGGTTTATTTGATTTTTCCAATAATGCTGACATCAAGATCATCTTATTAACAGTCTACTGTCAAATAAACTTGCATATTAATTCACATAATGGAAAATAACTATCGTTGAATTCAATATAATTTTTTGAAATTCTTTACCTGCCACAATTGTATATCTTCTGTTTTTCCAGCAGTTAAATAAATCCATACATCAGAAATATAATAAACAATAGCATAAATTAATGGTACAAATCCTAAAATAACTATTCCATACATAAAACGTGTCATTGATTTTATCTGATTTTTTTTTAACGCTGATAGACCAATAAATGGCACTAATACACTTGATAACCAAATATACTCCCACCATAGAGGCTATAAAAAGTCAATTTGATTAAAAAATTACAAAAAAAAAAAATGATTGTATTATGCTTAGGGCTAAAATCAATATTTTTGATTTAGTATTTTCCCGCTAAAAATTATCAGATTGTTTAGAAACAATCCACGCTACCAAAGAGACGAGCTCTCAATTGAAAGACGTAACTTAATATTACTTAGTCGAGTGACCCATGAGGATACGATAGAAATGGATCCAATGTTATTCAAAGTGCTTTTCTGCATACATATATTATCAGAGCAAATTATCAATTCAAAGAATAGAATTTTTATGATAAGCAAAAAATACACGGTGAAATTATTCTTGTTTTCAATGCTATGGTGTTATAGTAACGCTGGACTGTATTGACCTAATGCAAATTAAAATAAACACATTTATAAAACAACTCCAAATACATAAAGAAACTTTCTACACAGTCGGAGTTCATGATTTCAATATTCACATTTCCTGGTCTGATAAAAATTCTGAATGGAAAAATAATCTATTTTTCGCAATCAAACTTTGAAGTTTTGTGATTTACCATAACTTGAAAACATACAGAAATGACCCAGATATAGTTTTATAGGAAATTCAGTTGTCGATAAATAAGATCTTAAGTGTAATTCAATAACGAAGACTTTTTTTCATTTAGAGAATCTAATTTCCTGAAAAAATATATCTCGTGAATTTTTGTATGTTCATGAATCATAGCAAGTTACAAAACTTCAAATTTTGATTGCAAAAAATGGATATACTTTTCCATTTAAAACTTATAATTTCGGGGTCCGTGCTAATATTGAACTTAATAGCTCTGATTTAAGAGAAATTTTCTTCTGAAGATTTAAAGAGGTTTAGAGGAAACGCGTTTATCAATATATAAAAATACCTATTATAAGGGCCACTCTAATACATATTACCTACACACTAGGCTGTTTCAAAAAAAACAACAAATTTTTTTTTTTTTATGGTGTCCAAAAATTAAAAGTATAACTAAAAATAAAAATTTTGATCCCAATCCGGACTCTCAATAGTAATATTAAGGTTTCAAAAAAAAAAAAGATTTCTGATTGATTTTAAGAACATAACATTGAAATGCAAATAACTTGTGTACAATGCGGAATTTCAAAAAACTTTGTTCGTAATAGTTTGTAAGGAATAAAATCACCTACAAAAATGTTCTTACGACATTTTTTGATAAGACTAATACTTTCGCCGGAAAAGTAAAAAAATCTCGAAATTTACTATAAATTTGACTTGAAGCTTACATAACTTTTGAACAGTAGAATTTATCAAAAAATGATAAGAGACTTTTTTTGTAGAGCGTTCAATTTCCTACAAAAACATTTACTGAGCAAAAAAATCCGTCGATTAGTTTGTGAGCTAGAAAATTCGAAAAAAAAAAAAAAAAAAAAATTTTTTTCTCGTGTTATTTAAATGGAAAATAGAAAAATGGATTGAGGCAAACCTTAATATAACTATTAAGAGTCCGGATTGGTACCAAATTTGTTATTTTTAGTTACACTTTTAATTTTTGGACACCATAAAAAAAAAATTTTTTTTTTGTTTTTTTTTTTTTAAACACCCTACTACACACATACCCCTCCCCCCTCCACACACTTACACGTACATATGTATAAATTTATACCTATATATAATACCTTTGGCATTTGTAATTCTTCAACTTCTAATATAAATATATCTAGACGGTCTAATATATCAGGCAGTAATTTTGTAAGCATAACAAAAAATAACATACAGTGAAACAATATACATTTTTTCAGTCTTGATTTATTCATGGCGCTGAAAAAGAAAAAAAAACAATCGTTATTGAATAGTATGAAATGATCGATCAATGATAATAGTTTATCAGTTGATTATTTGTTAAATTTAAATGAAATTCATTATTCGAATAGATTACTTGACATCCAAAATCTAAAAGAAAATTCTTTATTCAGTGGTTTATTGAAACCACGTTAACGAAAATTTTAAGTTATATTGATTTATGCATTAATCCCTAATAGCTTATAAAATTTCAAATTAAAAAAAAAAATTTCCCTTGTTAGTTAAATGAAAAATAGAAAATTGCAATTAGGGAGTACTTAATATTAAAATTAAGGACTCAAATTTCAACAGGCATCTTTCTCTTATCCTACTGAAACTTTGGAGTGTGTCCTTGAAAAAAAAAATAGTTGATTTTTTTGAATCGGTCTAGTATATATATATATATAGAGGGAGGGAGAGAGAGAGAGAGAGATGGTTTTAATATAAATAGCTAACTAAATGATGACGAAGTAAGAAGTTTTTCTCTAATTTACAAAACACACCTGATCGTTAATAAATTTCAGCATGAAATGATTTCTTACTCAAACAATAGGCAAATTTCATTTCTTTAAATAACGTTGACTGTTTAAGTTAACAAATCATCTCATTTAAATGATTGATATTTTTTATTTGTATAAGAAACTTCAAATTATTAATTGTTTTAAAGACTCCACGATATTAGGTTCTTTAATTTAAATAATTCCATTCAAGAAAGTATATCATAGTGTATACAATATACCGATCGGTCATGATAAACAAATTCTAACATATATACTTGAGCCTCGCAAAATATTACTTAAAATGGGTACTAACTTGTCTATCCTATTGTCGATAAATTCATAAAAAATTTTACCATTTAACTAATTAACTAAAACTTAATTTAAAAAACTGTCCTTACTTACCTCGTTTGATATTGGCTTGCAACTTTTTGCCTATGCGTGAAATCACTTCCATCTGTTCCTAATGCTTGTGCTATTGTTACTCTTGAAGCCATTTTATTTAATAATTTATTAGAAAAATAAATTTTTATGAAATTAACTAATTTATCATATAATTTAAACGTTTAAATTTAACTCAATACAATACAATTATATTCAGGGATGGTAAAAACCTATTTTTATACACGAGGTCTTATTGTCAATCGTCAAATCTCTTTCGTTCATTGGAAATTTTTTTTTTATTTATCTAACTTTTTTTTTTAAATATGTAAACATTTATTTATATTAAAGTTATTTTTAAAGAGTAATTGATTAAATATTTTAAGTTCTTAAAATTCATTCAATTTTTTTTATTAACGATTTTGATTTATTCATATTGGTAACACGAAAGAAACTCTATTGATAAATAAAATGGTTACTTTTTATTTTTACTGACGAACGTATGATATATATATAATTTTTTTTTTCTTCTTGTTCCTTATTGGCTGCTATTAATCATCAAATTTTAACCAATCACAATTTAAAATTACGCGACACGTTGAGCTTCAAATTACCACGTGGCTTTAAAAAAAAAAATGTTTCATTTGACATCGATACATAACTTTAACAAAATTGATTTATAAAATTTTTTTAATTCAATAAAATTTAATTGTCTCGATCAATTTAATTTTATGGGAGAAAATATAAATATTGGAAACTTTTTCTATCTCGTAATTTTTTTTCTTTAATCAATTTTTTTAAAGATTTATTGTTTTTATATCAATTAAATAAGATAACTCATTTAAGTTTAAAGAAAAGTTTAATTGACTTATAACTTGAAGAATGATTTCTTATAGTATTCTAATTCTACAATACTTTCTTTTATATCATTTAACCCACGATGATTGTATCTTTTACTTGGTCCTTCTTCAAATACTTGTGAGTTCCAACGTCTAAAAAATTATTTGAAATAAATTATTATATCTTTTTTCTACATTAATATGCCACTAATAAATAATTAAATATAATGTTTATTAATAGTTTCCTGTCTAAATATTTTAGAGTTATGTTTTAAGACGGGAAATTAGACTTTGAGAGTTTAAGAGCGGCGTGGTCTGTTCGTATAAAATGACCCTGAAGTTAGCCGACATCCGCCATTTTAAAAATAAAAAAATCTTATAACTTTAAAAAAAAAAAATTTTTTTTCGAATTTAAAAAAAATTCTCGTGCAGATTTTTTAATTTTCTAGACGAGTATTTTTTTGAAAAGATAAAAAAATAAATACTCAAGGTATAACTGGAAATAAGATTGTAAGATAACTTATTTTTTATTTAAAAATTTTTTACAAACCTCATTACGTCTTGATTTTTATATACAATCTTTCGGAATCTCGACGAGCATTTTTTTTTATTTTTCACTTTTCCAATTTTAAATCCGAAAATTAACCGTTATCCGCTATTTTTAAATAAAACATTTTGTAATTTAAAAAAAAAAAAATTGAATTTTGAAAAATACTCGTGCAGATTTTTTAATTTTCCAAACGTGTATTTTTTTTGGAAAGATAAAAAATATTCGAAATGTTATTTTAAATGAAAATTCATAAATTTATAATTAATTAAAAGCTAATTCGTTTTTGAAATTTATAGTCGGAGGCTCCCGTGTTTATAGTCCGAGAGCTGGTAGACATTTTTGGGTGGGTTCTTGAGGCACTTAGCAAAATTTTGTGAGTGCCCCTGAAAGAGCCCTAAAAAAGATAGTTGAGGTCTGGCTGGAGGGTAGCGGCTCCCCGACCACCTCTAAATTTTTGAAAAAGGGAAATTTCCTGATTCAAAAAATGTTTTTGAGGCACTTTGATTTTTATATATATTTAAGTTAGATATGTAAGGAATCGACATGTGAAAAAGCCAAATCAATTAGTCGGCACTTAATGTTAGCCAGACATGTGAAAACTGATTTGTAAAACAAATTCAAAATGGGTTCTTGAGGCATTCTGAAATTTTGAGAGGGTAATATAGGTAATTGAAGATAAACAATTCCAAAAAGACAGATCATTTTGATGGCACTTTCTATCTGCCAGATCGTTTTAAAGTATTGCGTAAGAGTGCGTGTGAACAGCACTATGTGACGCATAAGGTGCGAGAGAGAGCGTATATTGGCTGTACCTCTCACTCAAGGCCGCTACGACGTGAGTGGCTCTTGCGAGACCACGTGACCTACAGTGCGGTTAATTCAAAATTTCGGACTAAATAAGTATTACTGATAATAATAATAATAATATTAATAATAATAATAATAATAATAATAATAATAATAACGGTAATAATAGTAATAATAAAATTTAAAATAATATAATAATAATGATAACAATAAGAAAAATCATGATAAAATAGATGTAAAAAATAACAAAACATTAAAACATAACAATGAAAAAAATACTAGTAATGAATAATAGCAATAATTATATGCAAAAAATGTATTAATTGAATTGAAAAACTACAAGACAAAATTTTAATTTTCATTGTTATTTTTTAATATTTTATTTACATTTATTTTATTATTATTTTTCTTATTGTTATCATTATTATTATATTATTTTAAATTTTATTATTACTATTATTACCGTTTTATTATTATTATTATTATTATTATTATTATTATTATTATCAGTAATACTTATTTAGTCCGAAATTTTGAATTAACCGCACTGTAGGTCACGTGGTCTCGCAAGAGCCACTCACGTTGTAGCGGCCTTGAGTGAGAGGTACAGCCAATATACGCTCTCTCTCGCACCTTATGCGTCACATAGTGCTGTTCACACGCACTTACGCAATACTTTAAAACGATCTGGCAGATAGAAAGTGCCATCAAAATGATCTGTCTTTTTGGAATTATTTATCTTCAATTACCTATATTACCCTCTCAAAATTTCAGAATGCCTCAAGAACCCATTTTGAATTTGTTTTACAAATCAGTTTTCACAAGTCTGGCTAACATTAAGTGCCGACTAATTGATCTGGCTTTTTCACATGTCGATTCCTTACATATCTAACTTAAATATATATAAAAATCAAAGTGCCTCAAAAACATTTTTTGAATCAGGAAATTTCCCTTTTTCAAAAATTTAGAGGTGGTCGGGGGGTCGCTACCCTCCAGCCAGATCTCAACTATCTTTTTTAGGGGTCTTTCAGGGGCACTCACAAAATTTTGCTAAGTGCCTCAAGAACCCACCCAAAAATGTCTACCAGCTCTCCTACTATTATGACTACGGCTGGAGGGACAGATCCATTGTTAAAAAGACATTCGTTCGATGCAAAATTTTCGATATGCAATAAACAAAAGTATAAAACTTCAAATTTGTAACAGTGAAAATTTATGAAACGAAATATTATTGAAAAAAATTTCTAAAATGTAAAACACATCGAAGTATCATTTATAGAAAATAATTGGTTACAGAATAGTAAATACTTGAACTGAAGTAAGTAAAAATCATGATTGTCATCGAAAGATAAGTAGTCCTATATATAATAGTGTGGGCCAAAAAAAACTGATTTATTTTTCTTCAGTTACCGTGAAAATCTTGTTAAAGATGATGAAAGAAACATTCGGAGAAAAGTTTGAGCTCTTCATATTAATATTACGAGATGCCACTTCGTGATTTTGGATTTCTCATTTAAATAACATGGAAAAAAAAATTTTGAAGTTTTGAATTTTATACCTAGGCAATAGTTCATTGTACAGATAAGCACAAGATATATATTTGTAGGGAATTAAATGCTCCACAAAAAAAATCTTTCATCATTTTTTGATAAATTTCATTTGTTGAAAAGTTATTGGAGCTTGAACTCAAATTTATAGTAAATTTCGAGATCTTTTTACTTTTTCAGCGAAACTATCAGACATCATAAAATGGGCTCTGGCCCCCACTCAAATAATAGATAATAATATAGATTAATAATAGATATTTATAAGATAGATAAATACGTAATTTATACAAATATAAAAGTTGTACTAACAGTGTGTGTGGTTATCAATAATAAGAGTTAGATGTAATTGTAATAACAACTGTAATCATTTCAAGAATCGCTAAATATATTATCAATTCATTTTGACTACTCATCTATTTCTTTTTTTCTATTTTTTTACTCTCAATTATAATCATTCTTATTTACTTTCAAATTTACTCACCGTGCTAATTCTTTGATAGTTGATACATCGATAATTCGATAATTTAAATATTCATCGACAATTGGTAGATATTTACGTAAAAAAATTCGGTCCATCCAAATAGTGTTACCTGCTAATGGAGTTATTTTTTCGACTGCATAAGTTCGCAAAAACTCCATTAATTTATTTTCGGCATCTTGCATTGTGTTTTTACTGCTCTTTACTGCATCAAGTAATCCTGACTATTGATAGATAACATTTTTTTAATCAACAATGAATAGGATGAATTGACAAAATTATATGCTTTGTCACTAAAAATCTGAAAAACTTCCCGCTGTTTTCGAGGTCAGAGATTTTTTTTCTCGAACCAAAAAATATGTATTCAATACAACAAGTAATTTTTGTAATACAATATTTCAGAAACTAATCGATCGATTAGTTGTAATTTACTTATTGTGGTTTGCGGCGATTAAAAGGGCTTGTTGAGACTGAAATCTGGTTGAATTTAAAGAGAAATCGGTTCAGCAGTGTATGATTCATGTGATAAAAACTTATAAAAAAATAATTTCGAACTTCTATTTTTCAAATAACTTGAAAATTATTTAGTTAATTAACTCTAAAATCTTAGAAGGTCTAAGTTCTGATGATACTTCTCCAAATATATTGGTTCGTATCAAAGATATCGTACGACAAGAATTAGTTTACACACCCACATACGAATGCACGTCCATTTAAAAATGGTCAGCAATGATTCCTTGGCCCTAGAAACGACATTTGTTTAAAACTCGAGTTCCGAAAATAAGACCGAAACCAACAATTTTTTTTTTTTTTTTTGTTTTAAATTTTAATATTTATAGCGGGAAGTTAAAAATATTATTCATAATGATTAATATATTTTTCACTCACCGCAGAATGAGTTCTAATGCACCAACTATTCATTTTATTCAATACATCATCAGGTTGGTGTATTACGATTTGAAAATCAGTGCTTATTATTTTTAAATCTTCATTTGTTACTAAGCAAGCAATTTCTAATATTTTATCATTTTCAATGTCTAATCCGGTCATCTGTAATAAATTCGTGAATATCTATCAGTTTACTTCAACAAGTAGTAAAATTTTTAAACTTTTTTTTATTACTTTCAACAATCGATGAACGTTTTAATCAAAGACTACATACCTCCATATCCATCCAGACAATATTATTTTTCATCTTTATAGTTACTTTTGGGATATGCAGTTTTCTATCTAGAACAAATGAGTAATAATTGTTATTCAAATTTTTCATATTATTAATTAGCTTTTATTAATTAAGAATATTTTTTAAAAAATTCATATAATAAATAGAATACTCATAAACGTTATTCAAATTTTTATCACAGGGTCGCTTTTGTGATTATTCGGTGAAATCAGAATGTATTTTTTTGCTGACAACTTAAATAAACAAATCGAACAATCTTTGTTGCATTTAAATGGCAAATATAATTTGAATACTGTAATTTTGATTTTTAAAAATAACAATTCAAAAATTTTTAAGACAATCCACGTGATTTACCATAAATATATAGGTTATGTTTAATAAATTTTAGGTTTCTGTAGACTATCTCTAAACTCTTCTTCACAAACATGATCAACGGTTATTTGGAATTCGTAGATAATAATAATAATTTCATTTTCGGATTATTTGACAGAGGGAGTATAAATATTAAAAAAAAAATTAATGACGTTGAAATGGCACATTAATAGGTGTACCAGAAAAATCTCTACCTTTCGACAACTGAACCACAACCAGGCCTACCACAAGTAACTGTACCACACAACAACTAAACCAGTTTTAAACATTACCCGCAAAAATCTCAACCAATCAACAATTCTACCACTTAAGAACTCTCTCACATTACAACTCTACCAGATTATAACCCTCCCAGTAACAAACTCGATCATAACAATCTCTACCATAAAAATGTCTACCACAATACAGGTCACCCATAAAAATGCCTACCATTAGCATCTTTACCATTAATATGCCTACCATTAATAACTCAACCATATTACATCGATACCAGAATAAATCACTACCAATAATATACACTACCAAAAAAAATCTCTACCATTTTTAATGTTATGTCCTCAACAGCCTCAGGTGCCTCCACCTGTTAATTAATTAGTAAACTTGAGATATATAAGAAGCGCGCATTTGAATTCCATTTGAAATTATATATTAATTTCTTACAACACTTATTGCGTCTTAACAATATTGAGTCAATAATTTAAATGATAAATCGTCGTGGCACATACTCATTAAATTATATATTTTTATTATAAGAAAGTTTAAATAAATAGATAGATAAACCTTTATTTTGTATTCAGAGAAATATAAATACAGGTTGAGTGGTCTTGGAACGTTTCCTGTCATCCGATACTTAAAACCTAAACAAAACATACGCATAAAAATCATGAATAGGTCCTTGTTCTAAAGTTAACCGTCAATATGGTTATAAACAAATACATATTCTATCAACAAGTAAGAAAAGAAAATATATAATTAATAAATGTTACTTACTAATGAAAACCATGTCTCACCAGAATTTAACTATTACTGTTAATATTAAATAAAGAGTGACGCGTATAATAAATAAATTAAAGAAAATATAGAAATATAGCATTATGTTAATTATAATAATGTTTCACAATAAATAGTAATGTCAATCGTACTAAATAATTAAATATAGAATGATTATGGAGGAATACACCTCTGATAGCCTAGAATATTTAACTGGAAGATTGTATCTAAGTACATATAAATAGAATAAGTAATAAGAAGTTGTAGAATGGATAAAGTGAAGAACGTATATGTGTAAGCTTATATCCCAAATTTGAATGAGTAGAAAGTATAAATGTATAAGTATAATTTTAGTAAAGAACATGGATATATAAGAATATATACATATAAGCATGAGTGTGAACATGAGAGTAGTGGGGAGAAGTTGGAGAGTGAAGGTCCGAGATCTCTCTGCCGTCTGATGTAACTTCACTTCTCTCCGAGAACTCTTTACGAATACAACTGTTATTACTGATCGAGTTTTATTCATACTTTATAATAAAATTCAGTCTTCAGATAAAAGTCATTTTATCAATTACATCTATCCTTAATCATAGTTTAATTATTTCATTAAATAACAATCATAATCATCATCATCGTAGTAAACAATAAATTTATCCACTGTTTTCAAATTCAAAATTTGGTCCCGCGTGACAACGAACTGCCCACTGTCCAGGAGGTGGCGTCAGCTCCGATCCTAGTAACCTCCCAGGACATAACATTAATGTTATGTCCTGGGACCAAATTTTGAATTTGAAAACAGTGGATAAATTTATTGTTTACTACGATGATGATGATTATGATTGTTATTTAATGACATAATTAAACTATGATTAAGGATAGATGTAATTGATAAAATAACTTTTATCTGAAGACTGAATTTTATTATAAAGTATGGATAAAACTTGATCAGTAATAACAGTTGTATTCGTAAAGAGTTCTCGGAGAGAAGTAAAGTTACATCAGACGGCAGAGAGATCTCGGACCTCCACTCTCCAACTTCTCCCCACTACTCTCATGTTCACACTCATGCTTATATGTATAAATACTTATATATCTATGTTCTTTACTAAATATTATACTTATACATTTATACTTTCTACTAATACGAATTTGAGATATAAGCTTATACATTTACGTTCTTTACTTTATCCATTCTATATCTTCTTATTACTTATATTATTTATATTCTATTTTCCCGTACTTGGATACAATCATTTGGTTAAATATTCTAGACTATCAAAGGTGTGTTCTATAATTATTCTATATTTAGTTATTCGTTACAATTGACATTATCATTTATCGTGAAACATCATTATAATTATTCTAATGCTATATTTCAATATTTCTATTAATTCATTTATTATATGAATCACTCTTTATTTAATATAAAAATATATATATTAACAATAATAGTTAAGTTACTGTGATATGGTTTTCATTTATAAATAAGATTTATTTATTATATATTTCCTTTTCTTGTTTGCTTATAGAGGATGTATTTGTTTATAACCATATTTACTGTTAACTATAGAACAAGGGCCTATTCATGATTTTTATGCGTGTGTTTTGTTTAGGTTTTAAGTATCAGGTGACAGAAAACGTTCCAAGACCAGTCAAACTGTATTTATGTTCCTCTAAATATAAAATAAAGTTTATCCATCTATTTATTTAACTTTCTTATAATAAAAATATATAATTTAATGAGTATGTGCCACGACGATTTGTGATTTAATTTATTTACTTCATATTGTTAAGACGCAATAAGTGTTGTAGGATATTAATATATTATTTCTAATGGAATTTAAATGCGCGTTTCTTATATATCTTGAGTTTACTAATTAATTAACAGGTGGAGGCACCTGAGGCTGTTGAGGACATAACATTAAGCCTAACCCAATGAAAACACTACCACGTAGTGAACACTTACCAGAAAAGTAACTTCTTTATCATATGCTTATGTACCATGCAATATAAAATACAGAAAAAATTGATTAACGTATGTCGATAATGGAGATACCACGCTGCACGATTGTTATCTGAATCGTATCTAGATAATATATTTATATTAAGGCGGCGAGTAAAAAGCAGTGCAAGCTTCGTATTTTTATTTTATTAATATTTAACTTTTTTATTTTATTAGAATGATACTCAAGTAAGCAATTAAATTTTTTCTTGATTCACATAAAATTCACGAAATTATAAGTAATTTAGCTGCCATCATTAACAAGTTTAACTTTATTATTATTATTATTATTATTAGTTACGATTATTAAAAATCCTAACGTTAATATTTAATTACTTCTTGTTATCATTGTTTGTCACAAGCGAACAGATGAACGATAGAAACGATAAAATCCACCAGACCAGAGTATGCAGCTTCTACTTCAACGAATAAATTATTAATTATTACATAAGAAATGGAAAGAATAAAATTCATCTATTGTTTTTTTGGATTTTTTATTTTATTATTAAAAAATATAATCGACATTTATTAAATATTATTGTTATATTTTAACTTAGTTATGATTATTATAGATTTAATTAATATAATAATTGATTGAAACTTATCGAATACTTAACATTTAGTACGAATATTCAAATATTTATAAATTGAAACTATTGGAAATGATGGTGAGTAAGTCAAATGTTCAGTATTTTATAAGATCCAGATAATTATTATATTTAATTATTAAGTATTATTATTAAGTCAAAAAAAATATTATTATAGTACTTTCAAAATTTTTAAAATGAAAGTAAGTGAGTCAAATGGTAAGTATTTTATAAGTTTCAGATAATTGTTGCATTGAATTTATAACAACTATAAATATTTTAAAAAATATCATTTCCTTGCTCTCATTCTTATAATATTTTTAATATATTAAAATCATATTTGTTTACTAAATATTAAGGATATTGCCTGTTCCATATAATTATCATGTTTAATTCATAACAATTATAAATAAGTTTCACGACACTCATAATAATATTTTTAAATTTTAAAAGTGAGAGCGAATGAGTTACATAAGAAGGATTTTGTGAATGCAAAATAATTACTTTACTAAAATTATAATTATAATAAGTACTTTCGGAGGTAACTCGTTATTCTCTCACTCTCAGTCCTAAGATTTTAAATATATTAAATTTTTTTAATTTCTACTAAATATAAAAGTTCTTATAAATGATCAATAACTGCTACATTACATTTTCAATTGTTAGCAATAAAAGTTAAAAAAACTCATTTTTCAGTCGCTCCTATTAGAAATATTCTAGTTATATATAATTTTAATATTTCCATAAAATAGAAAGGTTTTTATAAGTTTAAAATTATTATTATACTAAATCAATAATAATTATCAATAAGTTTTAAAATTACTTATCATAATATTTTCAAAATTTAAGTTTGGAAAATGCGAGGTAGTGAGTAATAAGTTATTTTTTAAGTAATTATTTTTTTTTAACTTATTTATAGTTATTTTAAATCTTATATTAAAATCAGTCAATATTTTTTTGCTTCCTTTTGTGAGAAATTATGATATATACACTTCTGTTGCAGAGTTAACAAGTCCACGGGATACAGGACACGTTGATCGATGGTTTCTATTTACAGCTAAGTGATCCGCATCCACTAACTGTCGGCCGAAGTTACACCGTAAACATAAGCATAAGTGGAAACAAGGAATCACTATAACTTTTGGCCTCTTCAAAAGGCAAACAGCACATACTCAAGCATTTCCTTCTGCCACCTCATCATTGTCAAAGCTGTTGACTTCTATTCTTTCGTATAGACACCGCCATCACCATTTACTGGTACCATTGCACCGTCATCTGCAATTATACGTATAATAGAAAATAATCTTAACGAATATAATAATACAGTAAAACCTCGATTTAGTGCGGTAATTCTGTTTCAGTTTTCTTTTAACATGAACAAAAATGACAACCTGCAAAACTGATTCGAGGTTGTACGGTAATATATATAGTTATAATTTTTATCGCATGATACTAAGCAACCTGCAGTCATGCGACAACCGAAATATCACTACTGAATTTATAAAATAGAATAGAAAAAAAGAATTTCTTGGCGCGAAAAATTTTTACTTGTACCACGAAGTTTTATGCATTATGAATTCAATACATACATTTTCTTGGGGTGAGAAATGATTTTTTGAGTAAGAAATAATTTCTTGTGCTAAATAGTTACTTTCCGTTTTAAATCAATGCTTGTTTTCAATCCTCAACGCAAAATTTCGTGTCAAAAAAATTTGAAAATCAAAAAATACTTTACATTTCACTCACTCAGTCGCATTTTTAAAATTTTAAAAGTACTATCATAAGTTTCTTTTTGACATAATTAATAATAATAAGAAGTTTAATATAGTAATTATCGAAAACTTAAAAAATACTAAACATTTTACGCACTCACACGCATTTTCAAAATTTAAAAAATACTGTTATGAGTGACGTTGAAGATATTCACAATAGTCATAAATTTAACATGATTATTATTAGAATTTTGCTGTATCCTTTATATTTAGTTCGAAAAAATTATATTTAAGGTATCTTAAATGTTATTAAAATTGAGAGCGTGTAAATAATTAGTTTTTTATTATTTATTCATGCTTATTATAAATTTAATATAATAATTTTTAGAATTTTATAAAATACTTTAGTTTTGTAGGTGTTATTTTTGCTCATATTAGTGACTTACAGGTAAATTGAAACATAATTACCGCAATTAATTCGAAGTTTTACTTTATTATTGTATTCGTTAAGATTATTTTCTATTATATGTATAATTGCAGATGACGGTTTGATGGTACCAGCAAATAAGGATGGCGATGTCTACGAAAGAATAGAAGTTGGGGTATGCGCTATTTGCCTATCGAACAAGCCAAAAATTAGAGTGATTCCTTGCTTCTACTGATGTTTATGTTTACGGTGTGAGTTCGGTCGACAGTTAATAGATACGGATCGGTTAGCTGTAACTAGGAACCATCGACCAACGTGTCCTGTAGCCGTGAACGTTGACTCTACAAGAGAAGTGTACATATCATAATTCCCCACAAAAGCAAGCGAAAAATTTTAAGTGATATTACTATTAGATTTAAAATAATTATCAATAAGATAAAAAAAAAATGATTACTTACAAAACAACTTATTACTTACTCCCTCGCATTTCCCACATTTTGAAAATATCATAATGAGTAATTTTATAACTTATTTATAGTTTTTATAAATTCAATAGAACAATTAGTTTAATCATATAAAATGTTTTACATTCAACTTACTCTCATTTTTTAAATTCTTAATCTATAAATATTTTAATATTTGTACTAAATGTCATGTATTCTATAAGTCTGTAACGATTGCTATATTAAATCTAAAATAATCATAAATAAGTTAAAATATAACAATAATATTTAATAAATGTCGATTATATTTTTTAATAATAAAATAAAAAATCCAAAAAAACAATAGATGAATTTTATTCTTTCCATTTCTTATGTAATAATTAATAATTTATTCGTTGAAGTAGAAGCTGCATACTCTGGTCTGGTGGATTTTATCGTTTCTATCGTTCATCTGTTCGCTTGTGACAAACAATGATAACAAGAAGTAATTAAATATTAACGTTAGGATTTTTAATAATCGTAACTAATAATAATAATAATAATAATAATAATAATAAAGTTAAACTTGTTAATGATGGCAGCTAAATTACTTATAATTTCGTGAATTTTATGTGAATCAAGAAAAAATTTAATTGCTTACTTGAGTATCATTCTAATAAAATAAAAAAGTTAAATATTAATAAAATAAAAATACGAAGCTTGCACTGCTTTTTACTCGCCGCCTTAATATAAATATATTATCTAGATACGATTCAGATAACAATCGTGCAGCGTGGTATCTCCATTATCGACATACGTTAATCAATTTTTTCTGTATTTTATATTGCATGGTACATAAGCATATGATAAAGAAGTTACTTTTCTGGTAGTGTTCACTACGTGGTAGTGTTTTCATTGGGTAGGCTTAAAAATGGTAGAGATTTTTTTTGGTAGTGTATATTATTGGTAGTGATTTATTCTGGTATAGATGTAATATGGTTGAGTTATTAATGGTAGGCATATTAATGGTAAAGATGCTAATGGTAGGCATTTTTATGGGGACCTGTATTGTGGTAGACATTTTTATGGTAGAGATTGTTATGATCGAGTTTGTTACTGGGAGGGTTATAATCTGGTAGAGTTGTAATGTGAGAGAGTTCTTAAGTGGTAGAATTGTTGATTGGTTGAGATTTTCGCGGGTAATGTTTAAAACTGGTTTAGTTGTTGTGTGGTACAGTTACTTGTGGTTGGCCTAGTTGTGGTTCAGTTGTCGAAAGGTAGAGATTTTTCTGGTACACCTATTAATGTGCCGAATATTTGTATTAATTTTAATCATTTAAATCATTGCATACAGTGCTGCCAGACCGTTCGATATTTTTACCCCCTCCTGAGGTGAAATAGCATTGAGTGTAAAGGCAGGAGGGGGTAAAAATATTGCATGTTCTGGCAGCACTGATTGCATAAAATATATTTTCATTCAGTTTTTAAGCATTAAATATTAGTATTGATATATTCACTAGATGGCAGCATTTTCGCTTGCTTTGTCCGTCATTTAACAAATGGTCATGTGAAGGTCCTGTGACCGTCCGATGACCAAAAAAAATGTCAATGACGGGACGGCTCGCATCTCTAACGGTAGCGCATGAAATTTTACTGCATCAAAAAATAAAATTTGTTGAGGCTGACACATACTTATTACAAATTGACGAAGTATAATGTACAGTTTTATATAGTCAATCTTCACTGATTTCAGTGGGAATATTTAATATTTGCTTTAATAATAAATATCCGTGAAAATTTATTTATTCCCGTTTATATCATTAAATTTGGCTGTTATTAAAATTTAAAAACAACTCCTGGTAAAGTTTCTCAGCTAGAGGACTTTGCAATATAACGTTCTAACTAAATTTATTATTTTGTATCCTTTATATTTTTATTGTTTGAGACTTTGATTTCTTATTTTACAAACGATAGATATTGAAGTTTTGGCTGTTAAGCTTTAAAGTTTAATTTTTTTAGTGTTCACTTTGTCGTTTTTATAGTTTTAAATGATAATTTTATCTAAATGAAATGTATATTTTAGCATTCTGTTTATAATTATTATTTATTAAATATTGAAATCACGATATTACTATTTAAATTTATATTAATCGCTAAAAATATTCTAATTATTAAACATCAAACTTCATTTATTACAGTTCTTTTATTTCCGTGTAGAATTTTAAGTTTACATATTTTTAAATCTTAAAAACATAGTTAAAATCAAAAATATAATATTAAAATTCTTTAATAAAAGCTTCTATAAATTAACCCTTACAGACGTTATTTCAGAAAAAATTTTAGCTCTTAAGAGGTTAATTAACCAGGAATTAAAATATCATTTAAATATTTTTATGAATAAATAAACAAATTCTGACGCGGAGCTCTACCGTGCTAAGTGGAAAAGCCGTAACTTGTGTAGAAATACCATAGTAAAAGTTACCACTGTTGTGCGGCAGAACTATAAAATACGATTATTTTTGGATTTAAAAGTATTCGATAGGATTTGAGTGATCAAATAATTTCCAATATCGTTAAATCTCAGCGTATAACCTATCTTCAAGTCTTTAAAAGACTTGAAGATAGGTTATACGCTGTTTCCGTCTATCTTCAAGTTTTTTTCGTGCTACTGTTCCACATTATTTCAGGTAGTTAATATCGTCCGAAATAGCTATTTTTTAGTATCACTTTCTCATATATCGCGTCACTAATTCCAAAAAAAATTATAATGTTTTTTTAATTGCTAATCATTTTGTAGACTTATTCTGAAGCTTAAATTGAAAAAAAAAGTTTTGAAAGCGAAAAGAGCGTATAATTTACGTATAATACGCCCTTTTTACATAATCTCAATTTTTTTTTTAAATTCCTGCTCAGAAAATCGACGATTTTCAAAAATTTCGGGGTTATTGTTTTCACCCCGATTTTCGAAAATCGAGTTTTCATCAGATGTCAACGTTTTGAGGTCCTAAGAAGCTATTCTGACTATTTTCAGAATGATGTCCGAGTGTACGTATGTATGTGTGTGTGTGTATGTATGTAAACTCTTTGTAACTTTTTAACTAATGAATCGATTTGGATGGTTGAGGTGGCAGTCGAAAGAGCTTGTTGGCCATCAACCCTGAAAATTGCAGATCATTTGATCAAGTAGATTCGAAAACATTCGCGAATTACGAAAAAAAAAAACAATTTTTTTTTAGTTTTTTAGTGATTCCTCAGAAACGACTCGAACGATCAACTTCAAAATCCTATCAGCTCTAGAATTTGATAAAACGCGTCGACTGCCGCCTTAGCCATCAAAATCGGTTCATTCGTTCACGAGATATCGTTGGAGGAAGAAATGGTAAAAAACGGGTTTTTCCAAATATCTTCGAAACAGCTAAACCGATTGATTTCAAATTTTAATCAGCTCTAGAATTCAATGAAACGCACTGATTGCTAGCTCAAACGTCAAAATCGGTTAATTAGTTGACAAGATATCGGTGTTATTAATAAATTATATTTTATGTTAATTATTTTTTCCGGATAAATCATAATATAATGTACTAAAGTATGTCTATGTGTAAAACCATACCAACTTTTCCTTTTTATGTTTTTTTTTCGATCATTATATAATGTCATCTAACTTGTTTTTTAGTTTGTCATGTTATCAAGAAAACAATTGAAAAAACGCAATTTTTAATATTTTTTCTATTTCATATTTTATTGGTTCTGACATAAGTCAAAACTTATTTTAATCTTGATTTTGATCCCTGACATTGATTTCTGCCTCAACACACTGATTTTATTGAACATAATCGGAAATTACATTTTAAAAACCGCTTCTTTATTAATGATTTTCGATTCTTAAATTTTCAAACTCCAGCATGAAACGTACCTTGTTAGAGATTGAAAAGATCATAAAAAAACAACCACATGTAACAGAATTTTCGAGCTCGAAGAGCACGAAAATACATCTGAACTAATGTTTTCGAGCTCCTTGAGCTTGAAAACAGGTGGAAGATTTGAGGTTGGTCCGCAAGGCCAACCGACGCCCAGATTTTTTTTCATATTATGATGCAAGATATAACGTAGAATATGGAAAGCTTTAAGGAATTAGATGAATAATCTTTAGATAATTAGATAAATGTCAATTATGTATGGAGCATTCCACGCCAAATCGGACGGTTTTAAGAATTTTAATTTTTAATTTCCGTCATTTTTTGATATTTTTTAGTTCTTATCAAAAGACTCATCCTCCTAAATTTTGAGATTTTTTTTATCATTGGTTCAAAAGGTATGAAATTTTCGAAAAAACCGCTCTTTTCATGGTTTTTTGCTTATAACTTTTTGAAAATTTGTTTAAATTAAAAATCTCAGAGAATAAAAAAGTTTTTGTATGCCATGTACTTTTAGCTAAAAAGTACAAATAATTTGTTAGAAAATTTTTCTGCGTTATTTTTGAGTTTTAACACTTTAAAATCGTTTTTTGAAAATCATGCATATTTTGATTTTCCTGAAAATTTGTGTCAACAAATTGCTATCCCTCGCGGTTTTGGAAATACCGAAATAATACCGGAATTATACGGTATAAATACTGCACAAATATGGTATTACTCGAGTTATTTTAGCCAGTTTTTTTGCCGCATTATTACCAAAAATTTACGAAATAAATTCCTAATATTTACGGTAATAAAATAGAAAAAATACGGTATTTTCACAGAATTAAAACAGTAATTATACAGCATATTTATAGTATATTTTCGGCATTTTTGCAGCATCAAACCGTTCTACCCGTAAAAAAATTTATAAATAATTATATAAAATTTTATTCAGTTATATATAATTTTATATAATTATATATAACCTTATAAAATTATATGCAATAACTGTCATGAAAAAAAAAAAAAAAATTAATGAAAACACCCGTTAACTCGTGGACTCGATCCCGAGACCTATTAGTTCAAAGTCTGATCTGGTAACCATTATGCCAAATCACTTACTTGAAATATGTTACTAATTGTATTCAGATGGATACAAACCAACTTAAGAAAATTGAAAACATCAATTTTCACAGATAGTTATTTTCACTTACATGTTTTTGTTTGAGTAAGAATTGTGTGAACCAATAAAATAGAATGAAAAATATTACATTTTGCACATTTTCGATGATTTTAAATGCAGAAGCGAACAAAAAATAAAACCATATTTTTTTACAATTTTCTATTTTATCAGCGTAAATCTGGCGAAATTGCAGGATACTGACGGTATTATTATCACAAAAACAACGATTTTATTGTTACTACATTATCGTATTATAGTTTTTATACAGCATTTTATTCGTAAAAGTTCGGCATTTTTACAGTTTTTTTACAGCATTTTTTTGGTAAAAGTTCAGTATTGTTATAGTTTTTTTACAGCATTTTTTCGGTAAAAAATCGGCATTTTTATAGTAATATTACTGTAGTAATCTGGTAACTCTACAGCATAAGTGCAGTAAGTATATGGCATAACTGCAGGAAAAAAACTGGCCAAAATAACCATTTTAATACCAAATTATTACGGTAAATTTACGGCATGTGCATAAATCCCGAAAATTTACGGCATTTTTACGGCATTCGCAAAACTGCGAGGGATCTATTCCACAACTTTTCAGATGGTTCTGGTCGTGGGACCTCCGCGACTACTATTTTTTTTCGATTATTGAAAATTAAAAAAATTTTTTTTTCTCTATAAATTATTGTCCGTACCAATTTTTGACACTGTGCACTTGTTTTTCTTACATATTAAAAATTGATTTCGATATTTTTTTATTCTTAGTAGGGATTTAAAAGCAGTAAGCAAAAGTTAATGCTATTTATGAGCAGTTATAAGAAACGTTTTGATTTATTGAGAAGCAACTATATCGAAGCAAAAGAAACATTAGATTTGCTAAGTAATTCAACTAAAACCATTACAGGAGCTTGAAAATATCATATAATTATTCGAAAAAGCGACGAAACTGTATTACGAGCGTTTTTAATTATTTCCGTGATCTTTTAAAAATTTTACATTAATGATTGTTTTATGAACTAGAGTACTCCTTAGTTAGTATAACTCCGTCGCTTTATCGAATAATTATATGATATCTTAGAGCTCCTGTTATGGTCATGGCTGAATTGTATAGCAAATCTAATTTTTCTTTTGCTCCGAAATAGTTGCTTCTTAATCAATCGAAACACTTATTTTAACTGCTCATAAATGGAATAACGAAACTTTTTTATTCTTTGAGTTTTTTTATTTAAAATATTTCTCAAAAAGTTATAAGCAAAAAACCATGAAAAGAGCGGTTTTTTTGAAAATTTCATATCTTTTGAACCAATGATTAAAAAAATCTCAAAATTTAGAAGGCTGAGTTTTTTGATGAGTACTAAAAAATATCAAAAAATAACAGAAATTAAAAATTAAAATTCTTAAAACCGTCCGATTTGTCGTGGAATGCCCCGTATATAAGATTACTATTAAATTATTAAAGGATTTACTCATTGTATAAGATACTTGTAAAAATCCGGATTTGGTAATGAAAATGAAATCTATGTGAAAATAATGTATGTATTTTTAAATACTTTTTTAACTTCCCGTTATGAAAATTGAAAATTTCTAAAAAAAAAGGAAGTTATTGGTTTCGGTCCGATTGTGTGTGTGTATGTAAACTAATTTTTGTCGTTCGATATCTTTGGAACGAATCAACCGATTTGAACGTGCTTTGCGGCAATCAAAAGGGCTCATTAAGACTTAAATCTGAATAGATATTGAAGTCGATGAGTCTTATAGTTTACGAGTTATATAGAAGATAAAGATTGAAAAAAACATTTTTTTCAGGTTTTTGTTGCATGAACTCATAAATCGCTCCACCGATTTGTTTCTAAGTTTGATCAAATCTAAGTCTTAAAAAACTCTTTTGATTACCGCAAAGCATGTGCAAATCGATCGGTTTGTTCCAAAGATATTGTCGGACAAAAATTACTTTTTTCAGCGAAATATATATTCATTCGCTCCAACCATTCTTTGAGCTTGAAGAGCTTAAAAGTTTACCAATAGTAACGTTTTCGAGCTCTCTGAGCTTGAAAACAGTAGGAAGTTTTAGAGTCGGCCCACAGAGTCAGCCGTTTTTCAGATTTTTAATGTCAATGTGTTTCAAATAAGTCGCGCTAATTTTAACTGCACTAGCGCAGTCAAGTCAAGGGGGTAAAGATTTTTTTTTTATCATTGTGGACACGTCTTAATCTTTGCCACGAGTGCCACGGACTTTAGCTCTACCACCTCTACATCTTAAAACATTTGGCGCCATTTAAGATTTCACAGATGGCGCTAAAATCTATTAAACTTCCGCATCAAAAAACAACGGCAAAATATATACTATCGTTCCGATAAGAGAGCTCCATTCGTTTCCTAGCCCTTCTTTGATTCTTAAGATAATGCGCATGCGTCAACGAGTATAAAGGTGGTAAAGCCGACGATAACCGAATGGAACTGCCTTCTTGAAACTGCTATAGCATCCGTTTTTACATACATCATTCCCTTTCTCTTATGATAACTATCTCTCTCTGCTAGCGTTCTTGGTCTCAAAGCAAGCTGGAAACCGGAATAGTTGTGAAAATCGTATGTACGATATCAGCATTATGCACGTAGCGTAATATTACATCAGATTATTAAATTAATAACTAATAGATTGACCATAAAATAGTTTAAACTGTGTTCAGTGTTAAAATTAATTAATAATAACTTTTTTTTATCTATAAAAAGAGCTCATTTCTCACCAGAGTAACGTGTTCTTTTCATTTTAATATATACTATAGATATATATCTTGAACATTAAAAAAAAATCATAAAATAATGGGTGGTGATGAAGGTGTAGCAGTACAACACAAAACGCAGCAGAATTTAGCTACATTGGTAATGTTTTTATCAATCATTAATTCATTCTCCTACTTAATAATTATTTAAATCATTCAAGGAATTTTAAATTTCTCACTTTTTTTTTCTTTTTTCATAATTTTTAACCTTAAAAATTTCAGATTATAACATTTATTTTACTGTTTAAAATTTATTGGCAAACCCTTTTTTTATTTTAGTATGTTATTTTTGTATTTACTTATAATTAAAATTTATATTTTAGGATACGAGTAAGCTAACAGCTTTGTCAGCTGAAGTCATCAGTCGTCAGGCAACGATTAATATCGGTAAAAAAAATTAAAATAATTTATATATATATTTATATTTATAACTAATCCGAATTTTCCACAAGAATTAACTTCACATTTAATTGATTCATAAAAAGCTTTATGTAGTTTGTCGATTACTTACTATTTTGTCTGGTGATAGTTTTCAAAATGTCTTGAAATATTTTTAAGTATTACCTATATCATTTTTATCACTAAAATATGATGGATACCAATCAGATTTGAAATAAATATTTAAAGAGATAATTTATCGTTGTTACATGTATTTCTATTAATTTTTTATTTTCTCTAGATCGATTTTCATTAATTTTTATGCAATATTAAATTTTCATCTAGCATAAAAAAAGAGATTTAAGTTTTATTAATTAAAATATCAAATGTATCTGAAGATCGAAACGGTTCTCGCGGAACGAAAATAAAAAAACGAAATGAATTGTACAAAGTCTAGTGGATCTAGATTTCTAAAATGTTTCGCTTTGGTACTAAGATATCAGCTAAAACTGCAGGCCATCCCCAACCGTCGGAACTACCTCTTAAGTCACCTTTAAATAGTCAAAATACATAAATTTTTTTCATTATCGTTGCGCGAAAAACGTTCCGATCTTCAAATGCATAATATTAACTAGTAAAGTAATATACGATAATACAAACTGTTTATGTTGAGTTACGATTAGAGCAGACAGTATATTTTTTTGTAATTATCAAAAAATTTAATTTTTATTACTTAAGGTAAATGTCCCAATACCGGAACAAGACCCAATACCGGAACGATTTGATAATCATTATATTATATTTCTACTCGTACGCGATGAAACTAAATAAAACTTTCTTTATTTGAAACCTTAATCTTTCAGTTAAAAAATAAGATATAAAATAGATTTTAGAAAATATTTCAAATATGAAAAAAAAAAATGTTAATTAGAGCAATAGTCTCGGATTCATGACTTTTTCATGTCTCTTAATGGTTTTGCTAAGAAATCAGTCAATGGTCTTAAGCTTATAGAAAATTCATAGAATTACTTTTCAATAATTTTTTTTTGTATATGCATCTTGAATGACATAAAATTCAAGAAAACATATTAAAAATATGAAAAAAATAGTATTATTATATTAATTTGACTGTTCGTCTATTGGTACACCAAAATGAACCCGTGCCCAGTACCGGAACAGCCAATCATATTAATGTTATCGATAGACATTAACGGTGAGTTTTATTGACTGGCTAAATCAAGTACAATATTAATTATTACTGGAGCCCTAATATTTAATGCAGTATGTATAATTCTTATAAAAAATAAATTAAGTATAGATAAACTCTAATTTAAATCATAAAGAATAAATTTTTGTTTTTAGTTTTTTTTTAAATTATTTTTCTAGTATAACCTCAAATGATTTATATTGTTTCTATTCTTTAGTTCAAAATATTTATTTTCATTGAATATTCAATCATTTTTAAATTTTAAATACATTTTACATTATGGGTGTGATATAGCAGACATCAGACAAATTTAAAATTATTAATAAATCGAGTAAATAATTAATAATATAAAATTTAAAAAAATGCGAATTCAAAAAATTTTGAAATTAATAGTGCTTTTTTTGTAAATATTATTTTTTTAATTATTTATCTTATTTATAATTTTAAAGTTCTCTGATGTCTGCTACATTCATACTCGTTTTACATTAATATTATTTAATAATTATTCATATTTTCACCATGAATAAATGCAAAAAATAACTTATTTTATTTACTGTTCCGGTATTAGGACAACCGAATTCCCGTATTGGGACAAGGCTATTTCAGCGTTCCGGTATTGGGTCTTTTGGGTGTCATAGAAAAAAATTTTTTTTTTATATTAAATTTAAGAAAAATGAACTTATTTGATTATTTTTAAATTGGTAAATGTCTATTCTATATGATGTAATAAATTATTTTGGTTTATGATTTATTTGAATATTTTTAAAACGATAAAAATCAGTCATATACCCTTCGTCGTTCCGGTATTGGGACATTTACCTTATAATCTTGAAAAAAAAAAAAAAAAAAACTTATAATGCATACTGTAGATTAATATAATAGTTGTTAATTAATAATTGAAGTTTAAATATTTATGAGGGATAAATATTCGGTAGAATGAATAAAATTGTTGAAAAATTATTAGAAGCCATGTAGTCATCTCAACCCATTTTTAAAAGTTTGTTTTAATGGAATATTTTGAACCATTATATATATTATTGGTTTATGATGAATCATTTAACATGTGCACTCATTGGTGGAAAGAAATTTTTTAGTTATTGATTTTTAATTTTTCACGATGGAAAAATTATTAAACGTTTTTTTTAAATAAATTTAAAGAAGTGTTCCTATTAAGCCAGTGACAAAGACAAACTTTAAAAATATTTTCTTTTTTAATTGCAAAACGATTGATGACGTTCTTAATTTCAAATATCGTTTAATTATTATAATTGTAGCTCTTATTAGAGACAAACTACACAGAGCAATTGTTCTTGGTGGAAATGCTATTTTCTCATCGTAAAGCTAGATTATTTCGGCCACCTAACGAAAATTGAATTAAATATGTATTAAAAAGAACTATGGCTATATGATCATTTTCGTAATATTTTTGTCGGAATTTCCGTCAAGCGACCAACATGGTCCGGATTTATTATGGTATTATAGCATTTTAATTGAGAATAATTTTTCAGTGTATTAAAGATAGAAAATAAGACCTTATTTACTCAATTTGGTTGAATAATTCATTTTTAACTTACCACAAGAATCTATTAAGAAAGTCGGGATTTTACAAAATACGTTGATAGTTTTTAATACGATGCATACTTTTACTGATTTATTTAATTACAAAATAATATGATCTTCTTTAAAAGTGAAGATTTTGGAAAAATTCATTTTGAGACTAATTTCAAAAGAATTCTCGAAAAGTAAAATATTATAAAAAGTTTTTTTTTTTTTTTTCTAATTTGTCGGTTACAAATATCTCCTGAGCCAGTTGACGATTTTTTTTAATAATAAAAATTTCTTTTGTTAGATGAGAATCTTAACGCCATATTAATTATTAACAAAAAGTTTCACAACTATAGTTTTGTCATTTATTACAACGTTAATTATATCCCCATTAAAATATATAAAATCGCTATCTACTAGAATTATTGCATCAGTATCAACACCTTTGAACGATAATTGGTGTTTCTTACATTGTTTAATTGAACAAAACAAATATTTTTCATAAGAATAAAATATAAAATAAAGTAAATCACAACCAACACTTTGATAGTCGAGGAAAGTGATCATTTACTTTGCAAACAACCTCCCATATGCCTTGAACTTTTGCTTATTATATCACACTTACTTACATACTATTTTTTAAATTAACTTTTTTAACATGTTTACTAACTATAAATAAGACTTGAAAAATATGTAAATCTACGTTTCTAAAAAGATAATTGGTTATTCATAATATATACTGTACATATACTATACAAAAATATACCTCAAAATAACAATAAATATCATTAAAATATTACACGAGTATTATATTCAAATAACAATAAAATTTCAATTCGTGTAGTAA
Source organism: Microplitis demolitor (assembly GCF_026212275.2). Taxonomy (NCBI): domain Eukaryota; kingdom Metazoa; phylum Arthropoda; class Insecta; order Hymenoptera; family Braconidae; genus Microplitis; species Microplitis demolitor. Next base: position 7,680,633 of record NC_068554.1, on the reverse strand, counting down.
AAATCGCATTTATTTATATAATCGCAAAACTCATGTTTAAAATTTCATTTGTATAATTATATCTACTAGATCTAAGTAATCGAATAATTATATTATTTTTATGTAAAATCCCAGGCACAATTGGTCATGTAGCTCACGGAAAATCGACCATTGTCAAAGCAATATCTGGCGTTCAAACTGTACGTTTCAAGAATGAACTCGAACGTAATATCACTATCAAACTCGGTAAGTCATTTTTTTTCGATTTTAATTCATTAATTATCCATTTAAAATAAACATAAAAAAAAGGAAAGAACATGAACAAAAAAATATCAATTGAACCAATATTATTGTTACTTAATCATTCATAGTTTGTTTTAACATGACCACAAATTGCAGTAATATTCAATAAGTAATCAACTATAATTACTTCCTAAAAATTTTTTTAATATTTATAACACCCCTCGTAAAATTATTTGTGATCTTTTGAAACTTATATTTAAAAGCGTTAAAAAATATTTCTACGAAGATTTTGAAGAGGATTCAAATGATTTGCATCAAAGTGCTAAAAATTAAAATTACCAATAAACAATATAAAAATATATATGCATAAATATATAAATCGAAATAAAACTGGCAGCCGGTGTGTGCAGGGATAACTTAAAACAAAGAAAAAAAAAATAATAAAAAAAGCTTGAAAAGAAAAAAAATATGAAACAAAAAAGAATGACGCCAATTTTCAATGTTTGGCATTGCAGAAGCACGTGCAGCTGAGACGACGACCGGCGAATTGGCAGATGTACCTGGACAAGACGATACGAGTGATATGCCGCCACTATCTTCCAAACGTACAAGATCAACATCACGTACAAGATCAAGTATAACTCCACCACCACCGGCGCCAAAACGTTCCCATCTTGATGTAACAACTCCAGCTACCACCGAACCAAATAAAATAAACAATCAGTTACTTATAATTGATCCATTAACACCAGCACCGACTCCATCTCCATCACCAACAATCTCCGAAACAATTGAGCCCATCATTCAAAATATCGAACTTAAACAATGTTGCGTTTTTCTAGAAGACATAAGCAAACTAGCATGCAAAAAATTGATTACAGCAAACTCTGTGAAAAAAGGATTAACATCAAAAAAAAAATCGGGTAAAAACAAAAAAAAAACTGCAAAAAAAACAAATATTTATGAAGTTGAAAAAATTTTAGATAAAAAAATAAAAGACAACGAAGCTATTTATTATATAAAATGGAAAAATTGGGCATTAGATCATAATACATGGGAACCGGTAACAAATTTAACTGATTGTTCTGCTTTAATTGAAGCTTATGAAAAAAATCAAATTGATTTACTCAACAAATTTCGTGAATTAGAAAATTATTATCCTACAATTGTGGATGTCGAAAACTACATGAAACAATTGATTAAGCGTAGTCGGTCAGTGAACAATCTTAATTTTAATAATGATGAATTAATTAGCAATTGCAAATTATATTTAAAAATTAATAATCATATAAGTAATGAAGATGGTGATGTAAGCAATTTACCTAACAACATTGCGAACAATGCAAGTAATATCGAAGAAGTCATAAAAAATAAGACGAACAATGGAAATATTGTTAAAGAAGTGACGAATATAATAGACATTAAAAAAATAACTGAAAAAATAAAAACTGGAATTTTAAATATGATGTACTGTACTGCGCGTCGTGAACAATTGGATTCGCTTAAAGATTGGAAACGTGAGATAAATAGTTTAACAAATGGTAAACCGATCATTGAAATCGAAAATAATGTTGATTTAGAATCAGCACCAACGGATTTTTTTTATATAGAAGACTATTTACCTGGAGCTGGTGTTATTATTCCAGATGAACCACCAATCGGATGTGAATGTGTATCATGTAATGCTAATAGTGCGTGTTGTTTTCAACAAAATGATAGTTTATTTCCTTACACAAATTCATGTCGTGTACGTGTACCAACTGGTACACCAATTTACGAATGCAACAAACGTTGTCGTTGTAGCGAACAATGTCCAAATCGCGTTGTTCAACGTGGCTCACATCTGAATCTATGTATATTTCGTACAAATGGACGTGGGTGGGGTGTTAAAACAACGAAACATATTAAAAAAGGTACATTTATAACGCAATATGTAGGTGAAGTTATAACAAATGAGGAAGCTGAAAAACGTGGGAAAGAATATGATGCAGCTGGGCGTACTTATTTATTTGATCTGGATTACAATGAATCTGAACACTGCCCTTACACTGTTGACGCGGCAATTTATGGAAATATATCACACTTTATTAATCACTCGTGTGATCCAAATGCCGCTGTCTATGGAGTATGGATCGATTGTCTTGATCCTAATTTACCTAAATTAGCATTGTTTGCTACACGTGATATTTTTATTAATGAAGAAATTACATTTGACTATATGCGTGAAGCAAGTAGTAGAGTAGTCGATAATTTCAAAGATGGATATAATTCAGGCATTGGCGGAAGTAGTTGTAGCGGTGATTCATTATGGAGACAACGTTTAGAATTACCATCATTGTATAATAATGACGACGATGATAAAATTAAAAATCGTACTAGATGTCAATGTGGTGCTAAATGTTGTAGACAATATCTTTTTTAACGTAAAAAATATTTTTTTTTATTCTTTCTTTTAATTTTCTTAAAAAAATTCATACTGTGTAATGCGCGCAAATGTTTCGATGAAATAATAAATAATTTCTTACATTGTTACATTATTGCTCAATAATGCTATTAAGTGTTGATGTTAATGCTAGAATATCTTGATAGGTTTGTTTAATTTTTGTGTCTGCGATTAATTAAATGAACAAAAATAAAAAGTTCAAAAGAATTTATAATTATTATGTTTAACATTTCGTTAAAGAATTGGAGAATAATTGAAATTAGAAAAAGAAAAAAAATGAATTCTATTTGATTGTTTAACATGAATTAGCATAATTTGTTCTACTAAATAACTTAAGATAAAAATATTATGATGATTATTATTATCATTGATATTATTATTATTATTATTATTATTATTATTATTATTATTATTATTATTATTATTATTATTATTATTATTATTATTATTACTATTATTATAAATTTCGAGAATAATAAACAAGATAAAAAATTCAGTCTTACCCCTGTTTCTTAAATTTCACAGAAATCCGACTTATGTATTTCTTCTTATGGTGTAACTTGCATAAAATTATTCTATAATATATTTGCTGCAACACCTGATTTAAAAGTTTAATTTTCGAGCGTTGTGAGGCATATCGGAAGCGTCAAATATATTCAGCCTCTTATAGTGTACTTGTGCGCTAAATATGCTATACTGTACAGTTTCAACTTTACTATCTTAACGTAGTAATAAGATGTCACAACCAGTAAGTTTATTTAATTTTGTTCTCTGTAACTGACGACGTGATTGTATTCATAGTGACAGAAATGCCACCACACGTTGCGACAACACATTACATTTTATGATGATCCTGAAGTTAGTAGTTAATTTATAAGTTATTGATTTTTAACTTTCCGCTAAGAAAATTATAAATTTTCAAAAACTAGTGGTTATTGTTTTCACCCTGATTTTCGAAAATCGAGTTTTCATCAGATGTCGACGTTTTGAGGTCCTGGGAAACATCGGAACCATTTTCAGAATTATGTCCGATTGGGTGTGTGTGTGTGTGTGTGTGTGTGTGTGTGTGTGTGTGTGTGTGTGTCCTATTTAAAAAATTTCATAGAATCCAATAGATTCTCATAAATTCGCATAGAGATTTTATAAGAATGAATGAGTTCTATAAAAAGTGCTATAGTTAAATATAGAGCCTTAAGAACGATTTTCAGATAATTTTGTCCCAGCTTTTCTCTGAAATAAAAGCTCTAAACGCAAAATAAAGACACAGACCCGATGCTTTACTCTACGAACTAGCGAAGTGCACTTCAATTTTTTGATAACTTCCATTTGTTTACGAGAAAAGCTTGGACAAAGTTCCTATTTAATGTACAAGTGCAACAGAGATAGTACCGTTTATCCAGTTGAGTGCGAATAGAGAAACAAATGAAAACGCGTCTTAAATATATAGCTATAAGAATCTATCGGATGTTTTAAGCAGGGTAGATGTAAGCCTCTTATATCTTTATAATGAATGAACCGATCTAGATCGTTCTTGCGGCATTCGAAAAAGTTCTTCCGAACTTACATTTCTTTTTAAAAGAATGTATCCTACAAGTGGACTAAGAAGCAAATATAAGAATCATGATCACACCATTGGCTTTAAGATCTATGTTACATTGACATGAAGACTCGTCTGGTAATCGTTAACTCATGCCAGTTACTGAACAGTTGAATATATATTTGGGCAATTGGTTAGATTAAGTTTAAGGATAAAAAAATTTGACAGTTAGGGTGAATTCAGAAATGCTCTAGCTCTAGCCAAGTGTTGCCATATAGCGAAAGCTAGAGCCTTTACGTATGCACTCTTAGTTTAGAAACAAAGGCGATTTTAAACTTTTGAAATAATAAAAAGGGCTATTTCCGTGATTTTTCTTGAACAACTTTTAAATAGAAAGATCTAGCATATTTCTATAAAAAAAAAAAAAAAAAAAAAAAAAAAAAAAAACGTTGAAATGCATGAAATAAGCTTCGATTCTCTTTTCTAGTTTTTATTTTAAAATAATTTTTACCACTTTGATTGTTGTTCACAGTAGTTTTAGCTAGAAATCTACTCTTTTCGCTTATCATCTTTTAGTTTCTTTTTTTAATATTTTAAGCCTAAAAATATTTCGTAATTAGAATTTTTTTTATATTTATTAATGATTGAATAGTATTATAACATGTGTCGTCCGAAGCGGACAAGATGCTTTTGAAGACTAACAAATAATTTTTAAAATAAATCATTTTTAGGTTATGCAAATGCAAAAATTTATCAGTGCGATAACTCAAAATGTCCACGTCCGACTTGTTACATTTCCGGTGGATCTAGCAAAGATGATTCATTTCCTTGTTTCCGCCCAGCTTGTTCAGGACGATTTCAATTAGTACGGCACGTTTCATTTGTTGATTGTCCTGGTCACGATATTTTAATGGCTACGATGCTTAACGGTGCTGCTGTTATGGATGCAGCATTACTATTAATTGGTAATTAATTGAAAAATTATTTAATTAGCAATAATTACTTATTACCAAAAATTCAATTGTTTATAAGTAAACATTATTTTTTTAGCGGGCAATGAATCATGCCCACAACCGCAGACATCGGAGCACTTGGCAGCTATCGAAATCATGAAATTGAAACATATTGTTATACTACAAAATAAGATTGATTTAGTGAAAGAAGGACAAGCACGAGAACAGTACGAACAAATTTTAAAATTTGTTCAAGGTAAGAATGAAAAAATATACAACCCACTATGTAGATTACAATTAATGAAGCAAAATAATCGCCAGTTTTTACTTCGATAAAGTCACATGCAATTATACCGTCAATCGGTGTTATTTTTTTTTCTTTTAATAATTAATAATATTTACGAAAATTTGTTTTTCAAATTCTGACCAAAATGTACGCTTAAATAAGAATAAAAAAAAGTAGGGTTGAAATATATTTGTATCCATTAAAGTAAATTGACCGTTGAATCATATTTAGTCAATTTATTTAATACTTAGTGCTCCATGTTTTTATAATGCAGTATAAAATTTTTAATAATAATGGATAAATTTAATTTGCTAATAATGCGTGAGTAATGAAAACTTGACTAAATTCTCTATCCGCAAAAAACAATCATTGTACTTCCATAAAAATAATATGCGTATCACAGAAAAATATAAGGCGTTGGAACTTACTCCAATTTAATAAGACTTTAAATCAGAATTTCAGAAAATCATTGAACTTTTTATATATTTTTTTAAGGCATTTTTTGACTTATCGTCACACCAATCCAGCAAACGTATTTTTTTTTTTTTTTCATTGACATAGCGGTGGTGAAAGTGCTACACAAAATTTAACAGATTAAATAATTTGTACCTGTCTAAAAATCAATACGAAAAAAAAGGAAAACTGTTAGGAAAATTAAAAAAGTGCACACCTCAAATGCCCACGTTGAAATAAAAGTGTGAAATTGTTGTCTTCTGTTTTTTTTGTCCTGTACGTACTTTTATAATACACCACAATTGCTATTTTCGTTAATTTTTCATTAATGATTCATTAAGATCTCAACACTCCAAAAAACAATCCTATATTATGAAAAGATAACCTTTAAATATACCATGGCAGTCCTGAATCACGGTGTATTACGGTGAATCATCGTGAACACTCACCGTGATGCTACCGTGAAACACGGTGATTCGCCGTGATTCACCGCGATTTACCGTAATTCGCGGTAGCCACGGTAATTTACCGTGTGAGTTCACTGTGATTTTGCGGTGAATCACAGTGAATCGACACGAAATCTCATCGCGATGTCGTAGATCACGGTGATTCCGCGAAAATCACTGTTATTGTATAAAAAAAAAGCAATACATTATGAAACCTCGATGGGGCAGCAAAATTTTATAAAAATTCGCCGTGAATTACGGTAAATCTCCATAGTTCGAATATAGAACATCACCATGATTCACTGTGAATAGACTTGAAACACCGTGATTTTACCCCGAATCACCGTGAAAGCTCACCGTGGTATCACGTACACATTCACAGTAATTTACGATGATTCACCGTAATTCCACCCTATTAGCGTGATTCACCGTAATTCACCTTATATCACGGTGATTTAAGACCGCCAGGGATATAATAGAAAAAAATTGATGGAAAGTTCCGCAAAACGCTGACTTCAACTTTCTGTTAAAGTAGGTGACACTTGTAGTCAACAGTTACAAAGGCTGAAATTGTCGGCAAATTGGTCACAAATAATAGACACCAATTTTCTGACCAAAAAGTCTGGCTATAAAGGAGAGTAAAGAGTATGAAAAGAAAAAAAAAGTAGAAAATACAGAGAGAAAGCGAAATGTGTATGAATATACACTTAAAAAAAAGATATAAAGCCGATAAATTTCAAGAAAAATCTCAAAAAATTCATTGACATTTGGTGACATCTTTTTTTTAATGGAAAAAAGTTGGTTGATGATATTCAATAGGGTTGATCCTTAAAAGGAACGGTAACTTTTACAATGAGAATAGGTTGATGTTGTATGTAATGACTTCAATCGTGACGACATACAGACTCATATCCCAACAAACGACACTATGAAGAACTTTTTAAATATATTTTTTCTTAATTATAAGCAAGTACATTTATTAAAAAAAATCAACCATCATATAAATCAGACTTTCAAGTTTCCCAAATTCCCTACTAAGTACATGCTTCGCATTTCAGGTCTGAAAAAGTTACTTTATATTATTTAAAATAATGAATACAGTGATGCAAAAATGTCTTTTTAATGTTATTTCATCACGAAATTCAATAATTAAAATTGTTATAATTTTTTAATTGACAATTAAAATGCAATAGATAGATGTCTGTGAAATCTACTAATATATTTTGCTAGAAATAAAGTTCAGAGTTTTTAAAGTAAATTGAGAGAAAAGTTTAAAACTCATTAAAAAAATTTCATGCTTTACTATTTTTATACAATAAATTTTCTATACTGTTTCAAATTATTTAAAAAAAAAAAAAAAAAACAATTTTTTATTTTTTTTTACAGCCTATGCTGGGGGTTGATAACTTTTTTACTGCTACTGATAGTGTTCAAATGCTTTAGAATAATATATGTAAAAAAAATTCAGTAACTCTTTCCAAAATTTTGATTTAAGGCTGATTTTTATCGGACTAGATCGCGTACTACCAAGTTTGCTCATCACCGGTGGGCAATCGCATACGAATAGAAGTATCCTACTTTCTTCGCCAGGTGTGCAATGTACTATAAGAGGCAAAAAGTGCATGTTTTCTGTTCGGAAGAATATAAGAAACCGATGAATTTCAACCCGCTAAATTGTTTTGGTCTGAAATCTGCTTCCCTGATTAAAAAAAATGATTTGAAATAATTCAAAACAATTTGAATCGACTAATATATAGATATACACTTAACATAGAGCAAATCATTTTTCTTAGTCAACTTTGTTTCGCCTGACTAAATACGAACTAAAATTACTTATTTGTGATTAAAAAAAAAAAATAATCGCTATCTTAAGCTTTATTGATGTATTTTGAATTTGATCATTCAGGTACTGTCGCCGAAGGTGCACCAGTAATTCCAATCTCAGCTCAATTAAAATATAACATTGAAGTACTCTGCGAATACATTGTCAAAAAAATTCCAGTTCCGCTTCGTGATTTTACTTCAGAACCTCGTTTAATTGTTATACGATCATTCGATGTGAATAAACCTGGTTGTGAAGTAGATGATCTTAAGGGTGGTGTCGCTGGTGGCAGTATTTTAAAAGGAGTTTTAAAGGTAGATAAAAAAAAATATGACGTTATAAATATGGATAGTTCCAATATTTAGAAATTATTAATTCGATTATTTTTTATGAATCAATTTTTTTTTATAAGGTGGGTATGGAAATTGAAGTACGCCCTGGATTAGTATCCAAAGACGGTGAAGGAAAATTAACATGTCGTCCTATATTTTCACGTATCGTATCATTATTTGCTGAACAAAATGAATTACAATTTGCAGTTCCTGGTGGATTAATTGGTAATTTATTATTTATCTTTATTTATAGAATATTATACGTCAGAAAATTTTAAAATAAATAAAATTAACTGCACTAATGTCGATACTTAACGGATAAATAGACATTATAAAAAATAATAATAAAGTATTATAACCGGATGACAAAAATACAGATAGTATTTACTGAATTTGAAATAGTTTTGATTAATATTGTTGCATAAGAATATTTTGCACCACAGAAAATAATATTTTACGATTATTATTACTACGTTTTCACTATATATTACTATACTATGTGAGAAATTTTTGATGTTTCGTTGTTATTCTATTTACCCGGAATTAATTAACTTTTTTATATAAACAGTACTAAAATTACATTAAAAGTTCTGTTATTTTTGCAAGTATTTCTATTCAACAATTTTAATGCTCATTTTTAGTATAATATATTTCATATCATCGAAATTTGTATCTATAAATATATATATATATATATATATATATATATATTTGTGTTAATTTTTCTCAGAAAATTGTCTTATTAATTTTAACTAAAATGGTTTTTTTAATTAAAAAAAAAAAAGGTGTTGGAACCAAAATAGAACCAACTTTATGCCGTGCTGATCGTTTAGTAGGACAAATATTGGGAGCAGTTGGTGCATTGCCACAAATATTTACTGAATTGGAAATTTCCTACTATCTTTTGAAACGTTTACTTGGAGTAAGGACTGAGGGTGATAAAAAAGGAGCTAAGGTAATCAAGTATTTACTTAATAAATTTTCAATAAAATAAATATTTCGCATTAAAAAATATTTGAATATCTATATACATTACATTTTTCACTATTACTAATGACAAAAGCCAATCGTTAAATTAATAGATTCCATATAGTATCCATTTTATTTCATGAATAATTCAAGTCTTATTTAATTTTTTTTTTATTTTAGGTACCGAAATTATCACGTAATGAAGTCTTACTTGTTAATATCGGATCTCTGAGTACCGGTGGACGTGTTATAGCAACAAAAGCTGATTTGGCCAAAATTTGTTTGACAAATCCTGTCTGTACTGAAGTTGATGAAAAAATAGCATTATCAAGACGTGTTGAAAAACATTGGCGCTTAATTGGTTGGGGTCAAATTCGTGGAGGCGATACCATTAAACCAGTAATTGATCGTCAGTAATTAAAAAAAACAATTATTACTAATAATAAACAATTAATCAGATAATAAATCAAGAAGCTAAAAAAAATCACTTAATTATACAAATTTATATCGTAAGTAATAATAATTATTTTTATTCTTAAATTTGTTTCCAATTATTCAAGTCAAATGTATAATGTTTTTGATAAAATTAATAATAACAATAAAATTAATTATGACAATCCATCGTTAATTCTTTTATAGAAGATTATTAGAGAGTCATTGATCATTAGAAAAATTTTACTATCTATTTGAAAATTAGAGGAGTATTTCACTAAGAGAATCGATATTTTCTTTTAAATGCTTTTAAGCAAGTAACATCCAATACTTCCGATGGCAATTTTTGTCGGAGACGTATAACTGAATTTACAAATGAATTTTCAAGATAAGAAGTATTAAAATTTGGTATCAAGAAATGAATATTGCTATTTTTGCTTGGAGATCTTTCAGACCCCCTAGATTCATCTTATATAAATAATTCTTTCAAATAATTTGCTTTTCCAATAGATAACAATTTATAGGAACATGCAACCATAAAATATGATCGTCTGGATTTTACCGAAAGCCATTTTAAATCACGTCTATGTGGAGTTATATGTTCATTACACGCCTTGGCTTAAAATTGAATCGTATTTCTCTATTTACAGCACGCTGCAATTTTAAATTATTTTCAACAGTAGAGTCAATAAGTATAACAGAACAATAATCAATGAGTGGAAGAATAGATGCTGAAACCAAAAATTTTCTAATTTCCGTAATAAAGATTTTTTTCCGAATTTTTAGACTATATAAAGCTGAGTTAACTTCCTTGATTGTCGGAAATACATGATTTTTCCATGAGAGATTGTTGTTAATAAACAATCCAAGGCATTTCGTTGAATTTGCATAGCGTAAAGCAACACCATCAATAACAGTAAGTGAGAGCCATATCTAATAAAGATCATCGCTGTAGCCTTACTTGAATTTGTCACTAAACCATGTTATCGAGCCCGATCAGAAATAGCTTGAGCATCCTCAGTTACTGATCTGATCGCATCATATTGATGCGACATCAAGAAATCTAGATAAATGTATTTATCATCTGCAAGCAAGCCATATTTACAATAAATGATCTAGCCACGAGATTTACAACTATAAGAAATAGAATAGATCCTCGAACGGAGCCCTGAGGTACTCCAGAAGACGTTTCCAAAAATTCAGGCGGTAAATTATCCTCATTCCGTATGGATTGAGGTCGTTTAGATAGATAGGAGGAAAACCAAGCAACAGTATTAATAAAGAATCCAAGTCCTGTCATAGCTATTAAAATAACCTTCAGACCAACGGATCAAACGCCTTACTAAAATCAAATAACATTATAAGAGTTAATAATAAGATTAATGTGTCATATCCAATTATGAAAATTATGACCGTTATAAACAAATGGAGCTAAAAAATGATTCTATATATATATATATATATATATATATATATATATATATATATATATATATATATATATGTAAAGCTTTTATTGAAAAGAAAAAAAATCAGAAGTATCGGATTTCGAGAAAAATACGATTTTTATCAAAAAGGTGAAAAAATTTCTTCAGCTTTTTTTTTTGTATTTTTGCCAGAATCAAGATTTGAAGACCCCTGATTAAAAAATATGATTTGCTCCATGTTAAGTGTATATCTATTTATGAGTCGATTCAAATTGTTTTGAATTATTCCAAATCATTTTTTTTAATCAGGGACGAAAATTAAAAAAAATAAGAAACGTCTGAATTAGTTAATTTCGGAAAAAATTATAGCTATTTGAAAAAAAGCCTTTTTTTTTAACTTTTCGCTTAAAAAATTGAAAATTTTCGAAAATTCGGGAAGTTATAAGTTTCGGTCCGAATTTCAAAAATCAAATTCCTTACAGATCTTGACGTTTTGAGGTTCTAGGAAGTTATGTTGACTAATTTCAAGATGATGTCCGAGTGTATGATGTTTGTAAATATCTATAACTTTTGAACGGATGAATCTATTTTGATCGTCAAGGTGGCATTCGACGCGGCTTGTTAATATCTAAAAGCCGCAAAAAATTAAGCTTGATTGGTCAAGTGCGTTCGAAGATATTCCAAAAATAAAATTTTTTCAAAAATGATTATTTTGGATAACTTTTAATATGCTGAATAGATTAATCCCAAAATCTAATCAGCTCTAACTTTATAAGCTGCATCAAATGCCACCTCAACCATCAAAATCGATTCATTTGTTCAAGAGTAACCGTTATCGAAAGAATTACAAGAACATTTTTCTTTTAGTTTTTTTGAAATTTCTCAAAAATGACTAGATAAATCAATTCCAAACTCTAATTAGCTTTAGAAATCAATAAAACGCGTCAATTGCCACCTCAACTGTCTCAATCGGTCAATTCGTTTGAGAGATATCGTTGGAGAAAAAAATGGGAAAACCGTTTTTTTTTAACAATGGCATACAAAATTATTTTCAAGCCCGAAGAGCTTGAAAATGTATTCACAACAATGTTTTCGGCCTCAAAGAGCTCGAAAACAGTGGGAAGTTTTGGGGCTGGCTCGCAGGGTCAACCGATAGACAGATTTTTTTTTATAGCTTAGCATAAAATTTATTCAACAATACTTCATCAATACTATAACTCGGATACTATGGACTTTAGCGACTTGACTCATAGGGCTTTTTTTTTAAGGGAATAAAATTTCCTATATAATTCCCATTTACATTTTTGATGTGCATCCATTGGTTTACGTTTTGCAAGCCGATAAAGGTCAATTTGATACGAAAAATGACTTCCTCAGCAGACATCAGTGAAACAGCTGGAATTACAGCTAAGTTACTATGGGCACTTTTGAAGAACACCAAATGCCCTACAATTTGCGACCAAAACCGCGTCGATATCATAAAACGCAGCTGAGTATTAGAAAGTTAAAAAAAAAGTAATTTAATTTACGTGTATTTTAAATGAGAAACCTTGGAAATCAAATGGAAAGTACTTAGGATCGTAATTAAGAGCTTAAACTTGGCAGAAATTTTTGTTTTATCATAAAAAACAATATTTTGCTTGATGAGCAACAAAAAAAAATACTTTCGCCAGAAACGAAGCACCTTAATATACATGTATGTCAATGTATATATGTATATACAATAGGGTGTGCCATTTTGAGGCGACTTTTTTTTTTCAACAAAAAAACAGGCTAAAAACTCGCAGGAAGGTGAGAAAACAAGCCTGTTAAAAGCGGGGCTCTTAATATTGACATTTAGAGGTGCCTATTTCTAATTTTCCATTTCCTATTTAAATAACATAGGAAAAAAAATATTTTATTTTTTTATTTTCTAGCTTGGCATTTGCACCTCAAATAAAGAAGTCCATAGCACAACCTTATAGAGAATTTTACGCTCTACAATAAAGGTCTCTTATCATTTTTTGATGAATCCATCCATTCAAAAGTTATTAGAGCTGAAATTCAAATCTGTAATAAATTTCCAGATCTTTTTTACTTTTCCAGCAAAACTATCAGACTTATTAAAAAATGTCATAGAATCGTTTTTATAGACAATTTTATTTCCTACAAATTATTTTCAATGAAGTTTTTTGAAATTCCGCATTGTTTTCTAGTTATTTTTATATTAAAGCCAAGCTCGTAAAAATAATAGCCTTCTAATCTATTCTGAGAACTCAACATGAAAATGAAAATAACTTATTTGAGGTGCGAATGCCGAGCTAGAAAAATAAAAAAATAAAATATTTTTTTTCCCATGTTATTTAAATGGGAAATGGAAAATTAGAAATAGGCACCTCTAAATATTAATATTAAGAGCTCCGCTTTTAACAGGTTTCTTTTCTCACCTTCCTGCGAGTTTTCAGCCTGTATTTTTGTTGTAAAAAAAAGTCGCCTCAAAATGGTACCCCCTAATATATATTCAAACAACCAGTTTATTTCAACCACCAGTTAATTTCAACTACTAAATGGTGAATGTTCAACCTATACAAATTATTATTTATAATTATACGTAAGTTTTCATTACGTCTATTTTAAATCGACCGCTCAAGTACCCCAGCGTCAAATCATCAACCAGGACGTAACAGCTGCACTGAAAGCGCTATATATAAGCTATAAATTTGAATTCAGAAAATTAAAAAAGAACTTCATACTTCCATTTAAAGAAAAAATTGATCACTATTCTATTAATCGCAAGATAATTTACTGAAAATAATAGGAATGAATAGAGTTCAATACACTGATAGAAGGATTTATTAATATGAAATAAGCCTTATTAATTATTAATAAATGATTTTTTAACATGAGATGATTTAATAAATATTTATTAACAGTTAATAAATCATTTATTAAATGCGATTTGTTAACAGTTAATAATTATTTATTAATATTTAACAAATATTTATTAACTGTTAATAAATTATTTATTAAGACAGTTGAAGAAAAAGTGAGCATAAAAGCTTTACTTTGACACTTTTTGTAACCTCAGAACTTCAATAAATAATAGCATTTAATTAGATGAGATAGATTTATAGTTTTCTTATAGAAAAAATAAAGAAAATGAAATGAATCATAAAAGAATAGTTGTAATAAATTACAGTTTTTTTTTGCGGTGGAAATTATTAGCGTAATATAAATCGAAAGAATTCAAAATGTAAATTAAAAATATTTATAATTAATATTCGTTTCATTAAAATTTCTTTATTTTTTTTCAACACTAAATATGCAAAAAATATAACATGTATGATAGTAAATTAATATTTACATCAATATATCTTAAATTAAGTCACGACGAGAAACAACATGAACTCTGCTTGATGTAACATGAATTTCATTTCATCTCTATTATTTTCTATGATTCTTTCGGAGTATCTAAATCAGTTATATCATGCTCTACAGAAAAATAAGAAAAACTATTTAACTCAAATGATAATTATTTTTATATTAATAAGTTTAAAGGTTTCCGATATGTTTGAAGACTTTAATCTTATTCGTTTGATTGTACTGACTCATCAACATTGGATATAGTTCACGTAGACCCCATGAATTTACCAACACATCCATTTTAGTCAATTTATAAAAAACTTGATGGGCCACTTTAAACTTTTTTTAATTAAAATTCGACACAAAAATATGTGTTAATATTCAGTATTCAGTATCATATTTTTATTAAGAAGGGTTATAGCGTTATTTGTTTATGAATGATCTTCACGGCGCACCGTAAAAAAAGACACATTCACTCCAACAATAATTTATTAACTGTTAATAAATGTACTTTTATTCCGAAGAAATATTTATTAAATGTTAACAAATATTTATTTGTATGTAATAAAAGAAATTATTGCATCCAAACAAATAAATTTATTGATACTTAATAAATTCTTCTATCAGTGTAAGACTTACTGTTTATGAAAAGTGATTCGGGGGCATCAAGATGTACAGGTTTATTGTATTATTCTTGATATTGGCAACGTGCTGTTGCTATTTCGGAATGCAATATCACAGAGAAATGTGTTGATGATTTTTAATACCAAAATACTTCTCGACTCTGTCCAGTGGATTAAAGAAAACTTTCTTGAGATTGTAATAGCAATTTTATTACTTCAATTAAATATTATAAATATTCGATCAAGACATCTAAAAAATACAGCTGTCAAATTATTATTAACTGCCGACATTTTTAAACAAAAGACACTAACTAAATAGTAAACAGAACATAAACTCTGGAACTTAGAATATTTTTTCTATACATAAATAAAATTATTACAAGTCCTTCTGTCCCAATAAAAAAAGATTTTATCTGATTATATATAAGTATATATGAGTATATATAAGATCGTATATAATTATATATAATCATACATGGAATTATATATGATTATACATGGTCATCCATGGAATTATATATAATCATATATGAACCTATATATAATTAGGCCTGATCAGACCTGGCTGATGAAGGCTAGGTATAATCATATATAAGCCTATATATGATCAAGTCTAATTATATGTAAGTCTATATATAATTAGATCTGATCAGATCTAACTGATGAAAGCAAGGTATAATCATACATAAGCCTATATATGATCAGGTCTAATTATATATAAGTCTATATATGATTAGATCTGATCAGGCTTCAATGACATGAAACCTATAAATATTTAATTACATAGGGGTAGGGAGGGGGGCAAAGCGGGGTACTTAAGGTAATACTATGGTTCCAAGGATTCAAATACGCTAAATCTTTTTGTTTTTAATGATATGCGAAGTAAATAAACAAAAATTTCAGTTGCCGTTGAGACAAAAAATTTTCACTTTGGCGGGCGAAATAGGGTATCTCCTAAAAAAGGTCCAAAAAAAAATTTTTGCATATTAAAAAAAATTGATCAACTTAAATTTTTTTGTGAGCAATTTCCATAACAAAACATTACATCTTACACGATTACTGGATGCAAGCAGAAAAAAAAACTTTTTACTGGTTTTTATCATAAATCAAAAGCCATCAACATTTTTTGACTGAAAGTCGATTTTTGAAAAAGTTTAACAAAAATATTTAAAATATTACTCAATTAGGTTTACAAAAGTGATTTTGGAATAATTAAAAAATAAAATGTTCTCTTATGAAATTTTGGGGGTACCCCGTTTTATCTACCCTACCCCTTTTGCGCCCCCTTTCTCTACATTGGTATATATATATATATATATATATATATATATATATATATATATATATATATATATATAACATAATGTGACAATTTTAATATTAAGGTTATTAAAGTTTTATTTTGTCAACTATCAATCAAACTTAAATCCCCATTACTTGAAAAATATTCAAAGGTTTCGGCAGCAATTCAAAAGTATAAATCGATATCGATTTATATATGGATGTTTATAAGTTTATAGATAAAAAGATTTGATTATATCTACCTGATGAATTCTATCGTAATTTATATACAAAACTAAATTCATCATTAGGTGCATTATTTAAGTAGGATGTATCAATTTGATTATTTGAGTTAAGTTATACCACAAACTCTTCTTTATTGTAAGTTCATAACAGACTAGAGGATCAGACGACCATCCAGCGATTCCCAAAGTTAAGCAGCATTGACGTGAATCAATAATTGGATGGGCGACCCTTTAGTACAAAAATAGTTAACCGATAGTAATTTTTTTTTTTTTTTTTCAATTTAAATTTAACCAACTTTATATTAATGAAGACAATAAATCCTAATTTAATTACTTCATTAATAATTTTCAGATATTTTCAATGAGCTTTTAGAAATGATTATATTCGTTCATGAATGATTATACCTAATCATATATGATTATATATGATCAGATATGACCAATTTTCAGATCTGATTATATATGGACTCATATATAATTATATATAATTATACAAAATCTTTTTTTATCGGGGTATTGCAATTGTTTTTTTAAAATAGCAGATCAAAAACAGCTTGAAATTTTTATAAAAGATTAAAAACAGATTAATTAGTTCAAATACAGACCAATTAGTCCAAATGCAGTCTAGTTAGACTAAAATCAGATCAAATTTTTCGACCCGGGATTTTTGACTCATATGATTTAATAAAAAGATGTGGCAACAGCGCGTTTTAACTTTTTCAACATCGATATTCAAATTAAAGCGGGAAAAGTTTATTTCTAATCTCGTCTCTTTTTTTAATGTATTTTTATCTTTGTTTTTTCTCTTAGCTGCTTCCGCGACGTTGCCAAACCCTCAATAATATGTATCTCTGTCGATGAACGAGATTAAAAAATAAAGTTTAACTTCAATTATTTAAATAACTACAACGGTAACACTATATTTCTCTAGATTTGCGAAAATCGAAATTCCAAAGGATGTCGAAGTTTTGAGCTCCTAGGAAGCTATCCTGACTAAATTCACGATGATGTCCGAGTGTATGTATGTATGTATGTATATATGTACGTACGTATGTAAATATTCTGTAACTTTTGGACGGATGAACCGATTTTGATCATCGAGGTGTCATTCGACGCGGCTTTTTATTTACTATAAGCACTGAAAATTTGAGCTTAATCGGTAAAGTAAGTTCAGAGATATTTCAAAAATAAAATTTTTTCAAAAATGTTTTTTTTGAATGACTTTTAATTAGCTCAATGGATTGATTCCAAAATCTAATCAGCTCTAAAACTTTATAAGCCACGTTGAATGCCACCTCAACCATCGAAATCGGTTCATTCGTTCAAGAGAAACAGTTAACGAAAGAATTTTAAAAAAAGTTTTTTTTTCAGTTTTTTTAAAATTTCTCAATCGGTGAATTTGTTCGAGAGATATCGTTGTAGAAAAAATGGTAACAAACGTTGTAAAGTGAGCGAATAATTCAGTCGGATCTGGTTTAGGCGAGGTGAATTAAACAATTAAAAATTACTCAAATTTTATCAATAAATAAATTATAGATTTATTTACACTTATTTACACTTAAAAATTATGAGAACTTATATTAAAGTGAATGCGACTAGAAAGTAATACGCGATAGCGAATGCAAACTCAGATATTTTAGTCACGTATAAATTGACACGTGGTCAGTAGCAGTTTTCACGGAAATTAATTCACAATTAATTACTAGCGAAAGAACAATTTATATATTCTCAATAAATAGCAGCCTTGATATACTGACTAAATATTGAGAATAATTCAGCGTAGCGGTTTAGTTTAATATCACAAAAGATTTAATTACTGAAGCGGTTTCAAGCACGAAGTTGCAAGTAGCGAAGCACGTTGTAGAATAATAATTGGTAGCGTCGTTGAGTTGTCGAGAAGCTTGGTGTCGACGTGGCAGCCTTGCTGCATATAACGAATTTTCCCATTTGCTTAAATGCGCGCCAACAGGTAGCAGTTGATAGCAAACTCTCTCATTGGCTGACCAATATAAAACGAATTATGTGATTGGCCAGCTTGTAGCGGGTTCTCAGGACTCTTGAAACGGTCCTGAGCTAGAAATTGTATGTGCCGGGCCCAACTAGCGAGTGACCCGGCACTATTCTGACCTTCAGTCAGTAGCGAGCTCGGCAACTCCCGAACCGAGCGGAAATGCACGAAGCTTGATTCAAATTAATCAAGCTCGTGACCGAACAAACGTTATATTTCAAAAACAAAGGCATACAAAACTATTTTCAAGCTCGAAGAGCTCAAAAATGTATTCTCAACAATTATTTTGAGCCCAAGGAGCTCGAAAGCAGCGGGAAGTTTTGGGGCTGGCCCGCAGGGTCAACTGACAGACCGATTTTTTTCTAAGAATCTAAACGGTGGATTATATTCAAAAGTTGAGAATACATAGATAAAGTATTTATTTATCTATATTCTAAGTTTCAAATCTTAAAGTTGGAAAATTCTTTTTACATTAGAACTCGAACTTCCTTAAGGCTAGACCGTGCTAACCGAATTTTCGAATTTGACTTATCTTTTAAGTTATCAATCAATTGTTATTATAGCAATTTTGATAGCTTCCGAAAAAATGGGTAAGACAAACTTTTTCGGAAGATTTTCATCATTCAAGTGACGTAATTATTCAAAACGCAATAAAAAAAGTAGAATTCAAAAATTCGGTTAGTACTGTCCACCCTTAAACATGATATTTTTTTTTTTTTTTTATTGAAAAAATAAATTAAAAAAATGTACAATATAGGCCTTAGAGATTCCAATCTAGCCAAAAACATAATAAAATTTTGGAGTATTAAAGTAACGACATCTAATGTATGTAACGAAATTGAAAACCTGTTTATTACTATGGGTATTAAAAATTGCTGGAAAATTGCCCTGATAGCCAAGTTGACGAGAAACTGGAGCCAAACTTACAGCTGCAACTAGACGCCAAGTTGGCTGCAAAAGCTGGTACTTCCAAAGTTGATAGACACTTTCTGAGAAAGTTGGTGGCAAAAGTTGGAAATCCAATAAGTTGACAGTCACTTTCTGAGAAAGTTGATGGCAAAAGTTGGTAATCTATAAGTTGACGGAAAGTTGTTTTCAATTTTCTCAGAAACCTGCTTTCATATTGCGGCTCTTCCCTGTCGTCAACTTTCTCAGAAAGTTGGCGGGGTAACTTGTAGCCAAAATTTGCAAAATCCAGAGTTGTCGACAATTTGTCGTCAAGTTACCGTGATAGCCACCCTAACCATAAGTTAACTACCAGCTACTGCCGTAATCTAAAGGTAACTTAAAAGATAGTGTTGGAGAGCAAGCAATTACCTTTAAGTTGACAGTAAATTGTCTGTAATTTGAATTTAAATTTGACCACAAGTGTTACTGTCAGATAATGACGTTAAGTTGATTGAAAGTTTCACTTCAAATTGACGGCAAGTTTTTCTGTCAAGTTACATTCAAGCTACTGCCGTATTCTGAAGCCAATTTAAAGGAAAGTATTATTAAGCCAGGCTTGCCAGAAATTTTCTCGTTAAGTTAGCCGAAAATATTTCACGACAGAACTTGTAGAGCAAGGTCTGGCTATCAGGGTAGTCGCAAGCTAATGAATACTTTTTGACGCGCAAATAGCGCTATCAGGGCACACTTCAAATATAATTGCTCAGCAAGTTCTACAGTGAAACATTTTTGGCTAATTCAACGACAAGTTTCTGGTAAGCTTTGGCTGGACAATACTTGCGTGCATATTGATGCAAATCAATTGCCGTCATGTGAAAGTAATTTGACAGAAAAACTTACCGTCAGATTGAAGTGAAACTTTCAATCAACTTAACGTTATTGGCTGACAGTAACATTTGTAGTCAAATTGAATTCGAGTTACAAACAATTTACTGTCAAATTAAAAGTAACTGCTGATAAATTGACATAAAATTTGCGTGTAAATTAAAGACAATTTTTTTCTAGTTAACTTTTGGAGTAAATTTGCATTCTAATTCGGGCAGTAAATTTACTTCAAATTCAATAGCAAGTTGCATACAAATTGTCGTAAAAATTGGAAAAGTCCGAAGTGAACGGAAATTTGACGAAACATTCAACGAAACTTTTGTACAGTAAACTTTTGCTCAAGCAAACTGTGCTACTACGGTGCTTACTCTCCCACACTTTCCTTTAAATTGGCTTCCGAATATGACCGTAGCTTGAAGTTAACTTACGGTTAAAATGGCTATCAGGGTAACTATCGCTCTGAAATGCTACAGAATATTATCATTCTATCCACTATCTGTTCTTTGTAGCCTTTTAAAAAATTATTCATTTTGTTACGGTACAGATTTACTTACCTTCTCAATAAATAGGCGTCGAATTTCGAGTTGTGTACAGCTATTCACTTATTGTACTATAATAATTTTTTTAATTACAACAGTGAATTAATAAAAAAAAAAATGATTCTAAATTCAAATTCATTCCATAAAATAAATTTACTACCAAAACGTTTTTTTTTTCGATGGTTAATTCCTGTTTTCAATAAGTAATTGATTTATTATATAAAACCGAATTAAAATTAACGCATAAATTATTTAAATAAATATTTGTAAAAACAGTAAAATAAAATTACTGCTCAAAATATTATTTAAATTTTTCATGTATTTATCTGTAAATAAATATTTTTCTTAGTGTATCAAAAAAAAAAATAGATGAATTGGGCTCTGACTTAGCATGCGCTGAGTGGCTGGTAAGAAATGGCGCTGCTGTAAAATGGAAAAAAATTTATAATAATACTGATCAAATTGACAACAATTACTCAAATAATTATGACAAATTACCATCGACATCTAGTGGAATGAAATATGTTATCTATGGTGTTGATGCAACTGATTCAGCAATAAGTCATGAGGGATTTCCTCATTTTGGTATATAATACTATTGATTAATTATTTAAAAAAAAAAAAGAAAACAGTAAAAAAATTATCCGATATTATTCTATCTTCATACCTTATATTTTTATTTTAATATATCTAATGATTACTAGTGATCACGCATGTTATCTATACATCAAAACATATTTTGAAAATGAATGAAAAATCGAGAAAAGTGTTTTATTTTTCTACCTTGGAATAATGCATTTTAAAAATATTCTCAATGAAGTACATTTATTAAAAAAAAAAAAATGTTTCTTTGATTACATTCATACATTATTTACTTTTTACTTTCATTACGACTACTAAAAAATTTATTTGTATAATTGACATTCTAATGATAATTGATAATTATTATATTTTTTTCAGATGGTTGTAAATATATAGCTGAAATGAAATTAATTAATTGTCTTTATGTTGGTAACCAAGCATTGAACTATTTAAATTTATTAAAAGATTCATTAGAATATTTAGAAATTAAAAATTGTGTCTTGATAACTGATGAAGGACTTGGCCATTTAACTCAATTAACGTAAATAATCATCAAATCTTTATTTTGTTGTGAAAATGAAACCCATGTAGGGTTTTTTTCAAGTTACTGCCTTCCAACAATCGTTCAAAAAGTTTTTAATTTTTTTGCTCTCGGATTCTTCATGAGTATATACTTATATATACTTATGTATTAGACTGGGCAAAAAAAATCGAGTATTTTTTTTAAAGTATGTCGAAAACATTATTTGGGATGACAAAAAATAATTATTGTGAAAATTTGAGCCCTTAATATTAATAGTAAGAGATTTATCATCGCAATTTTTTATATTTTTTACTGAGCGGGTCTCTGTCTCATAACTCCGAAGCCATCGAGATAAACGAAATTGACTTGAATGCATTGCTTGAAGGAAATTAAATACTCTACAAAATAGTTTTGATAGAAGTTTTTCGTCAGATGAACCATTTCCTTATAATCATGCCTTGAACAGTATCCGGAAAAAAGCCAATGAATGTCCTTAAAGAAAATTAAATACTCTGCAAAAAGAAGTCTCTTAACAATTTTGGCTAAATTCACTCCTACAAAAGTCATTCAAGGTTGAAGTTAAAGTTAAAACGACTTCAATATACTTATTTTTACAATTTTTATTCATTTCTGCCGCATTATAAGTTGAAATTTTTAATATACTTTTTAAAAAATCTACCTTTCATTCTAGCTATTAGATAGTGTTATTTATCAGATAATATAAGAACATTGACCCTCTAGAATCTTATGTGATTATATGTTATTATATATTGTCTTGTATGTTCATATATTGCTTAATATAATCATATATAATTTTATCATATTGTTTATGATCATATTTTTTTCCGGGTTGAGATAATTAAATTATAGGTTATTAGTTGTGATTAATTCATAATTTTTGTTTCAGAAATTTAAAAACTTTAGAGCTTGAAAATCTACCAGCAATTAAAAATAAAAATTTAATGAAGAAAACACTCAATAATGAATTAAAAAATTGTGCAATTATTTATAAATGATAATAAATATTTTTTTATTTCAATTCCCTTTTTAATTATTGAAATTATTAATGAAACATTAGTTTTGATTTTAATTTTTAACACATTCGCGCCTTGATTAAGCAAGGTGTATGTTTAACTGTTAAATTATACTCACTCGAAATATTTTACATTTTTATAAAATATCCCAATAAACACAGCTGCGTAACAGAGGCGTAACATTTATAGAACCAAAAACATTAGGTTACGTAAAACGTACGTATCATGTGAGTCACATATGTATATGGTTGCATGCAGTCATATAGAAAAGTGCACGATCGATTTTTTTCATCTTAGATACCATCTATAGCCATATTCGCTCCGTGCGCAACAACAGGGCTTATAGTCTAGTCAAAAAGTTGAAAAAACACGAAAAATAGATATAAAAATATGAGCGATAGCTTATTTGATTAAGAATGACATCTATAGAAAAATGTATGTCGAGGGTTCATTAGCATATAGAAAATTGTAATTGTTATTAACAAATTAAGAAAACAAAAAAATCGCATTTAGTTTTTCGTTAATAACTTAAAATCTATTAATTTTTTTTGAAATTTTGCAAAAACTTCCTTCAAAAGGAGGAAATTTCCAATAAAAAAGTCCTTACTCCCCGAATTCTACCTCTATTATTTATCGTTTTAATTTAACGCCGAAAATAGGGCTTTGCGCGGCCATTACCGTATGGGCGCACTGCCGCTAGAGACAGGGTACCACATAAAATAATTTTTTTATAGTAAAAATTATAAAGCGGCTGATGCAGCCGTTCGGCACGCGCGTGGCTCGGGCGATCACCGAAGTTATGCATCGAGCATGATCACTAGTTGGCTGGGTGACCGTTTAGCCACACGTCGGGTTCGAACGTAGGTCTCTGATCATTAGGCGCGGGATGAAGATCCAGTGATCGGTAAAATGGGAATTTTATCGATCACTGGAGCTTCACCCAAATCGAAACTGCACTGGCTACGTGTTCTCTATGGTTTTCCTAGCCAATGCACCTCCATTGCACAAGGAAGGTAGTAGGACATCACCGTAATTATCTAGTACAGTATATAAGCACAAGTCGAGCCACAGCCGCACAATGAAAAGCAGGAAAAAGTAAAACAGTTGCGATATAAAGGCAAAAAGTGTAAAAGGCCGTAATTGCGGCTATACAGTATACACTAGTAAACAATTAAAATTAAAAATTAGTATCAATTATAAATTTAAAAATTTTAATAAATTATGGTATTATCTAGACACTTGAAAGAATAAATCCCCGTTTTAGCCTTTCTTATAAATGTACTGAACAAGATCACGCGATAGAAGTTTATTCCGGAAGTACATAAGTTATCCGGAATTAAAACTATTTTTTTAATTCTATCCAAACTTTCAAGACTATCAAATTATTGGAAGAAATAGTCAAAACATAAAGTTTAAGGTCAAAAATTGAAACCTACTAAGCAAGTTTTAAGATATTTTTTACGGAAATTGTCTATGAGTATTAGTTTTAAAGTTTTATCAATTTTAACAGTAAATAAAAACTGATTTTTTGCGAAAAATCGTAAAAATTTCAATAGTAGTTACGCCCAGAAGCACAATAACTACTAAGGAGTCTAAAACATCTGAAAAATCTTCGACCTAGAGGAAGCAACCCCGTAACTACTGAAAACGAGCTAAGCATTGTGAGTGATAGAAGTCTGAGCATCTATAACAAAGCCGCAGAAGCTTCTAACACTCCAGATCACAGAAGGGAGACGGATCAATCGCTAAATACACAAAATAGAGGGCATGAACAGGTACGAGAAAGAATGAGACGTTCTTATGAAAAAAAACCCACTAGCAATTCCTTGGTGGTCCTGATTCACCGTGATATAGGGTGAATTACGGTGAATCACGGTAAATTACGCTAATAGGGTGAAATTACGGTGATTCACCGTGAATGTGTGCGTTATATCACGGTGAGCTTTCACGGTGATTCGGGGTAAAATCACGATGTTTTACGTCTATTCACGGTGAATCATGATGATATTCTATAATCGAACTATGGAGATTTACCGTGATTCACGGTGAATTTTTGTAAAATTCTGCTGCCCCATCGAGGTTTCATAATGTATTGCCTTTTTTTTTATACAATAACTGATTTTCGCGGAATCAACGTGACCTACGAAATCGCGGTAAGATCTCGCGTCGATTCACTGTGATTCACCGCAACATCATGGCGAACTCTCACGGTAAATCACCGTGATCCACCGTAATACACAGTGATTCAGGACCGCCAGGGAAATCCGTCGCACAGAAGAAGGTTTGGGACAATCAATATCAACGGACAAGTTGATAGACCAGGTAAGCTCAGGTCTGATGAACTAGAAAGTGAGAAAAAGATCAGACAGTCAAGGAGAAACAACATCGTAGTCAGTGGTCAACTAGACGAAGGCTGGAAGAATCCAACCTCATCCAACAGAGCTCAAGAGAATTCTTGGCACTCTTGAGAACTCTGTAACCGTGCGTTCTGATTTTTCGACTTGAAAATCGAGCGCAAAATCTAACTGATTCTACGGCCATCTATTAGAACAATTCTATGTTAATTAATACTCCTCAGTCATTCGGGGCTATGTCAGAGGCCCTCTAGATCGAATTCTATTCGAACTCTAGACGACAGTGGGGTAGTTCCACCCCTCGAAAATTAACATACAAAAGGGCCAGATACACTTGCTCGAGGACTTAGGCCCTGGCCAACACCTAGAGTGGACTGAGGACGCTTAGCGAGGTCTTTACTCTAGCATCAGGACTCATTACAATTTATTTGAGTCGGTCTAACGATAAGTTCGTAATATTTAGTCATTTAGTCCAGCACTCAGTTCTATTTCGGTCAGTCTGATACCTGAATACAGTCGAGTCTCGTTATGAACCCGCATAAAGGGGTGTAGGAGAATATAATTCTAAGAATGTGTACCCCCACTCTGTCAGCGCAGGTGACAGTCGTGAGTTGAACTTCCTCTACTTTTTAAGCGTGTGAGTGTGTACGTGATTGTTTCCAGTATCTCGTTATGAGTCCGTTTGACTTGAGTGTTATGTTTCTTATATGTAAATAGGACTAATATGATAAATAAACTCTTAATTTCTTTTCATGATTATACGGACTCATATCGAGACTCTGAAATTAATTTTTTTTTCACGTTGTGGAGGGGGAAGGTCTTCCGTGGAAATCCTGGTTCACGGACTCATAACGAGCGGACTCATAACGAGACTCGACTGTAATTTTATTTATTGAGACTTTTCTTTTTATATTAAACTAAATTATTAATTTTATTATAAGTGATATTTGCTTTATTCGGATTAATTAAATAAGGAGATTTTGCGACTCCTTCGTCTGGTTAAAGAAAAACCAAATTTGATTATTAAGTGAGTGTGGTGGTTTGGTGTACAACGTCTGCCCGTGAGGATTTCACGAAGAGAATCGACATCGAATCCAAGGAGCCCGTGAGGATTCACTGAAAAGGATCGACATCGAGTTCAAGGAACCTGTGATGAACCAGAGACCAGTATCACCAGTAAGCTCACGTACAACCAGATAAGTTTCGACAAATTATTCACAAACCTTTTCTCTCTCTCTTCAGCGTACCGTAATTTTTATTACAAATTTTACTTTCCATATCCAGTAATTCTCACGCATTTAAATAATCAATTAATTTTATCCTGGACGCTAAATCTTAATTAATAAAGTATAAAATAAAACTAATACAAGGGGAAATTATTGTGTAAATAAAATTCGGATTTGGTTAAATAAAATTAATAATTGAGTCTCTTTGATCAAATTTTCTTATTACCAGCGTCACTTAGAATAAGTTATATTTCAGCCGCGTGTCCGGTCAGAACGAGTCTACCTATTCCTGAGATCTATTTTCCCGTTTTCCGAACCAGCAACAGAAAATCTAACTTTATATTTACAATAAATAACTAATAATTTATCAAATTTGAATTTATTTGGGAAAATTTAGTTAACTGTGGTTCGTGGTTATTGGACACGCAATAGCCAGGGCCCACCGTTATAACTCCAAAGCTGCTGGAAAAGACAGTATAGTTGCAAAATTTATCAAGAACATACCACGAGAAAGACAACCAGAGCTCCTAAACATAATAAATCAAATATGGTTAACAGGTGACATACAGGAAGGCGGGAACACAGCAGTCATTATCCCAATATATAAAACAGGAGACGCTAATAACCCAGTAAATTACAGGCATATCTCTACTAGACGCTGGATATAAGATTCTTACGATCATGATAGGAAAAAGACTCAGTGCTTGGTTAGAAAATGAAGAAAGGATGAGAGAAAGCCAAGCAGGGTACAGAAGGAATAGAGGCACTAGAGATCATGTCTTTATACTTAACTCACTAATACATAACTAGATAAAAAAGAAAAGTGGTAAGCTATATGTGTGCTTTGTAGACTACAAAAATGCCTTTGACAGTGTAAACAGGAAGACCTTGATGGAAAAGATATATAAACTTGGAATATCAAGAGGGATGTACCAGATAATCGGTAAAATCTACAATAATACACTAACCCAGGTACGAGTAGGTACAAAGCTCACGGAGAAGTTTGAATCTACAAGTGGAGCGCGACAAGGATGTACTCTTAGCGCCATTCTTTACAATGTGTACACCGATGACGTCGACGAAATCCAGGGTAGGCATAATATTGATGACACCATCATGGGGAAGAGAAGGTTCCATGTGATTAAGTACGCAGATGATATGGAAATAGTTTCTGATACACCAGAAGGTCTCCAAAAAATGTTAAACACATTAGAAACATAAACTTTAAAGAATGACCTGGTGGTAAATAAGAAGAAGACAGTGATGATGATAGTTAAGAAAGGGCGCCGAGATAATGAGACCATGAAGTGGACCTATGGAACTTGTGTATTAGATACAGTAAGTGAGTTCAAATACCTAGGGTATTGGTTTACCTGCGGAGGAAGTTTCAAGAAACATACCAGGTAGCTAACAGACAAAACCCAAAAAGCCTTAAACACAACCTGGGGTATAGTCAAGAGGTCTAAACGATTAACACTAATAGAGCACTTCTATCTCTATAACTCACTGTCGAATGCAGGTGCTATGTATGGTGTGGAAATCTGGGGGTAGGCTCCTAATGATATATACAGGAGACTATGCTAAAGCTCACAGGCAGGCTCTGAGGGCTGCTAAAAACAAACCGGAATACTTGTGGAGCACAGAAGCCTCTTTGAGCTCGAAAATTTGTTAGGTCAGTAAAACATACTTTCACTGAAAAATTATAATTTTTGTCCGACGATATCTTTGGATGGAATGAACCGATTTAAACGTTTTTGGTAGCAATCGAAAGAGCTCAACAAGACTTAAAACTGATTACATTTCAAGGCGAATCGGGCAAGTAGTTAATAAGTTATACGTAAAAAAGAAAACAAAAAAAAATTTGAATTCTTATTCTTCGTATAAGTCGTAAACTACATGACCGGCCTACCCCAAAATCTAATCAATTCTAAGTTTTAGTGAGCCGTTTCGATTGTCACCAAGTACGTTCAAATCGATTGATTCGTTCCAAAGATATCGTCGGACAAAAAAAGTTTGCACACACACACACACACACACACACACACACACACACACACACACACACACACACACACACACACACACACACACACACACAGAGGGACGGGCGGACGGACGTCTATCCGGAAATAGTCAGAATAGCTTCTTAGGGTCTCAAAACGTCGACATCTGATGAAAACTCGATTTTCGAGATCGAGACCAAAACCAAAAACTTCCTTTTTTTTTTTAAATTTTCAATTTTCTTAGCGGAACGTTAAAATAAATATTTTTGAAAAAATTTTATTTTTGAAATATTTCCAAACGTGCCGTACTGATTATGCTTAATTTCTCAAAAATTGATGGAATTAATGAGCCGCTTTAAACACCACTTCAAAAAACCAAATCGGTTCATCCGTTCAAAAAGTTACAGAATATTTACCTTAATGCGTTCGTGCATACGTACGTACATACACACATACATACATACACTCGAACATCATCTTGAAAGTAGTCGAAATAGCTTCCTAGAGTCCCAAAACGTCAAGATCTGTTAGAAATTCGAATTTCGAAAATCAGACCGAAACCAATAACTTCTTTTTTTTGGACAATTTTCAATTTTCTTAGCGGGAAGTTAAAAAGCAAATTATATCTGAATAAATTTGCTAACTCTGAGCTTTACATTGCTTTTCTTCAGAAATTTTCTCAAGCCCGTGTGGACCTAAAAAACAAAACAAAAAAATTTAGAAAATTTTTGTCTTAAGCTACTTCCTATGATTACGCAAAAACCGTAGCTCAAAAAAATTTTTACTATGTCTCTAACACTGATTAAACAAAACGATTTGTGACGATTAAAACTGTTTTAATCGTTTTAAATCGTCAATTGATGATTAAAAACGATAAAATTTTTCAAATGAAGATTAAAGACGATTCATAACGATTTGAAATTTTAATCGTCATTAATCGTTTTTAATCGTAAAATAATAAATCGTTTTTTGATATTTTGGGATGATTAAATCTGAAAATTCATGACGATTAATAATGATTTAATTTTTAATCGCTTTTAATCGTCACAAATTGTTTTGTTTAATCAGGGAAATATCGAGCCAAACCTTTTCAAAATTTAATTGTAAACTTTTTTATAAATTTTTTTTCTCACCCTGTTTAGAAAATCTCATAGAATCAAATAGATTCTCATAAATTCCCTTAGAGATTTGATAAGAATGAATGAGTTCTTATATATTATATACAATTTCCATACACAGAAAAAAAAAATCTTGACTCGAGAAAATTTTTCTTCAACCAAGAAATTTTTCAGCGGGTGGAATGAAAACTGGAAATTTCTTGAACGAAGTAAAATAATTTCTTGAATTTTAAATCTTGAATTAAGAAAAAAAATTCTTAAGCCAATACATATTTCATACTTGGTCCAATAATAGAATTACTTGTTTTAAAAACTTGCTTTTCTTATTATAATAAATATTTTTCTTAACCTAAGTATGTTACTTACTTAAACCAAGAAATAAAAATATTTAGTTCAAGAAAGTTATACACTTAATTAAAGAACTATGATGTTTTGAAACAATAAACGGTACGAACTCGATCTAAAAATAAAGGGAGTTGGTTTAAAAAATTTAAACTCTTGGTTTGAGTATTGTGTACTTTCTTCGACCAATCACACGAAATCTCAAACCAAGATTACTAGAGTCTCAAGCCAAGAAAGTTTCTCTTGGATTCACTCGTAGGTGCTTCCTCCTTCGCACCCCAAGGAATGAATACTCCCCACTCTCTCTCTTTCTCATACTAGCACAGCAAATGGATTTTGAGTCCACATTTTTATTTTAAATAAATTAAAAATTAAATAGCTAAATTACATTATTATAATAAATTAATTAATTAATGTAATTAAACAATATCGAATAATTTCTCAATTTTTTTTGTAATTAATTTTTTTTTTTTAAACTTTTTTATTTTAATATTGAAATTCATTTATGAACGATTCATACGATCCGTTCAGTATTTCGGTAAAATGTCGGAACTAACATTTTTCTACATTATTGGCGATAATATTTGTAATATTAATTCTGTGTTTAGGATTTAAAAATGTGACTGACCATAAGGCCAGTGTGGCTCAGTATATGTGGGCAAAGTAAACGTAACCTGTCAAAGGCTGAGATGGCTTAGTTGGTAAAGCTCTCGCGTGACACTGAATCGATCTGGGTTCGATTCCGTCGTGAAGCGATAATTGTTTTTTCTCAAGTTGGTTTAAGTATTTAACTCATTGCGAAACTTGCCTATCCCTTATAAATGCTTCTGATTGTAACGTTTCAACTTAACTTACTGATAAACTTAAAATACACCCTTAATCCTAGTTATGGATCGGCTCGTCGGATGCCAGGCTTCTAGGATAGGATAAGGATGGTGACGTTACTAGTTATGATTAAAATTGACCAGAAGACCTTTTGTTCATTGAGATATGAATATATATGCGTGGTACCGTCCGTTCCTTCGTAGCACCGTCTATAGATACTTTTATGTTGCAGCAACCTCCACTGAAGAATATCTTTCAGACCGTAGCCCCGGGAATGTAGTGAGTGTGCAATATCGCAACCACCTCGCTGCTCTTTGATTCTTCTGTCTCTCGCTTCACCCAAATCTTCCCTCCGCAGTGGAACTGCCTTCGGGCTGCTTGGTCTGGAATGCACTCTCCGCCTGTTAACTGTAACATATGCTGACCGTGATACCCCACTGATTGTGAATAGGGCTGTAGGCTGCCTCTGTGACCAATATACCCCTTACATTGTCAGTTTACCCGTACACTGCTGCTGTGACCAATATACCCCGTATATTGTCAGTATACCCGTACACTGCCGCTGCTATCGTATGCTGCCGTTCCTAGTATACTTCGTGTATGGCACTGCCCTCTGCTCTCACTGCGAGTATCCTTCGTATCCTGTGTATCTCAGCTCCGCTTCACTTGGCTCCCGCTGCTAGTATATCTTGCAGGTCGCACACCTTGGCTCCACTATGCTTGGCTCCAGCTGCTAGTAGCTATTGTATGTTGCACGTCTGTCCTCACTGCGAGTATACCTCGTATACTGCGTATCTCTGCTCCCCCACTCCTGGCTCCAGCCGCCGCTGCCAGTATGTCTTGTACGTCACTGCTCTCTACTTTGACTGCAAGTATACCCCGTAGGCTGCGCCTCTCAGCTCCACTTCTCTTGGCTCCGGCTGCCACTGCTAGTACCCCCTGTATACTGTACGTTGCTGTTCTCTGCTCTCCTGTAGTGTTGATAGTGTACCCCATATGTTTTTCGTAGTACTGCCGTTCGACTAGTATACCCCGTATACTGTGGACTGCTCTGCTGGTATACCTCGTATGCTGTGGACTGCTCTGCTTTCGCTCTCTGCTACTGCTGCTAGCTAGGATTTCTCCTAGCTTCAATGCTTTCAATTGCCAGCTCCTGAGTATTTTCCCTGAAGGTACTTTTACTCTCTACTAGATATTCTCGAGTAGTGAGCTGATCTGATTTTGTGTGCATTTGAGTTGGTTTTTAACCCTTCTACTATAACCATCCTCGAACGAACACTGATCAGCGTCCTTTTCCGCCTGGCGGTGGCGCTTGGTACTAAGATTGCTTTTGCAAGCAATTGCGCCCATCTTCTCTCTCCCTCTCACGCTTCCTTTCTCTCTCTTCTTCTTCAACGTTTTCGCTTCCGAGAATTTATTGATTTTATTTCGTTTCCACGAAAATTTTTTCTCTTTTTTTTTCACTCGCACTTATATATATATATATATATATATATATAGTGGATTACCAATTTAATATAGTGGAAACCTAAAACATGCAAACCTTCTCAATAAGACAATTTATAGATAAATTGAGAAAAATATAGATAGCCCGAACTGGGAATCGAACCCAGACCATGTCGGTATCGCGCCGAGTGCTCTACCAGTTGAGCTATCCGGCACTATACTATATTCCGTTCAATTTGATCTATAACTTATTGAGCCACACCGTCCATCGTACGGTATTAACACCAATTTAATATAGTGGAAACCTAAAACAAAACTTATATACATATATATATATGCTTGGAAATTATTATTTATTTTTTTTCTTCTAAAAGTAATAAAGTAAAAAAAATTATATTTAATTATTTATTTTATTTAAAATTTAAAATTTTGTGACTCGTCACATGATAAAGTATTTATTTGTTTCACGGCATTGTTTGTAATATTTAAACAAAAAAACAATTGTTCAAAAAAAAAAAAAAAAAATTTTTTAGCTCGATAAATTTATTTGCTCAATTAAAGAAATTAATTTCTTAGCTGAAAAAATTTTTTTTGTTTGCGACAAAAAAAAAATTTCGTGGCCCAAGAAAGTTTGTTCTTGGTTTAAAATATTATTTTTCATGGCTTAAAAACTTTTTTGTTTTAGCTTAAGATATTTTTTTTTGACTCAAAAATGTAACAATCTTTAGCCAAGAAAAAAATTTGTTGAATTGAAAAAAAAATCTTCTTGAACTAAAAAAAAAAATTTGTGGGACCAAGAAAGTTTTTTCTTGCTTTAAAGAATTCATGTTTCAGACTAAGAAAATTATGTCTTCCGCGAAGGAAATAATTTCTTGATCCAAATAATTTTTTACTTCAGTAAAGTAAGAAATTTCGGTTTGGTTCAAGAAAAAAATTTCGAAGACATTTTATTTCTTGGTTCAAGATTTCCTTTTTTTCTGTGTAGAAGCGGCTAATAGTTGTATTAACGTCAGAAAGAAAACAGAAAAAAATTACTTCAATTTCATCACTACAAATCAACAAAGTAAAAAACATCAGCCTCTAAACAGATTCTACCTGTAAAAAAGGACGCCAATGATGCATCTATTGTAGTTAAATTATTAAAATCCAAATAACCACCAAATACCTAAACGACGCACAAAAATGTCATTTTGTTCCATTCAAATCATCAATTGATATTTTATTTTGGTATCTTATTCGATAAATTTAAATGAAAAGTTACAAATTTATTCTGATTGATACAGAAAAAAGTATTTCTTAGTGCAAGAAATATTTTGCACTATGAATAGAAGAAAAAAATTTTCTTAGGACTGGAAAAAAATTCAAGGCGTAAGAATTTTTTTCTCTCCTCAAAAAATTTTTTCTTGTTCCGAAAAAGTTTTTCTCATGCTACGGAAATTTTTGTTTTAAATTTATAATGCGAAAATTTCTTAGAGCAAGTAAAAATTTTCTCGGGACGAGTAAAATTTTTTTGCATCAAGAAATTCTTTTTTCTGTGTATTTTTTATGCAATATAAACAAACAAACAAAATTAGTAATATATAAACTTGGCGAATCAGTATCAGCTTCAATAAGTCATAAATTAATTTTTTTGACTCGCCAAGTTCATCCGTATTATTCAATAATTTTTTTGGCTGTTTTTGATTGTTGATGTTGTTACGTTTTGGGAAATTACCCAAAATTAATTGAAAATAAAAATAATTTTTAATTATTTAATTTTATCCAGGTTTGGCCTCGTTAGAGTGTCTATAGACCCCTGGTGGGCCGTGGTCGTCGATTATTTTATTAGTTATTAATTTTAATTGTTTTTCGCCATTTAAAGTATTTCCGTTGCCGGTTCCAACTCCATATAATTATTTTTACAATAACAGGTGAATGGTAGGAAAATTGGCAGGAAATTTGAGGGAAACCCGAACTGCTGTTGAGCGCTCAGGGTTATAGGACAGGGTGGAACAGCTGATAAGCGCTCGCCCCTGGGTGGTAATAATGTTATGGACAGGCCATGGTGTAGGTGAAAATATTGGGGTGCCAATTGGCACCCCACAATAAGGTTAAATTAATTTAGGATTAATTATAATTTATTAATTATGGCTGGAGAGCAGAGGTTTGAGCTCCATGAGCTCTCTCGTAAGACTGACTATTTAGTCGTTATAAAAATATAATAAAGCCAACAGAGTTGACAAAATGTTGACGCTGCATCTCAGGTTCCCAGTGAGAGAATCGTCGTGTCCCGGGTCTCATGCATCGTCATCTGTTTTGACTACCCGCGAGCCACGGCGACTCTCTTATCGTAACCGATTTCCGTTATATTGCGTAAAATTAATTTAATAAAAATAATAAATTTAATTTAATCAATAAAATATTACGGGAACGTAACAATGTTAGTAGATTTATTAGCTACTACGAAAAAAAATTTACAAAAAAGTTTGAAATTAAATTTTGAAAAAATTTCGCTCGATATTTTGTCGGAATTTTAATGTACCTGAAGATCGAAAAGTTTTTCGCGAAACGAAAATAAAAAAACAAAATAAAAAGTAAAAAATCTGCTGGATCTAAATTTCTGAAATGTTTCGCATAAGTGCTAGTATGTCAGTCAAAAATTGAGCCACCTCCAATCACCCTTTAAGTCACCTTTAAACAGTTAAATTACATAAAATTTTTTCTTATTCGTTGTGCGAAAAACGTTCCGATCTTCAGGTACATGAGTTTTAAATCAACAAATACTAAAAGCTCAATTCCACAAGAACTATCAGTCTAAGAGATTTGGCCAAGAGAACCTTATTTGTAAGGTAATTTTTTTCCTGCAAAGTTTGTCATTAACAATTTTGTTAGTTTAGTCATTCTTGAAAAAGTCGTGAAAATACAAGAATTACGTACAAAAATTAACTTAGGTGGGCTCTACAAATCCGACGCAATTAGAAAATTTCGTGTGGTATTCAATATTCGGTAAATGCGAGTTTAAACGTACGGATAGCATACTATGCATCTTAGTTATAGGAATTGAAAATGAAATGATCAAGATGAAGAGTTACGTGAACTTTGAATGAAGCCAGCGAGTCAATATATGAAACATCCGGAAAAAAATGTTAGAGCTAGTGATCTTTCGCAATTTTTGATGATAATATTTAAACTAATGAACCGACTGCAATAATTTATGTAACGATCATTAAACACTATGAACCCAAAAGGCCGATATAAGTTTTGAAATATATGAGGAAATACGATATATGCGTTATCCGAAAAATTGAGGCGGCATTCGAGGTAGTTTTTCAATCTTTAACGCTAAAAGAGTATTTGAATCAGTCAGTTTTGTGATTTTTGAGTTTATCAGAAAAAAAAAAAAAAAAAAAACACTTTTTGAAATTTTTTCGACGAAATCTCTTGAACAATTAATTCGATTTCGATGGTTGAGGCGGCATTCGACGCGGTTTATAGAGCTTCAGAGTTGATTAGATTTTGAAACCAATCCATCAGTATTCTAAAAGCTATTCAAAGAATTCATTTTTCAAAAAATTTTATTTTTAGAATAACTCAACACGTACTGTACCGATCAAGCTCAATTTCTTACAGCATCCAGGAATTAATAAGATGCTTCGAATGCAACATTAAAGATCTAAATCGGTTCATTTATTCAAAAGTTATATAATATTTACAGTCGTACATACACACATACATACATTCATTTAACACGGCATGTAAGCTTCTGGAAATTATTTTTATTGTAATCATTTTATTCGCTAATTTAAGAATAATTTTTGATATTCCTTTTTAAATGACGTCTGGAGATAAACAAATTTCAAAATTAGTGAAAATATTATATTACGCGTTGAGGAAGAACAGTAAGACATTTCAATCTGCGTGCAGAATTGCCTACCCAAGCTGAAGGCGAGGATATCAAACACGCAGATTTGGATGTCTTACTTTTATCAATGATTTGTATATTATTTTCACCAGATCTGTAACTGAAAGTTTAAATTTTTGCCTCTGTTTGTGGAAGAATGGCCCCCCTATTCAAAAATTTCCATAGAATCCACTCAAATGCGACAAAAACCGCATAGCATCCTATAGACTGTATTGGTTTCTATGCGGTTTTTATCGCATTTGATTGGATTCTATGGGAATTTTTGAATAGAGCCATGCGCTAATTTTCATCGTTTGATTTCTCATAGAAACGAATTACTCTCTTCCATCTAAACCGGGCAGGAATTGAAACTTAAATAAACTTTCCATGCAGGTATAATGCAAAAATTTTTTTGTAGCTACCCGAGTCGAAAAGTTTGATCTGTTTTTAATCAACTAAAAATTTTAAGTTATTTTTATTCAATTTTATTTTTTATTTATATTTAATTAATATGTGAATTTTAAGCTAGTTTTGCTCTTACTATTCCTTATTTAGACTATTTTCAGACTTATTTTCAATAATTTTTAGTCTGTTTTTGTTCTTATCTAGATCAAAATCCGACTTTTTCTGTTTATTTTTTTTTTAGTCTGATTTTGATCTATATTCGATCAAAAACAGATTACATTTTTTTTTTTATAATTATAATGATAAATAATAAAAACAAAAAATTAATGAAAGTTTGATATTTTTTTACACATTGGTATAAAATAATATTTATTTAATAAATAAATTAGCCTCAATTAACATATAGACATTACTTAAAAAAAATTTAACTTCATCCTCCTTCTTTCCTTCTGATAGTGCATCCTAGTAACTGAGACTTTCTTTGAACATACATTCTGAGAAAAATCAACTATTTTCCTCTGGCTTTTTCAACCTCCAACTCATTCAGTTCCGTATCATCATCTATTAGATATTTTTATAAATACAGAAATTTATTACTATAAGTTTATATTCACTATGAAAGAGAATCTTAATTTATAGAATAATTGGTGAAAAACCTTGCCACTAAAAAATAAATTATTCTAAGAAACTCAAAGATTGTGCGACACTGAGTAATCTTAATTTAAAAAAAAAAATTACGTGACAAAATTTTTTTTTTAATTCTTTGCTTCATTAAAAGCGTTATATAAAAGCAATAAATTTGAATTTAAAAAAAAATTAATATTTCCATTTATGAACAAAATTAATTACTACATGATTTATTAAAAATAACAAGAATGAATAAAGTTCAATTAAACTTACTGCTTATGGAAAGTGATTCGGGAACATCTAGATATAGAGGATTATTTAAATTTTCTTGATATTTAAAACGTGCTGTTACTATTTCATATTTCAATGTCACAGAGGAATATTTTGATATGGTTTTTAATGTCAGAATATTTTTCGACTTTATTCAGTGAATTGAAGAAATTTTTGTTGGGAATTTAACGGCAACTTTACTACTTTCGTTAAATATTATTAATATTCTATCAAGACAACTAAAAAATATAGCTGTCAGATAATCATTAACTGCCGACATTTTTAAACAAAAGATACTAAGAAAATAGTAAACAAAAAAAAATCCATTCTAGATCTTAGAATACTTTTTATAAATTTTTTCTAGACATAAATGAAATTATTATAAGTCCACGATTTAATCTAGTTTTGTCCTTGCACAATTTCAGAACCAAAATTTTTTTAAGTTCCAGAATTAATCTAGTTTTGTCCTTCTGTATCGCAATTGTTTTTTAAAACAGCAGATCTAAAACAGCTTAAAATTTTTATAAAAGATCAAAAACAGATCAACTAGTTCAAATACAGATCAATTAGTCCAAATGCAGTGCAGTTAGACTAAAATCCCCTCGCAAATTTGAATCACGGTGGAAACAGCGTGGAAGTGTGAACACAGTGGATCCACCGTAGTTACACGGTGGGTTTATTCCATTTTACCACCGTGTATACACAGTGTATCCACTGTGACTACGCTGTGTACCCACCGTGATTCCACGGTGGCTTTACCACCGTGTATACATCGTGTTTCCACTGTGATTACGCGAAGTATCTACCGTGATTCCACAATTACTCTGTGCGATTTCACCACCGTGGTTCCACGGTGTATCCACTGCCTAATCACAGTGGAAACCGTGTACACACGGTGGTAAAGCCACCGTGAAATCACGGTGGATACACCGCGTAATCACAGTGGTAAAATGGAACAAACCTACGGTGTTTCCACCGTGATTCAAATCTGCGAGGGTCAGACCAAATTTTTCGACCTGGGTAGAAGTGGTTTTGAGCTCATAAAATTTGTCCTTCTGAGAAAAAAGATATTGGTAAGAGTTTTTTTTGTCACATACCTCGTACGTTATAGCCCTTTCACAAATTAATTTTTTTGGAATAACTAAAAAACTAGTAAGAGAATAAGTTTCGAAATGGAGAGTTTAGTTACAAGGTAATTCTCTATTTGATGTAATGCG
This sequence comes from Microplitis demolitor, assembly GCF_026212275.2. Classification (NCBI taxonomy): domain Eukaryota; kingdom Metazoa; phylum Arthropoda; class Insecta; order Hymenoptera; family Braconidae; genus Microplitis; species Microplitis demolitor. The sequence goes on along the minus strand of NC_068554.1, from coordinate 7,641,648 downwards.
TATTAAAATCATAAACATTTAAAAACTATTACGGCATAGTTAATAAAGTTGATGCTCGAGATCAATGATCTCAAAAATTTTTATAAAATTATGAAAAAAAAAAAAAAAATGCAATAAAGAAATATTATTGTACATATTTCACGCTTCATAACGCGAAGCATTTGAGGTCGTGCATTACCCTCAACATGTCTAAGTCAAGCAATTTTCCGGGCTTTAATTGCCCGTGTTTCATTTATTTTTTTAGTATTTATGATTATTCAGAATTTACTCGGTTACTTAGCTTCAAAATCACATTAGTTACCAGCCTTGATAAAAATTTTCAATTGCACAGCCATCAAAATTAACTAATTTGTTAAAAAATTATCGTGGAACAAAATTTAGTTTTTCAATACATATAACATAGATCATAAATATTTCCCAAAATAATACCAATAAGATTTTTTACTTCAAAATGTACAAATTCGTTGAAGATATGATATTCGACAATTGAAATGATCGTTACTTCCCTTTCTGTGAAAATTAATAATTTTCTAAGCGGTAAGTTAGAAATTAAACACATTAATTTTTGTTAATTTATATTTATTTACCGTTTTTATTTAATTATTTTTTTTCAATATTAAATAATAGAGGACTGTGTGAAAGTCATTACTTATTAATTAATCCACTCATTATGGTTTTTTTTATCACTTCATTTTTCTTCTCAAGTCAATAATTTATATAATATATATTACATATATATTATGATTAGTTACTCATTTAATTTATGATTATTAGTAATTATCATTATTTTAATAATTATTAATATTTTAATGAATTCAATTATGACCGTAACCACCGACGAGACACGATTAACGATGGTAATTATTTAATTCATAAAATCATTGATTCCATGAATGATTATATTACCTTTTTATTTTTTAAATTTAATTTTCAAATTTAAAATTGAATAATTTTTTACGTTAAATTTTGTTGTGTAATTTAGTTGTTTCGACACGCACTAAATCACTAAATTTCAAAAGTTATCTATTTTATTTTATATTTTTTCTTTTAATTAAAGTGTTTTATTGTTAGAAGTAATGAAATCACGAAAGAAATTTTAATTATTTATTCAAAAATTTTTTTCTCGGAAAATTTCTAAGAAAAATATTTTCTTTCGTTTAATTTGAAAATTTTTTATTTTATTTTGATATTGCATAAAAAACATTTTTTCCCGAAATCCACAAAAACTTTTTTTCTTTTGAAAAAAAGTTTGATTAAAGAATAAAATTTTAATGGAAAATGAAAATAAAAATTTTTCGTAGCATTTTGTTAGTTCATGATTGGTTATAAATTTTTATTTCAATAATTAAATTTATTAATTGTAATGAAAAGTCAATTTCTTGGTACTATTTTTTTTCCATTCTTTAAACAGGACAAAAAGGGGAATGTAAAAAGGATTAATTTATTATCCATATTTTTGTTGTTAAATATTAAATATATCAATTAATTAATTTATTTAGTGTATTAAGACATTGATAGCGAGCTGCAAACGCTCATTTTATTTCATTTGTTTATTTTCAATTAATCACCTGAACTTCATGATTTATTCACTTTTTTTAGTATTTATTCATAATCTTTATTGAATAATTATTCTCACCCAACAATGAAGACCAAAAAATGTTTTTTTTTTTTCCAAATTATTTAATGCACTGTTTACAATGCAACTAATCAATAAACATTTTGATTAATAATTAGTTATAAAGAAAAAAAATAAACGAGTAAATATCGAAATTAAAAAAAAGCCAATTTAAATCTTAGGAAACTAATGTGGAAAAAATTCCACATGTATATATATATATATATATATATATATATATATATATATATATATATATATAATAGCTTTAAAAATCTAACTAATTTTAATTAAATTTTTTTTTTGTTTGTAATTTTTGCTATGTTATTAATTTTATTTCGTTCGCTATTGATTTTCTCAATTGACCCACAACTTTATTTCGTTGGATCAATTATTAAACGAAATGTTTATTTGTTAGTTAATTTATATTTATCTTTCTTTATGTTTACTTCCATTAATTTATTTAGTTTATTACTATTAATAGTTTTAATTAATTTTTTATTCTAGATAATAATTAATTTTGTTGATTAATTAATTGTAGTTAAAATTTAATTGTTTTATATCGAAATGCGTGTATTTAAGTTTATCTGATAATTTATTTCATCAAGTAATAAATGAAAAACAACATTTTAAATTCAAAGAAAAAATTTTTTCGTTAAGTATAAAAAAAAAAAAAATATGAATTAAATTGTTTATTTCTATTCGTGCAAATTTATTTATTTATAATTATCACCAATATCATGAAAAACGTGAGAAAATTATTCGAAATTAGACAGAAAAATAAATCAGATTATGAAAAAAAATCCGTTCAACTATTTATAGAAAAGCAAAATTCTTTCCGCATTTTTTTCCCGATAAATAATTCCATTTCCCTAACAGTTGAAACCCCACTGAATTACATATAAAAGAGTAGTCATAATAATTACAATTTAAAAAACTAAATTATCTATTGTAAACTAACGAAAAAAGTTCTTAATTAATATTGTATGTTTATTTACTAAATAATAATAATTAATAATTTAAATGGAAAAAAATTTTTTTATCTTTATGAGATAAGTAATAAAGGCTCCTTTTTTGATTAAGAATAGAATTATTATTAATTATTAGATTGTTTATGAACATAACTTTAAATAGTGTAGAAGAAAACAAAAAAAAAAACTTATTTCTGTTTCATCATTTTTTTATACTTAAAATTAATAATTATTAATTAATAATATTATTTATTTATTTTTTTTTTCAACTTTTATTTATTTCAATTTTTATTTTATTTGAATTTTTTTTATTTTTAATTATTATTAAACTTTTTCTGCCAACAGACAGACTTTTCATTTCATTAAAATCCTATTTCTTTTGTTACTTTTACTGTAGTTGTAGCTGTAGTTTTAGTTACTGCTAGATTTCTGCTTCATAACAATTCGCACCTGTAGATGTTCTTTTTTTTTAATATAATAATAATTATTCATTATTTATCTGTTTTAGTTTAATTATTTAAATTTTATTTTATTTTTTTGAATTCTCTTAATATGTCAATACCACTTTAAGTTGAAAATTATTCATACACGTAAGTTGTATTCACTTTGATGTCATCATTGTGACGAATTCTGTAGGAGAAAAACCAAATCATTATTAATAATTAAATTTTCTAAAAATAAATTGATGATGATAATTACCTTCATAATTAACTTGACCATCGCCATCGATATCTGCTTCTCTTATCATTTCATCGACTTCTTCATCAGTTAATTTCTCACCAAGATTTGTCATAACGTGTCTCAACTCAGCAGCTGATATGAAACCGTTTCCATCTTTATCAAATACCCTAAATGCCTCTCTAATTTCTTCTTCACTATCTGTATCCTTCATTTTACGTGCCATCATTGTTAAAAATTCCGGAAAATCAATCGTTCCATTACCTATTAAAATTAACATATCAATCAATTCAATTATATAAAAAATTTATTATTGAAAAAATTTCATCAATTTCAAAATAAAATAACTTAATTTTTGACTAAGTCGGGACACAATTATTATCTTGATTTATATAGTCTATTTTTTTTAAAAAGACTAATGGAAGAGCAGAATTTTTAAATCAGTGATGTGTTTGTTGGCAAAAATATTGTACATCTATAACAGCAAAATTTTAAGTTCGGACAGTAACAGCGATTCATTAGTCATGCAATCAATATTTTTATGTCTTGACGGTAGTAATTAACACTTATTTAGACTAAAAAGTTAAAAATTCATACGAGTTCAAATTTGACCAAAAAGTCATTATTATATAAAAACCACGACTAACAATTGAGATTATTAGTATGACAAAGAAAAATGAATAATACAAGCAGATAATTGTTTGGTAAAAATTACCAAAGAGTTGGGTACTGGAGGATGTCTAGTCTACATCGAAATTTTGGTTGTGAGCATTGAAAACTATACCATTTCATAAAACGCATGTAAATTGTCATTTTTTGTAAGCACATGGATAAACTTAAATATTGGCTATAGGTTCTCATAAAATCAAACTTCTAGGCAATTTTTACTTAGAAATTTCCTGTGTAAAGGTCTCAGGTAATGGTGCAACATTTTAATTATTTTTAGTTATTATTTAGTAGTTATTTTATGATAGAAATGTTATTAAGTACAGTTTTCATATGGTTATGATTTTTTGTTCGAAAGAGCTTATAATTTAGTTGAATCGTTTACATAATGCTAGTTATGATGGAGTCGAGTCGGGTTACTTATACGTAATTTAGTTCAACGGGTTCAGAATTTGATAACGGAATGGTTATTCTTATTTTTATTTGGTCATATGCATATAAGTTTTTTACTGCCAGTGTATTCAATTGTTATTTTAATTGACGCATGTTTATATACCATAATTTGTCGAGTTTTTATTTAATTTCGGCCCACAGGTCATATCGGTTTTTTTTTTTTTTTTTTTTCGTTTACTTAAAAAAGAAGAAATTCTATACATTCAATAAAAATCAATTAATTTAATGAAAACAACAATAAAAATAACCGCTGAAAAAATAATTTTCGCATTCAAAATAAACTTTTGATTTGTAATTATTTTTTCTATAACACAATGCCTAAATTGAATATTTTTATAACAAATTTACTACATTCTAATAAACTCAGATTTAATAAAACAATGAGAAATATAATTACCGTCGGCATCAACTTCATTAATCATATCTTGCAACTCAGCTTCCGTTGGATTTTGTCCCAACGAACGCATAACAGTACCCAATTCTTTTGTTGTAATAGTACCATCACCGTCTTTATCGAACAGCGAAAATGCCTCTTTAAATTCAGCAATCTGTTCTTCTGTTAATTGATCAGCCTTTAACATAAAAACAAGTCAAAAGATTAATAATTACATATCTTATTATTTTTCGTAAAAAATAAATAAATAAAAGAACATATATCCTTTGTAAAAATATTTTACCCAGATATCTAGGGTCTTGTTAACTATCTGACCTCGACCTCAATTTCTTTGCCCTCATCCCTTAAAAAAAATAACTTTTCCTCATTGAAAAGAAAGAAAAAAAAAAAAGGAATTGTATAAAATGTAAGTATCTACATCTTATGGGATCAAAATATTTTTGAAGTAGACCAGGATAAATTATAAAAAAAGAAATAAGAAACATAAAATAAAGAGGTGTTAGGTGTACGACGGGTGAACCGAACCGTTGAGCAGAAAGTATGTGAAGAGGGGAGGCAACGGTGATAAGAGGATAGGGGAGAAGTTGAAGAAAATCAATAGCTTGGTATATAGCACAATGGCTGATCGGCGAATGCCGCAACGCGCTAGTATCCCTTCCACCCTCTTTCAAACCCTCGTTTATTTTTTTTAAATTTTCCTTTCCTCTCTCTCTCTCTCTCTCTCTCTTTTGCGTTATAACAATTCCAACCCTCGGTTATGTTATACTAGAGTTTACAAAACATACAAATTCTTGTGGATCGTCTAACAAGACATTAATCGATTGACATACTTCTCACAAGTTGTCTAGTTTATTATTATTCTTCTTCTTCTTATTATTATTATTATTATTATTATTATTATTAATAATATTATTACGATTATTTGACCGAAAAAATTAAGTATTCATTTTACTAAAAAATTTAGAGCATTTAAAAAAAGCTAATTATATCGACATTCATAAAAAAAAATTTTAACCGCAAGTTTTTGAATTAAGTTTCATAATGTTCGTTGAAATTAAAAATTTAAAAAACGAGGAAACTTTTTAAATATGAATTTACGTAGCTCATTTATTGACTTAAATTAAAAATTAATGAATAAAAAATTACATTTTATTAGAATTTCCCTAGGTAAAATCTAGTTATTTACTACTGAAAAAAATCCCCATAAAAAAATGTAATAATCTAGTGAAATAGAATACTATTTTTTTGTTTCAACGCCATTTTCTAAAATTGTCAATTTAAAATAAATGTGTGGATATATTTACATAAATTTAAATATTGTGAGTGTCGCAGATAGGGCTTAAAAATAATAAATTATCGTATCCACGTGCTCGTTAAAAAGTTAAACGTGTCAGTTAAAAAAAAAAAAAAAAAAAAAACCACGCTGAAAAAACTGAAAAAAATTTTTCATCACGTCAAAAAAAAAAACCCTTAAAAAATTCCTAATAATAACTCCATAACTCATTAAATAATAATCATAATGATAATCAATACTTACCATGTTGGCTTGGTAAATTTACTTGATGTAAGTCAAATGGAAGAAAAATCCACGAATTAATGAATTAATAATAATAAATTATTCACAATAAATCACTGGAAAAATTTAACCAACAAAAGAATGAAACAGTCAATAATAACGTTGACAAAGAAAATAATTATCTAAATCCCGGTGCAAATTGGCAACACACTTCTGTACGCAATAAAATATACGTTAATATGTATTATTTAAAATAATAAAAAGTACGTTCTTTATTATTTAAAACTATTAATTTAATATTTTGATAATAATATGAGACTTAAATGAATATTTAAATTTTAAATAATTATTAATTAAATACGATATTTATACAGTAAAACAATTCGACGTTAAAAAACGCACTCGAACTCTTACTAAACTTGAGCAGAGAACAAGAACAGCAATGGAGGAGTCTACCGTTTCGTGTATGTTAACAGTACGAGGACTAGTTGTATTACTACGCGTTTAAAGCTTTAGCTGCTGATGTAGAAGCAGTAGAAACCGACCGGCAGAGCGGCACTCGGTTATTCTCGGTTATACGTCTTAGCCTACACTACAGACAGACGTGTATATTAAAGCCGATCACTGGCGGGGAAATTTTTGGTTAAAGTGGGGGAAATGACGGTTGATTTTGAACGACGCGCGCATTTTACTCCGCGTATATAAAATAGTACGTTGCGTTACTATACATTTTTATTATTATATTAATAATTTCATTGCTAGATACTTTATATTTATATTAATTTTATCGATTTTATTTATTTAATTAAGCCATTGGTGAATTGAGCCAGTAGTGGAAGTTAAAAGATCAAAACATGATTAACGGTTTTTTTTTGTACGTTTAAATTTTTACTGGGGTGCGGTTATTGTTTACAGGACAGGTCCGGGCGTATACTCAGGACACTTGTGATTGGCCCGCGCGCACCTGCAATGCGTCAGCCGCCGGCCGACGTTGACGCCGCCGCCGCGCTGACTCTGCCGGTGGCTACCGGGTCAAAGCCAGCGAGGCTCCCGAGCCGCAGCATTTTTACTTATAAACGCTATCTTTATAAATTTTTTTCAATTAATTATGAATTTTATTTTAATATATATATATATATATATATATATATATATATATATATATGTGGCGTATTTTTTCAATTATTATTTTTTTTTAAATTACGAAAAGGGTGTAGAAAATCTCTTATGGTCATTTTTCTCCAGTTTGGTATTGAATTGTTTTATTTTTATTTTTCTAATGAACTTTTTTTGATTAATTTAGTTCTTAATAGGGGGGTAAATTATGCACACATATAATTACATTTGTTGTTTTGAGTTTATCATTTGATTAAACAGATAGTAATATTTTTTATGTTTTTTTTTTTTTAATAAAGTATGAAAATTATATTTTGTAAAAATAATTTTTAAATAACAACAATTGAAAATAATTTAAACGATTTTTTTTTTAATTTATCATGACTTGTAAATTAAATTTCAAAAAATTCAAGAAGGTGAAAAAAATTTTAAATAAAATATGACAAAATTTTATTTTTGATTTCTCAGGAGGTAAACTCATGACAAAACAAATGAGCGTGCGCGAACGTACGCGCAATGCGACACGCTATGAAAGCGAGATGGAGATAGAGCTGTAATCTTGTTAAAGAAAAATCGAGAGAGAAAGAAAGTAAAAATACAAACACAGAGCAATAGAGGAAAAAGAAGGAGAGAAATAGCGTGTAATGAAGAGTGCACGGAGAAGTAGAGAAAAGGGAGAAAGAGAGAGAAAAAGAGTGTGTAACATGGGTGGAGAAAAGAAAATTTAATCTTGTTAAACGTTCAATTGAGTTAACAGACAGGCCTATATTATTATGCGTCTTTTCTGTCTCTCTTTTTTTTCTCATTTGATTTATAATTTGTTTTTTTTTACTCATTTATTTCATTTTCACCTTTTTCTTCGTTCATAATCTTAAATAAGTAGTTTATCAGATTGGAGATAAAAAATTCAATAAAAAAAAAAAAATTAAAGAATTTTTTTTATCAGAAAAATTATATATATATTAGAAAGAAAAAAAATGTGTAACGATCAAACATATAGAATTGACGTCAAGGTTTGATGATAAATAAATTGGGGAACGAAAAAAATAAGTAATAAATAAATAAATAGAAATATAAAAATACACATCTATGGTATAATGTAACGAGCGAGATAGAGAATGATAAGAGAAAATTTATTTTTATGTTAGCGCATATATATTTTTACGTGATACTTTAATAGGCAATAAATCATTTTTTATATTATATATTCGTGCATGTGCGACATATTTATTGATTATACAAATACAAATTTCATTTTTTTATTAAATTTGAACGTGCATTGTAATTTCGTTAATATAAACTAAATATAAAATTCACTATGTATTTAGATGTTTATGAAGCATAAGAACAACTTTTAATGATTGTCATTTTTTGCACGACTCTTAATGTAAAGCATTAGAGTGAGCTCTACGATCGAAAAATTGTTTTTTTCACTACGTTGAGCTAAGATACAAAAATTTGTTTATACCAAAAAAATTTTATAATTTAATTTGTAGAAAATTAATGTTTTGCATAATTTTTTTTTCCAACGAAATAAATTAAATTTTATTTTTTAATAAAAAACCTAATTATAATTGTATTAGTGATAATCGAGTAAGTTAACGTTATCGTCCGAGTTAAATCGTATGTCAATAATAAGTGTTCAATGTGAGAGATGAATTCTAGTCTGGTGACAAGATATATAATTTTATGTATAAAAATTTTTATGGCCACAAAATAATTTCCGTGACCAATAAAAAATTACCTAACAATTACAAACTATGGCTATCTTGCAGTATTAATAACGACTATTATTGCCGACGAAAAATTATTTCATAAAATTTGATAGGCTCAAGGTGCTTTAAACAAATAAAAGGGTTTGTCGGAACTTAAAATTTGACGAGGGTGATCAACTGATCGACTAATTTTTGAGTTATTAGAGAGGAAGAATTTTTTTTTCTAATTTTCAATTGTTAAAATCTTAAAATTGATCATTTATCATAAATAGTTGTTTAAAATTATAATGTTAATAATGACAAATTTTGCGCGTATGAAGTTAAAGAAATCGATTTTTCATTTTCGCTCATTGATATATTTTCACTCAGCCACGAATTTTCATATAACTTACATCAATGATATCACGAAAGAAAATTTTATATTGTACCAAAATATTAACTATTCCTATAAAAACTATGTCACCATAACTATTAAATAATTAAATGTTTTTACTATGTCTAATATAAAATTATAACTTAGTGAGTTACTAAAACATTTTATAAATTTCGGCCAAAGATTTTTACTCGCAATAATTTTATTGAAAAAAAAAAATGTTCTGGTCGAAAACAGGCTGGTTCAACTGTCGGCCAAATATTGGCCTATTTTCGGCCAAAGATTTTTACTTGCGATAATTTTATTGAAAAAAAATATATTCTGGCTGAAATAGGCCGATTCATTTGTCGACAAAATTTCGGCCTCTTTCAATAAAATTTTAGTTTCGGCGTCATTTAGGCCAAATTGAGCTGTTTCAGCCATTTTCGGCCAAATATTTTCACATGGGATGTTTTTTTTCTCTTCACGTTACTCTAAATCAACTCAATATATAAAGATATACATATCTCGAGCAAGGAACTGAACACGCTATTAATTTCTAAATCTTGCAATTTTCAGAATGGGAAGTTAAAAATATAACAATCATCTAACCTTGGCTTTGAAACTTCCCGCTCAAAGATAGTGTCTGAATGTATTGTTCCTCAAGTTCAAAAATACTATTCGTAGAACTGTTCTACTAACTTACATAATAAAATCTCCATTTTATTTTCATAAAATATGTTTTGTAGAATGTACGCAAAATTCACGTATAAAAAATGCTTTTTTATTGAGAAATATACATCTTTATCAGTATAAAATGAAGATAAAACAGTCTACTGCTGAATTGTGAAAAGATTTTTCACAATCGTATTGATTGAGTGTTTGCGTTTGCTTTTCTGAATAATTTTTAAATAAAAATCTAATCAAACCAATATCTAAATATATATTGTATGATACTTTTCTGCTGTGATGCATATCAACTACTGTCTTCTGAAAAAAACTTTCATTTTTGTAAAAAATTAAATTCGTTATCTTAGTTAAACGATAAATTTATTGGCGATAATTTGTGTATGAGACATAATTATTGACATCAACGTAGGAATATTGCTAAAAAAAGTAAAGGAAAATATTTGGAGGAAATTTTCAAAAAGGTTTTTAGTAATATCTCACAATGAAATATAATTACTTTCGAAATTTTTAATTTTCATAACGAAAAAAGTTATCAAATTATTTTTCTTGACAGGGGGTTGCAAATAATTTTGTACAAATTTCTCTTTTAAATGAAAAATTGTATCACCAGATACATAGCAAGGCTATATGCATTATTCTATAATTTATTGAAAGTTTCCGTTGTTGCGAACAAAATTCGGACAAAGCCTTCATTTACAGTACAAGCGCAACAAGGACAGCTCCTCCATTCGTCCACTTGACTGTGGCAGAGAAAAAAGTTAAAACCCTCATCTTATTTAATTAAAATCTTTAAACAGAATAGTATATTGTACAACTAGTGCGGTAAGTTGTCGATTGCCCACGAGAGCGAAGTTGAGGTAATTCATTCACTCGTGCAGGTAATCGACAACACCGCAAGAATTGAACATATTTTTTTTTATCATTAATGCGATATGAGTGTTATTTCAGTGCTCGCTGTTTTGTTCCCCAAGTAGCTTTTTGCTGATTCAACTGTTGCCGCGACATTTTTGTGGGTTAAACGATAATCTGCATGCGACTAGAAGTAAATTTGCGTGCGACAAGTAAACTTGTCGCACGCAGATAATCGTTTAATGCACACAAATGTCGTGGAAACAGTTGAATGGGCAAACAGCTATTTGGCGAACAAGCGTGCGCTAAGATAGCACTTATATTGCATGAATGATACAAAAATTATTTAGACAATTTTTTCTACTATCAATTTTCCCAGATACTATCGATATGAGTATATTTAATAATTAATACAATTAACTTTCTACAGATACATCTTTATTCACAATATAACAACAAATTCCCTTACGCCGGCATAAGAGTAATTTACAAATAATTAAAAAAAAATAATAAGTAGTTAGTTAACTTTAATAAAAAAAATTAATAATTATAATTAATGGATAAATTTTTTTCTTATTCAAATGTAATTGAAATTGATGATATTGGTAAAATAGGATTAGAATTTTCAACTTCTAATGCAGTGGCCATACAATCATTGGCCGTTTCCATTTCACCTAATGATTCCAAAACTTTTCCCAAATTATACCAAGTTTGATGTGAGTTTGGGTCTATTTTAGCTGCATCACGTAACGTTTTTTCTGCTAATCTTTGACACCCTAAGTAATGATAAATTAAACCCTGTAAATTAAACAATTGTTATTATAAAGTATACTTAAAAAAAATACACTAGTCACAAAAATTAAAGAATATAAAAAAAATGTAAATTTTTAGTGATTTTCAAAAAAACTCTAACTTAGTAAAAAATGATCGCAGAGCTATAAAAAAAAAGCAAAGTGAAAATGCAAGTCTCGAGTTTTTAAATTTTGAGTTTAAATATTTTTATCATTGAGAGTTTTTGGGTAATCATAAAAAAATTAGTGGTAAAAAAAAAAAAATTTGTTCATGCCTTTCAAAGAGTCCACATATTACAATGAATGTGTGTTAGTAATTTTACTTCAAAGTTCTATTAGCTTGATTTTTTACTGAGTTCACATCCAAAAATATATTTTTGACTTTGATAATTAATTACTCAGAAACTGACAATCGTACAAAAAATTTAAGTAAGGTTTTAAAAACTTCAAACTATCCTCTGTAAAACTTAACTAATGTTTTTTCATCAAAACATTTTTTTTAATGCGAAAAACGTCATTCAAAAAAGTTACAAAATTTTCTATTTTGGCATAATTGTTGAAATTCAGATAACTTTGCAAATAATAAATAGACCAAGGATAGTTTTAGTTTTTTTTCAACCGTGAGGTATCCCAATAAAACCTTCAAAAAATTTAATCACTACAATTTTTTGTTTTTTTTTTTCTTTTTTTGTTTTGAATGATTGAAATTATAATTTTTGTTAAAAAATAATTTAAGGTTAAATTTTCAATTTTTTAGTTGTTTTTCGAGTTTTAAAATGTTTCCTTAAGCATTAATTCAAATTATTTTATTAAAAAATGTTATTTAATGAAAACAAAATAAATATTTTTTTTTTACAAAAAAAAAAAAAAAAAAAAAAAAGCATTATTTGAAAAATATTTTTTTTTTATAATATCCACAATACTAGAAAATCGTAAAAAGTTAAATTTTTTTTTTTACCGCTTTATCCATCTTAGCCGTAGGATCTTGTGTTTTTAAACAATCATATTCTGATATTGTAGTCCCAGTGAGAGAATAGACCTCGGAAATTGCCCCCACTACCAAACATTTATGAACTGCGCATGCGCACAGAAAAGTAGGAGAACATTTAGCATATAAAACATCTAGGGTGGGAGTAAAAACCGACGACACCCGAGGTGCATTCTCTTGGTGGGATGACAATATACACACATACACACACACGCGCGCGCGCAGAGAAGGGTAAATCTAACCACGCAGCTTCTTCGTGCAATACTTTGAGTAACGCTAATGCCGGTATTGAAAAATGTTGACATGTGTCAAACAATGTCAAACGATTTTTTATATGATTGTGAGGTATTATGAATATTTAAAAAAAAATACATTCTCAATAACATTTTTTAATTGATTTTTCGCAAAATTGACAACTTTAAGCATTCGAAACTCAATGAATAAAAAATTGCAGTGGTTTGAATTTTTAAAGGTTCTGTTAGGATACTTTGAGGTTGAAAGACAAAAAAAAAACTAATATTATTGTTGAAATTTAGGTAATCAAAAAAAAACAACAAGGAATATTTTTATACCATGCAGTATGTTATTCCAAAATTGATAATTAATATTACTTAAAATTAAAAGTTTACGAAACAAAAGCTCGTACGCATGTTTATTGTAAAAATTTTAATTATAACTAATACAAGTTATCGAAACGCAAGAAAAGATATTAATTAAAAAAAGAAAAAAAATGCTGTACATAAAATAATATTCAAAAAATCGATATTCGATTATAAAGTACAAAAAGTTTTAATGTCAGTGATAATTACTATTAGTTACTCATTTTTTCACTGTAAAATATAGTTATCTGATTGTCAAATTGTATTAATTATTCGAAATTTATTATTTTATAAGAAAAAATTGAATTTTCTTAAACATATGGAAAATTGACGACTATGTAAAAGTTTAACACTTACGGTAGAAAATAATTAATTTGATTTTTCAAACTACTAGTTAATAGGTACATTAGGGTGACCCAAAAAAACTGACTATTTTTGTTTCCAATTCTTTGATGAAAATTTGATGGTTTAAGATGTTTTAAGAAGCCTCTCAAAAAATCAGCTGGATAAAAAATTTATAAAAGGTCGCTCAAGAATTTTGAATATTAACTAATAATATGTAAATAATACTTTGAATTAGTTTTTGTATTTTTTTATAACTTAATTATTGTCATTTTACTGAAATATAACTTTTGCATAACCAAAAATATACAGGACAGTTTTAAACAATAAAATTGGGTAAGTTTTGAATAAACAAAAAAACTTTAAAATTGAATTAAAAAATAAAAAAGTATGTTAAAAACTCATTATTTCTATTTCTCGGGTTATATTTTTATTCATAATGATACAAATTGATGGTGAGAAAATCAAGAAGATTTATTATTAATATTTAAGAGTCGCTTAAAAACACTCAAAAGACAGTACTTAGAAACAACCAAAATTCTTTAGTGACGTTTAAATATTTAAATTTTGGGCTGAAATTTTCAGCGTAATCATAATTTCACAAATATAAGTTATAGCTGCCACGAGAAAGAAGAAATTTAGAACAAAAATTCCGAATTCCGAACATTTTTGATATTTTCAAAATTCGTGAGCAAGCTCTTGAAAATTTTTTTTAATATTATTACTATCACCAATGACATTTTTTGTCCATATCATCTGAATTAAAACAACGAATTTAAAAACTTGTTTAGATAATTGAAGCAACCAAATTTACAGATCAACGTGATTTAGTGATTTATAAATCATCAGCTTCTGGTTTCTAAATTAGTTTCTGACTTTATTTCAACCCTACCAGAATTTCAATAGTTTATTGGAAATATCACAATAACTAATAAGTAATAAATCAAACATATTTTTACTATCACAACTCTTGAATAACACGTGAATAGTTTATTTGAAAGTTGCGCAGGTATGGAAACACTCTAAACATACCTACTTACGTATATAGATATGTGTTTGAATATTCGCTTTACACGAGATACTATCGTGTTTTAATTATTTAGTAGTTAATTAATAATAAAGTTTATCATCTATTTATTTATATTCTTACCAAATGTTGCAGACTTTTTATGTGATAAGGATTTATTGCAACAGCATTTTGATAGCATTGTTTAGCTTCATTGTACTCGGATTTGTATTCATGTAATAAGCCTTTCTGTAACAATTGAAATATAAAATTA
Organism: Microplitis demolitor; assembly: GCF_026212275.2. Lineage (NCBI taxonomy): Eukaryota > Metazoa > Arthropoda > Insecta > Hymenoptera > Braconidae > Microplitis > Microplitis demolitor. The sequence continues at coordinate 7,626,633 of NC_068554.1, read as the reverse complement.
AATTAATTATGTTTAAAAATAGTTTTGTTGTATAACAACTATGACAAGGTTGAGAATGAAAACTGTTATTATTTTTTTAAATTGGCTATCAAGTATCATACATATTATTGAAATTAATTATGTTTTTTAATTACTCATGTAGCTAAGAATGAATATGATACTGTGGTCGATAAATGTAAGATCATATTTTGGTGAAGTCGAAATTACTAAATTCGAAAAAAATTTTTCTTTCTACGTTTTAGATAAAAATTAATCTTTGTTGAGTATTTAAAATTTAAAACTCAATTATACTATTTTAGTTCACTCGACAAAAAAAAAAAACTAAAATAAAATAAATGAAGAATCTTGGATTTAAAAAAAAAAAAAAAAAACATTTGTAAATGAGAAAATAGAAAAATTCGAATACTTTCATTTATTTTCGAATTGACTCCTTTAAAAGAATACCTACTAGTCTAACTTTGAATTAAAAATTCATTCATATTTTGTTTCACTCAAAATTATTTAAATATATAAACTATTTTTATTTTTTTTCTATTTTTAGAAAAAACCTTTTCATTTTACTTTCATAAAAGATGTCATCTCGAAGTTTCCAAAAAAAAAAAAAAAAAAATAAAATAAAATGAAAATAAATCATACCGTATACATAATATGATGACTCATTGGAAAAATAATTGTAGCTTCTTGTAATGATAACGCTGCGGCATCTGGTTTATCAAGCATTAGAAAAACCTCAGTTAGCAGTAACCAAATCTGTAATTGCAGCAACCAAGCACGTTGTGGTCCGGGTTTGGGTGTAAATGAACTCAGTGATGAAGCAACTTCAGACAGCGCTTGTTCAATTTTTGATGCTGCCAACGATTGTGCATGCAATGAACTTGAATCTTTGTCTGATAATTCCGTCGTATAAAGTTGAAAAACACTACGTGTTTCACTGCGCTTTTCACTCTGCTGTTCATTGCAATCAACATTTATTTGATTTTCATATAAATCACGCCAAATTTTTAACATCTCTTTAATAGTAATAAGTGATTCTTCAGCACCCACGCTGTGAAGTTGTAAATGCGCTTTTATATACAAAAAATTTGAATTATCAGGATACTCAGCTAAAATTGAATTAACTAAATTTAATGCATCATTATATTGTTTATATGCCGATAACAACAATGCTAATAAATGCAATGATGGGATATGTTCAGCTCGTAAATTCAAAGCTATTTTTACATGAATCATAGCTTCATTTAGTTGTCGATTGATTGCATATTCATATGCTAAATAATATTCAGCTAGATGATCATTTGGATCGTATTGTTGAGCTCTAAAAATTAAAATATAATTAATTTTTGAAAAAAAAAAAAAAAAATAATAATAATAATAATAATAAAATTCATGAGCTATTGGAAAATACTTAATTCACAAAAACTGAAAATTTGAGTATCGTAAAAAATTATGAATCACGTGGAATATAAATGGTGATATTGTACACTATAGGTTTCAGTTTTAAACACTATCAGAATTTTCATTTGACTTGATATTTTTAAAGTTTAAATCGATATCTACATACTTTCTGATAGATGAAATTAGTCACGTTTAGTTTTCTCAAATTTTGATAAAAAATCAGTAAGATTATTTTACTTCGTAGTAGCTCATGATATATAGTTAAAATTAAAATACCAACTTATGGAATGCTTCAAGCGCCTGAGTACTGTGTGCTGCCTTGTCTACTTTTACCATACAACTTCTTGCCAAAATACTATTTCCAATACCAACGTACAAATGACAACGTGATATTAAACCTGATGGATTATTATTTTCTCTTGTAACAGCTTTTTTTGCCCACTCAATTCCCGTAGATATTTTCTCTAAATGCTCGAAACAAATCCGTGCTGCGAGTAAACAAGGCATAACTTTATTTGGCGCTAAACGTGCAACTATCTCCAGTACTGCATATGCATGTGCATACTGTCCTAATTGTATTAAACAAAGTGCATACTGCATCCAAACGTGAGTTTCTTCATGTGAAAATTTCATAGCACGTTTAAATGATTCGTACAATAATTCAACTTGATTCCACTTTACTGTGACAATCGTCAATAAATCATAAACATTAGTTGCTATTTCATGAGCACGAGATTTAGCTTCTTTAAATTCTGGCGATTGACTTAAGACTGCGTCACGCACAGCCATTGCTTCACCAATTAATAAAAGCAAAATTATTTCTTCATTAATATTTCGAGGTACAAACATATTGATGCCCTGATATTTTCGTGGTTTCCATGGAGATTTTTGGGTCTCCATTATGCCATTAGATGTCACATAATTATTCAATTTACGTGTTAATGTATTTGACGTAACCGTGGTGGTGGTGGTTTCAACGACTTCAGGTGCTTTGTAATCTGAATTTGTAATACGTCGTAAAAGTAATTCTGCTAGCTGACGAATTAGGGTTAAGCGTAGACTTTGAGTTGTTGTGGTTTCAACAGCAGATAAAATTGCACGCCAACGATTTATTGAACGTTCAATATTCCCAGATTGAAGATGTAGTAATGGGGCACGTAGTAAAGCAGTTTCAAGAATAGGGCCCATTATTTTTAATGTTATTGGGGGTTGGGGCGAATAGCCACCATTTTGTATTATCTGAGATTTTTCAAGTTCTTGAAAGTAGACTAGAGACAAGTCACCTGAGGTTTCAAAACATTTAGAGATGCGGTCATGATATTCAGATAATTTGTACTTGGATTTCACAGTTGGTAATTGTTTTTCAAGACATAAGCCTTGAATGGCATAAGACTCAGCGATTATACGAAGGCTCCGAGGGGGTAGAGGTTTTTCAGTTAGAGTATGAAGCTCAGCAAGGTCATAGTGGTTCAAGGCCTCAGGGTAAAGTCCCATTGCATAGTGGAGTTTACCGAGAAGAAGGTGTGCATCGAGGACTACTACTGCCTGAAATATAATGATATTTTAGTGATTTAATGTTGTTTTAGATTATTTAGATTTTCGTATTCCACTATAAATTATATAGTATCATCTATTTAATGAATTATTATTTTATGCATATTATAGAAAAAAAAATCAGGGCGTCGGTTGACCCTGCGGGCCAGCCCCAAAACTTCCCGCTGTTTTCGACCTCAAAGAGCTCGAAAATATTAGTGTAAATATATTTTCGAGCTCTTCGAGCTCGAAAATGCTATCACATGCGATTGTTTTTTTATGATCTTTTCAAGCTCTAACAAGTAACCTGTTATGCTGAAGTTTGAAAATTTAAGAATCGAAAATCATCAATGAAGCGGTTTTTAAAATTTAGTTCCTGATTGTGTTCAGTAAAATAAGTGTATTGAGGCAGAAATCAATGTCAGTGATCAAAATCAAGATTTAAATAAGTTTTGACTCATGTAAGAAACAATAAAATATGAAATATCCGATAAAAATATTAAAAACTACGTTTTATCGATTTTTTTGTTGATAATATGATTTAAACTAAAAACCAAGTTCGATGACATTATATCATCAAAAGAAACCATAAAAAAGATGAGTTGGTATGATATCAGGCACATTTTAGTACGTTATATTATGATTTATCCGGAAAAAATAACATAAAATGTTATTTTTTTAACATTTCAACGCCGATATCTTTTGAACTAATCAATCGATTTTGATAGTTGACGTGGCAATCGGCGCGTTTTAGTGAATTCTAGAGCTGATTAAAATTTGAAATCGATCGCGTCAGTCGTTTCGAAAATATTTAGAAAAAACCGTTTTTCACCATTTCTTTCTCCCGCGATAACTCTCGAACGAATTATCCGATTTTGATGTTTGAGGTGACAATCAACGCGTTTTATTGAGTTCTAGAGCTGATTAGATTTTGAAGTCGATCGTATAAGTCGTTTTTGAGAAATCAATAAAAAACTAAAAAAAAAAAATTTTTTTTTTTTCGTAATTCGCAAATATTTTCGAGTCTATTCGATCAAATAATCTGAAATTTTCAGGAAAGTTGATGGCCAACAAGCTTTTTCAATTGCCACCTCAACCGTCCAAATCAATTCATTAGTTCAAAAGTGACAAAGAGTTTACACACACACACACACACACACACACACACACACACACACACACACACACACACACACACACACACACACACACACACACACACACACACACACACACACACACACACACACACACACACACACACACACACACACACACACACACACACACACACACACACACGGACATCATTCTGAAAATAGTCAGAATAGCTTCCTAGGACCTCAAAACGTCGACATCTGATGAAAACTCGATTTTCGAAAATCGGGGTGAAAACAATAACTTCCCGAAATTTTTTAAAATCGTCGATTTTCTTAGCGGGAAGTTAAAAAGAGTGTTTTTTAGACATAATAGAAAAGGCTCACAAATATTAATAATAACAGGCATAAATCGTATACTTGACCGAGTTAAAATTATTCATTTTAATTCTTGTAATGGTACATAAAAATAGCTAAAACTTGATTATAACATTCAAAACTAATAAGAAAATAACATGTATATGGCACAATTATATAATTTATTAATCTGATTCAGCCACATTAGTTTTTAATAGATAGAAGATGTAGTAAAAAAATTATTTCAAGAGACTAAGTGAACTGGATGTAAATTTTTTTTTTAAACATCATAGTTTAATGTGAATTGTTTGAATAGGACTAGTTATATTATGAAAATAAGAAAAATGAATTGTGACATGTCACTCTTAGTAGATAGTTAATAGTAATATAACATTAATATAAGTATACATAATTATATGTACCTGTTTATCTTTTTCATTAGCAGCTAAAACTAAATCATTTTTTGCTTCAATTAATCCTGTTTTAGCTTTTGTGATATTAGCATCAATTGGTGGAATTTCATCCAGAAAACTTTCAAGTTTTCCTTCTCCACTTAAAAAATTTGCTAAACATTCTACAAAAGAGAAGATTACAATAAAATTAATAATAATTAACTAATTAACAGAAACAGACAATTTTTTTTTACTGGGTTAAAAAATATAGATTTATTGTCAATAGAATTTTTTGTGAGATGAATTCTTAGATAGTTGTTTTTTTTTTATTTCAAAATGTTACAATACAAATTTTAATTTTTTTAAGATAATAATGTTCATTTTTCCATTATTACTTCAATAAAGTATTTTTATGTTGCTGCTACAATTATTATTGAAAATAGCTTTTACATAAGTTGAAAAATCATTTTTTATAACTTTATTTACTATTTTTCTAGTTACCATTATCAATAAATATTTATAAAATAACATAGATAATATAAACAAATTATTATTATTATTAACACACTATTTGCTTCTACGAAATTTTTAATAAAGATTACCACAATATGCCTGATTAATTATGACATAATTTTAGTAACTCCAACTCTGATCATTTTTAATTCAAAGACAAATCAAATTAAATTGTATGTTGGTAAATTTGTTTAAAAATAATTGATCAACAGATATATAAAATGTTGCAGCATCATAAAATTGATTTATCTCAATGATCAGTGTATAATTTTTAGTCGACAATAATTTACTCATATAATTAATAACAAATTAATAATTTTATTTCATTGACAACAAAAAAAAAAAAGTACGTACCATTAGATGGATATAATTCTTTTAAATTATTTGCTAACTCTATAACCTTTTTCCAATTCCCTTCACCACGATATTTATCAATCTCACTCTCGATTCTCAAAGTTTGACCTTTTTTACTCGTCATTATTAATAGAATTTGTCAATACCTCACAATAATTGTCGTCGTTTTAAATAAATAGAATAATTTAAATATTACTTTGATATTTCATCGCAATAATTTGACATTGCTAGCTTGACACATAAACTAGAAATGTAACATATAATATGGCGATACTAGAAAAGGATAGGAAAACTATATTCGTGTAATAGAAAAAGATACCAAAATAAGTTGTATATATATTATAATTGTTACGAAATAGGTGGTGGGATTTATGCGCATGTACCAACCTTCTACGCATGTTTTTAAAAGAGCGGGAAATTGAAGTTTTTATGTTAAATATGGAACTGAAACATTAGTAGGGGTAGATATTGATTATATAATAAAAACACCTGGTCACAAAATGAAACTATATTGTTTTTAGATGTTTACTCTATTTCTGTATACAAAACATTACCTAAATAAATTTATCGAGCAACTTAAAAAAAAAATTTTTTTATTGGTATTTATCGTCGACTGTTTTTGTTTAAGCTGTTAATTTTTTTTATTTGTTTTTGAATAATGCAAGGTTATACGATAACTGGAAGAATTGGTGAAGGTGCTCATGGTTTAGTTTTACGAGGTATACATTGTGAGAGTGGTAAAGAAGTGGCATTAAAACGTATTATGATGAAAAAAATTGATGATGAAATACCTGTATCGATAATTCGTGAAATAAAAAGCTTACAAGAATTAAATCACCCATATGTAATTAATTATTATCGTTATTTTTAAACTATTATTTTTATGAGCATATATACAAATGCATATTTCATATGATAAACTAACTATAAAATCATATTTTGTAAATTTCAGATAATAAAGTTACTAGATGCATTTCCATCGGGTTATGATTTTATAATGATATTTGATTATATGCCATCTGGATTATGGGAATTATTAAGGGACAATGATAGGCCATTGACGGTGCCACAAATTAAAATTTATTTTAAAATGCTCTTAGAGGGCACACGTTATATGCACAAAAATAATTTTATGCATCGGGTAAAAGATATGAAAGGAATCAACTTTAAAAAAACAAAAGAAATTTAGAGTTCAAAACCGTAATTTTTTTTACAATAGGATCTTAAACCAGCAAATTTATTAATAAATAATGATGGAATATTAAAAATAGCTGATTTTGGATTAACAAGATTGATGTATGATGACAGTACACATCCATATTCACATCAAGTGGCTACAAGATGGTATCGTGCCCCAGAATTATTGTATGGATCGAAAATTTATACGTCTGCCATTGATATGTGGTCAGTTGGTTGTATATTTGCAGAAATGATTAATAGCTCGCCGTTATTTCCGGTAAGAAAACATGTAGGGATACATTCAAAAATCTTTACAACAAAAAAACTAATTTGATTCAAAAAGAATTTTCATGAGGGTATCATTATGGAGAAAATAAAATTTTTTGGATCAAGAATATTTTTTTCTTAAAATTCCTATTTTTGGTTAAGGAAAATTTTTTTTTGATTGATACATTTAAATTCTTGATCCAAGTATATAATTAGGTTAAATTAAAAAAAAAAAAAAACAAAATTGCTTGGAAATCCTCAAATTCTTGTTCCAACTGTATTGTTGACTTAAATCAAGAGTGGTAAGAACTCAGTCCAAGAATATCAGTCTCTTTCCTGCTTGAAAAAACGATAGCTATTTATAACTGTATGCATAAAGCATATACTTGACTACAACATTTTTTCATAGAACCCATTCATTTTCATAAAATCTCTATGAGCATTCATGAGAATCTATTAGATTCTATGAGATTTTTTTAACAGAGTTTGTTTTTAGATACCCCCACCTGACTTGGCACAAGAATATCGTGACTTTAGCTAAATATTGATATAATTTCGTTCAAAATATTATAACTCTTGATTAGAGGATAAGTTTTCTTCGACTAAGATTAAAATACTTAAATGAAGAATTTTTAATTTTTGATGCAAGTGAACATTTTTTCGAATTAAAAAAACAGAACACTAAAAAAATGATATATTTATAGTTAAGATATTTTCTTTAATACAAATAAATGGTAGAATTAATTATGGAGAATTAGATTTTCGTTCATTATGAATAAACAATACATTCATTTCAAATAATCAAATATTCTTGGCACAACTCAACATATATTAATAGTTAAGATACCAGTATTTAAGCCTAACATTAACTTATTAATTACTAATATCCTTCACTGTTAGCGCAACATTAAATACATTAATAGTTAAGATATTGATACTTGAATGAAGAAGTAGAAATCTTAAATTGCATAATATGGTACACTGATAGAAAAAATATCTTGATTCAAGAGAAATTTTTTCTTTAAAATATGATTATTGTTTCGAAATTTTTAATTGTTTTAATTCAAGAAATAAGTTCTTGAACCAAAAAATTGAAATTCTCAAATAGAGAAAAAAAATTCTTTATTTGAGAATTTTATTCGTCCATGAAACCTTTTTTGTTTTAAAACAAAATACTGATATATTTCGCTTAATATCCCGGATTAAAAACTCCGATTGAATCTGATTGAAACTCAATCAGAATTCTATCAGTTTCAATCGGAAACGAATTTCCAATCAGAAATGTTCGGGAGCGTTTGAGGCCTCCGATTGAATTTCAATCAGATTCAATCAGAAAATAATAATTTTAATTTTCAATTATTTTCCGATTGAATCTGATTAAATCCGATTGAAATATCTCAATCAGTTTCAATCAGATTCAATCGGAAAATAATAATTTTTTTAAAATTATTTTCCGATTGAAACCGATTAAAACTGATTGAAAAAAATTCAATCAGATTCAATCGGAAAATAATAATTTATTTCTCGATTTTATCCCGATTGACCAATTTTTGATTTCTCCGTGTAGAATGTTCTAATTGATTTTAAACTATCTTCCTGATGAGCTAGATATATAGCTAAAGTCCTTAGTAAAAATGAAACGAGGCACTGGCTAGCGTCTCGCTAGCGTCGCTAGAATCAATGCTAACGGTAGATGACAAACGAAGCGGCCCTCGTTTATTTTTAATAGGGGTGTGCGTATTATCTATGAGATACGAGTAGTTTAACATTAGACAGTATAAAAATTGTAAGCTTAATATAGTATAAATCCTTTTTACTCTAGAATGTTCTACTGATTGTATCTTATAAACAGTGCACTTTAGCAATAACACCCTGTTTAAAAAATCTCATAGATTCTCATACATTCCCATAGAGATTTTATGAGAATGAATGAGTTCTATGAGGAGTGCTATATGGTTAAGTATAGGGCCTTATACATACAGCGATAAGAATCTCTCAGATTTTTTTAGCAGGGAAGTATAATAAACAATTCCGTAGAGGACTAAATTTTCTAAAAGATGGACGCTATGCATCTTTTTCGTACGATGAGCCGTTTTTTTTCACTATTAACAAAATTATATGAAACAAGTGAAAAATAGACTTTCGGAGCAGATAGAATCGACATAGACCGAGTTAGAGCAATTTCTTTTATAGACTTTCAAATTCAACAAATTCTCTGCAAATTGAAACTGATTTCAAAACGATAGCTTAAAATTTGGCTAAGTTATAGCAATTTAAAAAAAATGTTATTCAATTAACATACTTTTTAAATGGAAAAATTTGATACTCGAGAGAAAGTACTTTAAATTAAATTTAAGAGTAGAAATTTTTAGGGAATTTTTTTCTCAATATAAACAACAAAATTTTCTTGTGTCGGCTAGAAAAAAAAAATTTCGTTTCAAACGAAGCGGATTCAATTAGAAAATAATAATTCATTTATCGAATATTTTCTGATTAAATTCGACAGACAATTTTCAATCAGTTTCAATCGGATTCAATCGGAAAATAATAATTCAGATAGTATTGATAATTATTAAAATTTGGGCAGATATGAATTTCATTTATCATTAATTCAGCAATTTTTAAAATATCCGAATATAGAATTTTATCTGTCTTTCCAATTTAATCAATTTTATAAAAAGTTAAAACAAGGATTTTTCAGGATTATATAAAAACTTTTTTTGAAAAAACTGTATTGATTGAGTTTAAAACTATCACGAAAATAAAAGGAAACATCAATAAAAAATTATATATATAATAAGTTGGTTAAAAAAAAAAAAATTTTTTTTTTTGGTATCCAAAAATTGAAAGTCTACCTAAAAATAAAAATTTCGGTACCAATCCAAGCTCTTAATAATAATACTACGGTTTGCGTCAATCAATTTTTCTATTTTCTATTTAAATAACACGGGAAAAAAACGTTTTATTTTTTAGAATTTTCTAACTTACAAGCCAATTAACGAATTATTATGCACGATAGATATTTTTGTAGGATATTGAATGCTCTACAACAAAAGTCTTATCATTTTTTGATAAATCTAACTGTTCAAAAGTTATTTGAGCTTAAAGTCAAATTTATAGAAAATTTTGAGATCTTCTTACTTTTCCGGCGAAACTATCAGTTTTATCAGAAAATCTCATAGAAACTTTTTTGTAGGTAATTTCATTTCTCAAACATTATTATAAATAAAGTTTTTCAAAATTTCGCTTTTTTTTTCTAGTTATTTTCATTTCAATGTCAAGCTCTTAAAAAAATATTTTTCTGATTGACTTTTTATAAATTCTAAAATATATTTTTTGTATTTTAACTTATATTTTTTAAATAAATTTTTTTCATGGGGGTGTTTAACGCAAGGATTTTCATATGCTACAAGTAATAGAAAAAAAAGTTGCTTGAACCAAGAGAAAAATTTCTTAGGAGAAAAGATATATATAGAGGAGAGGAAATTTACCAGTCCTAGGCAATAGCAGTGGGAGTAGTTCGGTGCTCGCCTCTAGATAGCGCCTACCACTTGTGAAGTGTCCCTGGTAAGAAACGTAGTTCAGACATATTATATTCCAGACTTGGAAGCAATTCTGACACGAGCACTCCTCTGTTCTTTGACAGAGTGACAAGTGCCATTTTTGGTGGTAATATAGTATATCCTATATTACTTCATGACATGAAATCTAATTATTAACATAGATTCAACGTAGATTTTAATATATTTGATTTTTTAATTTTTTACCATTTAATAATATATAAAATTATTTTTTCCCGGGAATCGGTAATTTTTGATTAATTTACAATCGAAACCTTCTGGAAGTATCTGATTAAATCCGATTAAAACTGATTGAAAGTCAATCAGAAATTTCCGATTGAATCCGATTGAAACTGATTGAATGTCAATCAGAAATTTCCGATTAAATCTGATAGGACGTTTTCAATCAGTTTCAATCGGAGTTTTTAATCAGGGAAGAATTTCTCGCTCTTGAATTAAGATAGGCAAAATGTAGGTTTAAGACATTACCGACTTGTTTCGAAAATGGCGTGATTTTTAAATCAACCCTGATAGCCACCCTAACCATAAGTTAACTACAAGCTACTGCCGTATTCTAAAAGATAACTTAAAGGTAAGTGTTGGAGAGCAAGCAGTTACCTTTAAGTTGATAGTAAATTGTCTGGAACTTTCTATTCAATTTGACTACACGTATTAACATCAGATAATGACGTTAAGTTGATTGAAAGTTTGACTTCAAATTGACGGCAAGTTTTTCTAGTAAGGTACGTTCGAGCTACTGCCGTATTCTGAAGCCAACTTAAAAGAAAATATTATCCAGCCAAGATTTGCCAGAAACTTTCTCGTTAAGTTGGCCGTAAATGTTCACTGCAAAACTTGTAGAGCAGTGCTGCCAGAACTTGCGATATTTTTACCCCCTCCTGAGGTGAAATAGCATTGAGTGTAATGGCAGGAGGGGGTAAAAATATCGCACGTTCTGGCAGTACTCTTGTAGAGCAATGTCTGGTTATCAGGGAAGATATCAATTTACTCAGCTTGAAAAAAAACTTTCTTTTAACTTCCCGCTTAGAAGATCGATGATTTTCAAAAATTTCGGGAAGTTATTGTTTTCACCCCGATTGTCGAAAATCGAGTTTTCATCAGATGTCGACGTTTTGAGGCCCTAGGAAGCTGTCCTGACTATTTTCAGAATGATGTCCGAGTGTCTGTATGTATGTGTGTGTGTGTGCATGTATGTGTGTGAATGGTTTATAACTTTTTAACTAATGAATCGGTTTGGATGTTTAAGGCGGCAATCGAAAGAGCTTGTTGACCGTCAACTTTCCTGAAAATTTCAGATCATTTGATCAAGTAGACTCGAAAATATTGGCGAATTACGAAAAAATACAAATTTTTTTTTTAGTTTTTTATTGATTTCTCAGAAACGAATTGAACGATCGACTTCAAAATCTAATCAGCTCTGGAACTCAATAAAACGCGTCGAATGCCGCCTTAACCATCTCAATCAGTTAATGTGTTCGAGAGATATCGTTGGAGAAAGAAATGGTAAAAAACGTTTTTTTTTTTTTTTTTTTTTCAAATATCTTCAAGATGGCTGAATCGATCGCATTCAAATTCTAATCAGCTCTAGAATTTAATAAAACGCGCCTATTGCAACGTCGAAATCGGTTAATTAGTTCAAAAGATATCAGCGTTGAAAAGTTAAAAAAATAACATTCTGTTATTTTTTCCAGATAAATCAAAATGTACTGTACTAGAATGCTAAAATCTTACAATCTTTCCCTATTTATGGTCTCTTTTGATCATCATGTAATGTCATCAAACTTGTTCTTCAGTTTAAACTGTATTATCAACGCGAAAAAATCGAAAAAACACAGTTTTTAATAATTTTCTCGGATATTTTATATATTATTGCTCTCACCTAAGTCAAAACTCATTCAAATCTTGATTTCGATCACTGATATTGATTTATGACTCAACACATTTAGTTTATTGAACATAATCGGAAATTAAAATTTAAAAACCGCTTGTTCATTAATGATTTTTGATTCTTAAACTTTTAAACTTTAGCATAAAACGTAACTTGTTAGAGTTTGAAGAGCTCACAAAAAAACAATTGCATGCAATAGGATTTTTGAGCTCGAAAATATAGTCACATTAATAATTTCGAGCTCCTTGAGCAATAAGTTATTAATCAATGTTTAGGCAAGTTGAGTTGAGTTTGAGCAGCCTGAAGAGCATCAGTAGCTATATTGGAGTGCTTGAAGTGTCCTACGATAGCATTCACTTTATGGAGACATTCACTAATATTACACGACTCATGATGCGAAGCATCAGAGAGTGCTTTACGATCGAAACATTTTTTTCGTCTCACTTCGGCAACTATTTGAATTATTATACCTTTATTGATTTACGGAATTAAGATAAGTTGCACACCATTTTGAAAATAATTTAATGGAGATTAATTCCATACTTTTCAAAAATTTATTTAGTTCAATAAAAACGGAAAAAACATCAAAATAGTTTAAAAAAATTTCCTGTTCGTCAAGTATGAAATCTGTAGACACGATAACTTGCGAAAAAATCCAGTAATTGAAAGAAATTTTTTTTTTTTTAATTCTTTGAAAGAATTGTAGATCACCTATTGAAAATGGCTAGGTAATTCAGTCTCGTTTAATTACAATTAAGAAAAGAATAAAAAGGCTGTATAACTATACACATATATATCTATGTAAAATTAACATGGATAGTGATATATCTATACATTATACGTACATTTATTCCACTAGGGGCGCTTGCACATTACCGTCCTAGTACAGCTTTTTTTTTTGTGTTATTGCTAATTGGTAAGCCTGAATTTTTTCGATTCAATTATTTTTTAACTTCCCGCTAAGAAAATCGACGATTTTAAAAAATTTCGGGAAGTTATTGTTTTCACCCCGATTTTCGAAAATCGAGTTTTCATCAGATGTCGACGTTTTGAGGTCCTAGGAAGCTATTCTGACTATTTTCAGAATGATGTCCGTGTGTGTGTGTGTGTGTGTGTGTGTGTGTGTGTGTGTGTGTGTGTGTGTGTGTGTGTGTGTGTGTGTGTGTGTGTAAACTCTTTGTCACTTTTGAACTAATGAATTGATTTGGACGGTTGAGGTGGCAATTGAAAAAGCTTGTTGGCCATCAACTTTCCTGAAAATTTCAGATTATTTGATCGAATAGACTCGAAAATATTTGCGAATTACGAAAAAAAAAAAATTTTTTTTTTTAGTTTTTTATTGATTTCTCAAAAACGACTTATACGATCGACTTCAAAATCTAATCAGCTCTAGAACTCAATAAAACGCGTTGATTGTCACCTCAAACATCAAAATCGGATAATTCGTTCGAGAGTTATCGCGGGAGAAAGAAATGGTGAAAAACGGTTTTTTCTAAATATTTTCGAAACGACTGACGCGATCGATTTCAAATTTTAATCAGCTCTAGAATTCACTAAAACGCGCCGATTGCCACGTCAACTATCAAAATCGATTGATTAGTTCAAAAGATATCGGCGTTGAAATGTTAAAAAAATAACATTTTATGTTATTTTTTCCGGGTAAATCATAATATAACGTACTAAAATGTGCCTGATATCATACCAACTCATCTTTTTTATGGTTTCTTTTGATGATATAATGTCATCGAACTTGGTTTTTAGTTTAAATCATATTATCAACAAAAAAATCGATAAAACGTAGTTTTTAATATTTTTATCGGATATTTCATATTTTATTGTTTCTTACATGAGTCAAAACTTATTTAAATCTTGATTTTGATCACTGACATTGATTTCTGCCTCAATACACTTATTTTACTGAACATAATCAGGAACTAAATTTTAATAACCGCTTCATTGATGATTTTCGATTCTTAAATTTTCAAACTTTATCAAATTTATTTTATTAAAATAAAAATATCATATTTCAAATATAAACTAATGTGAAAAATTCTATAAAATATTAAAACTAGACAAGTTTTTGAAAGTTAGTGAATTAAAAAAATACAATGAGTGTGTAAACTTTATTTAAAGTATACTCCTTTTTTACTCTCATTAAATATAAACTTTAATTTATTTAATGAATTTTAGTGGTAAAAAAAAAAATTTATTAATTAAATTACCTGTTCACTAATATTGACTTTTTCAAATTTTTGTCTTATATAAACTTTATAGTCAGTTTCCATAGGGGATTTTGAGTAGGATCGGTTCTATTTTTAATATTTATAAGAAAAAAATTAAAAAATTGCGTACTCTCTTGCTGTAATATGGCTTTTTGGACACTCGGGCTCGTTTTCTTCGAATCGGAGAAGAATCTGAATTTGAATCGTCTCCACTTCTTGAAGTAAATTTCAAAATAATTAACACAATATTTTAATAATATTAAATTATAAATCAAAAAGTATTATCCGAACTGATTCAAATAATTTTAGCGTATTCAATTTAAACAATGTAAAATCAAGTATACCTAGAATCAGAATCACCGGAGTCGAGGTGTTCAGTTTGATTACTTGATTCTAATTTATCTGCATGTTTATTTTTTAGATGGTATAGCGCAATGCTGAAGTTTTTCTTGTATTATAACGATTTGGACAGTATTTACATTCAGCTTCAAAACTACTAATCGGGGTAAAATGTTTTCAAACATATGACATATTTTTTTGATTCATTATAATAACAAAAAATAATTATGAACTATCTACTTCAAATATGTACATATAATTTAAATCAAAGTAAATAAGAAAGCGATGCTAGCGTACTCTGCTGCCAGAAGAGTTCATTTTTTTATTTAAAAAAATCGCGCGTAATTTAAAACAAGAAAATTAAAATATTTGAATTCAGATTTTAGAATAATGAATTTATTAAAACTATATAATTATTTTCATTGTGATGAAATATTATGAAGAGAAAACTTTAATTTAGTAATTTAAATAAATTTAATCAATTGATAAATATTGACCGATTAACCAGTTAATTGGTTAATTGGTTAACCAGTTAACTAATTTAACCGATTAACCGGTTATCTAAGTTAGCCGATTAATTTAAATTAGCTAGCTAGCTGATGAACTAATTAACCTGGTTAAACTTTCTGGCCGGTTTAATCGGCCAAATTGTACAGCACTACTATTTGAAGAAAGTGAACGTATTTTAATCAATAATAAAACTGTCACATTTATTATATTGCACACCTCAAGCGCGAAAGCGCTGAGGGTGCTTTATGATCGCTTTAAATTTTTTTATTATTTTTATAATTTTAATAAAATAATATAAAAGACATTTATTAATGTAAAATAACTATAGAAAAGGATATAATCATATAGTAAAATTAAAACTAATAACCATAGTTTTTTAATCATTATTTAATATCAGATTCGTATTTCACTCTGATTCTCTTTTTGAAATCATTGCGTATCCTTTTCGCGAAAGGTGGGCTTTTTTTATTGGTCTCAATATATTATTAAGATTCACTTTTCGTATTTTTTTATTTAACTGAAAACACTATAGTATACAATTATAAATAATTATCGCACTGGCACTGATTAATAAAAATGAATGCTGATATACGCAACCCTAGCGGTTTCACTGCGACGGTGAAAACACGGTCGAATCACGGTGTTTTTACCGTGAAAACACGCCTTCCGTGTTCTGACAGTGAACCGGCGGAGATTTGACGGTGAATTTACGCTAAAACCACGGTGATTTCTGTGCAGTCACGCTACTATGTTCGTCCGTGTCCCCACTATGTTTTCACGGTATTTTAAGGGTGTTTCGAAAGCGAGTTCACAGTTTTCTGACCGTAAATTTCCAGTATTCTCATGGTGGCTTCACAGTGGTTTGCAGTAATTTTCACGGTGAGCTCATGGTGGGCCCACGGTGGCCTCACAGTATTTTCGCGTCGATTTTTCAGCGTTTTCACTGTGGTAGTTCGGTATTTCCTCGTTGTTTTCACGATGATTTCATGGTTTCTCCATCATTCATATATATTTTTGCCCCACTTCTATATAATTACCATATTTTTTTCTTATAGTTTCCAAATCTCTGTCAATCATATTTTCTTATTTACTCAGTATTTTTGATAATTATCTTTTCTAAAATGTATTGTTATTTTATTAAAATGAACAAAGCCTATCATTTTAAGTTATCTTATCAATATAAGTACACAGAAAAACGGAATTTCTTGGCGCCAAAAAGTTGCACTTACCCTAAGAAAATTTTGATTTGCCCTAAAAAAATTTTTGCATAATAAATTGAAAACAAAAATTTTCTTGGGCGAGAAAGAATTTTCTTAATTCAAGAAAAAATTTTTTTCGGCGAAAACAAATTGTTTTTGCGTCAAAAAAATTTTCCAGTCCCAAAGTAAATTTTGTTTATATTCTATAATGCAAAATTTTATATAATTGAGTTCTAGCAAATTCTAATTAATAACAATTTCTGAGTAAATATGCTGTGCAGGTATGTGAATCGTTACATTTTGTAATATACTTTAGATATGACTAAATAATGTAGCATTATTCGAAAAAAATGATTTTACAATGATTCATAAATCTTATAAAGTCTATGAAATTTTTCAATTGACCGCATCCATAAATGTTATAAAGTACACAAACTTTTTTAAAATTTTTGAAAATAAGCTAACAAGACCATTAGTGAGATAGTTAAGGGCATTTTGATGTATCAATAATGAATTTAGTTATAAAAAACTGAGATATTAATTTTAAAATATTGTATGGTTAAGTTTGAAAAATTTTAACTTCTCATTTACATGATTTACCAAAAAAAGTATTTATTGCCCCGCTACTACTGGGTATACCGTTATTGGTCTCGTTACACTATAAACAATTATATAATTGAATGTAATACAAATCAGAAAGTCAATCATTTATTAGATATTTTAAATTTTCTAAAGTTCATTTGTGTTTATATGAATACAATTAATCCGTATTCTCAAGTTTGTGATTCGGCACAGTGGATAGCAGATCAGACTTTGAATGCGCAGGCGATGGACTCGATCCTCCGAGTCGGCTTTATTTTTTTTTCGCTATAAAATTTATGGACACACCATGGAACGATGGACTCACCATGGATATACGGTGAATTCACGGTTAAAACACTGTCAAGCCATCGGAAAGCCATTGTAAACTCACCATGAAGATCGCTGAAAACCACTGTGGAGCCACCGTAAAACCACCGTGAGATTACTATGACCTCACGGTTGAAACACCGTGGAAACACTCTTTAAATGCAATGGAAACGCGGTCGGAATACAGTGGCGTGACTGCACGAAAAATACTGTAATTCCACTGCATTAGAACCACATTTTTACAGTCGTTCCACGGTGTTTTTACTGTGAGGTCACCGTGGCGCTAAAACCGCAAGGGTTAATCTTTTAGATGGGTGGGCAGTTTCTTTTTGTTTTAATTTCATTATTTTCTGCTGGCGTGTGTGAGCGTCCTTGGGATATCTTAACAATAAGTTTGATATTTTAACTATTAAGATATTATATTTGCGGGAAATTTAGGTAGTTTTATTATTTAAAAACATTGGTTTTAATATACTGTAAAAAGAGCGGTGTTAAAAATGGACTCATTTTAACTCCTCCCGGTGTAAAAGTGAAACTACACCGGTATAGGAGGAGTAATTCACCGGTGTTAAAAATACCAGTGTAAAAGCGGGGTAACTGGTGTAAAAGCGTCCGCTTGGAGTTTTAATTTTAAAGATTATAAAACACAACAAATGTCAGTTCTTTATGAAAGTTAATAAAAAATATGATTCATTAACAAGTATAAGTGGTCGAGTAAGTAAAAATATTCACAAAGTAAAATATTTTTTCTCGCCTCCGGGCGGAAAGCGTCAACTTTCGTCCCTCGATGCAAAACGAAGTTGCCGCTTTCCGCCTCCGTCGACGAGAAAAATAGTATACACTCCTCGGGAAGTAAATAAGAAAGCCTCAGATCGCATGTAATTGGGTGTCTTCTCAGGGAGGCAGGGGAAGAAACCACGTCCCCTCTTGACCAACTGTGGTATGTCGACCAATACATGGAATTGGTACGATGGGGGGCCCATTCCAAGCCCCACTTCGACCAAGAGTTTCTTTATTTCCTGAGAAGGTAGGAGTGCATGGGCCCATTTGAGGTCGGACTCGTAGTGGCTGTTGGTTCGGTACCCACATGCAAAGGATCTCTGATCCTAAGGGTTATAACATCCGCCAATATTGAGCTTGCTCAATGTTTCGCTTTTATAATACTATGGTGGAAGATAGGGGATTTGCGCAGCGCGAGTATGCCCAAAAGGGCGAGGTCTCGGCTTCCGGTTGGCGGAGGTGAACTTAGGTTCCGTTACATGTGATCTGAGACATTTCTTACTTTACTTCCCTAGGTGTGTAATATACTATAATATCGGTAAAGAATATCTACACCGGTGGCGGCGTTATCTTTCACATCGCTTTCGGTGTTGAAATTTAACACCGCCGATTTTAACGCCTGCACTGCTTGGACTTACCCCGGTGATTTTTTACAGCGTGGTATCGCAGTTCTTATTGAAAGTAACCAAAATATCTATTCAATATTAAATGATACTTAATTGAATAGAATCGATTACTCAAATATATAATCTATTTGTATTCAATACTCTAAAATTTTGTCACTGTTTAAATGCTGACTATATATATTTATTATTAATAATATATCTTCAACATAAATAAGATCTTATTTAAAAGCATTAAATTCATCAATAAATTTAATATAAAGAAGTTGTGTTTCCACGAATGACTTAAAAAAAGAATTTAATTACGAAGAAAACAAATTTCTTCATTCATGTTAAATTTTTTTTTCGTGTAATTTTAGGGTGAAACAGATATTGAACAATTAGCAATTGTTCTAAAACAGTTGGGTTCACCGACACCAGAATCATGGCCTGAATTAACATCCTTACCTGATTACAATAAAATTACTTTTCCGTATCAAACAAGTATTCCATGGGAACAAATTGTTCCTGAGGCATCATCTGAAGCCTTAGATATTATACGTTCCCTTCTGATCTACAATTCATCCAAACGGTTAACTGCTGAAGAGGTAATATTATGAACTTACCCTTCTTTCATTTTTTTTTTTTAATTAAATGCGTGTATATTTTCTTTTTCTTCTAGATATTAAAACATAACTATTTTTATGTATCTCCTTTTCCTTGTGATGTTAAACAGTTATCAAAGCCAACATATAATCATAGAAATCAATTTAAAACAGAAGAAATTGATTGTAATATTAAGTCAACTGAATTATTTGCTGATTTGATAAAAATTATGTGATAAAAAGAAGTTTTTTTGGTAGAAAATATAAATTTCTCAACGCCATATGCTATAAAAAATACAGACTTGAATTCGTCCGACGTTAGATTTTATGTCGTTTAATTTAACTATAAAAAATGTCATCTGTCAGCGAGTTTTCCTCATAAAAAATAAAGTTATTTTAAAATAAGAAAAATTTAATAAAGTGTGTAAACATTTTCGTATAAAAAAATCTGAAAACCGCCTGATCCTGCGGGCCAGCCCCAAAACTTTCCGCTGTTTTCGAGCTCAGGGAACTCGAAAATATTATAATTTATAAATTTTTGAGCTCGAAGGGCTCAAAAATCAGTTAGACCGGTAAAACAAGCCTTCACTGAAAAATAAATAATTTTTGTCCGACGATATCTTTGGAACGAAGCACTCGATTTCAACGTTCTTGGTGGCAATCGAGAGGGCTCACCAATACTTAAAACTGATTACATTTTGAGGCGAATCGGGCAAGTGGTTTATAAGTTATACGCAAAAAACCTAAAAGAAAAAAGATTTTTCAATTTTTATTTTTTGTATAGCTTGTAAACTACATCACCGATCGACTCCAAAATCTAACCAATATTAAGACTTGGTGATCCCGTCGGATTGCCACCAAAAAAGCTCAAATCGGTTGATTCGTTCCAAAGATATCGTCGGACATACAGAGTTTACACACAGACATACACGCACGCGCGGGCGCGCGATATCTGATAAAAATACGATTTTCGAAAATTGGGGTGAAAACAATAACTTCCTGAATTTTTTGAAAATCATCGATTTTCTTAGCGGGAAATTAAAAATTTTTTCAATTTTTATTTTTTGCATAACTTGTAAACTACATGACCGATCGACTCCAAAATCTAACCAATTTTAAGTCTTGGTGAGCCCTTTCGATTGCCACAAAGAACGTTCAAATCGTACATACATACATACACTCGGACGTCCATCCAGAAATAGTCAGAATAGCTTCCTAGGACCTTGAAACGTCGACATCTGATGAAAACTCGATTTTCGAAAATCGGACCGAAACCAATTACTTTCCTATTTTTGAAAATTTGCAATTTTCATAGCGGGAAATTGAAAAAATAAATTAAAGTTTATTTAACAATAAGCTTTAACATGATTGTAATTAAATCCTATGATAATAAATTTTTTTTATTCAAAAGTTATTTAATGATAAATTAATGAAACTGAATTTTATTCATTTATAAATTTCGGAATGGTTACTAATTTGAACCTATTAGTTACTCTAAAAATTAATTAGCGAAATTCACTGCGAATCACTGGATAATTACTATTTCTTCAGCTATAAATATACCATTAATTCAACCAGTGGTATGCTTGTAGCTCGTTCCCAGTGTATATTCACTAATTCGCAGTGAATTTTACTAATTCATTTTTAGAGAGTAACTGAATCTTAGAATTCAAAATTAACTAAAAGAGCGAGTGGGAAGAAGTATTCTCCCCGAAAATAAATTTTTTCAGGTCAAGAAAAATTTGAAATTTTTTCACAGAGAAAAAAATATATCTCAGAACTATATTGTATAATTACAGTAACAATGCTCATTACTTATCTACTAGATTGTTACTTCAACGATGTACTGTATCTTTCTGACAACAATCAAAAATAGTCAAACCGGGTTTTTTTTTCCAGTAACATTTTTTGTCCTCGTTATTTATATTATTTCGAACAACTACAATATTTTAAAACGTTTCAAATTTGTACACCTCAGCATGTATCTGAAATTCTTATTTTGGACTAAGTGTATAGTTATTTTCAAAAATAGGATTTTTTCTCCCACTACTTGGCTATGATGAAGTTCATGGATTTGCAATACAACTAACTTGCATACGCAGTGATGACTTGATTGTACAAAACTGGTGGGACAAAAGATCATTCTTTTACGGACTCCAATATAGCTATATACACACCTAATGTCATTAACATTAATATAATTTAATCATGACTAATTGTAATTACTCACAATCTCAGCTTTTTATTGTGGATTTGGTATGTAATTATGTATGTACAATTTTTTATTCATATTAATTTAGTTCATAAGATTAATTATTTTTGCAATTATATTTTTAGGTTAGGATTTCATTAAACTGTTTCTCAACATCTGTGGCTGTCAGGATTAATGATAATGATAAAAGAATTCAAATAATCGATAACAGTAAGGGTATTAATTATCAAGATTTAGAAAATTTTGGAATAAATTATAAAAAAATTCATAATATCGACGCTAATATTAATGAAATTGTTTTTAAAATGCATCAAATACCTTTAATAATTTTTATGACGAAGTCCGAAAATTCACAATACTCATATGCAAAAGTATGAAAAAAATATGATTCCTAATATTAATTAAAGAAACGATTTGTTACTTGATTACAAATGTTTTGATTTCTAAATCCATCACTTGTGTTTTTTTGTCTACAGATTTTTAAATTTGGTCGCGCGTTGAAAGTCAAAAAAATTTTGGATCGTCCTATAAATGGAACAACTACAACGATTTATTTTGGCAAGAATGTATACGAACGTGGATTTTTAAATCGACAAAATTTTAAAGAAATACTTGAAAATTTTGCTTTAGATTATCCTCAGGTGATTAAAATATATTTTTTTTTTCGCCTCCGGGCGAAAACCGTCAACTTTCGCCCCGCTGTGCAAAACTAAGTTGCCGCTTTCCACCTCCGTCGAGGAGAAAAATAGTATACGCACCTTGGGTAGTAAATGAGAAAGCCTCAGATCATACGTTTGTTGACCTCGGCTTCACTTCGGCCAACAATTACATACACATACAATCTAAGACATTTCTTACTCTACTGCCCTAGGTGTGTAATATACTATTAATCTTTTAAACGATATTTTCCGTATAGGTTTCATTCACCATGCGTGATGATGTTAGACAAAAAATTATTATGGGCATAAAAAAAAAATCCTCGGATCAATTGCAGAAATATAAAATTGTTAAAAAATCCAAAAATTCCACAGCAAATTTGT
Source organism: Microplitis demolitor (assembly GCF_026212275.2). Classification (NCBI taxonomy): domain Eukaryota; kingdom Metazoa; phylum Arthropoda; class Insecta; order Hymenoptera; family Braconidae; genus Microplitis; species Microplitis demolitor. The sequence goes on along the minus strand of NC_068554.1, from coordinate 7,603,659 downwards.
TTAATTTTAAATTGAATAACACTTATCCTAAAAACAATATAAATGCAATTATTGATGCGTTGTTCCATAAAAAAATAACTGAGAGTACAGAGATTGATATGGATAAGCAAACAATACCGTCATCTGAAGATGATCAATTGAAATTTGACAATCAAATTAACTATAATAAAAAAATGACTATTCCGATGGAAGTGTCATGTGATTTAAATAATATTAGTGGTGAATGGTCTGACTGGATTTTAAATTCTCCCAATGATTATTCATATTCGATTAATAATGATGAAAAATATCTTAAAAATTATTGTAATTCAGAAAAACAATGTTATAGTTTTTTGCCACAAAAATTAAATAAAATATTACGAGCTGGTGGCCAACGTCTATTCAATCATCAGTTGAGCAATGGATACGACAATGAACATAACTTCAGTTTTCATTCATGTCATCGAAAAAATTTCGATAATGTAAGGATTTGTAAAAATAAAAGGATATTTTCCGAAATAACTATAGACAAACATTCATTACAACAAATTAAGGTAATTAAATTTATAAAAATATATTTTCACGTTAAATTTATAATGAACTAAAAGTCAACTAAGTATTAGTTGATAAAATAAGATCAGCAATCGGCAAAATTTGCCGAAGATAAAGAATCAGCGAAAAAAAAAAAATTTGAATGAGGCCGAACAACGGAAAATACGTTATTTACAGTAAAGTTACTGTAGACACTGTACTTTTTACAAGTAAAGTACAGTAGAAATATAAAAAAACACGCTTTCTATGGTATAACATCGTATTTCACAGCATTTCCTTAATTTCCTTTTCATCATAAGATACCAGAATAAGCACCATAAAATCGTCCTATCACTGTATTTTGCATAGTTTTTAAAAAGTCAACTTTTGAAAATTTTGTATCACAAAATTGAAATTCAAATGAAAAACTGATATTAATTATTTTCTAGGTGTTGAGGCAAGTTAATTTTGAGTATATTGCTGGCGTAGTTGAGCAAAATAATGAAAGATTGCTGATTTTAATTGATCAACATGCTATGGATGAACGTATTCGTTATGAGAATCTATTGGAAGGTATGATATATGAATCGGTGTAATCACAATTTTTAATCTTAAAAAAAATCAAAGATTTTCGAAAAATTCGGGAAGTCATTGTTTTCATCCTGACTTGCGAAAATCGAGTTTTCATTAGGTGTCCGCGTTTCGAGGTTCTACACGGAGAAAAAAAACGGTCTATCAGTTGACTCTGCGGGCCAGCCCCAAAACTTCTCGCTGTTTTCAAGCTCCTTGAGTTCGGAAAATTATGGTGAATACATTTTCGAGCTCTTCGAGCTCGAAAATACTTTTGTATGCCTACGTTTTTGAAAAAAAAAAACGTTTTTTACCATTTTTTCTCCAACGTATCTCTTCGAACGAATTAACCATTGAAACGGTTAAGGTGAAAATCGACGCGTTTTATTCAGTTCTACAGCTGATCAGATTTTTAAATTGATTTATGTAGTCGTTTTTGAGAAATTTCGAAAATACTAAAAAAAAAATTTTTTTAATTTTTTCGACAACGGTTTCCCATGAACGAATGAACCGATTTTGATGGTTCCCGGGTAAACTATCTATCGGTTGACCCTGCGGGACATCCCCAAACTTCCCGCAGTTTTCGAGCTCCTTGAGCTCGAAAACATTGTTGTGAATACATTTTCAAGCTCTTCGAGTTCGAAAATACTGTTGTATGCTATTATTTTAGGAAAAAACGTTTTTTAGCATTTCTTTCTCCCACGATATCTTACGAACGAATTAACCGATTGAGATAATTGAGGCGGAAATCGACGCGTTTTATTGAGTTCTAGAGCTGATTCAATTTTGGAATGGATCGGATGAGTCGCTTCGAAGATAATCGAAGAAAACCGTTTTACACCATTTCTTTCTCAATCAATTTCTCTCGAACGAATAAACCGATTGAGATAGTTGAGGCGGCAATCGACGCGTTTTATTGAACTCTTGTGCTGATTAGATTTTGGAATTGATCGATCGAGCCATTTCTGAAAAATTTAAAAACAAACTGAAAAGAAAAAAATTTTTTTTTTGTTTTTCTTCCATATCTTAGAGTCTATTTGATCGATCGATTTTAAATTTTCAGAAAAGTTGACGGCCAACAAACTCTTTTGATTGCCATCTCAAATATGTTAATCGGTCAGTTCATTAGAAAGATATTAAAAGTTTACACACACACACGCGCGCGCGCGCGCGCGCGCGTACATACTGACACTCGGGCATCCTTCTGAAAATAGTCAAAATAGCTTCCTAGGACCTTGAAACGTCGACATCTGATGAAAACTCGATTTTCGAAAATCGGGGTGAAACCAATAACTTCCCGAATTTTTGAAAATTAATAATTCTCTTAGCGGGAAGTTAAAAATTATATATAATTTGTAACATATTTTTTTTTAATAACTCGATTAAACTTAACAAAATTACACATAACTTTTACTCAATAAACTTACTCAATGACTCGAACTCAAAATCCACAAATCGGGCTACGTTACACTTCGCCTACCGATCACTCCTCTCATTTCCTCCAGATCCTGACAGGCGCCAGCCGACTTTTATTTCCCTGGTATCGGCAACCGGTCTAAACGTACTCATAAATTAAAACTAAGATCTAAATCCTTCAGAAATGAAAGAGATGAACGGTGGTAGCAGCATGTCCTGGTGCGCTCAGTATGCTAGGTTGTGGAGAGAGGGTCGCGGTTCTTTTTACGCAGAAGAAGCCGATTAATTACAAATTAAATTGAAATAAAATAATGAAAAGAAAACTAATTAAAATATCGTAAAGATGACGTGAGAGTGATGCGAAAGGCCCAAGCGACCCGCGGTCGAGTACTCTCGGGCCATCAGGCAAATAAATACCTGAGTAAGACATCGGGAACCTCTCGTAGACGACGAATCACAAAACTTAACACAATTCTAGATAAATAATAAAATAAAATAAAATAAATAATGTGGTAAATCAGGACGACAAAAATCACGACAAAACGACTCCAAGAACTCAATACTCAGAGCCTCCAGCTCCAAAACGAAATCAGTCAAGAGTGTGGTTGAGGCCTACCTTTGGGGCTCTCCGACTCACCACCACTCGCTCCAAAAGTTCAAACTCGACTAATGGGTCTGCTCGTACCCGAGCGACTCCAAAATCCAACTCTCTTATTCCGTGGTCTGCTCCCAACTGCTTTTCTCTTGTCTCCTACTCCATTATTTTGCACCCTCTACTACTTCCAGTCACTCTCACATTCTCGCTTCTCCATCCATTCTTTCCCCACCACATACAAGCCGTGTACTCACGGGTCTTCCCGCAATGTCACTCCTCGTGATATCCGAAGTTAGCGAATTTTTGGCTTCCTCGAGCATCACAAACGAGGTTTGCCATTCCCAAATAAACGTACATATACCCCAGCTAACTCCGGGTACCAACACGAAGGGGTAGCGACATTTCAGCCGCTCCTCCGTGATCACCACGTTAACCCCGAGGGCTAAGTCTAGGCCTAGTCGTCATCACTAGTCGGGAGGCACATTATCTTGGCCACTATCCGCGTCACAGCTAGACATCCCCCGTTAAATCCACGCTTAACCACACAGACACTCCCAAAACAGATAACATACTGTACACGTAATACTCTCAACGCACTTATCTCACCGCTCACGTACTTCATACTTACCTCTTTTAATATAGTGGAAACCTAAAACATGCAAACCTCAATAAGACAATTTATAGATAAATTGAGAAAAATATAGATAGCCCAAACTGGGAATCGAACCCAGACCATGTCGGTATCGCGCCGAGTGCTCTACCAGTTGAGCTATCCGGCACTATACTATATTCCGTTCAATTTGATCTATAACTTATTGAGCCACACCGTCCATCGTACTTCATACTTTCTATTCACTATCTCCTACACTTAACTCGACACACGTACGAACTCCATCTCTCTCTAGCACACAGACACACGCTTACTCTACTTCTAACCCCATCACCTTGGCAATGTAACGTCACAAATTATACATGAAAAATGGCCCTAAGATAGTCTTTATGCGGTGAGGTCAATGTTTTCAGCACGTGTCGTAGGGTTACATACTCGGGCTGACGGCAAATTACAATAGATCATCGACTTTAAGGTAGTTCACTCGCAAAACGACTTTTTTTAGGAATGCGATGAAATTAAAACATAAGATTAACAACAATGTCTGATATTCAATGGGAAAAAAATGAATTTTTTTACCGATTGTAAAACGAGATATTAACAATCAAAAAGTGCATAATTAACATGCCGGAGATCTACCAAGTATAAAAAGAAACATATATTTTCCTGAATATCTTGAAAATGGTTCTTACGATTTTTTTAAAAAAATTATTTACTGTTAAACGAAAAAATTAGAAATTTTTTGAACAAAAATCTGAATTTCTTGACCGATTAATTGAAAAAATATTGATTTTTAAAATATACATAATTTTAAAATTCTTGACGTGTGGTGGGGTACAGTAATCATAACTCGACAACGTTACAGTCGTCATACACAACCTGCGGAAATTCAAATGTCAGTTTGTTAGGTTAATTTTTGAACATGAAAGTATTTCAGGTTGAAAAATCATTTGAAAATTTTTTGAAATAATTTTTATGAATATTAAACATTTATTCAATGATATTAAACAAACAACGAACTTATTGTTTAATAATAACTTATATTAATGATGGCTTTTCTAATAGCTTTAGAATTCTAAACAATTATGATATCGAAAGTAGTACACATCGGACAATTTTATTCTTTTAAATGCGATTTACTTGTAAGTAGAAAAAAAATTATTAAAGTATGCACAAAAATTTATTTTATCCAAAATTTGTGATTGACAACAATAACAAATTATATGTATACTAAACTCCCACTATATATAAAGATTGCTACCTATACGTTTAATCTATTGACTATTCAATATTAATGTTTGCAGCGTTGCCACATTTATTATACTCATCAGAAAGATTGTATTAGTGTGTATCTGTATATTTAATGTATGGGATACAGTCTCTCACAAAAATAAAGTATTCTAGCATTGAGTATCTCCAACTTTTTGTAGTTACGATTACACTATACTTTTGGCTGCGGATGTCGCAAGTGAACTACCTTAAAATTCAGAATTCATATGATATTGATTTAAATTTTACTCGGATGTTTTAATTATTAATTTTAATATTTATTATCAAAATAAATACAACACAACCACGCGGTATAACCTACTCCTCTTATGATGAATTGAAGTAACCATATTTAATGTGGCGGTACTGTCAACTCGGTCACGCCTCTGATGGCAGACTCGCAACTAAAAACGCCTCGACGCCACCAAACGCCTAGAACTTCAACGGACCAAAATATATCTATATATACTGATCTAGAGACGCCTACGGCTCTGGCAACCAAAGTTTGCACTAAAAGTTTATTTAATAATAATAAAGTGTTTATTAATTGTGTAAGCCGCTGATTAAATATACAAGTATAACTGTCATCACTTGGTGTTTTATTTATTGTGAATTACCCCTTGAATCCACAATTGGTGACCCCGACGTGATCCAAGTGATCGAAAAGTGGTTATGCATGGCATCTCGCCAAAAATATCACCGTGAATTATACTGACTCGTAGTTAATTACGACACCAAAAAATTGCTCATTATAAAAAAAAAAACGGCAAAATACTGGAATATGACTTCCAAGGTGTGCCAATATACGACAACGGTAACTCTCTCCTCTTGGACAACGCAGCCTCCCTCGAGATCCTCTAAGGCCTGAATATCGATGAAAAACAAAACATCAACACTGAGAAGGGTGCAATACCAAAACATCAACTACCACCAGGTAACCAAACGGAAACATACCCACTTAATCCAATTCTACGGCAATATGTTGCACACCGACCAACGATACAACGTCGCGCGACCAACGCTGCGAGCATTCTCTAAAACTCGCCCTGATTTCTGGTTCGTCATGGCGGAAGCAGAATTTATCACTTGCAACATCAATGACGATCGAATCAAATATTTCACTGTCATCAAGGCTCTGGATGCCGAGACAATCGAGCAGTTATCAGACTTGGTTCGACAAGAGCCACTGGCAGATAAGTATGAAACTCTTAAAAAAGCCGTTATTGCGCGACTTTTTGACTCTAGGCAGAAGCAGGTCAACAAACTATTAAGAGAAGTCAAACTGGACGGAAAAAAACCAACCCAACTTCTTCGACAAATGTGGGCATTAGCAGACGGATCAATCGACGATACCATTCTGCAACAATTATAGCTGAAGCGGCTTCCAGTGCAGATACAACTGCACTCGATAATTTCGAGCACATTACCGCTCGATGCAATCGCCAAATTCGCCGACCGTTCCTGCGAAATGCTGCTGAAAACCCACATAATGGCCACATCAGGTAAAAATTACACTCACGACCCTCCTCTTGATGATAGCCAATCGCAGAAAATTCAGCAAGCGATTGATAAAGCGTCAAACGACATCATCGAACTGAAAATCCAGCAACAAAAATCGTAGCAGCAACTCGCACCAAACTATACAACAACAGCAGATCCAACAGCAACTCTTCCAGATACTACAGATTTTGCGAACACTCCAACTAGGACATCGGTCAAGATCAAGGTCAACTACGCCTAACCGAAGTGGCATTTGCTATTTCCACGCCAAATTCGGGTCAGAAGCTCGTAAATGCACTATGCCCTGCAAGCCCTCTGGGAACTTAAAACCTCCAATGCTACCTCAAGGAATTCAAGAAAAACGACAAAACAAAGATCATCTGGAACAGTGAGGCGGAAGAAGCGTTCGGAAAATGCAAAGAACAACTCGCGACAACAACATTGCTGACATTTCCATCGTCCAAAGACCCACTAGTACTAATGACGGATGCATCTTTAACAGCCATCAGTGCAAAATTGGAACAGCTCGAAGACAACACGTGGAAACGCATCGAGTTCTTCTCACGCAAGGTTAGCGCAACCGAACAACGGTATAGCACTTACGATCGAGAACTTCTCGCTATCTTTGCAGCCACGAAACACTTTCAACATCTCCTTGAATGCAAGCGTGTTATCGTCAAGACAGACCCCAAATCGCTAACATACGCGTTCAAACAAAAACTCGACAAAGCGTCGGAACGTCAAGTTCGTCAACTCGACTTCATCTCACAATTGACAACTGACATAGTCTACGTCAAAGGTGACGAAAACATCGTAGCAAACGCACTCTCTCGAATTAATGCAATCGACATGCCATCAACACTCACTCATCAGGTTATACATCAAGCACAACAAGACGGTGACGAGTGAAAAGACCTAGTCCAATATTCAACATCGCTCGAACTTCAAAAACTTAAAATTGATGGAATCAACGTATTCTGCGACATAACCTCTGGCATCGTGATACCTTATCTACCTCGAACACTACGTAAAACGGCATCCAACGTCGTCCACAACCTGTCCCATTCCAGCGGGAGAACCACGTCTAGAAACCTACGGGAAAAATTCATCTGGACCGGACTACGCAAAGACGCAACTACCTGGTGACGAGAATGTCTTGCATGCCAACGTGCCAAAGTTCATCGTCACAATAAACTCAAACCACACCACATCGATGTCCCTGATAACCGATTTAACCACATCCACCTGGACATTATCTTCTTACCAAAGGTAAATAATCACGCTTACTGCTTAACAATAAGCGATCGGATTTCCAGAAAGCCAGTAGCAGTGCCGATATAAGACATGACTGCTGAAATAGTCACCAACGCGCTTTACGAACATTGGGTTTGTCATTACGGTACTCCAGTAACAATCATAACGGACCAGGGCACGCAATTCGAGTTAGCCCTATTCCAAGCTCTAGCATAACTTGTCAGGGCAAACAAAACACGAACAACTCCGTATCACCCGCAATCGAACGGAATCGGCAAAAGAATGCACAGAACACTCAAAGCTGCTCTAATGTGTTCTCCCAAACCATGGACTGAGATACTGCCATCAGTATTACTAGGATTAAGGACTAGCTTTAAAGAGGACATCCAAGCCACACCAGCAAAAATGCTATACGGGACATGTCTTAGAATCTCTGGTGAATTTTTCCTTACCACCGAGATGCCACCGGAACCACAAATCTTCGTAGAGAAATTCTGCGAGCACATGCGAGGCATACGACCGAGACCCACTGCGCACCACAATAAAGCCAGAATCTTCATTTTGAAAGACTTGACTACATTCTCACATGTGTTTATACGTTGTGACCACGTAAAAGCACCCTACATCGGCCCATATCCGGTCATTCAACGAATTTCGGATGTTGTTTACAAAATCAATGTCGATGGCACCGAAAAACAACGTTTCAATCGAACGATTCAAACCAGCTTTCATAAGCAAAAACGATGACACTCATCCAGAAGAACCGGCAACAGAAGCAGCAGCAGGACCAATGCAACAGCATCATGGGAGTTCTCCAATAGACAAGCCGAAACGCACATACACTCGCAAAGTTACATTCAAACTTCCCATCGAAACTAACTCAGGGGGGAGTGGATGTGGTGGCACTGTCAACTCGGTCACGCCTCTGATGGCAGACTCGCAACTAAAAACGCCTCGACGCCACCAAACGCCTAGAACTTCAACCGACCATAATATATCTATATATACTGATCTAGAGACACCTACAGCTGTGTTAACCAAAGTTTGCACTAAAAGTTTATTTAATAATAATAAAGTGTTTATTAATTGTGTAAGCCGCTGATTAAATATACAAGTATAACTGTCATCACTTGGTGTTTTATTTATTGTGAATTACCCCTTGAATCCACATTAATGTGGGGTATTTACCACTACTTATAAAATAACGTGTTCACATGTACACAACAACAATAATTTTTTTATTTATTGAAACACTTAATAATTAAGTACAGAATAGAATTATAAAAATAATAACAATGCTTGTTGAGAGTTATCTCTGAGTATCGAGAATATATATCTTAGTATATTTTTTGCAATGTTATCTCTGTTGTACGGCAAAGGCTAAGTTGTCAGCTTAGTTGCTGAGTATAGTGAATGACTTGAGTATGATATGAGTATATGCAAGAATATGTGTGAGAGTGTATGTGTTTAGATGTGTGTGTAAGCCCCCACACCACTCCTCCTCCCCCCAGATAAGGTGGTCATGGTGTTGGCGCGTTATTTGAATGTGTTGTTCTGTTCTGTGTTTATTCGTACACTCTTTTTGATCTTCTTGGCTGGATACGTACGGAGAGATCCGGAAAATGTAGTAAATACTGGTTGGAATCCCGACGACGAAGATGCTTGCTGCTGTGTTGCAGCTGATTGCGATGTCAATCGGTTTTGAACCGAAGAAGACGTGCCTGGTTTAGCTGTTGTTGTGATGGCGTAACAGGTGTTGTTACAGCAGCTAATGCATTTTTTCGAGCAACAGGTACAGTATCGGGCACAGTATCAAGTACAGTATTAGGTACAGGTACATTATGCTGACTAGCGTTATTTTCAGATTGCTTAAAAACTTCCGAGGAAGCCAGGTGAGCGGGTTTCAGTCTCTCTATACTGACGACTGTTTCTCTTTCTTCCACATTGATCGCAAAGGTTCTATCATCAATTCTCTTGATGACTTGATGAGGCCCTAAGGTTGTTCCAGCGGACGTTTGACGTAATCTAGCCTCAGGAAAACGTGCGAGCATGTGGCTAGGTTTTTATAGCAGAATGTTCTTTGACGGCAGTGATGTGCAGCGGGTGCTGGTTTTACGTTCCTCATGTGCACGCGGAAATCTTCCAAGAAAAAGTTGGGATCCTGCGGCGGATCTTCGTGTGTGAAGAACTCTCCTGGCACTCTGAGTGTTGTGCCATATAAATATTCAGCCGGTGATGCTTTAAGGTCTTCTTTATAGCAAGATCTTAATCCCAAGAGAACCGTAGGTAGTACCTTGGTCCACTGGTTGTTCTGGTGACACATGATGGCAGCTTTCATTGTCTTATGCCATCTTTCAACTAACCCGTTGGCCGCAGGATGATATGCCGTGGTGCGGATTCATTTTCCGCCCACTAGATGAAGGAGTGCAGTATATAGAGCACTTTAGAATTGTGATTCCTGACCCGTGGTCGCGATTTTTGGACATCCAAATCTTGCGATTCAATTGGCATAGAATGTTTCCGCCACTGTAGCTGCTGTTATGTCCTTGATAGCGACTGCTTCTGGCCATCTTGAAAATCTGTCCACCATCGTCATACAGTATCTGAAACCTCCTGACTCTGGTAGCAGGCCAACCAGGTTGATGTGGACATGATCAAATCTCTGATCCGGATTAGTGAAAGATGCTGGTTGTGTGTGAACATATCGGCCACTTTTAGATCTTTGACAAGGGATACAGGTACGTGCCCATTGCGTAATATCTTTGTTCATGGATGGCCAGACATAGCGTTGAGCGATTATCTTACTTGTTACCCGGCCAGTAGGATGAGACATATTATGAAACGCGTCGAAGACTTGATGTCGAAACGGTTGAGGCATAAACGGTCGAATATCATTGGTGGACACGTCGCAGTAAATGGCCTGATGATTCTGGCCGTATGTTAGTTTCTGAAATTTCAATGACGTATTGTTACTTTGTAATATCTGAGCTAGCTCCCGATCTTCAGCTTGGCGTTGAGACAACTCATTGAAGTCAATGACTGTGGGAAGTCTGATGGCGTCCACACGAGACAAGACGTCAGCTACGTTATTGCCCATGTCGTTGATGTATTGAATATTGGTAGTAAATTCACTGAGGAATCCGAGCTGATTAATTTGACGTGGAATTAAGGATTCGTCGCTGCGACGTTCGAATGCAAAGGTCAATGGCTTAGGGTCGGTGTGAATACTGAAGTCTCGAGCCGCGAGCCAATGACGAAAATATTTAACAGCTTCATGGATAGCCGTGAGTTCACGATCATAGGTACTGTAGTTACATTGAGTTGGTGAGAATTTTCTTGAAAAAAATTCGAGTGGTTGCCACTCGTCGTTGACTTTTTGTTCCAGGACTGCGCCCATGGCTGTACTTGAAGCATCTGTGGTAAATCGAAGATCTGCATACGGTACTGGGTGTGCTAGCAGTGTCGACTCAGCCAGTTGTCGCTTGATCTTTTCAAACGTTTAGAGTGATTCTTCTGATCACGAAACTGCACGTTTATCATTCTTTTTCGAGTCCTTAAGCATTTCATTCAAAGGTGCTTGAATTGCTGCTGCATCTTTCATGTGGCGCCTGTAAAAGTTGACGGCACCGAGGAATCGTCTGAGATCTACCAGAGTTTCAGGTTTCTTGTAGTCCAACAGGGATTGAACTCTGTCCGGCAGAGGTGAGGATCCTTCAGGAGTGATGCGGTAGTCCAAGAAGTCAATTGAGTTGGCTCCAAAAACGCATTTATCTGCATTGATGCAGAGACCGTATTTTTTTAGGTGTTCAAAAACGACCCGCAGATGTTTTTTATGCTGCTCATCATCTTCTGACGCTACGAGGACATCGTCAACATAGAAATACACAAAGTAGTCGAGACCTTGCAGGACTTCACACATGAGACGTTGTAAGGTCTGTGCTGCATTCCGAAGTCCAAAGGGCATACAGACGCATTCAAAAAGACCAAACGGCATTATTATGGCCATTTTAGGAATATCTTCTTCTGCCACTAACACGTGCCACAAAACGAGCACTTGATATCAATTTTTGAGTATACTTTTTTTCCAGTGAGGAAGGCCGTACAGTTTTGCAGCAGAGATATCGAGTCACAATCTGCTTCCGTTTTGTCATTTAGCTTTTGAAAGTCTCCGCAAGGACGCCAGTCCCCATTCTTCTTAGGTACCATGTGCAATGGGCTAGCCCAAGAACTGGTAGACCGTCTAATGTATCCCAGGTCTAGCATGAGTTGGAATTCTTCTTTAGCTTTTTTGAGCCGATCTGGACGTAGTGGCCTAACTCTTTGACCGAGTGCTTAGCAGCCGAATGATTGGATGGGCTTCCTAGTAACTCTGGATAATATTTAAGCAAGTTTGTGTATTCTGAATCAGCTGATATGGTTGTAATTGAATTGATAGGAGCATGAGCAAACGTACCTGAGGATTTGCATCCGGTGTCTGGGTCCACCAGCTGACCTTCCCGAAGGTTTACGATGAGACCATATTTGTGAATGAGATCCGCTCCAATCATTGGGTACGGCACATCAGCTACGCAGAAAATCCATTTGATTGGCCAACGTAGACCAAGATTTAAAGGATGAGCTCGTTCTCCAAAAGTTTTGGTGGTACCATAGTTGGCTGCGTACAGTAGTAGACTGGTGGTTCTTTGTTTATCTGCGTTAGTCGGAGGAATGACCGAAATGTCGGCACCAGTGTCAACGAAAAACTTGGCTCCTGAGGCTGAGTCATGGAGAAATAAGCGGCGAGAGTCTGACGAACCACCAATAGTTGCCACGTCTATTGATGGCGTTGTTCGTTTCCCTACTGCGTAGGCGCGTGACCTGCCGAGATGCATGGGCTGCTACACTTATTAGCTTTTGGGCCAAACTTTTGGTGATAAAAGCAGGTTTTCGAGTTACCGTTCCTTGAATTAGGTCCTGGAGATCGAGGACGAGATGCATTGCTAAGCGACCTTCCACGTGACTGCCGTGAGCTGAATTGACTGATGAACTCATCCACCTTGGTAGAAAGATTCTGGATTTGTTGTGCCAGAGTTTGGATTTGATCCTCGCAATTTTTGTACGAATAGGTTTTTGTGATGGCTGCTACGTAGTGATCCTGACTTTGATGACGCTTTTCCATAACTTCCATAACTTTATCGGCTAGTTGTGTCAGTTTGTCGCTGCCCATCGATCCTGTTGCCGCCAACAGCATTTGAAGTTCTTGTGGTAGTCAGTCCATCCATAAGGTTCTGATGAATGACTTGTCCAGGTTGTTTCCATAGCGACGCATTTGTGCATATAATTCTGACGGTTTTCCTGTGAGCGTGAGTCTTGATATGAGCGTGCGGATCAAAAGAGCGTGCGCCAAGATAGTACTTATATCGCATGAATAATAAAAAATGATTTTTAATATCGTTGTATAGTAACAAATACTATATTGGTTTAGAAAACATAATTTTTTAAATTTGTATTTATTAAAAATACTTATAGTAAGATTTACTATACAAATAGTAAAAAATATAACCGTCCCGTTAAAAAATGATTTTATCTTATATGTGAGTATATATGATTATTAGGGTGATTCAAAAAATAACAAATTTTTTTTCTCCGCTCAAACAGGTTCAAAAGTTTCATTTAGATATAAAAAGACGCCTGTGAAAATTAGAGCTCTTCATATTAACATTAAGAGGTTCCGCATTGCACTTTTCTATTTTCCATAAGAATAACATGGAAAAAATTTTTTTTGCATGTTCTGATTTGTATAACTAGCTAACGGTGCATCATAGAAAAAATCATCAAACATGTTTTTATAGGAAATTGAATGCTCTACAAAAAAAGTCTCCTATCATTTTTTGATTGATCCATTTGTTCAAAAGTTATTCGAGGTTGAAGTTAAATTTATATTAAATTTTGAGATCTTCTTATTTTTCCGGTGAAACTATCAGGCTTATCACAAAATATCATAGTACTTTTTTTGTAGACAATTTTATTTTCTACGAAATTAGTATTGATTGATTTTTTCAAAATTCTGCATTGTTTTCTAGTTATTTCCATTTTAATGCCAAGTTCTTAAAATCGATCAGAAGATTATTTTTTTATGAGCTTGAGATTAAAATGAAAATAACTAGAAAACAATGCGGAATCCAAAAAAACTTTATTGCGACTAATGTTGGAAATAAAAATGTCTATAAAAAAAGTTCTATGATATTTTGTGATAAGCCTGATAGTTTCACCGAAAAAGTTAAAAGATCTCAAAATTTAATATAAATTTAACTTTAACCTCGAATAACTTTTGAACAAATGGATTTATCGAAAAATGATAAGAGACTTTTTTTGTGGAGCATTCAATTTCCTACAAAAATATGCTTGTTGATTCTTTATATGATGTATCGTTAGCTAGTTATAATAATCAGAACATGCAAAAAAAAAATTTTTCCATGTTGTTCTTATGGAAAATAGAAAAGTGCAATGCGGAACCTCTTAATGTTAATATTAAGGGCTCTAATTTTAAGAGGCGTCTTTTTATATCTAAATGAATCATTTAAACCTGTTTGAGGGAAGAAAAAAAATTGTTATTTTTTGAATCACCCTAATGATTATATATGAGATCATATATAATTATATATATAATCATGTATGGAATTATATATGATTATATATGGATTTATATATAATTATATATGAATCTATATATAATTAGATCTGATCAGACCTGGCTGATGGAGGCTAGGTATAATCATATAAAAGCCTATATATGATCAGATCTAAGTATATATAAGTCTATATTAGACTGGGCCAAAAAAACCGACTATTTTTTTTTCTTTCGATACTGTGAAAACATTATTCCTGATGTCAAAAAAAAATGATTGTGCAAGTTTGAGCCCTTAATATTGATATTAAGAGGTGTATCGTTACGACTATTTGTTTTTTGACAGAAATTTCATTTTTTACCTGAAACTCGTTAATTATCTTTCTACAAAATTTGAGCAATATATATTCTTAAAGGAAATTGAGTTGTCTACAAAAAATCTCTCTTAGTAAATTGACGTAAAACGAGCCGTTTCTTTGTAACCGTGCCTTGAATATTGATTTGTTTTTTAAATTCTTTGTATCTATTTTGGATTTTTGTAACTACTAGAAATATTAAAATTTTTTTTAATCAAATACATATTTTATAAGGAAATTTAATGCTCTACAAAAAAGGCTTCTTATCATTTTTCGCTAAATTCACTCCTTCAAAAGTTATTCAAGGTTGAAGTTGAGTCAAAACGACTTAAATAACCTGAATAACTTTCGAAGGAGTGAATTTAGCAAAAAATGTTAAGAGACCTTTTTTGTAGAGCATTAAATTTCTTCTAAAAATATATATCTTGACTAGAAAAAATTTTTATATTTCTAGTAGCTACAAAAATCCAAAATAGAACAATGAATTTAAAAAACAAATCAATATTTAAAGCACGGTTATAAGGAAACGGCTCGTTTTACGTCAATTTACTAAGAGAGATTTTTTGTAGAGAATTCAATTTCCTTTAAGAATATATATTGCTCAAATTTTTCAGATTGATGATTTACGCATTTTGGGTAAGAAATGAAATTTCTGTCAAAAAACAAATCGTCGTAACGATACACCTCTTAATATCAATATTAAGGGCTCAAAGTTGCACAATAATTTTTTTTGGTCATCAGGAATAATATTTTTGCAGTATTGAAAGAAAAAAAAAATAGTCAATTTTTTTGCCCCAGTCTAGTCTATATATAATTAGATTTAACTGATGAAGATAAGGTATAATCACATATAAACCTATATGTGATCAGGTCTAATTATATATAGACTCAAGTATAGTTAGATCTGATTATACATAGACTTATATATGATTATACCTAGCCTTCATCAGCCAGGTTTGATCAGATCTAATTATATATAGACTTATAGCTCCAAGAGCTCGAAAATATCGGGAAGTTTTGGGGCTGGCCTGCAGGGTCAACCGACAGACCGATTGTTTTCTTAAGTTTGTTGTTTATATAAATATCTCATTCATTGTCATTATTATAATATATATATAATTGTGTCTATTTTTTTTTAGATTATAAATATCAAAATAAATTTATATCGGCACTTTTAAAACATCCATTAAAAATTATTACTCTGCCAAAAAACTATTGCAATTTATTGTTAAATAAACATGATGATATAAAAATTTTTGGATTGAATATCGTAAACTCAAATGAAAACAGTGACAATGGTGGTCATAATAATGCTGCATTAATGGTAACGGCTGTTCCAAAATGTTTTTTATTTAAAAAATTGTATGCTGAGATTAGTTTAATAGAGTTAACGGAAAAGCTTTTGATAGAAATAGCAGAAAAGATGATAAATCGAATTGGTATCAATACATTACCATTGACGATACATAACGTTATTGCATCAGAAGCTTGTCATGGTAATTTATTATTTTTTTTTTTTTTGTAATACTTTCCCCTCTGACTATGAATGCCTCTGATCTAATTTTGTCCTAATTTCTTATATTATAATTTATTATCAATAATATGATATAAATTTGAGTATCTATAGTCATATGTAACGAATAGACATGAAGATAAAATTCAAATTTAAATTTAAATTACACGCGGAACATAATAATCGGTAGTGAATACTGAAAAATAATTAGTAGCTTCTACTGACTATTTCGGTATCGGCTACTGAACTAATCGTTAGCTGCCACTGATTGGTTTTTTCCATGTATTATGACTTTATACAGATCATTTTCTATAGTTTTGTATATTAAGAAATACTTCAATTGTATTCTGCAAATAAAATCATAAAGAAACAAATATACTGATTATTTTTAAATTGAGTTGGGTGCAGTTATAATTTGATATAGCATTGTATGTTTATATCTCATCTGATATACTTATTTGTAAATAGATGTAATCGTCATGAATATTATTCAAAGTATTATCATGTATTAGTAAGGTGTTTGACATTTTACTTTATTTTAGGGGTGTGCGAATATTCGAATTTACGAATTATTCGACACGAATCGAATCGAATAGCTCAAATAATTATTCTTTGCTCTTAAACTGATCGATTTCGATGAAAAAATTATCCTGTTCGAGTTATTTGAGTTAATTGGAATTTTTTTTTTCATAACTCTTTATAAAAAGTTACGAAATAGAAGATTATACCTCGTTGCGTGTGAGTTTTATAAAGTATTGTGTCTTGGGAAACCTAGTTTATTTAATTATCAGCTAAAACTTAGATCTAAAGTAATTTCACGTAGAAATCCATTGCGAACTGATACACTTCAGGTCCCTTTTGCACATACAGCTTGCTATCAAGTCTTTTATTATAGTAGGTTGTACTTTTTGGAACTCACTTCCATTTGAGATTACGTTAATAGAATCACTAGATTTATTTTGTCAAAGATGCTTTAATTATTTAATCGATTTGGAAGAATCAAATGAACTATTGATAATAATAATTATGAGTTTGGAACTGTTAAAAGTCTGTTGGACTGATTTGAGTTGAGTCTGAGTTTTGAGTTGAGTTTGGGTTATGTGTCATGAGATATAAACTATAAATTACAAATTATAAATTTAAGCTTTTTCTCTACATGTAATAATTATTTTGTATATGATCGGAAGAGGTCAAATCTTACGACTGAAAATAAATCAATAAATGAAAATAAATAATAAAAATTTGATTGAAAAACCATTGTTGTGAAAAAAGTTCCATTTGGCCATGCTCAGAATGTAAAGATATATTTTTTAGATTGGTTCGAAAATTCCCTTTGACATAAATTTAACAAGCTTCAATTTCCATTATTAATCTTCTAGTTTTGATCATTTTTTTTTTTTTTTTTTTGAAAATTTTTTAACCTGAAAAATTGTGAAAGTGTCGACAAGAAGTTAAATGTGAGTCTAACTCTGGATATCTTTTAAATTAACAATCGTATATGTAAAATCTAACGTATTTATCTTTTACCTTTTTGAATAAGCTTTAATTTTGACTGCCATAAGATTGTTCAATTATGTGTGTCTTTCATTTACTACCCGGGTCGAAAATAAAACTTGATTCAAGCTCACTTCGCCGTGTTTTCTTTTGAATTTATCGATTTGCCGAGGATTTTTCGATAAGATCTCGACTTTTTCAACTTAAATTAAATTTTTTTCAACTTTTTGAACTTTTTTCATCTTAGTTTCAACTTATTTGTATGTTTTGGTCTTAGTTTGAACTTATTTGTCTTCACTTCGAGTACGACAGTCATTTTTTACCTTACTTTTGACTTGCTAAACGAAGTCGAAAAAAAGTTATTTATTCGCCTTACTTTTGCCTTAATATATAAAAATGATTTCACCATAGTTTTGACTTTTTCGCCTTATAATTTAAGCTGAATAAGTTTAAACCAAGGCGAAAACTCAATGTATTTCATATCTCCGTAAGAAAAAGTCGAATTTGTCGTGTGAAAAACGGCTCCGAATTTCGAGTTGGTAAACCAAGTCTAAATCGAGTTTTATTTTTGACCCGGGTACAAGGTTTGAACCATATCTGTATAATTCAGATAATTTTGGTACAAATTTCACGGGGTAAATACTTATTGCAGAAGGTTATATATTAGATATTTGAGAAAATTTTACCATAAGATGTTTTATGTAATTTATGGAAACAGGAATTTTCGAATCAAAATAAGAAATATATCTTTTCGTTCCAGGTAAGCTCAGATGTCACTTTTTTTCACAACAATGGTTTTTCAGTCAAATTTTTATCATTTTAGTAATGAGTTATGAAGAAATGATTCCAACTAAGTCAAGTAACTCGAACAAGATAACTGTTTCATCAAAATCAATTAGTTTAAGAGCAAAGGATAATTATTCGAGTAGTTCGAATATTCTATTCAAATTTCGAGTTGAATATCACTATTCGATTCGAATACTATTCGCACACCCATACGTTATTTATAACTTAATTTACATTTTTTTATTTTCCACAAAGCTGAACGATTTATATTCATTAGACTAGGCCAAAAAAATCGATTATTATTTTTTTTTAAAGTATAAGGTAAAAGAAGAGACCCAGTACCTGACCAGGAAATTAATACCCTCAAGATTAAGTTTAAGTCAAAACGACTCCAACAACCTTGAATAACTGTTGAAGGAGTGAATTTATCAAAAAAAAAAAAAAAAAAAAAAAAGTAATATTTGAATCAATAAATAAGAAATTTACTACTTTCAAGTACGATATTTGAACCATTTACTAAGAATTTCCTTGAAGAATTTCTATTGGCTCTTTTCGGATACTGATTTTTACATGAATTACAAAAATCCAAACTTGAAAAATCAAATTGTAAAATCATACCAATGTTCGAAGCATTATTATAAGAAAACGGACCATTTGACGAAAAATTTTAATTAGACCTTTTTTGTAGAACATTCAGTTGCCTATAAGAAATGTAATTGGGTTAATTCCATTTATCTCGATGGCTGTGAAAAAATTTTCACAATAATTTTTTTTTGTCATCCCAAATAATATTTTCGATACACAAAAAAAAAAAAAAAAAATAGTCAATATTTTTGGCCGAGTCGACATTTATTAATGAATTAAGGATCTTTAAGCTTGAGAACAGCAAAGTTATTGGGCCACACTGTAGTTCTAACTGTTTTCCAATTTTTTTATTTTTTGAAAATATGAAACACCTTAATCTCATAAAGATTATTAAATAAATTATAATCTTTCAATTGATGTTATGAATGAAAACGATTGAAGTTTTAGTTTAAAGCATTATATAAGGTTATTACCGAGTAAATTATGCATAATTTAATACAATTATTTAGCACAATTTTAGTGATTTGTATGTATTTATATTTTTGTTAAGTATATATAATCATATCAGACTATTTTTCATATACAATCATATGTCATATTATAAATAAATTATATGGGACCGTTTTTACTTGGGTCCTCATAAAATTTGTTGATCTTAGCTGCATAATGATTATTTATTAAAATTATGAATACAGATTAATGAATGAGTAATAGATGATTTCTTAAATTGTATTTAGGTGCGATCAAATTTGGAGACCCATTAAACATGAATCAATGTAACGATTTATTAAACTATTGGATAAAAACAGATCTACCCAATCGCTGTGCACATGGGAGACCAGCGATTATTCCATTATTAACATTTAAATATAAATATTTTAATAACAATATTTAATATTATACAAGTTGATAATAATATATGTAACTATTTTGTTTTCACGGATAATTTTTTATTATAAATAAAATAAAATTCATGGACATATAAAGTATTGATTTTTCAGTGAGAATTCTTCGGTATATAAATTATTAATTATTATATTTAAATTTCTGGATATGCGGATATCAAAATATCTTTACCAAAGTAATTAACTCGATTTGCGATAATTATAAAATTTTGATTAGCTAGTTTTATTGGGCACGCATAATTAGGACGTGTGTAAAAACACATTGTATAGAGTGCAATTTCTAATTCCGGAGACGTGCCGACGAATATCGTTGTAATGGGTTGGACAGTGTCCTCGAGACTGGATCGTAATTTAATGATGGCTCCTTTCTGTAATAGAATAAAATTATCAATTAGACATTTCTATTTTTTGAAAATAATTTCCAATCATAATCTAGTTGTGATAACTTTTTTTCTTATTTAACATATAATTATTCTAAATTTTTTATTGTAAAATAACATCTCTAAAACACTTTCATACAAAAATACAGACTATGTTATTGTTGTTAACTAGTTCATCTTAAAATAATTTTCCATTTTTATAATCACTGATTAAAAACTCCGATTAAATCCGAGTAGAAATTGAGGGCGCCTCATAAGCGCTCCAATTGGTTCGATTGTGTTAAGTGAGCGAATAAATCAGTTGGATCTGGTTTAGGCGAGGTGAATTAAACAATTAAAAATTACTCAGATTTTATCAATAAATAAATTATAGATTTATTTACACTTATTTACACTTAAAAATTATGAGAACTTATACTCAAGAGCGATACTTACACACGATAGCGAATGCAAACTCCGATATTTAATTCACGTATAAAGTGACACGTTGTCACTAGCGGTTAAGTCAACGGAAATTAATTTACAATTAATTACTAGCGAAAGAACAACTTATATATTCTCAATAAATAGCAGCCTTGATATACTGACTAAATATTGAGGATAATTCAGCGACGCGGTTTAGTTTAATATCTCAAAAGTTATTAATTACTGAAGCGGTTCAAGCACGAGGTTGCAAGTAGCAAAGACACGTTGTAGCAAGAATAATGGTAGCGTCGTTGAATCTTCGAGAAGCTTGGTGTCGACGTGGCAGTCTTGCTGCTTATAACGAATTTTCCCATTGGCTTAAAAGCGCGCCAACAGGTAGCAGTTGATAGCGAACTCTCTCATTGGCTGACCAATATAAACCGAATTATGTGATTGGCCAGCCTGTAGCGGGTTCTCAAGGCGTCCTGACACGGTCCTGAGTTAGAAATTGTATGTGCCGGGCCCAAATAGCGAGCGACCCGGCACTATTCTGACCTTCAGTCAGTAGCGAGCTCGGCAACTCCCGAACCGAGCGGAAATGCACGAAGCTTGATTCAAACTAATCAAGCTCGTGACTGAACAGATTGGAACTAATTTATTCCGATTGATTTGTCATTAGAATTAACCGGAATTATATGAAGTTTTTAATGAGAGATTAGTTTTTCACTCGAACAACGTAGAATTTTTATTAAGTGAAAGTAATCGCAATTAGGTAGGCTTTAAAAAAAATGTACTTTCAACGATCCCTTCAATTATATATATATATATATATATATATATATATATATATATATATATATATATATATATATATATATATATTTATTTACTTAATTTTACATGTGTTTTTAGGAAGCAATCCTTGATACACGATACATAGATTCGGTGAAGATAAAAAGATAAAGAAATGTAGTTATAGGCAGATGAGCAATTGGAGCACAGCAGAAACACATTAGACTAAAATAGTTAGATTTAGGTTTGGAAATGGGGGAGACGCATTTATATTGCTAAAGAGGAAACATAACTGCTTTTTAAAGCAACGGCATCACAAAAATAAGAGTATAGAGCCTTCGAGCTATTTAGATTATTTTCTGCAATTACTGAGAGCAGACCGGTTGGAGGAGAGCCATCTTGAATCCAGTATCGTAGATGCTTTTGCTGGAATTGGTTGTGCACTGGGAATTCCGTTAGCATATGTGTTAACGATTCTTCTTTGAAGAGATGACATTGAGTACACATCTGGTTGGGTCTCAGCTTATAGATGCCCGGGAAAAACGAATTATATATGGCCATATATAAATGCAAAATATATTGCCATATATGGAAATTGGCGATATATGGGTAAATATAGCTTGATATGACTATATATAGCTTTATATGGCCATATATGATTTGATATGACTATGTACAGAAATTTTAACTATAATTAAAAAAAATTTTTTTTTTAATTATTTTGGCAACGCAGAGATTATCAGATCTGTGAATAATTAAATTCCTAATCGAATTGGAATCTTTTAATTCAGAGAAAAAACGCTAGACTTATTAATAACGGCACCCGCTTCAGTAGGATTCGAACCCGGGACCTTTCGTACGAGAGACCGACGCTTCGACGACTAGGCTATGCGACCGACAGTTATAACGAAGATTAGTTGTACTACGAAAGATTGCAAGAGTATAATTACTTTCGAAAAAGCAAAATATAATGATATTGGTTGAATGATTATTGTTATTACAGTATAAATTGGTTGGTTGATATTCGATGTATATGATATCGAGATGCATAAAATTTTTATGTTCACTTTTATGTGTAACCATACATTATTATACATACCTTTATATAGTTATATATGGTCATAAATAGAATTCGAGATGCATAAAATTTTTAAGTTCACTTTTATGTATGCCCATTGTTACGTTCCCGTAATATTTTATTGATTAAATTAAATTAATTATTTTTAATTAAATAATTTTATACAATGAAACGGAAATCGGTTATGATAAGAGAGTCGCCGTGGCTCGCGGGTAGGTAAAACAGATGACGATGCATGAGACCCGGGCTACGACGATTCTCTCACAGGGAACCTGAGATGCAGCGTCAACATTTTGTCAACTCTGTTGGCTTTATTATATTTTTATAATGACGAAATAGTCAGTCCTTCGAGAGAGCTCATGGAGCTCGAACCTCTGCTCTCTAGCCTTAATAAATTACAATTAATCTTAAATTAATCCAACCTTATTTTGGGCTGCCATTAGGCAGCCCAATACCCTACGACTCCATTGTTATTTTGGGCGCTGCTACCGGCAACCCAATAATCCAAAAATCATCAATTAAATATTGGGCGCTGATACCGGCTGCCCAATAATTTATCCAGTCTTGGACACTGCCATCGGCTGTCCAGAATTCCTCAAATCCTGCATCCTCATAAATAATATGGAGACCAGATCGCGAACATATTTTAAAATCGCGAAAATCAAATAAAATTAATAATTAATAAAATAATCGACGACCACGGCCCACCAGGGGTCTATAGACACTCTAACGAGGCCAAACATGGATAAAATTAAATAATTAAAAATTATTTTGATTTTTAATCAATTTTGGGTAATTTCCCAAAACGTAACACCCATATATTATTATATATACTTATATATAGTTATATATATATCCATATATAGAAACAATCGAAAATAATATATTCTCATGCATTGTTATATATGTCCCATATATGGACATATATCATCTATATATGACCACATATAATTTGTTTTTCCCGGGTGGTGCTATTAATGGTTTTGTTGGCCGCAAAGGCATTTGCCAGCCTTAGTTGGATTTTTAGTTTCGCATAGCGGTACGGGCAAATGTACAGCAAACGGGCCTTTGGAGTAAATTCAAATCTGGGGTAGATTAGTTGCAATGTCCTGGATTCCGCGTACCTGTTGCGATCGATGTTTATGAGGTTCTTGTCTATCATGCTTTTTAGTTGCCTCATCCAGAGGAGGAGTGACAAGTTGTTGAGTATAGAGTCTTCGTTTATCGGCTTTAGCAGCGTTCTTAGGCGTGATATCCAGTTAAATAGTTCAGAGCCAGGCTGACTCGACTCTATCAGTCTGGATAGACACTTTTTCGTTAGACGAAAATCATCCATTTTCAAGGCGCGTATTATCCAGTTGACTGCAAGCTTGATGATTCTAGTAGAGATGTAGTCGATTCCAAGTTCGAGTCGTAAAGCGTAGTTAGGCGTGCACATAGGTAGAAAGAACAGTCGCTTAAAGAAGTAGAGATGCGCCGTCTCAAGCTTTTCCAGGAGGTTGTCATTCAGGCCCTCAATATGAGCTTGGTACAAGAGTGTGGCCATGACCATACTGTCAAAGATATTTTTCTTGCTCGACCAAGTGTCCGATTCAAGCTTAGCTAAAGTAGCTAGTACAACTCCACCAGCGATTTTCGCCTTCTTTGTAGCTGCTTCGGCTGCCAAGGAGCTGGAGACGGTGCTGTTAAAAGGGATGCCCAAGTAAACGTAGGACTTGACAGCTTCTACTTTCTGACCTTTGTAAAGAAATATGTGTGGCTTGCGACCTAGCTTACCAGTGTTTTTACAGATTAGGATTTTCGTTTTTTGTACATTGACTTTCAACCCGTTCCTGTCGCAGTAAGCCTCTAGCGCGGTAAGTATCTTCGTAAGGTTATTAGCAGAGTAGGTTACTGTGGCCGAATCATCGGCAGATCCTACCGTTAAGGTTTCAATGACCCCATTTAAATTTAAGCCTCTGCAACCACGGTCTTCAAAAAAAACTACCATGTCGCTGATGTACAGTATGAACAGTAGCGGACTGAATACCTATCCTTGCAGCACTCCCTCTGTTATATCTACGGCGTCAGATATGGAGTCATTGGTCTTGATGTACATTTTGATAGAAGCATATAATTTAATTAGGATATTGATGAGTTTTGGGCACAAGCCAATTTTACGGAGTTTACTCCACAGTTTGTCATGTGGCACCGAGTCGAAGACTCTCTGAAAGTCGATAAACAAGACCCAGGCTATGGCCCCTTTGTGTCTTAATAGCAGTTGCAGAATTGCTTGCAGAATGAAGACATTGTCCTCGCAGCTTCTACCCTCTAAAACCTTCTTGTTCTTCAGGAAGCAGCCCGTTCTCTTCGGCCCATTTCCTCAGCCTTTCATTTATGATGTGGGTGAAGATTTTTGTGACGCTGTTTACTAGCGCAATATCCCGATAGTTGTGCGGGTCGTTTAAGTTCCTCTTTTTATCATACACATACAGACCTTGGACCAATCGTCTAGGATGTCAACGGTGTCCAGTATTCTGTTAAATAGTGCTAGCAAGTACATTATCTAATTGTTGGGGAGGTGTTTCAGGAAATCGTTAGTTATCCCATTCAATCCTGGAGCTTTACCACTTTTAGCCTTGTTTAAACTTTTCTGGAGTTAGGTACTAGAGATTACTCTTGTTAGAGCATTTATAGAAAACGGAATATTGAAATATGTTGGGGCAACGTTGCGAGATGGGTATATGTTTTTGAAGAAATTTAACCAAGTATTAGGTTTAATATTTGAGGTACGATTATTTGAGGGCATCACAGACTTCATGACCCGCCAAAATTCGGATGGGTTTCCGGGACTGGCAAACCGTCTAGGGAGTATCTTTTGGTATTCACTTTTTTTGGACCTAATTAAGGCATAGTATTGGTTCTTAGTTGCATAGTAGTATTCCCATAATAGAGAATTTGTATCCTCTTTCTTACAGTGCTGTAGATAATGTGTGACCAGGCGCTTTATGATTTTGCAATATTCATCAAACCATCTGGTGCCATGCTGCTTGGGTGTTGAAGAGGTCAAACGTATCATCCATGTATCATGGGCCGCTTGGTAAATAGCCCTTTCAAGTGTCGAGTACAGGCCATTAAGGGGAGTAGAGTCAAAGTTTTGGCCTACAAGGAGGAACCATAGCAGATTATTTCTGTAGAGGCCCACGCAATCCTGGTTCCATTTGAGAGAAGTCTGGGCGGTCATATCAGCTTGGCATGGGTCTTTAGCAAGAGGTAGGTTTAATGATAGAGTTACAGGAAAATGATCTTAGTGGGTGACAATGTGGTTGACCTTCAGTGAATTTGTAAGGTTTAATCCCGAAAAGCGGACCCAGACTAGGTCGATCGTGCTTCTGCCTACTGCATTGGTTCATTCAACAATAAGTCTTTTGCATTAGAGTATAAGTCTTGCGAGGTCCGGACGGCTTCTAGTGAGGAGCCATCAGCAATGTGTGGGTCGGAGTGTTGTAATTGTCGTAGTCGCTCATTGAAATTGCCTCCAATGATAAAGATGTCATAGCTGAAGGAATCAAGGATGTCGCTTATGCTGGCAAGCAGATCGTCACAGGCTTCTCTGAAGTTGATCGATGGTTTCCAACAGACTAACCCTATCACGATTGATAGGCCATTTCTGGAGAGTCTGTTAAAGATCCAGCATTCCCCTGATTAAAAAAAATGATTCGAAACGATTTGCAATGTTAAACTTCCATAAGAATGGCGATTCAAAAGTACTCAACGTATTCAAAAGCATTAAAAAGTATTTAAAATTTTTTTTTTTCAAATCTTTTCAAATCGTTTCTTTTAATAAGGGTCAGTCGACCTAATGGTATCCAAGCACGTCTTTAATTGGTTAAAAATGATACTCCAAAGAATAAATATCGCGAAAAATGTCCACATTGTTCTTGAAAAATATGACAAGTCTACACTTTTTAGATACGTATATATTGTAACGGGTTTTTCACCACCGAGGATCTACCGGAGTGAAGTTCGAGTACACTTACTATGTGGCAACCTTGCTCAAAGATTTAAATGTTGGGCGCCAGGTGATTTTAGACTCACCAATAAACAAGTTTCGAAATGTCGGCTCAGGATGGCGGATCGGGGAAAGGTCAGGCACTTAAGATTGAACAGTCAGTTCATTGCTAAAAAAAAAATAACAGTCAGTTGTCGAAATAGAAATACACTTATTTCTATTCACAAACACACACGACGTAGTTCTTAACGAAATACTCGTCCGGTGACGTCAGAGTATTTTACATGGCAATACTCGGCTGCCGCAACGAATGAGAAAGAGATAATCTGTAATTCTCAGAATTGCTCGATTGAAATAATATAAAATATAAAATAATATGTTATTTCGGTAACGCGTAATTTCACTATCATACGGTTGCCACGGGTAATTAATTATTTAATTAATACTTATTACACGACCACGGTTCACTCGTTCACTATAAATCGGTTGCACACTTTGTTCAGGTTTCGCGCCGAGGCTTCGGCTTGTTCACAGTCGTCGGGCAATTGTTCATTCGGAATTTATTTGTCGGCCAATTTAATTAATCGTTGATCAATAATCGAATTGTTCAGAACTCGGAATCGAAATTGGTCGTTTGGTCGGAGTCGAATTGTTCAAAGTACCTAAACGCGGCCGTTTAGTACAACGTCTTTCCCGGATCTCCCTTTTTTTCAATCTATGCGTTGGATCGTTTGCTCGGTCGAAGTCGACATTTTTGATTCTAGATGTCACTAGAAATCGCTTATCCGGTAACTATTGATGATTTCAAATAAATTCAAACCACGAGTCGATGTCGAATTTTTCATCATGGTACAATATATATATATAGGTAGCGTCGACTCTTTAGGTTTCGATTGAAGCAATCTCTGCCCAAATCGCTACATACCAAAGAGGGCAACGTTGTGAATGATAATGAGGAGAGGAGCGATGGAAAAATGTATTTGTAGGGTGAGAAGCGTTTTGTCTAAGTACACGATAGCTGAGACTCCTCAGTTAGGCGTGTCTATCGTATACCCCACCTAAGACGCCGAGTTGGAAGTTACATGTTGGAAATGTTATATATTGAAATAGGTGTAGGGACGATGTATTGCGAGAGGCACGTTGTCCAATGCCATCTCGTAGAGTGAAGCCGAACCACCACATACATATATATACATATACTATTTATTAGTCACTAAATGATCCAACAGAAAACCTAATGAACAGCCGTCTCAAGTTATAACAACGAAAAGTCTCAGACTATAGAAAATCATCCTACTGTACTTAATCTGTGCCAATTCAACACAATTGTTAACTACCAAGAAAAATGTCTTGATCTTGTTTTTTCAAATGTAGATTGCGCAGTGAGTGGATCTGACTGGCCACTAGTTGATATTGATGGATGCCATCCTGTTCTTTTAACTGAATTTGATCTTACGGTCAGTATGGGGTGTTCACAGGTGTCCAATAATACTTCGTATTGTTTCAACTTTAAAAAATATAATAAAGTAACCCTTCAAACTGAACTGGTGGCTATTTACTGGTCAGAACTCCACGCATTGTCCAATCCTAACAGTATGTGTGACATTACGTATGATAAACTTAACGTAGCTTTTAATATTTTAGTTCCAAAATTGGTTCAACATAGAGAGGCTCGATTTCCGTCTTGGTTTACAGTGGATATAATTAGAGACCTTAAGGTAAAGGAGGGCCTTCGAGTCACTGCGCACCGCTTGAGCAGTAGTTATCACTGGCATAAATACAAATATTTACGACTATCTATCAAAAAACAAAAAACTACCTATCAAGTGGTCTGCAGGGATAGACGGCATTTCTTGCTGTATTGCCCGTGACTGTGTTAATTATTTTATTGAGCCGGTATTGACTATTATTAAGGCCTCAATTGCTAATGGTATTTATTCTGACAAATGGAAGCAGGCGAAAATCTGCCCGTTACCGAAAACGGGTAGACTTACGAACGTCGCTAACTCAAGGCCGATTGCAGTGCTCTGTGCATTCTCAAAAGTGTTAGAAATATATTTAACTGACATCCTGTTTGCCTACTACAGGCCTCATATATCTCCTATGCAGCATGGATTCCTACCTGGTCGCTCTACAACAACGAATCTTCTCTGTTTTACCCAAATTATCAATCAAGCTGTTGCTGCGGGTGACCAGGTGGATGTTATTGAAACAGATCTTGCTAAAGCATTTGATAAAGTTGACTTCTTGAAACTATTAGATAGATTAGCTGAGCTTGGGCTTCCGGGTCTAATACTCGCATTGCTAAGGTCGTATCTTACAAATAGACTAAACTATGTTATATTTAAAGACTGCAAGTCTACTCAATATGTAGCTACATCAGGGGCCCCTCAAGGCTCCAATTTGGGTCCTCTTTTATTCAATATATTTATAAATACATTGCCGAATCAAATCACGTGTTACCTAGGTATTTTTGCTGATGATACAAAAACCCTCGCGGTTTTGAGAATGCCGTAAAAATGCCGTAAATTTACCGTAATAATTTGGTATTAATATAGTTATATTGGTCAGTTTTTTTCCTGTAATTATGCCACATACTTACTGTACTTATGCTGTAGAGCTACTAGATTACTACAGTAATATTACTATAAAAATGCCGAATTTTTACCGAAAAAATGCTGTAAAAAAACTATAACAATACCGAACTTTTACTGAAAAAATGCTGTAAAAAAACTGTAAAAATGCCGAACTTTTACTAATAAAATGCTGTATGAAAACTATAATACGATAATGTTCCCTGACGGTTTTAAATCAGCCTGGAAACACCCTGGGAGTGGAAACACGGTGGAATCACGGTGGATCCAGAGTGGTTACAGGGTGGGTTTGTGCCATTTTATCACCGTGTATACACGGTGGTTACATGGTGTTTCCACTATGGTAACACGGTGTACCCACCCTGATTCCACGGTGTATTCACCGAGATTCCACAGTGTATCCACGGTGATTACGCGGTGTACGTGGAATCACGGTGGGTACACCGTGTAACCACCGTGGATTCACGGTGGGTACACCATGTAATCATCGTGGAATCACGGTGAATACACCGTGTAATCACCGTGGAATCACGGTGATAAAATGACAAAAAACCCACCGTGTAACCGCCGTGGATCCAACGTGATTCCATCGTGTTTCCGGGGTGTTTCCAGGGTGAATCAAAACCGCGAGGGTTATAGTAATAAAATCGTTGTTTTTGTGATAATAATACTGTCAGTAAGCTGCAATTTTACCAGATTTACGCTGATAAAATAGAAAATTGTAAAAAATATGATTTTATTTTTAACACAGGTTCACTTATTAAAATAATTTCGAATTTTTCGAATACTTCTATCTCTCTCGCACCAAAGTAAAACTTACTGTCCTTTTCAAAAGGTCAATCAAAGGTCGGGCTATAAGAAAGTACCTGATGTAAAACTTACAGAAATATCCCATTAAACCCAAAAACCTTTGTACTACCTTAACTGTACTCGGAGTGGGAAAATTTCGAACAGCTAACGTTTTCAACTCCGACGGTCTTACTGTACCCTTCGATATAATATGCCCAAGGTATTCGACGGGGTCTTTTAGAAATTGACATTTCTCTCGCCTTATTACTAACCCGTGTTCGGCCACGACCTTAATGACCCGCTTTAATCTCTCAAAGGCTTCCTCTATCGTTTTGGCTACAATGATTAAGTCATCCATGTAAATAACTAAAATTTTTGGTAGCAATAACTCTTGAAAAACTGAATTAATGTATTGTGGAAATACAGAAGGCGAAATACATAATCCAAATGCTAACTTAAGAAATTTAAATTGACTATCAGGTGTTACAAAAGCTGTGTACTTACGACTATCTTCATCGACTAGCACGTGAAAAAATCCGTTTCTTAGATCAAGCACTGTGAAAATTATCTCTTCGGCTAACACGTCTATCTGGTCTTCTATTAACGGTAAAGGAGAGAAAGAGGTCTTAAAATCAGCGGATTTAATTTCCGATAGTCTACGCACACTCTAATAGTGCTATCTTTCTTTTTAACCAGAACAATAGGACTCACGTATTTTGAATTGGATGGTCGGATAACTCCCTCCTCTATCCAAAAATTCATTAAATCATTAACCTCTTTACACTCTGAAGGATCCAGTCTACGCGGCCGTAATGTTACCAATTTATCGAATTTGAAAATAATTTTAGCCCTTATTGCTTATCCCGAAATCACGTGTTGTTTCTGGCTTATGATTTGTAACAATCTTTTTGATTTTTTTTCTATAATGTTCTTCTTTAATGTGCGTTAAATCGATCTCTTTAACTTCGTCAATGACATTAATTTTAAAAATGTGTGGCTGTTAAGTTTCGTCTCCGTCAGGAATTTCATCATCATCTGGCTTAAAAAAAGTCATTTCACCCCGTCGAATGCGAAGCTCAACGCGGTCTAAAAAGTATGTCCCAAGAATAATCGAATGCTTTAGGCTGTTCGGATAGTACCCCGTAAATCAAAATAAAATTTAAATTTTTTTCCCCAAAAATTGAAAATGTAATTATATAATTATATATATTCATTATTTAAATTTGGACTGTACTTATCATTATTTTCGAACGAATTAATTCATTAATTTAATGAATATAAATAAAAAATAAAATACTCTTGACTCAAGTATTTTTTTTCATAATGTAAATCTGACAACGTCGCTTCGACCAGCTGTTCACGTCGATCTAGCTGGAAAGTGTTCTGTTGAATTTTATTTATTCCGAAGAGTAAAAAATATTTTATTGAATTTAAAAAATTTATAATAAATTTTAAAATGAGTCATAGAAATTATTTTTACTAACTCAAAATTATTTCAATCCTGCTTATTATGTATAATATTTTAATTAAATATTTTAAAAATTATTTGTTTAATTTTTTCAGATTACCGCAATTACAAATTTGAAAATAAAACTAAAAATTGTCATAAAATATGATATGCATCTGCAAAAATAATCAGTTATGTTTTTAATTTTAAAAGTTAGCGCGTTTCATTTCTTGCGACGTTGCCGCAGTCATCTGAGTCACGTGAATAGATTATTTTTCATCATGGCGGATAAATATTTTTATGAATTTTCTGTGCTTCTCATTAAAATATTTTTAAAATCATTCGTCAGAACAATTTTTAATTATTTTTAACGTATTCTATGATAGTTAATTATTAAAGAGAAATTTTTTTTTATCTTTATAGGGAGCAACTACATAACTCAAAACAAGAGCATTTAGTCTACGTTTTCTATAATCTGTACGTTAAATTACGATATTTCAATAATTGATAACGTGAAAACTATTTGTCAGAAGTACCTGAAAAAATTAATTTATACGTATTTGATATCAATTAATAACATAATAAAAATTCAGATTTTTATCTAAATGTCGCAGTAATGTCCGAACAACCTTAATATCATCGTATTTGATACAACATGAAATTTAACCGTAAACTCATCATACCCCATTTCCATACTAGAGGTAAACAAACCTACATCTGATCCTAAGCCTTGAAAACATACCTGATCTTTCTACAGTGGAGGCGATTCTAATCTTTCATACTCATTTGCACTCATCAAGGTCGCTACCCGTATCTACTAAAGCTAGAATCTTACACGGAAAGATTTTTTTTTTTAAATTACCGTTAAATTCACTGTAATCGTGGGACATAATTCGGTGCCTTTATTTATTACCATTTTTGAAATAAAAATTACGAAAAAACTTATTTATTTTGCGATAAACTTCAAAAAATTTACTGAAAACCGAATAACGTTCTCGCACATCTTTCATATTCAACGAATAATTTTGCTGATCCGTATTACAGTCTTTTAGTGTACGCAATTTTCTGAACGTCACTCCAACCACAAAACAGTGCCATTTCCTCAAAATCATCCAACTATCGTTGTACGTTAGAGTGGGCGTCACCACTAAACTTTTCGAGTGAGCTCTCAACATTCTTGAACGTTAGTACACTGTGAAAAATTTCCAACAAATTTTACTATAGGTGCATTGTAACACCGGACCATAAGAAAACTGGCACAAAATTTACAAGTGTCCCATAGTAAACGGTATGCGCAGACGACACGATTGGGACCTATGCGCATACATTTACTATAGGGCGCTTGTAAATTTTGTACCAGTTTTCTTATGGTCCAGGGTTACAATGCACCCATAGTAAAATTTAATGGAAATTTTTCACAGTGTAATATACGTTGTGATACGTTACGTCTGCAAATAACTGGTGTACCATTACGAGCTCGCTTATTATCGCCGTCGTCGTCATTATTTCTACGGTTGCCAATAATAGGGTTCAGGTAACGTACGTCGTTTTGTCCGCCTGAATTTCCAAGTCCAAGGGTATTAGCATGTTCCGCATTTTCGTCTTCTTCATCTTCTTCGTTTCATCTGCTTCATTGTCTGCTTCTTCTTCATCGTCAGCTATGCATTCCCATTCCAGTAGAAGTGCCGCTCTTAGCCTCGCCAACAATTCAGGTTTACGACTTGCCACCCGGTGATGTCGTCATTTGAGCTCCTTCTTGAGCTTTGGAGCTCTCACTCGCGGAAGCTGGTCATCTTTCAGCACTACCGCATTCACACCTCCTACGAGCTAGGCAACTACACCACCCATGACTCACTACTTCGCGCACTTTAACAAAATTTCGACACACAACACTGATACGTCATAATGCACACTTATAATTTTCCTGCTCGCTGCGATCCTGAACGAGCCCCTAAAATGTAGTATTGGGATATTACGATACAAGAAAAAGAAATTACAGCGCAGGGAATTAAAATAAATATGTAGAATCTTTATTGATGAAACGAGGTCTGTCTTACACCAACTCTTGCTTAGAAATACTTTTTAAAACATCATACAACCAGACATATCGTCTTTATCTGCGTCCTTCACGCTTGTTAAGGATAGGGGGGGGGGGGGGTTGAAGGCTAAATCGTGAAAAAAAACTCGTTTTTTATGAATTTTTATTTAGGCGTATGGATTGAGCTAATTTATTGCAACCATTTGAACATTATTAAGTATAGATTCAACAACATTACTTAATTCTTTTATGTAAAAGTATCCACAAACAAGCCGGTGACGGAGCTTTTCCCAGGATATCTTTCAAAATTAACGATTTGCGGTGAGCACTGTATCTCAGCTGGAAATTATTTAAATTGAAAGATCACTGAAATTTAGTCAAAGCATTATTAAATCCTCCCCTCAACGTTCTCTGATTATTTTTTTTTTTGACATTTTTAATTTTTTGTGGTCATTTAAATCAAAAACTTCTTTTTTTTACGAAAATTTGCGCCATTTTGGAGGTGAAAAACCCCCTTGATGTAAAAAAAAATTCTAAAAGTCAACGATGGGGAGGAGGTATTTTATACGTAAAAAGTGTGTACCAAGTTTGAAATAAATCGATAATGTAGTTTTTAAAAAGCAGTGCTCACGGACTTTGAAAAGTAGTTTCGACAAAAATGCGTTTATAGTTTTAAATGCTAAAAATGGAAAAAAAAAAAATTTTTTTTCAACTTGCACAAAAATTTTTTAAAACAAAACAGTATAGGTGATAACGATCATCGAGTGAATAAACCGTTTACCTGTACTTCTTTTCCGACTGCCTGCATCTATCGAAGCTACAGTTTTAAAGAAGACCAACTATTTAATAACTTTGAGAGTTTTGCTCTGATCGACTTCAAATTTAGAGACTATATATATTCTTAAAATGTGTCACTATAAGAAAACCAAAAAAATCTGATTTTTAGCCTTTACCCCCCCCCCCCCCCCCCCGTAATTACTTGCAGGTATACTCCTAACACTATCTTACAAAGTACTACAATTTTACAACTACAGTTCCCACGCTAATGGACATTCTTGAACTATTTACTACCCAGTCAGCATTCATTATATTGAGGTATATTAAGCTAAAAAAGTCCCTGGCAACATTAGTCTTTTCATCAATATTTACAGAGTAGTGGTTGATGTCCTTTTTTTAAAGTCCTTTTTTTGTACTTACTTCTAATGGATATTAAAAATAAAAAAACTTTTTTTTTTCAGAAAAATGATAAAAGGGTCCCAACTAGAATTTTTCGTAAGGACCTGACGAGGTCCTTATTAGGTTAACCTTATTTCAAATAAGGTCCTAATTAGGATATCCTGGCGAGGAACTGATGTGGATGTAACGCTTAAGACCCATGAGGTCGTTATCAGGATTGCCTTATCAGGTCCTTACCACGATATCCTCATCGAATCCTCGTCAGGATTACCTTATCAGGTCCTTACCAGGATATCCTCATCAAATCCTTATCAAGGTTGCCTCATTAGTAATTATTTAAAAAAAAATATTGGATTGCGAAAAAAAATATGAGAATTATAATTCGATCGGGAATGTTATCTATTGTATTAAGAGCATTAATTAGAGGGAATAAATATGTTTTTTGTTGATGAGAAAATCCCGATGACTGCTGGGCTCGACTGCGTCTTTCCAATTCAAAGTCCTCGATGCTATCCACTGCGCTGGCATACACATGTGATCTTGTAAGTGCTAATATTATATTCACTATGATGTCAAAGAAAAGCTGATGAAGAAGTAAAAAATCCGTGCTGCAATGATTGACGTGATTTTTATATAATATTCTTTTGTACTTTGTTTAATTTTTAGTCTGTAAATAAAATACTTGAAGGGATGGGATAACTTTTTAATGAATAAGGATATTCTGATGAGGTCCTGACAAGGTACTCGTCAGGTTGACCGGATGGCAAATTACTTTTTTTTAAATAAGGAGTTCCTGACGAGTTCCTGATCAGGAACTCGTCAGGTTTGCCCTAATAAGGCAAACCTTATATTAACCTGACAAGGTCCTTATGGTACTTCAGGCAAATCAGGAAAAAATTCTAGTCGGGGTCTTGTAGGGATTTTATTTAAGTTTTTAACGCCGCCCTTAAATTTACTGTGCGATCATTGGTACCTGAAATATCGATGACCAAGTCAAAAGGATCATTTTTTGTTTGAAGGCTGATAAATCTGCGAGAAATCATCCTACGAGGTTAAAAAAAAACCAAATTAAAACTGAATGAATTTGCTAAACGA
This sequence comes from Microplitis demolitor, assembly GCF_026212275.2. Taxonomy (NCBI): domain Eukaryota; kingdom Metazoa; phylum Arthropoda; class Insecta; order Hymenoptera; family Braconidae; genus Microplitis; species Microplitis demolitor. Next base: position 7,567,904 of record NC_068554.1, on the reverse strand, counting down.
GCTATGCATTGGTTTAGTTGAAAGAATTTTTCCACAGTCCGTGGGCTCTTCGGATAAAAAAAAATAGTATATTGTGTGACAAGGGATGAAACAAGACGATTTCAGACTAGGGTGAGGTTGGCTGACATCACCCGCAGTCTGAAATCGTATTTTATCCTGAGTCACACACTATATTTTTCATGATTACCTGCATCGGAACTTGAAGATTCAGTGTCAGCAGCCAGTAAAAAACAAGTTAATTTCAAGCCGATGATGCGGAAAACTGTTAGAGAATGAGATGCATGTGATTTACAGCCACTGATTAAAAAGTAAATGATACAAAAATATTATTTTCACTTATTTTTTAGTAATTTTATTTGGTTAATGAAAACTGTCACTTAAAAAATGAAATGAGTGAACTGAAGTGACAAATAAACAAATGAAAGTAATAAGGCTGCAAATGAACATTAAATATAACTAGCACAGGGCAGAAACAATTGTGTTTCTTCCCAAGGGATGAAACACGCATGTTTCTGCCTGCTGTGAAAGGATTTGTGAATTACGAATTTGCTAGCAGTTGTTTGCAGCATCGACTTGAAATTAGCTTGTTTCGACTGGCTGTAGAGACATTGAAACTTAAAGTTTCGATGCTGGTATCATGGAAAAAATTTAGAAATTTTTCGTCTCGCTCTTAAAAATCTTTTAACAAAAATGCAGCGAAACTAGAGATTTCAAGCTATGAGATGCTTTTTTTTATTTTGTTACGATTATTTTTCACAAAGTTACAGCCTTCCAAAAATCATTAAATAATTTATAAATTTTTTTGTTCCTTTAATTTTTTTCGTTAGTGTATGAACATATATGAAGATACATTAAAAGTTTTTAATCGATATACAGGCCATATAAGATCATATTGATCATGTATGATCATATATAAACAAATATGAAAAAATATAAAAAAAATTTTAACCGATATACAATCCATATAAGATTATATATGGATGATCATATATGAAGGACCATAAAAATTTTTAAATGATGTTCAACTCGTATAAGATCAGATATGGTCAGGTATAAACATATATGATAATACATTCAAAAATTTATTAGTAACTAATTAAAATTAATTCTTCGTTTTTTTAATTAATTTATTTAATTCATAAGAAATCTTCTACGATATCTCAAATAAGAACTTGAAAAGAAGTCTAATTTATGAGTTCTTGGAAAGAATATCCTGTTGATGTCTCTTTTATGACTTCAGAAATCGGAGCGCCTCAAGAACTCACTTTAATAAGTCAAAAAAAAGAGCTCTATGAGAACTCTTTTTAAAAACGTCTTACTATTCGCTGGGTGGCTCATTCGAAATTTTGAGAACTTCTTAAAGACTTCTTTAAGATGTTTAATGAGACGTCCAAATCATAAATAGTAACTCATTTAGAACTCATCAAGATGTCATTTTGCTATTTGGGTACCTTTAGAAAAAATACTTAAACTTACAAATATTGATAAACATTTGTTTGCAAGATGTTTAGAAAGTGCTCGCAATCGAAGTTTTACAATTTTTTGAATCCTGCCATAAATTACACCAATACGAAAAGCCCATGAAAGCGCCTCCAAACTATTTTTCCAATTTCACATTAATTATATATCTTTTAAGGCTGTTCGTTTTAAGTGTTTGGAGTATCACCTCAGTTTCTTAATTTGTGATCAATTTAATTCATAAAAACAAAATTATCTATTCGAAATCGTTCTCAATATGTATGAGATTGAAAAATATCAGTAAAAATAAATAGAAAAGTTTACTTACATCTCCAAGTGGAGTTTGTTTAATATATCCAAGATAATTTAACTTCTTATCTTCTTCACGTTTTGCATAGTAAATCCAATTATGCATTCCAATAATTTCTGCATCGAATTTTTCTGCCAAAAATACTGTTTCAAATCCCGAGCTACCAGGTTCTCCATCAATTCTTTTAAATTGTGAAAACCAAATTCTCTTTAATATATCTTTAAATTCATACTCATCATTTGGTACATATCCTTTCTCAGCTAAAAATTTCATCGTTGTCTTCATTACATCTGTTTCAAGTATTGCATCGATAAAATCACTTTCCTCTTTTCTTTCTTCTGAAGTTACTACTTCTTTAACTTTAATATCTAAATCATAATTATCATGAAGTGCAATAATAGTTTTAATCGTCGGTATTTCGTAAGCCTCAGCTTTAACTGTCAATAGTGGCTCACTAGCATCATCTTTTGTACTGTCATCCATCTTCTGTCCTTGAAGATTCATCGTGATAAATTTAAATGCATTATTTGTATCCTTTTCAAATAAATCTTCAGTTAATTTTTCTACATCATTTTTTGTAATTATGCTACCAAGTGGACTTGGGAACATTTCATCCTCATTTTTAGGCGTTACAATAGCGGGTTCTGTGTTTGGAACATCAGAATTGTTTCGAAGATTTGAATCAGTTTCAAGTGGTACTATTGGAGGTGGTGTTGCCGAAGCTTGAGCTGGAGCTGCCGCTACGGGAGCTTGAGCTACTGCTGGTGCTACTGGATTTTCAGGAATACTCCCATTGTTGTAATAATTATTATAGGTGATCTGTGTGTGAGTTACAGGTGGAACAGCTGCATTTCCAGCGGTGGCAGGATGACTAGAATATCCATGGCCACCATAAATTCCTCCGGGAATAATTCGATTAGCTACAGCATTGACACCAGCACTTACACCAGCAAAAACAAGTGCTTCTTTGGCTAATTGACCGATTCCGGGCCTGGAAGACTGTCCAGCTGACTGGACCAATATTGTTTGAGGAGCATGACCAACTGGTGGATTATATCCAGTTCCTGGAGTATATGAGTGCCCATAAGATGGATTGTACGGATTGTATGGCTGATGAGGCTGATTGTATGATGGGTGATAACCATTATTCATTCCTGGTGATGGGTGATAACCACTGTTCATGCCTGGTGATGGATAATAACCGGGTGAATTGTATCCATTGTAGCTTCCAGGATTATTTTGACTTTGACTGGGATTATAGTGGGTATTTTGGTGGAGATTGTGTTGATTCGAACCTACAGATGGATTATAACCGTGGTTTAAATTATGCTGACGGTTTGATTGTCCTGAATTTGCATATGGTGTTCCTGTCTGTGAGTTATAGCCACCAGATGGTTTCCAGCTGGATTGAACGTTGGTAGCGCTACTTTTGGAAATAGTTTCAGATGGTGCTGATGCTTTTGTGTTTATAGGTTGTGATTGTTTTGGTGGTACGTTCCAACCATATGTTCCTGGGCTTGAATTACCTGAAAGATATAGTAAATTATTGATAAAGTTTCTTTCGTACTTTGTTAACTCATTGTTCCGATATTTATGGCGATCAGTCTTGATTAGAAAATACTAGTGCTGTACAATTTGGTCGACTAAACCGGCCAGAAAGTTTAACCAGGTTAATTAGTTCATCAGCCAGCTAGCTAATTTAAATTAATCGGTTAACTCAGTTAACCGGTTAATCGGTTAAATTAGTTAACTGGTTAAACAATTAACCAGTTAACTGGTTAATTGGTCAAACAGTGAAAATGATATTTGAAAACTCTGCATTGCGATAAAATCGCATATCCTTAACGTATGTTGAAAAAAAAAAATATTCATCAAGTGATTAAATTTACTTAAATTATTAAATTAAAACTTTTTATTATAGATAAATACTTTAACAACAGGTAATAATTCTATTGATTATTTACTACTAAAAAATGTTGTTCTTAAGTCATTATACTTAAGAGCTAACTATTATATTTTGCGGTTATTGTTCAATTCTGATATAAAAATATAAGTAAATTAGCTGAATTCGATGAGAAACAGCTTCTTTTTGCTGTAATAATGTTTTCTGCCGTAGAGAAGATGCGCTCAGACGGAGTACTTGATGAGGGAATACATTAAAATTTTTTGGCAATCTCGCCAGTGATGGAAATTTATGTTTTTTTGAACCCCACAAAACAAGAGGATTATCATTTCTGGGAATGATTGGTTCAGCTTGATAATCATCTACTTCTTTCCGAAGTCTGTTCTCAGTATCATCTTCAAAACTAAAACTTCTCTCGAAACTTTGAGAAAGTGATTCAAGGTTAAAAAGATAATCTAAATCTTTTTCTCTCTTATCTTTTTTCGAGAATGATTGGCTGTTAGCTTGAATACCTTCCTTACTTATCATGTCTACTATAGTTGATTTAATTTCCAAGCGATACTTAGTTGTTTCTTCTTTCATATCTTTATATCTATAATTTGAATATAAAATATGAATTAAAAAATGTTAAATTTTAAACTTTACTCTCTAAAAGGAGAATAATGAGAAATACTATGAGTCAGTAAATATTCACTATTTCTTTTTCAGAAAATATAAATATTAATTACCTCAAATCTATGAAGCAAGCAATTTCAAACACTTGCTGTGACTATTCACTCAAAAATCGCGTTTGTAACTGTTCTTCAAGAGTTTCTTTCAACAATAAAATTGTCATTAAATTAAATTGTCGGCCAAATTGTACAGCACTAAAAAATACGATTAATGAGGATTCAAAATTTTTTAACTGTTTCAAATATTTATTAATCGTACATTGGCGACTGAAGAGTATTTAAAGCGGTTAAGAATTTTAATCGTTTTGAAAAATCTTTAATCATTGATTTATTTTACGACTATTAAGTATTCATGAGGTTTAGATTTTCTTTATACTCATGAATTGTTTCGAATCCCCACGCCTCATCAGAAATTGTAATATCATTTTAGGATTAACGAGTATTAAATAAGATAAATATTTTTAATACTTTTAATATAGTTTTTAAAAATACCTGATTGTTGACGCGGTCTTGATGTTGTCCTTGTTGAGTATCGGGAGCCTGAACTGCTTCCGCTACGTCTACTACTACTACTACTACTCTTACGACCGTCAATGTCTACATGAAAAAATAATTATAAATGTATACATAAACTCATCAAAACATTTAAGTTAACATATTTAAGCTCAAAGTTTATTTGTTCATTTATTGTCCCTCATTATAGGTAGCAAAGCCAGCCCCAAAACTTCCCGCTGTTTTCGAGCTTTTTGAGCTCCAAAACATTGTTGTGAATAGATTTTTGAGCTCTTCGAGCTCGAAAATAGTTTTGTATGTTGTTGTTTTCGAAAAAAATCGTTTTTTAGCATTTCTTTCTTTTACATACAGACACACACGGACATCATTCTGAAAATAGTCAAAAGCTTCCTAGGACCTCAAAACGTCGACATCTGATGAAATTTTGATTTTCGCGAATCGGGGTGAAAACAATAACTTCTCGAATTTTTTTGAAATCATCGATTTTCTTAGCGGCAAGTTAAAAATTTTTTTTTTTTTAATTTATTCGACAACGGTTCCGCTTGAACGAATGAACCAATTTCGATGATTGAGGTGGCATTCGACGTGGCTTATAAAGTTTTAGAGCTGATTAGATTTTTGAATTAATCCATCGAGCATATCACAAGTTATCCAAAAAAACATTTTTAAAAAAATTTTATTTTTGGAATATCTCCGAACACACTCTTCCGATCAAGCTCAATTTTCTATAGCATGTTAAAATTAACAAGCCACATCGAATACCACCTTGGACATCAAAATCAGTTCATCCATTCAAAAGTTACAGGATATTGATGTAATATCAAAAGAGTTTAAACTGTCATTACATTTTCTTTGTCATCCTAATAATATTTTCGGTATATGATTTAAAAAAATAAATCTAATTTTTTTATGTTCACGCTAATGATTTATCTAAGCCGTCTGAAATCTATTATTAAGTTTATCGATTACATTGGCCCCAAAAATGTTCGACATTTAGTTGTTATTTTTACACATTTACACATTTTGAAAATTCAGTCTATAATTGTTTTATTTTAATAAATAGATGATAAAAAACTATGACTCGGAAATTACATCAGCATTGTGTAAAATACTGACTTGTCATTGATGTAAAGATTTGATTTAAGAGTGACATCCATATTACGTATAACCTTGCATTTACTACTGACATAAATGTATGAATTTAAAGTACGTCATTATGATATACAATAATGACTTTATTACTACGTAACAATGTGATGTAGATTTTATGTCAAGCGTACCTAACAAATAAGTCATGACTGTGACGTCATACAAGAGTCATGCTTACATCAATATAATGTCAAGCTTTTACATCATATTAAAGTCATGTAGAACGTCAGATTGACATCAAATTTACATAAGATGCCGTGACATTTCTATGACCTACGTATGAGGTCAAAACAAGGTCATGTGTTCACAGGGATGTAATCCATGCATGTTAAAATATTTTTTAGGGTTAAAAAAAATGAGTTTATGAGTGTGTTGCGTTTTTTAAAAATTATAAAACTAATCAAGAAGTTTTTTTACTGAGGTCATTGATTTATAACACTTCAGGATTAAGCACATTTTTAAAAGATGAGTAGCAAATTATTGCTATCATTGAAGCAGTCAATTTTCATTCTCTAACACTATAAGTTTTATTCGAGAAAAATGTTACATAGAATTAAAAACAAATTAAATTACTTTTCATTGATATAAATATGTCACATATATGTATGAATGCATACATAGCGTATATATCTGTAATTTATCATTTAATTTAAATTGGATAATATGTATACAAGATAGTAGTAAACTACTTGCTATTTAAAGCGTTGATTTAAGTACCATAAAATACAAATTGAATGCAATTGTTCACTTTATATCTGTAGGTATAATGCTCGTTGATTTATAAAATTTTATAAAGCTTGATTTAATAATGATAAATGATGCATTAAATTCTTGGAAAAATTTTATTAGATGTACAATTTTTCACTTCCCGCTACAAACTTGATAATTTTCAGGAAAGGAAAGGAACATGTTGGGAAAACTAAACATGAAATTTATAAAAAAAAAAAAATTTTTAATTTTAAAAATTAAAAATAATTTTTTAATGCGAAATATTTACATTTTATTATGTGTTTTTACATATAAAAAAAAATGATTAAACCTTAAAAATAAAGAAAAAAAAACTCAACAACAGTAAAACATATGTTTGATCTCTTGCAGATTATAAATTTAATTATAAACTTAACAAAAAAAAACTAAAACTTTAAGGGGAAAATAATCCATATGAAGTGTCTACTACTTTTATATGCTTATATATTATTATATGTAAAAATAAAAATCGAATAAGTAGTTGATACCAGTGATGCACGTGGTGACGAAATCTTGTGACTATAATACAAGCGTAGACAAGTTAAGACAGGTCTACGCAAAAACAAATAACTAGTGGATGAAAACCCATATACACGTGACTCTTGCATTGAAAAACGTTCTAAGTAACTCATCAAGGGGTAATTTTTTGAATCCTTTACATAATACCGTGCAATATAATTGATCTAAATAATAATAAAAAAAGTGCTAGTGCAGTGCAATATAATTGATAATAACAATAACGAAGTGCTAGTATTTTTATAACCTATATTCACTATACTTAGTGAATACAGGTTATAAAAATTATGTCTCGTGAGAATTCGTAAAATAATTAATTTTTTTCTGTTAGTTAATCCCAATATAAATTAACAGTAACAACGAAAATTAAATAAATAAAAAAAATTTGTACTGAAATGAGAGGATTTAAATTAAAAATTTATTTGAGCAAACTTTTTTTATATTGGGATTTTAGTGGGATTTTATTCGGTAAGCCTAGTGATGTAAAGCTAAGCATGTGCTCGTCAAATGCTCATCAATTACTCGTCATTTGACGTCAATTGACCAACTAAAAAAAAATGACCGCCGGTCATTTTTTGAATTTAATGTCGATTACCGCAAAATAAGAATAAAAATTTTTTTAAAGTTTGACCAAAAAATGACCGACAAATTTTTGACGGTCATTTTCCATCTAAGTAGTTAAGCAAGCCAAATTTGTTTATTATCCTTAGAATTTTTGGATAAATTTTATTTTGAATATTTAAAATATTTAGGTTGCTTTTTTTTTTAACTTCCCGCTAAGAAAATCGACGATTTTCAAAAATTTCGGGAAGTTATTGTTTTCACCCCGATTTTCGAAAATCGAGTTTTCATCAGATGTCGACGTTTTGAGGTCCTAGGAAGCTACTCTGACTATTTTCAGAATGATGTGTGTGTGTGTGTGTGTGTGTGTGTGTGTGTGTGTGTGTGTGTGTGTGTGTGTGTGTGTGTGTATAAACTCTTTGTAACTTTTGAACTAATGAATCGATTTGGATGGTTGAGGTGGCAATCGAAAGAGCTTGTTGGCCATCAACTTTCCTGAAAATTTCAGATTATTTGATCGAATAGACTCGAAAATATTTGCGAATTACGAAAAAAAAAAAATTTTTTTTTTAGTTTTTTATTGATTTCTCAAAAACGACTTATACGATCGACTTCAAACTCTAATCAGCTCTAGTACTCAATAAAACGCGTCGATTGCTACCTCAAACATCAAAATCGGATAATTCGTTCGAGAGTTATCGCGGGAGAAAGAAATGGTGAAAAACAGTTTTTTCTAAATATTTTCGAAACGACTGACGCGATCGATTTCAAATTTTAATCAGCTCTAGAATTCAATAAAACGCGCCGATTGCCACGTCAACTATCAAAATCGATTGATTAGTTCAAAAGATATCGGCGTTGAAAAGTTAAAAAAATAACATTTTATGTTATTTTTTCCGGATAAATCATAATATAACGTACTAAAATGTGCCTGATATCATACCAACTCATCTTTTTTATGGTTTCTTTTGATCATATAATGTCGTCGAACTTGGTTTTTAGTTTAAATCATATTATCAACAAAAAAATCGATAAAACGTAGTTTTTAATATTTTTATCGGATATTTCATATTTTATTGTTTCTTACATGAGTCAAAACTTATTTAAATCTTGATTTTGATCACTGACATTGATTTCTGCCTCAATACACTTATTTTACTGAACATAATCAGGAACTAAATTTTAAAAACCGCTTCATTGATGATTTTCGATTCTTAAATTTTCAAACTTCAGCATAACAGGTAACTTGTTAAAGCTTGAAAAGATCGTAAAAAAACAATTGCATGTGATAGCATTTTCGAGCTCGAAGAGCTCGAAAATATATCTACACTAATGTTTTCGAGCTCTTTGAGTTCGAAAACAGCGGGAAGTTTTGGGGCTGGCCTGCAGGGTCGACCGACGCCCAGATTTTTTTCAGAGAAATTTTTGTAAAAAGAAAAAAAAATGCTCATGAATTTTTGTGACTGACCAAAAAAAAAATGACGTCAATTGACGAGCATTTTCTCGTCAATTGCTCGTGATTTGACCAAAGTTAAAAATGACCGTCATTCCGCATCACTAGGTAAGCCTAATGTTTCTGTAGGGTGGACCCAATTGAAACCCTATAGGGGGTATACCTGATTGGGAAACAGTTGGGACCCAATAGGGATGACCCGATTGGGATTATCTTGGGCTATGCGTTACATCCCAACAGATCCAATTGAAACCCTATAGGGGGTATACCTGATTGGGAAACAGTTGGGACCCAATAGGGATGACCCGATTGAGATAATCTTGAGCTATGCGTTACATCTCAACAGATCCAAATTGGATACCAATAGGTCTTATAACTTTTTTTCTAGTTGGGATAGCAAAAGTCTATTGCGCAAACATCTATTATACAAGGTATTGACTTCAAATGTTTTTTTACTAAAAAAACATGTTGCTTTATTTAATAATATAACTGTATTAATAAAGAATATATAATTATGTATGATTATTAGGGTGTTTCAGAAAAACATTTTTTTTTTCTTATGGTCTCAAAAGTTAGTCTTAGATATAAAAAAAAATCCTCCCAAGAGAGCAGCTCGAAATCTTAATTCTACTCAGAGCTCAACAAATAGGGGAGAGTGGGGTCAATTATACCAAAAATACTTTGACGTTTTTTTTTATATGAATAAAAGCAAAAAGATATTTTTTTTTGACGAAATTAAAATTCATTATATAGACTATCATTTCTCGGAAGCACATAACTTGACAAACGATAAAAATTTTCAATAAATACGAAATTGTACAACTGCATCAAATGGTTCAATCGTCCCCTTTGCGGGGGCAATTGAACCACTAGTCGGGGACAATTGAACCAAGAGTATTAGAACCACAAACGAATGACTTTAATCAATAATTTACTATTCATTACAGCTTAAAACTAAAATTACAACACTTCTAATAATATTTATTATTTTATATAACATTATATGTTAAAACAATCACTTTAAAAACTTCTGTCAATAGAATTATTTTTTTTTTTTTGGTTAGTTTAGCATGTTTTCACATTCTGTCAAGATGCGCGCGCATGTCTGATGTTCACAGTGTGATTCGTGTGGTTCAACCGTCCCCGAGAGTACTGGTTCAATTGACCCCACATGATTTTATTGAAATAATTAGTTTAAAAAAAAAATATTCAAGAACTATTTTACTAGAAGTAAAGTTTGAAAATTATGACTAATATATGTAAGAAGCTATTACAAATAAAGTTTTAAGATTACATTTGAAAATTAAAAAATTATTAAACAATTTGTCAAGAGCTGAAAAACAAAGTTCAGATGCCTAAAAACACAAAAACTTGAATTTTTTAAAAGTAAATCATCATATTGGTTCAAAATTTTAGTCAGACTGAGGTTTAGTATATTGAAATATAATTCCATGAGGACCACTTATTTTAATATTTTTTTCGATTTTTTAAGCTTACTGGTTCAATTGCCCCGTGGTTCAATTGACCCCACTCTCCCCTACTTATTTTCCCATTCAAATTGCATGTTAAAAAATTTTTTTTTTGTTTTTTAAAAATAAAAGTATTAAAAAAATTTTTTTTCAAAAATCGAAGCACACAGTCTTGTAGGAAATTAAATTCTCTACAGAAAAGCTCCTAATTGTTTTCTCCGGAGAACTAACAGAAAAAAAGTTATGAAGCTTTAAACTATAATAAATAGTATAACTTCATGTTTCCATTATATTAAACAGTTTTTTAATAAAAAATTTAGGTTTTTTCATCTGAACTAATGTTATCTGTTAATTTTTTTTTGAACACATCGGAAAAATTTTCCTGACTTTCAAAACAGAACTTTTTTTTTAAATTAAAAATACAGAAAGAAAAAAAATTTTAATTCTTAAAAACAATATTTTTCTTTCGAAATTAATACGGAAAATAAGTAAGATTTCAGAAATCTTTTTAAAATACCTTACTGATTATACATAGCATTTAGATTCACCATATAAACTTGTACACGTAATAAAATCCGGAAATTATCTTTACGTTAAGTTTTTCAATTCACTATTGTTGCAGTCTTCATACCTTTTTTTCTGTTAGTTGTACGAAGAAAACGCTTAAGGGCTTTTTTGTAGAGAATTTAACTTGCTACAAGACCACGTACTTTGATTTTCGAAAAAAATTTTTTTAAATACTTTTATATATAAAAAATAAAAAAAAATTTTTTTTACACGTAATTCGAATGAGAAAATTAATATTGATTGAGCTCTTAGCAGGATTGAGCTTTCAAGCTACTCTTTTGGGAGGATTTTTCTAATATCTAAGACTAACTTTTAAGACAATAAGACTTTAAAAAAAAAAAATGTTTATTTTGAAACACCCTAATGATTACATATAATCATATCTACCTCCATGTATAATTATGCATGAAGTTATATATAATTTGATCTGATCATGTCTGACCAATACATTATGTCTCGGACTATGTATCAAGCTATATATAGGCCTATATATATAATTAGATCTGACCAGGCATGGCTAATATAAATTCATGTATAGTCGTGCATAAGTTTATATATGATTGGATCTGATCAGACTTCATTGATATAAAACCTATAAATATTTAATTATGTACATAGGTCCTATATATATATATATATATATATATATATCATCTCGAACAATGTTTTTGATATAAGTTTTGAAAAAATTGACTATTTGTTTTTTTTCAGAACTTATATCAAAAATAGTGTTCGAGATGACGAAAAAAAATTACTGTCAAAGTTTGAGCTCTTAATATTAATAACTGCCTCATCGCAATTTTCGATTTCCCATTTAAATAACATGGGAAAAATTTTTTTTAAACTTTGGAATTTTATAACTTATCAGCAGATCAATTTATCAGAAAGATCAATATACAATTTTGTAGGAGATTGGATGCTCTACGAAAAAGGTCTCTCATAATTTTCCGATAAATTTCATTTCATCAAAAGTTATTCAAGATCAAAGTTGGATTCATAGTAAATTTTAGTATTTTTTTACTTTTTCGGCGAAATTATCAGACATCTTAAAATGTTATAGGACCTTTCTAGTAGATCATTCCATTTACTACAAATTATTTAATATAAAGTTTTTCAAATTTCTGATAGGTCTAGTTATTCGCATTTAGATTTTAATTCGATCCAAGAAATCGTATTTTGGTCGATTTTATTTACTTACTTTGAAAAGTGAATAACTAAAGAACTTGCAAGAATGTCAAAAACAGTATATGAGATAATTTGTAAAAAATTAAATGATCTATAAAAAGGTTCTATAACATTTTAAAATGAGTCTGATAATTTCGTCGAAAAAGTCAGATAATACTAAAATTTCAAAGCCGAGCTCGAAAAAAATAATAGTCTTTTAATCTATTCTGAGAACTTATTAAAATGAAAATAACTAGAAAACAATGCGGAATTTCAAAAAACTTCATTCAAAATAATTTGCAGGAAATAAAATTGTCTATAGAAAATATTCTATGATATTTTTGATAAGTCTGATAGTTTTGCTGGAAAAGTAAAAAGATCTGGAAATTTATTATAGATTTGAATTCCAACTCTAATAACTTTTGAATGGATGGCTTTATCAAAAAATGATAAGAGAACTTTTTTGTAGAGCGTTAAATACACTATACGATTGTGCTATGGACTTATTTATATGAGGTGCGAATTCCGAGCTAGAAAAATAAAAAAATAAAATATTTTTTTTCCCATGTTATTTAAATGGGAAATCGAAAATTAGAAATAGGCACCTCTAAATAATAATATTAAGAGCTCCGCTTTTAACAGGCTTCTTTACTCACCTTCCTGCGAGTTTTCAGCCTGTTTTTTTGTTGAAAAATAAAGTTGCCTCAAAATGACACACCCTAATATATATATATATATATATATATATATATATATATATATATATATATATATATATATATATATATATTAGGGTAATTAAAAAAAATAACAATTTTTTTTTTCTTCTCGGAAACAGGTTCAAAAATTCCATTCAGATATAAGAAGACGCCTATGAAAATTAGAGCTCTTAATAATAACAATAAGAGGTCCCGCATTGCACTTTTCTATTTTCCATAAGAATAACATGGAAACATTTTTTTTCGCATCTTCTGATTTTTATAACTATCTAACGATGCATTATAGAAAAAATCAGGAGGCATTAATTTATAGGGAATTGAATGCTCTACAATAAAAGTTTCTTATCATTTTTTGATAAATCTATTTGTTCAACAGTTATTGGAGGTTGAAGTTAAATCGATATTTAATTTTGAGATCTTTTTACTTTTCCGGTGAAACTATCAGACTAATCACAAAATATCATAGGACCTTTTTTGTAGACATTTTTATTTCCTATAAATTATTACCTGCAAAGTTTTTTTGAATTCCGCATTGTTTTCTAGTTATTTTCGGTTTAATGTCAAGCTATTAAAAAAAATAATCTTCTGATCGATTTTAAGAGCTTGAAATTAAAATGGAAATAACTAGAAAACAATCAGGAATTCGAAAAAACTTTGCGGGTAATAATTTATAGGAAATCAAAATTTCTATAAAAAAAGTCCTATGATATTTTGTGATAAGTCTGATAGTTTCACCGGAAAATTAAAAAGATCTCAAAATTTAAGATCAACTTAACTTCAACCTCAAATAACTTTTGAACAAATGCTCTAATTTTCATAGGCGTCTTGTTATATCTGAATAGAACTTTTGAACCTGTTTTCCCAGAAGAAAAAAAAAATTGTTATTTTTTTAATCACCCTAATATATATATACATATATATTAGGGTGTGTTATTTCAGAGCAACATTTTTTTTTAGATGCATGGAAAAAAAAATCATAGTTCAACAGAAAAAAAAGTTTTTGCGCAAGAAAAAAAAATTCTATGTTGATTACAGACCTAGCTCATTGAAAAAATCGATTTCCCGTTTAAATAACACGGGAAAATTTTATTTTCAACTTTGAGTATTTTTAACTCGTTAAGTAATCAATAGATCGAATAGACTAACACCCATTTTTGTAGGAAATCGTACGCGCTACAAAAAAGGTCTCTTATCATTTTTTGATAAATCTATCTGTTCAACAGTTATTGGAGTTCGAAGTTAAGCTCTAGTAAATTTCGAGATCTTTTTACTTTTCCGATGAAACTATCAGACTTATCACAAAATGTCATAGGATCTTTTATATTGAAAATTTTATTGCCTACAAATTATTATCAGCAATGTTTTTTCAAATAACGCATTGTTTTGTAGTTATTTTTATTTTAATTGTTAGACATAATACAACATTGTACACGTCTCACACTCACTTACACATAAACAGATAAACACACCCCTACTTAGCTTAAATATACTACTAAAGATTGGGACTATATATCTATTGTATTACTGTATACTTATTTAGTCTTGATAATAAATCTCAAGTAAACGCATCTACCTCTGTTACTTGCCGCGTATCAATCCTCCCTTATACCATTTTTATCAGGTTATGGGCCCAGGGGGTTATTGAGGTCACAGCGGCAGCTTAAGTTCAATAAAAGAGTTGTGTTGTTTAAAAGTAGAGTGTCTAAGACGAAGGATATTAGTTATGGCGGATAGTCTATCAGTTACAAAGTTAAATAGTGATAATTATGCTATGTGGAAGTTCAAGCTACAAATGCTTCTTATGAAAGACGATCTGTGGACGGTAATCGTGGGTACAAAGCCAACAGACGTCACTAAACACGAGCAGTGGAACAGGAAAGACGATAAGACACGGGCACTTATTGGGTTAACGGTAGAGGATAGCCAGGTAAATTTAATGAAAAGCGCAACCACAGCGAAACAAGTTTGGGAAGAATTGCAGCAGTATTATGAGAAGGCGACGCTCACCAACGAAGTAATGCTATTGAAACAGCTATGTCTAATGAGGTACGAAGATGATCAGAACATGGAAGAGCATCTAGTTCAGATGGATAATTTAGTTGATAAAGTCACTGCTTTGGGACTAGAAATTCCTAAACGTTTAAGAATTGTCCTGATGTTGTGCAGTTTACCGGACTCTTACAGTTCTTTGGTAACTGCACTTGAAGTACGGCCTTCACAGGACTTAACGTTTAATCTTGTCAAGAATGCAATAATTGCTGAATATAAGCGACGTGAAGGGCAATTAAGAATGAACGATAATAGTGAAATAGCTATGAGAGTAAACAGTAATAGAAAAGAAGTGATATGCTATTTTTGTCACAGAAAAGTTCATTTAAAGCAAAACTGTCGAAGATACTTGGAATGGAAAAGGAAAGTCGAAAATTTAAGGGCTCATACTGTCAAATCGGATAACGACGACTCAGATAGTAATAATGAGTCATCCTTCCTGGATTTTGCTTTTGTGGCTTATAATAATAAACAGAAAGACAAATGGTTTTTTGATTCAGGAGCTACAAAACATATGACTAACGAAATTAATTTTTTCACAGCATTAAACACAAATTACAAATCAACTGTACGGGTAGCAAAAAGGGAACGAGTCAAGTCTACGGCATAGGCTCTGGAAAGCTACAGTGTGTCAACAGCAAGGGAGAGGAAAGTTGTCTAGAACTAATCGATGTACTATATGTACCTGATTTTAATAGTAATCTAATATCAATGAGTATGTTAGATAAAAAGGATTACAGCGCCACAATACAACATGGTTTGATGAAAATCTTTAAAAATTCAAGGGAAGTAGCAGTTGGAGACGCTAATAATGGAATGTACGAACTACGACTACCACAGAAAGCCCTAGTCGCTGGCGGTTCCCACAATGACAACTGCATTCACCAGTGGCACAAAAGGTTGGCTCACCGTGACCCTGAAGCAATCAAGCGCCTGGAAACTGAAGAACTAGCTACCGGAATACATATTCAAAACTGTAACATTTCATCAAGATGCGAAAGTTGTATTAAAGGAAAGATGCCCCGAACAAGCTTCCCAAAACACTCAATACACTTAACTACGGCACCAAGACAGCTTGTCCACACAGACCTATGCGGACCTTTTTTTGTAGCGCGTACAATTTCCTACAAAAATATGTGTTAGTATATTCGATCTATAGATTACTTAACGGGTTAAAAATACTCAAAGTTGAAAATAAAATTTTCCCGTGTTATTTAAACGGGAAATCGATTTTTTCAATGAGCTAGGTCTGTAATCAACATAGAATTTTTTTCTTGCGCGACAATTTTTTTTTTGTGTTGAACTATGACTTTTTTTTCCATGCACTTAAAAAAAAATGTTGCTCTGAAATGACACACCTTAATATATGTACATATATATATTATATATATCTATGTATAATGTATTTATATTGATATTTATAAATATATATGGGTCATTCCATCAAATAAAGTTATTTATACGGGGCGAGCTTCATCGATTTGATTTAAACTTTGTGGAGTCTTTCCATATATTTAAAAAACAATTCTTTGAAAATTTGAACCTTTAATATGCAGCAGTTTCAAAGTTATGACTTTTTTTAAATTTTTGTTTTCAACTTTTTCATTACTTTTTTTGAAGGAAACCATTTTTTTTTTAAAATTAGCACATAACATTTTTTCGTAGGAAAAAATCCCAGCTTTCTAACGAAAATATCCATTCTTTATTTTAAATTACAGAAGACCCTTTAAAATTGGTTTTAAATAGGAAAAACGATTTTTATGACTGTGCGGCGCTTGATACATCTAATTTGATATTTTTTTCTGAAAGCTGAGACCTTTTCCCATAAAATATTTAATTTTCACAATGTGCATATTTTTTGTTTGAACAAAATTAAATGAAATATAAACTCTCTATGATTAAAAAACTTTAATTCTTAACTTTTTTGAGGATCTTGATACATTTTTAACACAAATATATCCTAGGCTATCAACAATAGATAAGAAAAGGTGTACTGCTTGTGTTTCTTTCACCGTATTTGACTCTAAGTATCGTACGTCTAAAACATTGATTTTCTATAAAAAGTCAGTATTCCTTGGTTAAAAGAAACGATTCGAAACGATTCGTAGTGTTAAATGCCCATAAAAAGGGTGATTAAAAAGTATTCAAAGTGTTCAAAAGCATTAAAACGTATTAAAATTTTTTTTTCAATAGTTTTAAATCGTTTCTTTTAATAAGAGTTGGTTATAAAAGTGAAATCAACGCCGGTAAAATTTTGAATAGCCTGTATGCATCAATCTTGCGGTGTGAGGATATGTTTTCTGATATGTGTCTGCAGTAAAGCTCTGACAACAAAAATTATAAAACTATTTTTCATGATACCAGCATCAAGCTTTAACATAGTTGATCATTAACTTTTTATCAATTATTAAACGTTTTGATAATGCAAAATTCAAAAAGGAACAAAAAATTAGCTCTTCGAAAGCTAATTATGATTCTAAAAAATATATAGGAATTTGTTAAATTGAACTCACTCAAGAAATTCTGATAATTATTACTCAAAATCACAAAGTTTTTACTTACAAGATATTAAAAGTAAAATATACAAAAATCCAGTTAATATATTCAATTTCATGATTGTAATCAATAACTAATTTTTAAAATAACTAGTTAAAATTCAATATTAAAACAAACTTCTTTAAAGTTAAAATTTAAATTACAGTAGAGAGCCGACGAAAAAGTTATGGAAGCGTGTATCACGTCGTAACGTTTGGATAAAACTAGTTTCTATAGTCTTGTCAGCTGCAATATATAAAGCAATTGGATGAATCACACGTAATAAAGCCTTTCTCTTTTCACGGTCAACATAAATATATAGTAAAAACAAGGTAATTATAGATGTATTGTATTTATTTTCATTGTATTTATTAATACAATGTTGCCATAAAGATAAATACAGGAAGTATATATACGGGTTTAACGTTGAAATTAATTATACCAACTGGTTGCGTGAAATTTAATTCAAATTTTTAAGTTACTTTGAAATTTTTTATAATTTTCAAAAATTTATTTTTTTTTTGTTGGGAATTTTATGTAATTATGTATAAAAAATATTTGGTTTAATATTTTGTGTTCATTACTTAACTCAGTGGAGTGTAAGCTATACCAAAGTATTGTGTTATCTGATAACAACGCATTCTTAGTTACCCGATGAAAAAAGATTTTGTATAATTATATATAATTATATATGAGTCCATATATAATCAGATCTGAAAATTGGCCAGATCTGATCATATATAATCATATATGATTAGATATAATCATGCATGAACGAATATAGTCATTTTTGCAGGCTCATTGAAAATATCTAAAAATTATTAATTAAGTAATTAAATTAGCATTTATCGTTTTCATTAATATAAATGTTGGTTAAATTTAAATTGAAAGAAAAAAAAATACTATAGGTTAACTATTTTTGTACTAATTCCCTCGCGGTTTTGAGAATGCCGTAAAAATGCCGTATATTTTCGGCATTTATGCACATGCCGTAAATTTACCGTAATAATTTGGTATTAATATGGTTATATTGGCCAGTTTTTTTCCTGTAGTTATGCCGTATGCTTTCTGTACTTATGCTGGAGAGTTACCAGATTACTACAGTAATATTACTATAAAAATGCTGAACTTTTACTGAAAAAATGCTGCGAAAAAACTATAACAATACCGAACTTTTACAAAAAAAATGCTGTAAAAAAACTGTAAAAATGCCGAACTTTTACCAATAAAATGCTGTATAAAAACTATTATACGATAATGTTACAATAATGAAATCGTTATTTTTGTGATAATAATACTGTCAGTATCCTGCAATTTTGCCAGATTTACGCTGATGAAATAGAAAATTGTAAAAAATATGATTTTATTTTTTGTTCGCTTCTGCATTTAACATCATCGAAAATGTGCAAAATGTAATATTTTTTATTTTATTTTATTGGTTCACACAATTCTTACTCAAACAAAAAAATGTAAGTGAAAATAACTATCTATGAAAATTGATGTTTTCAATTTTTTAAAGTTCGTTTGTATCTATCTGAATACAATTAGTAACATCTTTCAAGTAAGTGATTTGGCATAATGGCTACCAGATCAGAATTTGAATAATTAGGTCTCGGGATCGAGTCCACGAGTAGACGGGTTTTTTTTTTTTTTTTTTTTCATGACAGTTATTGCATATAATTTTATAAGGTTATATATAATTATATAAAATTAGATATAACTGCATAAAATTTTATACGATTATATATAAATTTTTTTCTGGGTAGAACGGTTAGATGCTGCAGAAATGCCGAAAATATACTATAAATATGCTGTATAATTACGGTTTTAATGCTGTAAAAATACCGTATTTTTTCTGATTTATTGCCGTAAATATTCTGAATTTATTTCGTAAATTTTTGGCAATAATACGGCAAAAAAACTGGCCAAAATAACTCGAGTAATACCATATTTATGCAATATTTATACCGTACAATTCCGGTATTATTTCGGTATTTCCAAAACCGCGAGGGAAGGGGTCACCCATCCAATTATTGATCCACGCTGATGTTGCTTAACTTTGGTAATCGCTGGATGGTAGTCTGATCCACTCGTCTGTTATGAACTTACAATAAAGAAAAGTTTATGGTATAACTTAACTCAAATAATCAAATTGATACATCCTACTTAAATAATGCACCTAATGATGAATTGAGTTTTGTATATAAATTACGATAGAATTCATCGGATAGATATAATCAAATCTTTTTATCTATAAACTTATAAATATTCATATATAAATCAATATCGATTTTAAACTTTTGAATTGCTGCCGAAACCTTTGAGTATTTTTCAAGTAATGGGGATTTAAGTTTGATTGGTAGTTGACAAAATAAAATTTAATAACATTAATATTAAAATTGTCACATTATGTTATATATATATATATATATATATATATATATATATATATATAT
This sequence comes from Microplitis demolitor, assembly GCF_026212275.2. NCBI lineage: Eukaryota > Metazoa > Arthropoda > Insecta > Hymenoptera > Braconidae > Microplitis > Microplitis demolitor. Next base: position 7,547,664 of record NC_068554.1, on the reverse strand, counting down.
ATATATACCCATGTAGGGAAAAAGGGCACAAAAGGGGTAGGGTAGGTCGAACGGGGTACCCCCAAAATTTCATAAGAGAAAATTTTATTTTTTAATTATTCCAAAATCACTTTTGTAAACCTAATTGAGTAATATTTTAAATATTTTTGTTTAACTTTTTTAAAAATCGACTTTCAGTCAAAAAATGTGGATGGCTTTTGATTTATGATAAAAACCAGTAAAAAGTTTTTTTTCTGCTTTTGCATCCAGTAATCGTGTAAGATGTAATGTTTCGTTATGGAAATTGCTCGCAAAAAAATTTAATTTGATTGATTTTTTTTAATATGCAGAAATTTTTTTTTGGGCCTTTTTTAGGGGATACCCTATTTGCCCGCCAAAGTGAAAATTTTTTGTTTCAACGGCAACTGAAATTTTTGTTTATTTACTTCGCATATCATAAAAAACTAAAAGATTTAGCGTATTTGAATCCTTAGAACCATAGTATTTCCTTAAGTACCCCGCTTTGCCCCCCCCTCCCTACCCCTACGTAATTAAATATTTATAGATTTCATATCAAGCCTGATCAGATTTAATTATATATAGGCTTATACATAATCAAACATGATCATATATAGGCTTATATATAATTATACCTAGCCTTCATCAGCGAGGTCTGATCGGATCTAATTATATATAGGTTCATATATGATTATATATAATTTCATGTATGACCATGTATAATCATATATAATTCCATACATATTATATATAATTATATATGATCTTATATATAATCATATAAACTCATATATACTTATATATAATCAGATAAAATCTTTTTTTATCGGGTAGTCACTTAAAATTTAACACAAAATAACGGTAAACTGTATTCCAAGAATTCGAGCGATCACTCAAAAAAAAAAAAAAAAAAGTTCAAAATATTTTTATGTAAACCTTTACTATAGTATTATAGTACATTTTGTTGGAAATTCAAGTATAGGATAATCGTGAATCAAATCAAATAAATTTATTTAAATATGAAACTGAAAATTCTCGTTATTAAAAAGGCGCGCTCTAGGATATGTCTACTCTTGAAGAGATTTAGCTTAAGACTAACTTATTCTTTTAATATTATTTAACACTGTGGTTTAACAACCTCTCCCCTTTTCGTACAAAAAATGTCTAAGTTCAAAATATATATATGAGTGCAATACGAAAGAAAAACACATTGCCTAGCGTTTACTTGGAACATGGGCCTCAATCTCTCGTCGACCCAAGTACCTAAGGTCATGAAATTTGATCCATACTAGCTTTCTTTTTCTTAAGTAAACATATCCACATCTTGAACTAAACACAAATAATAAATACTATAACTTAAATGGAACGCCATGCAAAGATTATATTTTGAACAGAATATTTTACTATTTATAATTTATATTTATACGCAACAAACAAAAAAATAATTGTTATTTTTCGTATAACTTGTAAACTATATGACCTATCGACTTAAAAATCTAATCAATTTCAAGTCTTGGTAAGCCCTTTCGATTGCCGCCAAGAACATTCAAGTCGATTGATTCCTTCCAAGGATATCGTCTGACTAAAAAAGTTTACATACATACAAATTCACACATACACACGTGGGCGTCTATTAGAAAATAGCTTCCAAGGAGTTCAAGCTTCAAAACGTCAACATCTGATGGAAAATCGATTTTCAAAAATTGGAAAGAAATCAATGGTTTTTTTTTTTTTTTGAAAATTTTCAATTTTCATAGCGGAAAGTTAAAAAAAATAATGCATTTTAGATCGGGTTCAAGAATATGAAAGAAACCCGGGAAGCGTTGAACAAGCTCAAGCTAATGACCATAATATCGATGCACCTCCGTTACATAATGTCTACAATGTTGATCACCAACTTAATGTTCAAAATAATCCTGCTCAGCGGATGATCCTTTGTAGATGTCGTGGTCCTGGTAGACGTCGTGTTCTTGGTAGACGTCGTGCTCTTATTTCTAATCCCATTAATAATCATCAAGATGTTGATTATGCTGATGCAAATAACATTAATAACATAATTATTTCTAACAACCTTGATCAGAATAATCAAGATTAATTAAACGTACCTGAGATTGAAAATGACAACAATTCTAGTGCCCCCAATAACTCGATTTATGGCGATTTGTATGATCCGCTTTTACCATACCAAGATTCTGTAATGGATAACAACAACAATATTTTTGTTCTTCCGGTACGGAATCGCAAAGACGATTTAGAAGAAATGACTCCAGCTCCTATACAAGATCATGATCCTTTTAATAACGTTAACAATGACATAAATCCTCGGAATATTGTTAATAAACAACATCCTCTATGTTCTATCTGCTTCACTGAAGAGGCAGTTAATGCCATAGTTTCATGTGGGCATAAAGTTTATTGTGAAAGTGTGGAACAAGCTCGACAGCTATTAAGTACATGCCCAATATGCAGAAATGAGATTCTCATGATTATTCGAATTTGGGATTAATAATTTATAATTTATATATTAATAGTCTAAGATCCGAATTAAAATCGACCTCGACCGAGCCTATAATAGAATAAAACTTATTTTATAATAAATTTAGTATGTTAAAAAATATATATTAAAAATGAGTTGGCTAAAAAAATCCTGGACAGAATATTTTTCATTATTTTATGAAAAATGACTTTTTATAAAATATTACAACATCAAGATAATGGAAGAAATTTTGTCCTGACTTAAAGTATGAAACATATAGAATGTGCCGACGTTGGGTTGTCTATTATAAACTTGGACAAACTACTCGGTTGGCTGGTATAAACAGGTATGTCGATGCTAGTTACTCTCACTGGTTAGGATAATAGAAAAAATCTTATATCAATTTAAGCGCTGTTTTATTGTGAAAACGTTGATATAGGGTTGTCTGCAAAAAATTTGGTCCTGATAGAGGTTAGCAAATTTTAAAGATTTAAATTTTAACGCGTGTGGACATGAGTGATAGAGAGATCCGAGGTAAGTATACTGTGTAATAATAAAGGACTCAACATTGCACTCGTGTCTGATGGGATCCTGAATATGAGAAAGTGCGCATGCTCCGTACGCAAACTATGGAGGGTAAAGGTACCTCTACTACCCTCCATATAGTAAACAAGCAGCGGTGTTGGGTCCTTTATTATTACACAATATACTTACCTCAGATCTCTCTGTCACTCATGTCCACACGCGTTAAAATTAAAATTTTTCAAATTCGCCAACCTCTATCAGGACCAAATTTTTTGCAGACAACCCTATATCAACGTGTTCGTAATAAAACAGCGCTTATGATGACATAAGATGTTTTCTATCATCCTAACCAGTGAGAGTAACTAGCATCGACATACCTGCTTAAACCTGCCAAATTTCAAACAAGCCATTATACACACTTGCCCTAATCCATCACCTAGTGTTCTCTTATCTCCGAGTTTTTTTGAGGACGCCATGATGTTTTGAGACACAAAAATGGCGGCGTTAGGTCCACTCGGGATAATCGAGTATAAATAAATATTAAGTTACAGTATATAGGTCCATAATACATATATATATATATATATATATATATATATATATATATATATATATATATATATATATATATAATTAATTAATTAATGTAACCGGTCCTAAGTCTATCTCTGCCGACCAGAGATCAAGAGCTTACCCTTTTGAATATACTCGCCCTGCGAAATCTTTTCTTTTTTACCATAGTAGTATAGAGCGAAACACTGAGTGAGCTCAATATTGGCGGATGTTATAACCCTTAGGATCAGAGATTCTTAGCGTGTGGGTGCCAAACCAACAGCCACTACGAGTTAATACCCAGAGTATCCTAACATTCGGTTCCTCATACGATGCTGTCTTGTATGAAGACGTCATCGTAATCAGGGCTCGCCGTTGCAGGGCCCTAAGAGCCTTCTAGTCCTTTACTCCACTTAGGTCACTCCAACCTGCCGCCACATAAGTGACAATAGGCAGGAATTAGCCTTTTAATATGTTTTGAGTATGTCTTGTAAAGTGTTATGTCTTTTTAAGTTCTGTCTTTTTACCTTCTTCCGTCTCCCTCTAGTATCTCCTTCTAGCTTTGTAAATTACTCTTTTTTCTTTAGTTAGCTCTCTGGTCCACCAAGGGTATGATTTTGTGTGTGAATTTTTCCGCAGGATAGCAAATTCGCATGACTCTACTATGGCTTTAGTGAGTGCATCGGCATACCGTTCCACGTCCTCGACCATTTCCAGCGCTAGACCTTCAAGATTTACTCTTGCAAGTTCCGGTAGTTTTTCGCGGAACTTCTCCCAGTCGGCCAACGCAAGGTTGAACAGCTTGGGATCCGCCCCCTCGAGACCCTCTCTCAAGAATTAATTATTAATGAAACAATTAAAGGCAATATTCACTCGATTCAGATTACTATTTTTTTTGGGGTCAATGCAGTACAGCAATTTCAAATAATTCGATTTTTTATTGAATCAATTGCAATGACAGTTTCTACGGACCTAAAAACATATTACTTTCAACACTAAAATTCATTTGCTTTAATAAAATTTTGACTTAACTGAAAATGCATATCTTCAATTACCTTACAATTTACTTTGAGTGAAATTTTTAATTAATTCACATAAAACAAAAATCATTATTGTATCAACCGCATCATGACTTGAACTAGTTTATTTTATTTTTTTTTAATGAAAATAGTATATTGTACAACTAGTGCGGTAAGTTGTCGATTGCCCACAAACGATGTAAGTACGCTTATTTGCTCCTGTGGGTAATCGGCAACACCGCACGAATTGAACATATTTTTTTTTTATTATTAATGCGATACGAGTACTATTTTAGTGCTCGCTGTTCTACTCCTCATGCAGATAATCGTATAGCGCACACAAATGTCGTGGAAATAGTTGAATGGGCAAACAGCTATTTGGCGAACAAAAGAGCATGCGCTAAGATAGCATTTATATCACATGAATAACAAAAAAGCAATTGAGTTATATCAAATACGATAGAGTCAGTTCAAACGACTCGGTACCTTCCCTTAAAAAACTCTCACTTGGAGCAAAAGATACTGTCAAACGTAAAGGGCGGTATACTCGAACGCTTTACGCGTTTGGTTGTATTCAAACGCACGGAGTACTTGAGCCAAACGAATCTGGTTTGACGTAACTAATCTTTTTTTACAGTGTAAAAGCCTGGCGAGACTGTTGATAAATAAATTGTCTCCATGAAGCTCAAGTGATTATTGTTTATTTTATAAAATATGCACCACATATCACCTGATAGCTTAAGGCAATTTTCGCAAAAGATTAAACCTTGCAATTAAAATATAATGGTTATTTTATATTTTCTCAGTTATCAGTGATATCTTATCACTTATATACGACATAATATGAGATGGATAATAAACATTTAACCGAGAGTTAGTTATTGCTTAAAAGAATCATCTTTTAAAAAATCTTAATATATTAAAGTACATACATTTCTCTTGAAACAACATACAGGCATTGTGTTTTTATCCTCAACAAAAAACTGCAGTGTTATAAATTAAAACGTTTGCGACAAGATTATACATACTGATTTCTTAAAATATAATTCCAATAAACGTTTATAAAAGTAGTTCTTTTTCTGAAGACATATATAAGTTCATCGTGTCTACATATTCTTGGAAGGGTTCTTCGGACATGAATAATTTATAAGCCAGGATATTATAGTCACCCCTATTTTTATATGAATAAATAATGTTTTTCTAATGATCCTCTTTGAATACGAAGAAAATCATCGATTGTAGATGAAAACCTATCGTTGTATCTAAGAATATTATTCTCCGTAAAACTATCAATATGAAACTTTTTTAATACGTGACATCATACGAATATTAGTATGCAAATCTCAGAAAGAAAAAATAGTCTAGCGAAAAAAGCATTTTACTTGTATGAATTCTTAACATCAAATATCGGCCTTTGGGCATTACAAAAGGACAATATGATTCGTAAATTCCGTATTTTTTACGCATCTATACAAATGGTAAATTAATTTGAAAATCGTATATAACGATATACCATAATAATTATTTAGCCTATCGGTAAAATAGCAATTCTTTGTTTTAACTGAGTAAAGTTGACGCTAAGTCTAGTTGAAGCTGAGTAAAGATATGAGTAGAGTTGAAGCTGAGTTAAAATATATTTGAGTAAAGTTGAGGCTGAGTAAAGAAGTAAATGATTAGAGTTAGAACCATTTTGCTGAGTAGAGATGTTGTGAGCAGACATGTAACATTGTCAAAGAAGTTTTATTCGGTAAAGTACATATGTATTTAGGAAAAATAACTATAATATTTGTAGGTTAGTAAAATAAAAGTATATCATGATATAATATTGTACACCCTGAGTGTGAAGCGAAGAGGTTGAACTTTACTCACGACTTGTTAAGATCGTGCGGCTTACATTAAATCGTATTGGTTATTTTCATATCTCACTGACAATTTATAAAAAACACATTAATATTGCGTGCAATACGTATCCCCCTATAACAATCTTTTTCAATTCTTGAGCAAGTCTGCTCCCAGAATCGGTAGGTGCTAGTGTCTTTTTCTACGGATATATGTCTTACTGCAGATATTTGTGACCACATTTAAATTACAAGCCTAATGCAAGCCTTACACAAGAAATTCGTGCCAGATTATAACTAAATCGTCGTTCATTTGCGAAACCCCATAAGTCAAAAAAACAAAGTTTTTCAGGAAACACAAAAAATATTTTTCTGGAAAAACTTGCCATTAAAATAAAAAATAAATGATTGAAGACAATAATATTAGCGTCTCTAAGAAAGATTTAAGCAAGAAAAATTGCATTTTTTAATTAAAACTACTTAAAAAATTATTCATAGTTGATTGACTTACGGGGTTTTCTCAAACAAACGGAAGAAACAGTTATAAAATCATTAATGTTTTAAGTTTTTTCCGTTCAAAAAATTCATTAGACTGATAAAATGTAGTATATAATATGTATTTAAACTTTGAGAGAATTTACAAAAGATAATAATTAATTTAAGCATTTTAATTAGACATATTCTTTTTTTTTTTTCCAAAAAAAGTGCGAATTTTTGATAAAAAAGAAAAAATTATTTCTATAAAACTAAAACTGCATAAGTTATGGGGTTTCTCAAGTAAACGATTCAACTCAATTCTAAAGGAAGACTATGGTTGAAAATAGTTGCGCATGGCTTGCTCAAGATCTGCTCAAGGTTCAAAATTGATACACACATACAGTCAAGGGTGCTTCTTTTGAAACGAACATTATTTTTTTTAGTGGACCTTCATTTCAATATTTTACACTAAAAAAAAATTGTAAGCTTACTATAGTACTAATCTTTTTTACTGTAAAATGTTAAAATGCATGTATCTCATGAACAGTGCCATTTAGCAACATAAGTGTAATAAGCAATTTTGTAGAGGATAAAATTTCCTAAAAGATTGGTCCTATGCATATTTTTCGTAAGTTAAGGCGTTTCCTCACTATTATCAAAAATAAATGAAAAAAGTGTAAAATTGACTTTCGGAGCTGATACTATCGACATGAATCGAGCTAGAGCAAAACCATTCTGTACACTTTTAAAAAGTAATAAATACTCTACAAATAAAAACTGGTTTCAAAGCGATAGTTTAAAATCGGGCTTATTTATAGTAACAAAAATCGGTCTGTCAGTTGACCCTGCGGGCCAGCCCCAAAACTCCCCGCTACTTTCAAGCTCCTTGAGCTCGAAACTATTGTTGAGAATACATTTCCGAGCTCTTCGAGCTCGAAAATACTTTTGTATGCCTTTGTTTTCGGAAAATAACGTTTTTTACCATTATTTCTACAATGATATCTCTCGAACGAATTCACCGATTGAGACGGCTGAGGTGGCAATTGACGCGTTTTATTGAGTTTCAGAGCTGATAAAATTTTAAAATTGATTTATCAAGACGTTTTTGAGAAATTTCAAAAAAACTAAAAAAAAACGTTTTTTTTAATTCTTTCGCTAACGGTTTCTCTTGAACGAATAATCCGATTTTTATGGTTGAGGTGGCATTTGAAGCGGCTTACAAAGCTTTAGAGTTGATTAGATTTTGGAATCAATCGATCGAGCGAATTAAAAGTTATTAAAAATAAACATTTTTGAAAAAATTATATTTTTGAATATCTCCAAACGCACTCTGACGATTGAGCTCAAATTTTTAGTGCTTATAGTATTTAACAAGCCGCTTTGAATGACACCTCGAACATCAAAATCGGTTCATCCGTTCAAAAGTTGCAGAATATTTTCATACGTACTTACGTACGTACATACATTCGGGTGGGTTGAAGAGAAAATTTATTTTCTTTTTCTTAGCATGGGGGTAGAATTTGTACCTTATAAAAAAAAAAATTTTCAAGAATAAAAAAAGTTTTTTCTCAACATTTTGAGGTCGCCCACTCGTTTTTTAAATAAATAATTGATTAAACGGGGTAGTTCCAACTAAAAAATTTATAAGAAATCTATGAAAAAAATTTTCTTTGTCCAAAATCGTGAAAAACATCTAATAATTGTCGAATGTGATTTTGTTTTTACCCCACTTTCATTTTAATTCAAAAGAAAATGCTTGTCATTTTTGGATTTTTTTACTTAAAATACAAAAATAATAGGAAAAAAATTCTTCCAACTTCTGACTTTCAACTAGCTTTTGAAGGGACACCCTACAGATTCTAGAACACCATTTATATATTTTTTACTACCACCCTTTCTCAAGTTATTGATAAGGGAGAAATTAATTAGTAACTCTGAAGTGTTTAATCGAAAATTTTATGAAAATTAGTAATAACATTGTAGAGTTTTGAATATGTTTTTATTTATTTTTTACCTTTGAAAAATTAAAAACCGTTTAGTTATTTTTAGTTGCTATATAACGCTTAATACCACGCTACGCATCTGATTTTACAGAAATCACTAAACAGATGGTATTTTTTGCATACTATAGAGTATTTAATGTATATTGTTAGTTAATATTTATATTTTTACAGAATAAAAATCGTTAAATTATATAATGAAATGTATTACTCAACGTTGAGTAATAATTTACTATAAATAAAAACTGCTGTTTATTAATAAAAAATACGAATGGATTAGTGATACAGCTAACAATATATCGATATTTCAGATAAAAATACAGTAATAATTACCATTTTGTGATTCTTACTATACATTTAGTAATAAACAGTAAAAGTAATGCATTTATTGATGTGATTAGTACTTTTTACTGAAATATAGTGAATATTATAATATTTTCGAGACTCGTTTTCTCCGTGTGAGTTAACCAAACATTAATATTAAATAAAATTTTATTTTTTTCAGATTATAGCTATTCTAGCTACATTAGCTGGATTTTTAATTGGCTGCGGTGATACCGAAGAATATCTCGATTGTTATTTAATGGTTGTATTTGGTGTTTTGGTACTTAGTAAAATTTATTATGTTTACACTTATCGACATCACCTTAGATACATTTTGGATTCAGCATTTAGAGACTGGAAGTGTATCAAAGAAAAAGATGAAATGACAATAATGATAGATTCTTCACGAACATGTAATAACATGGCAGCTATGTTCTATGTTTCAGGAATGATATCATTAATATCTTACGTTTTGAAAACAATGATTTTCAATGATCCACGAAAGATAATCGTTACAAATTCGTTAAATATAACTTATAAATATGGTCATAGTTTCATACTTCCTGGAGGTTGTGTTTATGATGGTGTCAATCAGTATTTGTATTATTCTTTATTGATTAACCAGTGTGTGCAGATGACTATTATGTGTTTTACAACTTTAGGAAATGATACTATGTATGCCGCAATTACTGGTCATATTTGTGTACAATTTGATATTTTAATAAAACGTATGAAAAAATTCGGTAAAGTTGAAGATGATATAAGTATAAATTCTCACGAATTAGGAAAAATCGTGAAAAGACATCAACATTTGATATCGCTGACGGAGAATTTGGAAAAAGTTTATAATAGAATTATTTTTGTACAGATGTTAATTACTGTATCAGTACTTAGTGTTGGAGGTAAATACTAATGATTATCATGAATAAGTAAATTGTGTTCCAATCATTCAACATTAACGAACAGTCTAAAGTTAATAACACATGTCTGACTGATTGTAATTGACTTATTTTACTTAAATTTGAGAATGCTTCGGAGATAAACCGATTGAAAATTTTTATTGGTATTTGAGGAGTGAAGCTTCAGAACAATCAATTTTAATTATATTAACTTAATTAGTAATTATCCCAATACACGGATAAAACGTAGCTCAAAATTACTTAATAATTACAGTCTTTAATTAACATATACTTTCAGAAACAAAATTTACTATCCAAACCAAAAATTACTATTAATAATAAAAAGTGCCCTTGCTTTGTTGATTATTGCTATCATTACAGAATAGTAGTAATAAAACAGAAATTGAACAATTAATAATTGTTTTATAAAGTTTGTTCTGTAAAAAACAATATTCAAAAATCTGATAATAGCCCGGGAAAAAATCGTCATGCACGATCATTCATGATTCAGGCATGATTGTGTATGGTCCAGGCATGGCTTTGCACGATTCATGCAAAGGCATGTATGATTATGTATGACGAGGCAAGAATAGTCATGCATGACCAAGTTCAGTCATGAATGATCATTCATTACACTGCACGAATTATGCATCGTCGTGTATGACCATGTAAAATCATGTTCAATCGTGCATAATCATGCAAGGCGAGAAAAAACTAGTCACACATGATCCGGGCAATGTCATACATGACCAAGTTCATCATAAATGATCATTCATGACACTGCACAAATTATGCAATGTCATACATATCATATAAAATCGGATTTTATCATGTATGATCATGAATGAGAATATATGATACGGAGAGAATGGTTATGCACAATTGAGAGTAACTTGGCATGAACATCTATGACTGTAGATAACTCATGTGAAGTCATGCTTCGTCATGCATCATTACCCTCATCAAAAAATCTGTGAAGAATTGTATGGAAACCCATAGGCATGATCTAAAAAAGTATGAATTTATTCAAGAATCCTTAGGAATTAATATAGAAGAGTATGGTTTTATATAAGAATTCATGTAGAAAACTATGAGTATTATAACCAAGACTTTTCCGTGTCTGGGTGACCTACACGTCCAAGCCACAAGTTACAATTGACAGCTGCAAAGATTTATTTACAGACGGCACCAAGCGATTCAAAATATAGATCTTGGTTACTTGGCCTCCTGGTACCAAGTATGATTTTTCTAGCTCAGGTCTCAGGCTGGGATAATTCGCTTCCTGGTCACAAGGAGAGTCTTGGTGATTGAGAGTAAGGTATTGAGAAAGCAACTGTTTGCTATTAGTTTAGTTGTAAGAAATTTTATTTATTTATTTACCCGACAAGCAACGAGACGACTTTACAGTCATGGAACTGTAATACTTGATAATAAAACTTTTTATTGTGACTCCATATAATACTAAAATTTTTTATGAATTACTTAACTAGAATATTAAATTAAGCTTCAACAACTGTTTAGTACAGACGTCGCCCAAAATGGTGGACGCTGACGTGACTCAACCACGTTTTCTTAGTTTTAATAATTCAAATTAATGTAATTTGATTTTAAATCTATTTATAAAACAATAATGACGAATTTAATTATTTAGTAAGTCTCACTCTTACTGTAGAACTCGCAAACACACAGGTTTTGTTGAGTACCACTCGTGAACAAAATGTATGATGAAATTTATGCTGAACAGTACAAATTTATCGTTCAATGACGAATAAATGTTAAACACCTACGTTTCGTGAGTTCTTGGCGTAGTCCACCATACCCAGGAAGCTCCAGCCTGTCAATTTCTCCTGATGTTTTCCCGTAGCCTCAATTAGTCTGGGTCCAGGTGTAGTTAATTAATAGTAATTCTCAAGCAGCTTCCGTCGTCCAAGTTAATTAATTAATTGAATTCTCCTCCACTTAGCTCTCGTAAGACAAACCTTACTTGCGCCTGGAACAACTCTCCAACCGACCGTAGGAACCCAGAATTAATTTTCTTCTTAACCATCTGGAGATAAACTCGCACAAGTGACACCAGTCTCCAACTCCTCGAGCGCGTAGTTTAAATTACCAAATTACCCCGTTACAGTATCCGGGTCCCTATATGGGGAATCCACATAGGAAACTAAGTAGGTACTTAGATTTCCATTTTGACATGGTGAACATTTCCACAGAAAATTGACGCGAAAATCCACATGAGATTCCATACGGTATTCATATGACTTTATAACGTAAACCGTTTTTATTTTCACGACGGAGACGTGAAACAAACCCGGAGTCGTATGTGGTCACCTAAGTGTATTAAAAAAATTATAAATAACGATAATAATTATAACTAAAAATAATAAATAATTATAAATAAATTAAAGGTGTGCCTGGACCAGCTCTTCAGGCTGGGTTAGTGCACGAGGGCGCCAGCCCGTTTTTACGAAACGGACGAAAATTCTAACCAATCAGGGGAGAGATCACGGGACAAAATCTTGAACGAGAATGTATGCACCAAGCGGAATGACAACCAAACAAATATATAATGGATAAAAATAATAATAAAGAATAATTACTGCTAAATATATCTAGGAAACAAACAAAGGAATATTGGCTATCACTGGGTTCCTTTTACGAAATTATTTAATTCAAAATATATTTAAATAAACTCAACAAATGGTTACAATAATAATCAATTCAATTTAAATAATATTATTAAATTATCCACTGGGGAAACCAAATTACAAATCACAAATTTTTACCCAATATAATTAATATAGATTGTAACAAATAAAATAATACTAATCTTTTTCTTTATTTTATATTATTTTCTCTGGGGAGAGAAAGACGCGGGTACTCAATATATATTTGGCAACACTGGGTTGCATACCATTAAACTATAAAATAAATTTTACCCAGAAAAATAATATTTTAAGTACTGTTGTAAGACAAGGAGCTACATACACTATCCTTGTCTAATCTAAGGAATTTACTCGACGCGTCTTCGTACATATGCACCCAAATGCCGTGACGGACGCTGAATATATTTAACTTATTATAACAATAACTAAGGTTCAATTATTTATGAAACAAATACCGCGATCAATTCTACTGAAGGACCAGCGATAGTCGATGCAACAAATGACGATACAATTGACTTACCGGCGTTGATAAAAATTTACTTCTGGAACTTTTGGATAATAAATATCACATGAACTATATTTTTACTTTAGTATAACAAAATACTAATTATCCAAATTAGATGAACTTTAACTATTTAATAACTTTGTTACGGCAACTGGGCCAGAACAACTTACTCAAAAATGATTACGGACAACAGCACGTCCTACCTTTACAAAATCCCGGTCCTCTCTGATTATTTTTCGTTGATTTTTCCGAGGGATGGGTATCACTCCCGTGTTATCCCCTCTCATGACCTCGGACCCGAAATTTTCAATTAAAATAAAATGTTTAAAATCATTAAACGACCTGGGTTATCTTATAATCATAAATTAAATAATATTTCCTATTTATCAACATAAACATAATAATTATTAACCCTTTAAACGATAACATAATAATTGTTTCAGTGCACCACGTGGCTGGAGGAAAATATTCAATTTTATCCCCACTATATCGACTTACTCTCACTTCGGTCGATATTTTTATGTATACTCTACACACACGCGTGCTACTGACTGAAATGAAAATATCGATTAAGTACATAAATTCAAAATAATTATCAAAATGTTTATATAAACATGATAACCAATAATATCAATAAATGCATAATTAAATCATACTAAAATAATCTATCAAAATAATATAAATATTTAAATAATAATAAATTATAATAAATAAATGCGCTTGATTTGAGCTAGGAGGTGTTGTTAAATTCACGACGAGATGGAAAAGCGCGCGCAGCGATTCACGTTTGAATCGCTACGTGACAACTTTAGCATCGGGTGGATTCCCATAGGAGTCCATGTGGGAGTTTATATCGGTATCTATGCTGGATTGCTGTATAGGAAACCATCTGAAAACGCCTTGTGGAAACTTACATAAAAATCTAGGCTGGATTCTCATATGGACTTTTTTGAAACCCCGGGACAAAATCAGCATGCATGATCATGCTTGATTTAGGCATGGTCATGCATGGGTCTTGCGCGGTTAAGCATGACTTATACATTTCATGCCTGATCATGCAAAAAATACAATCGAAGTCCGATTAAGCTTCAATCGAATTTAATCAAAGTTTTTTAACCAAGAATAATCAAATATTTTTATGAAAAATTTTCCTTAATTAAACATTCATTTAGAGTTAAAGTTACAGTTATTATTTTTTATTCTATCGATGATTAAAGTAAATTTAATTTATAATTTCTGGTTCAATTAATAATTAAAATTAATCTTCTTCTTTCCCCAAAATAACTAAAATAGAACTGATTACAAAATTTTTTTTTTTCATTGATTAAAGAATTGAATTACTAAATTCCTGCGAAATTGATGATGATAGTCAATACAAGTGCATATATATATTTTTTTTTTCAATTAATAATTAAGATTAATTTAATTTATAATTTGCTTGTAACTCATAACTAGAATGCTTTTTATTTATTATTAAGAAAAATACCTAATAACCAAATCAAGATTGAATTCAAATAATAATTTATTTTTTACAACCCTGAGTTTTCAAAAGATGTTAAGAATCGTCGTAAATTGAACGCGATCCGTCACGGGTAAATTTTCAATAGTAATTTTCAGCCAGTAAACATTAACTAGGCATCAATACTAACAAAATAAGTTAATTTAAAATTGAATTATTATTATATTTATTTTTTCTTTTAAATAATTCTAGGGATTGTGCTTGATCAGGACTGATCATGCTTGGTCAAACATGATTATGCCTGCTCAAGCATGGTCATGCCTTAATATTTGCCAGCCATGAGCATGCGTGATCTTGCTGGAGAAAGCATAATCATGCCTGACCGAGCATGATCACGCATGCTCATGGCTGGCAAATATTCAGTCATGATCATGCATGAGACTAACGCGTGATCAGGTCTGATGATTTTTTCCCGGGATTATAATTTTGAGTTGACAACATTTGTGGCAATAAAACTTGCATGTTACGAGTTATTGAAAATAAATTACTAATAAACTCATTTATATTGTTATCTATTCTATAAAATTTAGTAGATAAAATATAAACATCAGTGTAGATTAGATAGTGATTTTCATTTGAAAACTCTTGGAAAAAATTTTTGTGCATGATCGTGCCTACTTGTTCCTGATCTAGCCTGGAAGGTTTAAGACCTCCAGCTTTGATCAGGCTTGATATGTTGGTTTATGCCTGACTATGCCTGTTTAAGCTGATCCAAGCCTGATATGTTAGATTAAATTTTGAAAACTTCAGTAGCTATAATTATAGATGAATTAATTCTACAGTAGGTTTTCAATTATGGCCACAATAATTTTATAAATTGAATAATACAATATACCGTATAAATGAATATACCGTAATATATTTCATAATTGTGATAAATGTACTCACAAAACATTCAAAAAATTTTTCGTAACATATTTGATCATTTACATAGATAACTGCCTACTACAAACTTCGTATAATACTTTATTTTATAATTTATATCATAATCGATTTACATTATAGAATATTTAAATGTTCTAATGGATGTATATTTAGAACTTTCAGTATTGCCTTATATGGACACAAAACATGGAATAAATATTAAAGTTATCATGTCGTTATTGAATGTAAAAATCAACGTAGTCTAAGATTTGAGTATATCATTTTTTTATAGAGGGCCCTTGTTTCTAGAATATCTCATGGCACTGTAAAATTGAAAAAATATTTTTAATTTACGTCAGTTTAGTGATGAAAATGAACATAAATTGTTGCAGCTAATTTTTATTTAAAGTGAGCGTTGTGCCCCGGAAATTCAATCATGGACAGGGAAAATACCCTAGTAGCAATATCGATCGATGCTTGCACAAGAATTGTTCACAATATTGTAAAAATACGATAAACAATATTGACAGAAATTTTGTACAAGACTCTCGAAACAGATTTCTTGCGCAAGAATTGAACAATTATTGCTTCAGAAACTTGTGCCAGACTGCGCGAGAGTATAGCCAAAATCCATTGAGCTCTTCTATTCTCTTCTATCTTTTTATGCTACAACGTTAAGAGCATAGCGGTTTCAAAGGTTCTCATTTTATTTCAGATTACAAACCGAACACTCTTTTAAAATTTACTTTCACCGGTAATGATAGTATCAATAGATTGGATATCAAATAAATTGAACAATAACTTGACTTTATAGATAGAACAATTTTCTAAATAATTTATTTTCGTCTTAGTTAATAGCTGACATGGTTCAAAAAATATTTACAATTTTTAACTTCCTGCTAAAAAATTGCAAATTTTCAAAGAAAGGGAAGTTATTGGTTTCGGTCCGATTTTCGTAAATCAAGTTTTCATCAGATGTGGACATTTTCAGATCTTAGGACGCTAGTTTAACTGTTCCCGGTTGGACGTCCGCGCGCGCGCGCGTGTGTGTGTGTATGAACGTTTTTTTTTGCCTGAGGATATCTTTGGAACGAATCAACCGATTTGAATGTACTTGGTGCAATCGAAAGAGCTCACCAAAACTTAAAATTGGTTAGATTTTGGGGTAGATCAGTCATGTAGTTTACGAGTTATACGAAAAATAAAAATAAAAATTTTCTTGTTTTTGGTTTTTTGCGTGTGGCTTATAAACCACTTGCCTGATTCACCTCAAAATGTAATCAGTTTTGAGTCTTGTTGAGCCCTTTCAATTGCCACCAAGAACGCTTATATCGGTGTATTTGTTCCACAGATATGTTATGTGTGAAGGTATGTTTTACCGGCTTAATAAAATTTTGAGCTCCAAGAGCTCAAAAATTCACAAATAATAATGTTTTCTGCTCCCTGAGCTCGAAAACAGCGGGAAATTTCGGAGCTATGTAATATTTAATTTAATTTTTCATGTTTCTATTACTTATATCTATGAAACTTTTAAAAGTACGAAAATTCTAGTCCCCAATAATTTTATAGAAAAGGAAATTTATTTTTGAATAACTATTTGTCCCGGTCTGCAGATTTTGTTAAACACTTACAATAAGATTTTTTTGTCGAAAGTGTTACATTCTGGCTTCTGCACTTACGAGACAAAATAATTTTTAGATTGCCAGGTTGACTTCGTTAGGGTATTTATAGATCCCACTTGCGGTAGCTGTTGATTGTTGTTTCTTTTATGCAATAAATTTTATCGACTTACCGTGATGGAGATTATGGGCCCTATAATTTGGTCCAAATAATCCCTTTCTGACGTAACTTTTTCACCTTTGCTGGTGCGTACTCATCCCTGCCAGTGGCCTTGAAGTAAGCCTCGGAGTAGTACCAGTAGCAAGGGTTGTGGAACGGGATGTTTCCCCTAGGTGTATGGATGGATGGGACGTCCACAGGAACCAGCTGCCAACCTTAACTGACGCCGGTATAGAAGACCGAATTTTTCCTGGATGCCTCCTCTGAACAGGACGAGCTTTGAAAGCCCGGTTTCTCCGAAAGGGCAAGTGATTCCAACTCTTGGATCACACCACCAGAGCCTAATGGCCCAACAACACACGAGTTCGACGGCTCATGAACTTTACTGAACGCGATACCCGAATTTGGTAACTCGTTAATCACATTTCGAATGACCAATTGGTTAACGTCACCAGATCAGCAGATCAAGAAGGATTTTCTCGGCAGCGATCTCTAGGCGGGGATGTTACTGAACTGAGCGATCGAGATCCTCGTTGATCGTTCGGATAATGCGGCGTAATTAGGCCTTTTTGCTCCCTCGTTTCTTTTTTGACATAAGCTCGAGATGAGGCTTAGGGATTACCTATACAGCCGGTAACAGTGCTTAGGTAGATTACTAGGTCGCCGGTGACAGCGTTCCCAATAGCAAGGCAGGAGGTGAGGATTGCTGGTGTCAGCGTTCCTCAAGGTAAAGGTGGTTTTTAATGATAACTACTACGTATTTTCGTGTGTAGTAGCGACAGTTTTATTGCTTAAAAACGAATGAAGAGGCGGGACCAAGTCAACGTAATTTTGATCAGAGTTCTTGGCTCTCTTAGATCTCGCGATCGACTGACTTGGTGCTGCCCATGCAGGAGCTGTCAGAGCTAAACGATGAGGCTCTACTTAGCCCAATTTCGGGGAACCTAGCTTTGGCACACCTATACTGGCCAGTGCTTAGCTCAAAATTGGGTACTCAGTTCTGGCCATCCCAATCATTATCCGAGTCTGAGCCAGGACTGGGTAACCTCGCCTTGGCCGTTACAATGATTATCTGGGCTTGGGCAAAAATAGAATTACCCGAGTTTGGCTATACCTATGGTATAATTAGTAGATCATATAATAGTATCGGTTCAATATTAGTAGGTTCGTCCAGTAGCTAATGTTCAGACCCAGCAATCAGAAGGACGGCAGTTCACGCCCAGAGCCCAGCAGAATTTTCACCGAGTTTTTTTCACATCATTTACCTCCCTTAGATAGTTTAAACGTTAATGATCATGAACTCTACGAAGTTAAAAATAATAACATTTTTTAACTTCCCGCTAAGAAAATTGCAAATTTTCAAAAATTCGGGAAGTTATTGGTTTCACCCCGATTTGTGAAAATTGAAATTCCAACAAATGTCGACGTTTTGAGGTTCTCGGAAGCTATTCTGACTAAATTCAAGATGATGTCCAAGTGTATGTATGTATGTACGTACGTACGTATGTAAATATTCTGTAACTTTTGAACGGATGAACCGATTTTGATTTTCGAGGTGTCATTCGACGCTGCTTGTTATTAGGAGTACAAATAAGTTTCCGCCGTTTTTTTGTAAATGGCGCGGCACGAAGTTTCGGTTAGCTTTCGCAGATGATAACCGGCTTGAAAAATAGTTTGGACATTCAAGAACAACATAACCTATTAATATAACACAATATTATTGATTTTATATTGGTAAAATATTATTTTTATAAGTAGAAAATGTCAAAACTTGAGCTAAGTAAGCGTCATTTGCGGGAAATATTAGTTTACTTCTTTAATTTAAAGAAATCTGCTGCTGAGGCGCATCAATTGCTCGTAGAAGCATATGGTGAGGGTGCTTTGAGTGAGAGAACGTGTCGAGAGTGGATTCAAAAGTTTAAAAACGGTGATTTCGACGTAGAAGACAAAGATCGCAGTGGAAGGCCAAAAATTTACGAGGATGCAGAATTGGAGGAATTATTGGAGGAAGATTCATCTCAAACACAAAAAGAACTTGCTCTAACATTAGAAGTCACTCAGCAAGCAGTCTCACATCGTTTAAAATCATTAGGAATGATTCATAAACAAGGAAATTGGGTTCCGTACGAATTAAAGCCGAGAGATATTGAACGCCGATTATGTTTAACTGAAATGCTACTAGCTAGACATAAAAAAAAGGGTTTTTTACATCGTATCGTAACTGCTGATAAGAAGTGGATACATTATGACAATCCAAAAAGAAGAAAATCATGGGGATTACCTGGCCACGCGTCAACATCAACAGCAAAACCGAATATTCACGGAAAAAACTTATGCTGTGTATTTGGTGGGATCAGCTAGGTGTAGTGTATTATGAGTTGCTTAATCCGAGCGAAATAATTACTGGAGCCCTCTATCGAACACAATTGATGAGATTGAGCCGAGCTCTGAAGGAAAAACGCCCTCAATACTATTCTAGACACGAAAAAATTATTCTTCTTCATGACAATGCTCGTTCACATGTTGCGGCTCCCGTGAAAAAGTACTTGGAAACACTTGATTGGGAAGTGTTACCACACCCGCCGTATTCACCAGACATTGCACCGTCCGATTATCACCTGTTCCGGTCCATGGCACATGCTCTGACGGCGCAGCGGTTCACATCTTATGAGGATACCAAAAATTGGGTTGATTCGTGGATAGCCTTAAAAGACAAGGAGTTCTTCAGACGTGGGATTCGAATGCTGCCTGTGAGATGAGAAAAAGTGGTTGCAAGTGATGGGCAATATTTTAAATAAATTTATATTACCGTTCTTCTATAATAAATATTTAATTTGTGTTAACAAAAAGCGGAAACTTATTTGTACTCCTAATATTTACTATAAACACTGAAAATTTGAGCTTAATCGGTACGGTACGTTCGGAGATATTTCAAAAATAAAATTTTTCCAAAAATGTTTTTTTTTAATAACTTTTGATTCGCTCAATGGATTGATTCCAAAATCTAATCAGCACTAAAACTTTGTAAGCCGCGTTGAATGCTGCCTCAACAATTAAAATCGGTTCATTCGTTCAAGAGAAACCGTTAATGAAAGAATTGAAAAAAAAAAATTTTTTTAGTATTTTGGAAATTTCTCAAAAAACCACTCGATAAATCAATTTCAAAATTTGATCAGTCGTAGAACTCAATAAAACGCGTCGATTGCCACCTCAACCGTCCCAATCGATTTATTCGTTCGAGAGATATCGTTGTAGAAAAAATGTTGAAAAACGTTATTTTTCGAAAACAAAGGCATACAAAAGTATTTTCGAGCTCCCTGAGCTCGAAAATGTATCCACAACAATTTTGTGAGCTCAAGGAGCTCGAAATGGGGGGGGGGGAAGTTTTGGGGCTGGTCCACAGGGTCAACCGACAGACCGATTTTTCTAATTAAATTCATTTGTTATGTCGATGTATAGGCCAGGTCTGGCAGCAACGGATGGGCCAGGCTTGGCAACGAAGCCTTGGTCAGAACTGACAAAAAGCATGGACCAGATTTGGCAACCAAGCATGGGCCAAGACTAGCATCCAGAACTGGCCCTGTGTTATCATTCCAGGCTTCTACCAAGGCTGGTTTACAAGCTTGGCTCAAGGTTCTACATACTTGGGTCAAGCCTCGGCCCGTCTTACGTTCCTCTCTGGGTGTTCTTCTTTGGTACTATACATTCATCAAAATCTCAACGTTGCATCTCAGGTTTCTTAGGAAAGAATCATCTGTTTAGACTATCAGCGAGCCACGGTGACTCTCTTATCGCGAGAGATAACCGTTACATTGTTGGCAGTGAAAAAAATAATCTTATCAACAAAATAACGATTTATAGATTTATTAATTATTCCAAGAAGTGTTGAACCGTTTATTCACCCACCGTAGTGAATAAATAATTCGAGACTTAAAAAAAAATTTTTTTGAATATAATTAAAGCCAGAACGTAATAAAAGTATAAGTCACTTTTGAATTTCAATCATGACGCCCCCTTAAACTTTTCCAAATAATTAAAAAAAAAATTAACCGAGCCCCTAAGAAAGCGCAAGTTTTGAATGGGAAAACACATATATTTTTTCAAATTAAACTTTGAATATTTATATCTCTGCCCGGGTCAAAAATAAAACTTAATTTAGACTCGGTTTACCAAGTCGAAGTTTGGAGTCGTTTTTCATAAACTCGACTTTTTTTTTTAAGGAGATATGAAATACATCAAGTTTTCGCCTTGGTTTAGACTTAACTGGCTTACCTAAAAGAAAACATTCCCATGTGCCTCCCTCCGATTTCTATATAAATGAGATATGTTACTTTCTATTGAAATCTAAGAGATACGTATTTTTTTTATCGGCGGAAAAACATATCTAGGATTCGAAATCACCCGTCAAAGTTCAGGCCCCAAAGGGATGTTTTGTATGTTCCGCATACTTGAAGTTTAAATAATCGAATAGAACCAATGTCATCATTTCCGGGGTGAAAAATGAACGTTCTATCTATTTTTTAATTATAAGAGAGTGTAACATATCTCAGTTATTTACAAATCGGAGGAAGCACCTGTGAATGTTCCCTTGCGACTAAAGAGTGCCAGTTTCGAATAGGAGATCCTAGTAAATATGTGGTCGTGCTTTTCCTTAATCGTGATGTTATATTCAGCAAGTGCTGAGAATGATATGACATAAATGTCACGAAGATGGCATAGTTTTATCGAAAAGTACACTATCATGTTTGTTGTGGTCAATCTCCAAGTTGTTGCGAATGCCACGTTCCAATAAATACGGCAACGGTTATTCTCATGCGGAATATGTCTTGGCAGATAAGGCAGCACTAGAGTCTTATCACTACAGGGCGTGTGTTGAAGGAGGAAATAAAGTACTTGCAGAGCAGCATTATGACGCTGAATATATGCACTTTTAGTTAGCACGGGACATGCTATCAAGATATGTATAAGCGTCTCTGGATGTTCCTTACATACCCTACGCAATGTGTCAGGCAGCTGCATCTAGAGCACTTAAGCACAGTATTCGAGAGAGTTGATTACACCATCTTAGCAAGCAAATATATACCCTTCAGTCTCAGACATCAGGGCAGCTGCCTTCAGGAAAGAAAACGTCAGCTGGTCGGGCAAGCCATGATCACGCACGTGTTTGAATAACACGTTGTCTACGGGCTTGTCCGTGTGTGTACTGAGCAGTTTTTGCTGCTCAGCATTCCTGATGACACTTTCATATTCCTCCTTATGGAGTTCCATAAAGGGGTTTATTCTTCCAAGACCAAGGGTTTTTTGCTGCGTAGATTGCTGCCTTATATAAAAACCCTCCCTTCCCAGTAAGCACATGACCTTATTTTGACGTCATACTACGGTCATAAAAATGTTATGGCATCTTATGTAAATTTGATGTCAATCTAACGTTCGACATGACTTTAATATGATAAAAACTTGTCATCACATTGATGTAAGTATGAATCTTGTATGAGGTCACAGTTATAACTTATGTTTTACGTACGCTTGACATAAAATATACATCACATTGTTACTTAGTAATAAAGTAATTATCATATATCATAATGACGTAATTTAAAAATCATGCATTTATGTCAGTAGCAAAGTCAAGGTTAAATGTCATAATATGGATGTCACTTTTAAATCATATCTTTACGTCAGTAGTAACTCAGTATTTTACGCAATACTGATGTAATTTCCGAGTCAAAGTTTTTTATCATCTATTTATTGAAATAAAACAATCATAGAATGAATTTTAAAAAATGTGTAAATGTGTAGAAATAACAACTAAACCTTGAACATTTTTGAGGCCAAAGAAATCGATAAACTCGGTAATCCCTGATTAAAAACTCCGATTGAATTCGATTGAATCTGATTGAAATATCTCAATCAGTTTCAATCAGATTCAATCGGAAAATAATAATTTTTTAAAAATTATTTTCCGATTGAAACCGATTAAAACTGATTCAGAAAAATTCAATCAGTTTCAATCAGAAAATAATAATTTTAATTTTCGATTATTTTCCAATTGAATCTGATTAAATCCGATTGAAATATCTCAATCAGTTTCAATCAGATTCAATCAGAAAATAATAATTTATTTATCGATTTTATACTGATTGATCAATTTTTTATTTCTCCGTGTAGAATGTTCTAATTGATTTTAAACTATCTTCCAGATGAGCTAGATATATAGCTAAAGTTCTTAGTAAAAATGAAACGAGTCACTGGCTAGCGTCGCTAGAATCAATGCTAATGGTAGATGACAAACGAGGCGGCCCTCGTTTATTTTTAATAGGGGTGTGCGTATTATCTATGAGATACGAGTAGTTTAACATTAGACAGTATAAAAATTGTAAGCTTAATATAGTATAAATCCTTTTTACTGTAGAATGTTCTACTGATTGTATCTCATAAACAGTGTACTTTAGCAATATCACCCTGTTTAGAAAATCTTATAGATTCTCATACATTCCCATAGAGATTTTATGAGAATGAATGAGTTCTATGAGAAGTGCTATATGGTTAAGTATAGGGCCTTATACATACAGCTATAAGAATCTCTCGGATTTTTTTAGCAGGGAAGTATAATAAACAATTCCGTAGAGGATGAAATTTTCTAAAAGATGGGTGCTATGCATCTTTTTCGTACGATGAGCCATTTTTTTTTTCATTATTAACAAATTTATATGAAACAAGTGAAAAATAGACTTTTGGAGCAGATAGAATCGACATAGATCGAGTTAGACCGATTTGCTTTATAGATTTTCAAATTCAACAAATTCTCTGCAAATAAAAACTGGTTTCAAGACGATAGCTTAAAATTTGGCTAAGTCATAGCAATTAAAAAAAAATGTTATTCAATTAACATACTTTTTTAATGGAAAAATTTAATACTCGAGAGAAAGTACTTTAAATTAAATTTAAGAGCTGAAATTTTCAGGGAATTGTTTTCTCAATATTATAACCGGGTACCCCTCGACTTCCGTGGTCTTGACGACGAGGCTTACGAGTTCACAATTTGGACATCTTTTAAACTCAAAAGTTCTAAGGGCGCCACTGAGAGTAAGTTGCACGACCTCTCAGTATCGTGTGCAAGGCAAAACAAAGCAGAGAGAAATGAAAATCTCAAGGACGAGTTCGAAAATTTCCTTATCGTGGCTGGACCACACAGCTGCAGAGTTAGGTTCTTATTATTACGGAATCAATCACTTAATGAGCGGTCGGTAAGACTCAGCGTCATTAATCGATTGAGAATAATTATTTTAGTAAATATAATTTTAATAAAATATTCAAAGTTTATTTATAATATTTCTGTGTCAACGGATATACTTTCTAGTTTATTATAAAATTTTGATTTCCCGACAATATTTACGTATTTAAAATTTTTACTCAGTTTTCAATTTAATATAAAATTTCTTTAAGTATAATAACAATTTTTCTTTTTTTCTTAATATACAAATTTCTTTAATTATAATAGCAATTATTATTCCCTTAATATACAACAATTTTGCTGGCGAGGAAAAAAATTATTTCGGTTCACGCTCGCATACAAATTATCCGCAATTTTAAAGTCTTAATTACGCCTGAAGTTCTGGGCTGTCTTTATTCCCTGGGTTTTATTTTATTTAAGTTTTATCCTAATAAATTTTCCCACAAAGTTCCCAGTGATGCGGTCGGTGAGACTCAGCACCAAGGTCACTTTCGAAACTAAGGTTCCAGCACCTTCTAACGGTCGGTAGCACTCAGTACCTCCAGAAGAATACCGGCTAAATTTCATTAAATTTAAATATCACGATTTTTAATTATTAACTAATTAATCAGTGGTCGCTAGACTCAACTGAAAAATTTTCTAATATTTCACTACCTGATAAAAACAAACCCAGACACTTATACGAAATGGCGACCGAACGCTCTCGAACCCACACCGCGAAACCGATAAATTTTTATTTCATTTATTTATAAAATATTCAATATAAATAATTATTAACTATTGAAAAAAATAAAAGGAATAAATCTCTTAAGATGGTCTTCATAGATTTACCGATGTTTCCAATGGTGTTACTGCCGACGCCATGTGGTGGGAGGAGGGACACCGCCCGAGCTAGCTGACGCTGACTATTTTTTCACGTTCTTTCTCCTGCTGCCAATTTGTAAAAAATTTTTTCTTATTAATTACGCGGTTGCGAAACTCAGCGCAATCTTTTATATAAAGTTTTACAATAGCCACAGCGTGGATTTGCAAAAAGGAATTCGGGGTCAGAGTTAGACTCACCGGTAAACTCGAGATGTATCAAAGCACGGGGTCTTTTCGACTCACCGTGAATCTTCGTTGTATGATCCTTTTTTTTTGAATAAATGCCCAAAACTCACTTGTGACGACAATGTAATTTTTTATGGGGTCCCATGACTCACCATAAATTTTGAAATTTAGTTTTATTAAAATTTTTTTTTTTTTTTTTTTTTTTTTTTGGATTAGAGATAGAAAATAGTTGACTACTGTGGCAACTGATTATTCGCCGCTCTCGGCAGTGAGTGCGTCTCTTGTGCCTCTCGGCGCGCCACGAAGCCGGCAGCTCCCCACTCTCAATCTTATGTCAGGCTCGTACCATCCAGACCTTTTCCAAATTTAAATTTCTAGAAACGGTGGGACTCGGGGCCCCGTAGGATACCCATTCGCCGCACGGCCAAGCGTACCAATGAATTAATAGAGTCCCATTTTATCGATCGTCGACGGCGTGGGGACAACGGAAATGCGTGGGCCGAGAGCGCAGTCGAATCAAATTCAAATTTAATTACTAATTTACAAATAAAGTTAATTTATTTTAAATTATCCCTGTCATAATATAAACAACAAAAGTTTCTTGTGTCGGCTAGAAAAAAAAAATTTCGTTTCAAACGAAGCGGATTCAATTAGAAAATAATAATTCATTTATCGATTATTTTTCGATTGAATCCGATTAAATCCGACAGAAAATTTTCAATTAATTTCAATCGGATTTAATTAGAAAATAATAATTCATTTATCGAATATTTTCTGATTAAATTCGAAAGACAATTTTCAATCAGTTTCAATCGGATTCAATCGGAAAATAACAATTCAGATAGTATTGATAGTTATTAAAATTTGGGCAGATATGAATTTCGTTTATTATTAATTCAGCAATATTTAAAATATCCGAATATAGAATTTTATCTGTCTTTTCAATTTAATCAATTTTATAAAAAGTTAAAACAAGCATTTTTCAGGATTATATAAAAACTTTTTTTAAAAAACTGTGTTGACTGAGTTTAAAACTATCACGAAAATAAAAGGAAACATCAATAGAAAATGATATATATATTAAGAGAGAAAAAAAAAAAATTTTTTTTTTTTTGGTATTAAAAAATGGAAAGTCTACCTAAAAATGGAAATTTCGGTACCAATCTAAGCTCTTAATAATAATACTACGGTTTGCATCAATCAATTTTTCTGGTTTCTATTTAAATAACACGGGAAAAAAACTTTTTATTTTTTAGAATTTTCTAACTTACAAGCCAATCAACGAATTATTATGCACGATAGATATTTTTGTAGGATATTGAATGCTCTACAACAAAAGTCTTATCATTTTTTGATAAATCTAACTGTTCAAAAGTTATTTGAGCTTAAAATCAAATTTATAGAAAATTTTGAGATCTTCTTACTTTTCCGGCGAAACTATCAGTTTTATCAGAAAATCTCATAGAAACTTTTTTGTAGGTAATTTTATTTCTCAAACATTATTATAAATAAAGTTTTTCAAAATTTCGCTTTTTTTTCTAGTTATTTTCATTTCAATGTCAAGCTCTTAAAAAAATAGTTTTCTGATTGATTTTTTATATATTCTAAAATATATTTTTTGTATTTTAACTTATATTTTTTAAATCAATTTTTTTCATGGGGGTGTTTAACGCAAGGATTTTCGTGTGCTCCAACTAATAGAAATAAAAGTTGCTTGAACCAAGAGAAAAATTTCTTAGGAGAAAAGATATATGTAGAGAAGAGGAAATTCACCAGTCCTAGGCAATAGCAGTGGGAGTAGTTCGGTGCTTGCCACTAGATAGCGCCTACCACTTGTGAAGTGTCCCTGGTAAGAAACGTAGTTTAGACGTATTATATTCCAGACTTGGAAGCAATTCTGACACGAGCACTCCTCTGTTCTTTGACAGAGTGACAAGTGCCATTTTTGGTGGTAATATAGTATATGCTATATTACTTCATGACATGAAATCTAATTATTAATATAGATTCAACATAGATTTTAATATATTTGATTTTCTAATTTTTTACCATTTAATAATATATAAAATTATTTTTTCCCGGGAATCGGTAATTTTTGATTAATTTACAATCGAAACCTTCTGGAAGTATCTGATTAAATCCGATTGAAACTAATTGAAAGTCAATCAGAAATTTCCGATTGATTTTTAATCAGTTCCAATCGGATTCAGTCGGAAACTTCCGAATGATTCCGATTAAAACTAATTAAAAGTCAATCGGAAATTTCTGATTAACTTTCAAACGAAATCATTCGGAAGTTTCCGATTGAATCCGATTGAAACTGATTGAATGTCAATCAGAAATTTCCGATTAAATCTGATAGGACGTTTTCAGTCAGTTTCAATCGGAGTTTTTAATCAGGGATAGATTATTCAGACGTTTTAGATTAAAACATTAGCGTGACCATAAAAAAATTAACTTCATTTTTTAAAATAACGTACCGAAAATATCATTTAGGATGACATAGAAAATTTAACGACAGTTTGAACTCTTTTGATATCAAGATTATAAAGTTTAGTATCACAATTTTTCAATCAATTCAATTTCATACAATTTTGTGGAATTATCTAGTAATTCGCAAAATTTTATACTAGATATTTTCAAAATCACATCACAACAAAAAATTAAAAAATTTGATGAAACTTGATAAAATTTTGTATAATTATCATCGAGGCCGACAAATATTGTTTTTATAAAATTTCATATAAATTCGTAGGGATTTTTTAAATTTTGTAAAAACCCATCACAAAAACTTATGAGCTCTGACGTTTTCGGCATTTCACTTTAAATACATCAATTAAGCACAAAACTTGAACTCTCGTGTTGTGGATCAGTGAGCAACGTTTAGGACTACCAGCCAAGAGAAGCCTAGCTCGAACCGAGCAGATGCCCAGGACTTTTTATCATCTAATGTTATCAAATCTTGTTTCTGAATTCGTAATGCGTTCGAATGGTAATAATTAAATCACAAATTCGGTATTAAAATTTTTCTTTCTTTTCCAAAATATTTTTTCCGGATTGTTAATTTTGACATTACCCATATGTCATATTGACGTCATTGAATGTCACACAGGCATCACATTTACGTCATATCTACGTAATTAATTTTACATCATAACCTTACGTAAAAAAGTGCGAAATAATGAGTCAAACCTGACATTCATGACTTATATCTTACGTAAATGATGACATAGCGTGACGTCACTCTGAAGAAAATGTGTTTTTATTATTCATGCGATATAAGTGCTATCTTGGCGCACGCAAATTTACTTGTCGTACGCAGATAATCGTATAACGCACACAAATGTCGTGGAAACAGTTGAATCAGCAAAAAGCTATTTAGCGAACAAAAGAGCGTGCGCCAAGATAGTACTCATATTGCATTAATAATAAAAAAAAGTATGTTCGATTCGTGCGGTATTGCCGATTACCCACACGAGCAAATGAGTGCACTCACTTCGTTCGTGCGCTCAACTTTGCTCTTCTGGGCAATCGACAACTTACCGCACTAGTTGTACAATATACTATTATTTTTTTCCGATTGAAATCCATTAAAGACTCTATCTCAGATTTGAACAATTTCAAATGGAGTGTTTAGTTAGGGACTTTATTATTAAAATCTATAAAATACTCTATATCATTCTTCATTCAGATCAAATTATATCTAATCACTAATCAGAACGTTGAAGTTAATTATTATAATCAAAAATTATTAAAAGACAATTTTTCTCTTATTTATTACAGGTGTCAGTTTAATCCTAAGTATGAACGACAATAACATGGTGAACATAATAAAATCTGCGAGTGTGATGAATTTTATGCTATTTGAAAGCTATTTGTACACTTACCCAGCTGATAATTTAGCGAATCGTGCAGAATTAATGCTTCGAGCTATATACAGTAGTTATTGGTATAAAATGCCACACAGTATTACTAAAAACCTCATTTTTGTAATGATGCGTATCAATTTGCCACCATTTTTGACATGTGGTAAATTTTTTTATATGACACGTCGATCATACATGGATGTTATCAAGACAGCTGCTTCGTATTTATCAGTATTACGCATAATGATAGAGTGAAAATATTATACATCATATTTACAATCGCTTGTTTCATCTATTTCAGAAATTATAAATAAAAATTTTCCTACCAAACAAAACGTATTGAACTAACGTATGTATACATTCTTAGTTCTAAGATGTTATAATCCATCAATTTTTTAAAATTTTTATTGTTATAAAAATCAGCTCTGATCATTTTCCAGCAGTTTATAAAATATTATTAAATTAGAAATAACTTTTTTATGGTTTTTAAACATTCGTTTTATCTTATCTCGCCCAATATATTTTTAAAAAATACAGTTTTTTTAATTTGTAGTGCGGCCTTTTTAAATAATGTATTGATTCATGTATATCAAGAGCATAACTTGTATTAATAAACAAATTCATAGACTGTTTGAGTATTGCTCAACAATATTTAATAGTATGGCGTCTAAATGTACTGGAACCAGTCAATGATCCGCTTTTTTTAGAAACTTACCCATGGGTGGGAAAATTTTCAGATATAATATAAAATATGATCTTGCGTGAAACATATATGATTTATATATACATCACATATAATCATTTATAATTGAAGTAATTTTTTATGAAATGTAAACTTATAATTATATTTAAATTTATTAGAAAATACCGCAATTATCGTAGTTACAAGATATATTGTGTATATTATCATATTATAACAATTCCGTTATCAATCTCAGTTAACAGATGTTGTTAACTTCATTTTATTTCAAAATTAATTTACAAATGTTTTTTCAATGTACTCCTGAAATACTTTGAAAGCTTCAAATGTTTCAATTCCGACGAATTCAATACGAGAAGGAGGCGGGTCAAATCTGCCACCTGGCAACTCTACTGTGTATGATAAATTCGCTCCTGCGACTCCCATCAGCCAATCATCACTGCCTCCAGCAGCAGCGTCTAGACAAATAAATTATAACTGTTTTTATAATGTAAAAAAAAAAAAAAGTATTTAATTAAACTCTCGATGTGTTTCAAAAATAATTGTTTTTATGATAACTATGACTTACATAGAACATTTGTTGAGCTTCCAATAGTATAACGAGTACCAAATGGTGCAGCAAGAGCAGCAGCAGCTCTTTCAGCTACGCTTCTCTATATATTGAAATGATTTTAATTATTTTATTTAAAATATATAATGAGTATTAGTGTTGCTATAGTAGCTATACTATACTTAAAATATTTTATGGAAAGCAAGGAAAACGGATCTACGTTCTCAATTTAAAAACGCGATTGAAAAGCATTAATATAAAATAATATTAAGCCAAATTCTTGAAATGTTGCTAGATCGATCGATTCATATACACTGTAAAAAATTTGTGATGTGAAAATGGTCCCTGAGATCTGTACACGGTGGCTTCAGCGTGAAATTTTTTCGGTGTAAAATATCAAGCAATGTAATTTTACATAGTGTGAATGATAACATTTTCACTGTTCGGTGTTGTTAGCTCTAAATTTATACATTATGTTATCGTATGATCTTTAGCGGAAAATGACCCAATAACTGGTTTTAATATTAAAATAAATTAATTTAACTTTAACTTAAAAAATTATCAACCAACTTTCTTTAACAATGATTGAAAATAATGAATATAATTAAAAACTGAACCAATAAGAAAATATAATGTCAAATATTTTCAATAGAAAAGAGAACTCATGACAAGTAACATCCCGTGAAAAATTGTTGTAAAAAATATCATGAAATTTTAATAAATATGTTAATACTGACAAAAAAATCTCGGAAATTGCTGAACTCGAACCTGGATCCTTTCGTATATAAGAAAAAGGACAGTACCCGATCGAGGAATTAGTATCCGATCACTCCATGCGTTTGTATATCTATACTTAGTCAAATTTAGTAAACTTACAGAACTATATAAATTTTCATAAAATCATATTCTTCGATACTGGATTCAAACTTTTTAGTTTCTATAAAAATTTACAGAATTTTAAGAAATTTCATCGAACCTTAGAAAATTCGACAGAATTTTATATATTTCTTGCATCAAGATATTGAACAATTCAATATAATTTTATACAATTTTAAAAAACTTTCTGAAATTAAAAAAAAATTCATCGAATTTGATTAAATCTTACACGCAAAAAAATAAATAATAAATTTTATTCGGATTTTCATTGATTTTTATTGTTTGAACAATCGTATGTTTGAACAATGAATAAACCCGCGTCAAAGAAGGTAACCCTGTTTGAAAATATTGATTGAAAAGAATTAAAAATGATGAAATTCAAATTCTTTTCAATAATTTCAATTTTTTTGTTTGTATGTATAGATATACAGTTTGCATAGACTGCACGCTTCTGAATTCTTTCCAATCAGTATTTATACCTCATGATATAATGTTTTAAATGCTCTACAAATGATACGCATCAGATCATCATCTTCACGGTCTCTGTTAATCAGATCATAATTCGTTGTAAGCCATTTGTTGATTTAAAAAATAACGTCAAAATAAAAAAAATTACTGTTTTCTGAATATATCATATTTTGAGATTATGGTCTAAGTCAAATCCTCTTTGACTCTATCTTTATTATTTACATTTAGTTCTGTTCAAATCGATGCGTTTTCTTGAGAATAATCGTACAGAAAAATTTAAAGTTACATCCGCTTTAATGATTTTTTGAATTATCGTAAATCTAGGCAGGTCATAACTTTTTTTGAGTTCTTGGAGCTCAAAAAAAAAAATTGTATTCAAAACTATTCGCTGGCTCGAGGATGAATTCTCAATTGTGAAACATTACTAATAATGTTTTTGAGCTCCTTAAGCTCGAAAAAAGCGGGACGTATTAGAGCTCCTCGACGATAGCACAGAAAAGTACGGAATACTGGACTCGCTCACAGCTAGAAAAATTGGTCACTAATTGGTCAATAACTTTCGTAATCCAGTCAGTGTTCTGACTATCGGAATTTTAAGTTTGAAATTCCAAGGCCATATAAAAAATTTTACTACGGTAAATTCAACATTCAGCCCTCAAAAAAATACTGTTCGAATGAAAATTGATTGATATTAAATGGTCAGTGCGATTCATAATGTAGTCAGCAATCCGTGCGCAAGAAAAAGCGATTTTCAGTGGTGGGGCTTAACAAAAAAAACATAACACCCCAAACTCGTTCGAAATCATCGTGTATCCGTTATTTTGATGGTATCAAAAGAAAGAAAAAATGGTCAAATATTACCATTAATTGGTCGGGAACAGAAAATTCAAAAAAAAAAGTTTAAAACTCCAAGGTCACCTGAAATATATTGACACCTCAAAATGGGCGTACAGACTCACTTTACAGCTCAATTTAATCAGAATCTAAATCATATAAACGGTCAACATGAATTTTAATTTGGTCATTGCTTTACATAGTGTTATTCATTTTTTTGGTCTCAAGTATATGAACTCCGTCCCAAACATACTGTTCGATTGGAAATTAAATAATATTAAATGGTCGATGCGATTCATAATTTGGTCAGCAGTCTGTGCCCAAGAAAAAGCGATTTTCAGTGGTGGGGCTTAAAAAAAAACATACATAACTCCCCAAACTCGTTCGAAATCATCGTTTAGCCGTTATTTTGATGGTACCAAAAGAGAGAAAAAATGGTCAAATGTTATCGTAGTCACCACGGATTTTATTTTGGTCATTGCTATACTTAGTGCTATTCATTTTTTTTGTCTCAAGTATATGAACCCCTCCACGATCATCGAGTTTCTATTCTAACAAAGAGTAAAATATTAGAACATTACACGATACAATTATTTTCCTATGTTTGCGACGTCATAATCGAACATGTTATACGCTGAAAATCAGGGCTTTTTTGGGATAAATGAAAAAAAGTCGACTAGCAACAAACAATTGAGTAAAAAAAAAGTTCGGGACCATCTATGTTGAATGTAAAACATACCAGATAATACTAAACAGAAAAATCTAGTCAATGCTGCATGATTCTGCGTATGAAGTAATTAGAAGCATAGTTACCATTCGGATATTAAAAACGTAATTTCAGATAACTAAAACGGACAGCGTGAGAATAGGTTCGAGCACAAACAGTTCTATTGCATAGTGGAAAATTTACGGCCTGAAAAATTTCATATTAATATGTGAAATGAGGTTTCAGATAAGATTACATGCTAAAGTGCCCGACGCTATGCTACTGATTATTGGTAAATGACATCTGAGAAATGGTCACCAATCAAACGAATCTAATTATATCTCGAAGTGCATGATATTTGAAAATACTGCGTTATTTCGTTTGAAATGTATTTAACGGCCTAGCTACTGGATTGATTGACGCAAATGATGCTTCTCATAATTGGTCAGTACAGTATAGTAATTTGTCACCCCTTCACTGATTCTATAGTAAAAGTGGAGTAGGTTGAAGCTCCTATTATTATTATTATTATTATTATTATTATTATTATTATTATTATTATTATTATTATTATTATTATTATTATTATTATTATTATTATTATTATTATTATTATTATTATTATTATTATTATTATTATTATTATTATTATTATTATTATTATTATTATTATTATTATTATTATTATTATTATTATTATTATTATTATTATTATTATTATTATTATTATTATTATTATTATTATTATTATTATTATTATTATTATTATTATTATTATTATTATTATTATTATTATTATTATTATTATTATTATTATTATTATTATTATTATTATTATTATTATTATTATTATTATTATTATTATTATTATTATTATTATTATTATTATTATTATTATTATTATTATTATTATTATTATTATTATTATTATTATTATTATTATTATTATTATTATTATTATTATTATTATTATTATTATTATTATTATTATTATTATTATTATTATTATTATTATTATTATTATTATTATTATTATTATTATTATTATTATTATTATTATTATTATTATTATTATTATTATTATTATTATTATTATTATTATTATTATTATTATTATTATTATTATTATTATTATTATTATTATTATTATTATTATTATTATTATTATTATTATTATTATTATTATTATTATTATTATTATTATTATTATTATTATTATTATTATTATTATTATTATTATTATTATTATTATTATTATTATTATTATTATTATTATTATTATTATTATTATTATTATTATTATTATTATTATTATTATTATTATTATTATTATTATTATTATTATTATTATTATTATTATTATTATTATTATTATTATTATTATTATTATTATTATTATTATTATTATTATTATTATTATTATTATTATTATTATTATTATTATTATTATTATTATTATTATTATTATTATTATTATTATTATTATTATTATTATTATTATTATTATTATTATTATTATTATTATTATTATTATTATTATTATTATTATTATTATTATTATTATTATTATTATTATTATTATTATTATTATTATTATTATTATTATTATTATTATTATTATTATTATTATTATTATTATTATTATTTAATTACTTATTATTATTATTATTATTATATTATTATTATTATTATTATTATTATATTATTATTATTATTATCATCAATCAACAACAACTACATACGACACGAACATCACAACAACAACAACAATACAGTTAAATGCTCAGGGGGTTATCCCCGGTAGTCCGACTCTACCGAGGGCCTCACCTGAGCGCCAAATCATTACTGCTGCGATGCTTCATCAACAAGATGATCAGCATGCGCAGCAGGCCAAGTTTCGTTGCCTTAGGAGACGGAGGGATCCGAGAATAACAGCCTTTTGCATCCGCGATGCCAAAAACTCAACTTGCGGAGAACAAGTTGGGATTTTAGCCAATGCAGACACAAAAGTCTGTTTCATCCCTCCTAGGACGCCAACAATAAGTACGACAAGCTTGACACGGTAGCCTGGGTAGAGTTTGCCAATTTCAAACAGGAGATCCTGATATATTTCGTGTTTGTGCTCTTCTTTAACCGTGATGTTATACTCAGCAGGTGCTGAGAACTCGATAACATAAATGTCACGAGCGGTTTTATCAAAGAGCACAATATCAGGTTTATTGTGATCGATTTTCCGCGTTGTTGCGAATGGCACGTTCCAATAAATACGGCAACGGTCATTCTCAACAACTTGCGGAATATCTCCTGGCAGATAAGGCAGCACTGGTGTTTTATCGATACCGTGAGTATGTCTTAGGTGGTAGTAAAGTACTCGCAGAGCAGCATTGTGACGCTGGACATATGCATTTCTTGCCAGCACAGGACATGCTGACAACAGATGCATAAGCGTCTCAGGATGTTGCTTACACACCCTACACAAAGTGTCGGGTAGCTGCATCTGGAGCACTTTAGCACGGTATTCAAGAGTATTGATAACACCATCTTGGCAGGCAAAAATATATCCTTCGTTCTCAGACATCAGGCCAGCTGACCTGAGGAAGGAAAACGTCAGCTGCTCGGACAAGCCATGTTCACGCACGTGTTTAAAGAACACGCTGTGCATGGACTTGTCCATATGTGTGCTGAGCAGTTTTTGTTGCTCAGCATTGCTGATGACCCGCTTAAATTCCTCCTTAGGGAGTTCGATAAGAGGGTTTACTCTTCCAAGACCGAGGGATTTTGCCGCGTAGATTGCTGCCTTATATAAAAACGTTCCCTTATGCCTATTCTCATGACTATGAACAATTTGCATAAGGAAGTCGTTTTCATCTGCAGTGAAATTGACAACCTCGTATGTTATACCCAAAACCAAACGATCGTGTAGACACTCCAAGCTCTGTAAACCTCTCCCTCCGATGTGCCGGGAAAGGTATAATCTGGTGATGGAGGATTTAGGGTGCATGCTCCGATTCATATTCATGACTTTGCGTGTCTTGATATCGAGATCTCTGAGTTCTTTTCGGGCCCATTTCAGAACACCGAAAGAGTAGAGGAGTACCGGGACAGCAAGCATGTTTGTTGCAGAGACTTTGTTTTTCCCGGAAAGTTCTGATGACCAGATTTTCCGGAGTCTCCGCACATACTCGCTGCAGAGAGTCGTTTTGATTTTCGAGGCGTCCTGCATAGGACTCCCGTCAATCCCTAGATATTTGTACGACTCTCCGGCGTCAAGATGGTCAATGACGTTCCCATCTACTAACTCGATATCCTCACGCACATCAGAACACTTACCCTTCACCAGATTAACGACCGCGCACTTGTCCAACCCAAAAGCCATGCCAACATCCCGGGTATACTCCCCTACAATATTCAAGGCTGTCTGAAGGTGTTCCTCATCAGAAGCATACACCTTCAGATCATCCATGTAGAGTAAGTGGGTGATCGAATACTTTCGATCATTTGATGGACCCACTGAGTATCCACGGGTGCGGCGTAGCGCAACAGATATTGGCAGCAGTGAGATACAAAACAGCAGAGGGCTCAGAGAATCTCCCTGAAAGACTCCTCGTTTGTACTGTACAGCTTCGGTTACACGTTTGTCGTTGCCACATGAAATGTGGAACCGTGTTCGCCAAAGCTGCATCGTACGCCGAATGCATCCCACTGTATCGCGATTGACCCCAAGGCATTTGAGCAAAAAGAGAATAAGCTCATGAGATGTTGAGTCAAATGCCTTGCGGTAGTCAATCCAGGCCATTGACAGGTTGCGCTGATAGCAGATCGCGTCTTGAATGACACAACGATCCACTAACAGATTCTCTTTGCAACCTGACAGGCCTTGCAACCTGACAGGCCTCTTTTACTGCCACGTTGTTCGTATATCTGCTGCCATACAGGGTCTATCTCCTGCAGAATGCGATTATTCAAGATTTTGGTGAAAATCTTATAAACCGCATTCAAACAGGTGATAGGCCTGTAGTTTTTCGGGTCAGAC
Organism: Microplitis demolitor; assembly: GCF_026212275.2. NCBI lineage: Eukaryota > Metazoa > Arthropoda > Insecta > Hymenoptera > Braconidae > Microplitis > Microplitis demolitor. The sequence goes on along the minus strand of NC_068554.1, from coordinate 7,509,907 downwards.
AAGTCTCCTTTCTTTGGGATGAGCACGGTTCGCCCTTCTACAAGCCAGCATGGAATTGGTTCATTACCTCTGATGAACGCTGTAAAAATCCGGGCCAGATGACTATGGGTAGAAGTTAATTTCTTCCACCAAAATAGGTTAATGCCATCTGGACCCGGAGCAGCCCAGTTCTTACCATTGTTCAGAGCTGAACGAACTTCTTCCACGCTGACTTCGGGGCTCTCTTCATCAGCATTGTCGTTGCGATGTTGTCGACAAAATGCTTCGAAGTCGTTGAGAGCTGGAGTGTCACGATTCACGTTCGGTTGATCACCATACAACTCGGACCAGAAAGCTTCTACTTGCTCGATGGATGGGGAATCGCCAGAAACAGATGTCTTAGGTGTCAGAAAGCGTGAAGGACTTAACCGAAACAAAGAGTTATCGGTAAGCCGCTTCAGCTTTTTCTCTAGTGACTTTTTAGCAGTCACTAGAGCCCGCAACCTGTTAAGGGAACCTTCTTTGATATTAAGAAGATTCTCCTTATTCAGTGTGTGATGCTGATAGCGTAGTCCAGCCGCAATGCGGCGGACTTTGGATGTAAATGCTTTACGTGCATTTACATACTCAATCACACACTGAATGCGGGAGACATGTTTCCGGAGATCATCAATCTTTAGTGACAGCTGCCCAATGCGCCCTCTCATCTTTGCCTCAGGAGAAGAAATATTTCTCCTCGCTGGAGGTAAGAGTGAGGAAGCAGCATCATAGACAGCTTGATTGATGGTGAGCAAAATAGAGTCTTCCTGAATCCGGGCAGATAGTTCTTGGTTTACCGTGTCAAGTAGCTGTTTTGGGTAGTGTATCTTCTTTGAGATACATACTTGTCGCCTTTCAAAATCATTGTCAGCGTCTTCAGAAGAACGGCGTCTCTCTTGATGTAACTGTGCTGGAAAAGACAGACGATGAGATAATCGTCTGTTCATTAACAGTGATCTCCGTGTTCGCCGGAGATGAGAGGCATAGTCTCGGAGATGTTGTTGTGACAGATGGCTGTAGTTAGGATGCATATTGCTCCAGAGAGCATGCATCCTCGCCATGTAGCCTCTCCGCTCCGGTTCACTGTTATTATAGCACATCAAGAGATCGGCTCGTAATTCCTCCGTCCACCTAAATGCAGTCCGTTGTTCGCCAAGGTCGTCATCGTTCGGAATCTCGGTACTCCGCCCAGCTAGTGGGTTGCCCTCATCCGAGAAGGGCAGGTTGTGGGGAGCACTTCCTGGTTCAGTATTGTCTTGAACTCAGTATTACTTTACGTTGGGGAGTTAACCCAACGTAAAGTTTGTTGTGCGATTGGTAGGCCAGCAGATGGGAGGCCAGCCTACATTGCCCACGATGCGCCACGGGGTAAATAAGACCCCCGCTGGCCGCACAACATGCACCGCGGGCGTTATTATTATTATTATTATTATTATTATTATTATTATTATTATTATTATTATTATTATTATTATTATTATTATTATTATTATTATTATTATTATTATTATTATTATTATTATTATTATTATTATTATTATTATTATTATTATTATTATTATTATTATTATTATTATTATTATTATTATTATTATTATTATTATTATTATTATTATTATTATTATTATTATTATTATTATTATATGATCTCAATATAATATTCGTAGGCTAAACGTATCGCAACACACTCTGATTCGGCTAGAAAAGAGCTAGAAAATGCGCAGAAAAATTTGAGTGAACGTCCTTCTCTGCAGTTGATTCAGATGGTCCAAACTCGTTGGAACTCAGAATACGAAATGCTGGAAAGAATGATAAGTCTTCGACAGCCATTGTCTGATGTGTTGTCTACTTGTACAAAAAGGATTAAGTGGAATCGAATCATCGATGTCGTTAGTGTTTTGCAACCATTGTATCAAGCAACGACGTTTGCTTGTGGAACCAAATATCCGACTTTATCGATGGTACAACCTATGCTGTGCGGTATTCAAGATGCATTAGAAAATTTTAATTTTGATTTTGAGTAAAATCATTGTAGTGATGAAGATGCCGAAAATCTAGAAAATGACTTGGTTGACGATGATCACATCGACGATAATGCAGAAAATGAAAACGACACTCAAATTTATCAGAATGATGAAAGATTCCCTTTAATATATAACTTTCGCCGAAATATTTTGAGTACTCTGGAAGTAAGATAAAGCAATGACCAAATTAAAATTCATGGTGACTATTTATATACTTTTGATTCTGATTAAATTGAGCAGTGAAGTAAGTCCGTACGTTCATTTTGGGGTGCCAATATATTTTAGGTGACCTTGGAGTTTTAAACTTCCTTTTTTGAATTTTCCGTTCCTGACTAATTAATGACAACATTTTTATGTTGTTATTTTTATGTTGACTATTTTTTTTCTCTTTTGGTACCATCAAAATAACGGCCAAAGGATGATTTCGAACGAGTTTGGGGTGCTATGTATTTTTTTTTTAAGCCCCACCACTGAAAATTGCTTTTTCTTGCGCACAGACTGCTGACCAAATTATGAATCGCATTGACCATTTAATATCACTCAATTTTCATTCAAACAGTATGTTTTTGGGGGCTGAATGTTGAATTTACCGTGATAAAATTTTTTATATTGCCTTGGAATTTTAAACTCAAAATTCCGAGAGGCAAAACCCTGACCAAATTACGAAAGTTACTGACCAACTAGTGACCAATTATTCTAGCTGTGAGCGAGTCTAGTATTCGTACTTTCCCGTGCTATCGTCGAGGAGCCACGTATTGGGGCTCGCCTGGAGGAATTCCGCATTTTTTTGATGGTATAAATATTATTCTAAGGACCATATTTATTCGTGTTTCTTTGAATCTAATTGTTACTTACAAGTTCAGGTTCATTTTCAGGTAAGTCTGAAGTATATCCCCACGGATGTAATAAATACTGAAAATTGAATTTTTTATTAATATTTTTTATAACTGATTTTATACATTAATTCCTAAATAATTTTATACAACTCAAATCTAGTTATTCATTTCTTGATAAATAAATAAATTGTTAGGAAATCTAATCGTTTACACCTCAATCGCTCAAGATGTAGTAAAAATATGTAGAAAAAAAAGTAATAATAATATTTTATAATAAATAGATTTGTTGTGTTTTATGTAAGAAACTGTGTTGCTTAATTCTCAAACGAGGTAATTAACGTAATAGATATTTTAGACTGAATTAATTATTAAAAAATCAACGTTATTATAAATCAACTTAAATTTTTACTATTATAAAAAGTGAGGAAAATATTTAAGTCAGTGAAATAACGAAAAATTCTAAAACGTCTGTAAAACGCATTTAGCATTTCCGCGCTTGAGATGTGAAATTATGTGTAAATTCAAAAAGAATATCCAAACCTGACCATATGAATGCAATGTTAAGTAGGCTTTAATTGTTTTATTATTTGCCATAACATAATCCTTCAATGCCAGTGTTTCAACTTCGGAAAATGGCTTAGGTCCGCCATATGTTTCTGAACAAGGATTACTTGATGCTCCTACAGCTGTTCAAATATTCAAAGTAACATTTAGAACCGATAAAAATATTAGTCGTTCCAGATAAAGAACAAAAAATGTATTAACTCATCCATTTTAAATCGAAATTTCTATTGGCATCGGTACCGATGCAAGTTGATCCCTTATTAATAGAACGTGTTTTTCGCCAGAATCGATACTGAAATTTTATCCATTAATGTTTATTCACTATGATTCGAAGTTACGTAAGAAAAAAAAAATGAGCAGACCTGATAAGATTGAATTTAATTAAAATGGATTTCTCTATTACAATAGACATAATTCATTCGGAAACTACACGGAAAAAAATTCCAGTTAAATTTATGATACTAACATCGTAATTTTTTCCTGTATTGATTATTGTAGTAGTGGACTATACCTTTAAAATCCTAATTTTCACAATGTAGCATTGTAAATCACATTCAAGAAATAATACTTCAGACAAATAACACCAAAGTCTTAAGCTCTTTAGTACTCTCTAAAAACGAATTAGTGAAAATCACGTGATGATCGCTATTTTGCAGTAAATAGTTATTGTTGGTGAAAAGTATACCACTATTTGAAGTAGTGATATACTTTTCACTTGGAAACAGTGATCAGTCACTATTTTTACTATTTCAAATTTAAGTGAGTATAAATTACGACGGGAACGTCATAAAATTTGAGAATTTTATGTATATCAAATGTAATAGAAATATAAAATAAAAGTACAAAATAATAATCGCTCAAACGGCTGTTGGATTCGAACAGAAGACCTTTTGAGTGCGAAGTGACCGACGCCATGGACCACTTGGTAACAGAAGAGCCCACGAGTCCAGATAGTGTTTAAGATTTATATAAACGATATAATTAAATAGTCATAAGTCCCCTAGCGGTTTCAGCGCCAGATTGGAATCACGGTCGAACCACGGTGGTTTCTGTGCAGTCACGCTACTATGTTCCGACCATGTCCCCACTGGGTTTTACCAACGTTTTTGCGGTGGTTTGAGGGTATTTCGAACCTGAGCACGGTGCTCCCACGGTAAATTTCCACGGTGAGCTCATCGTAATTCGACGGTGGCGTCAAAGTATTTCTGCGTTTGTTTTTTGGCGTTTTCACCGTGGTAACTCAGTATTTCCTTGATCTTTCCACGATGATTTTATGGTTTTTCCACTATTGATATATTTTTTTCTTGTAGTTTCCCAATCTCTGTTTCAATTATATTTTTTTATTTTCTTGGTATTTTCGATAGTTATCTCTTTTAAAGTACGTTGTTAAAATATTAAAGTCAACAAAACTTAGTATTTTGAAGAATCTTGTCAACAGAAGTACACAGAAAAAAGGTGTGTGGATCACAATATTTTGTAAAATAATTTAGATACGACCCCTTGCGGTTTTAAATTAGCCTGGAAACACCCTGGGAGTGGAAACACGGTGGAATCATGGTGGATCCAGGGTGGGTTTGTGCCATTTTATCACCGTGTTTCCACGATGGTTACACGGTGTATTCACCGACATTCCACGGTGGTTACGTGGTGTACGTGGAATCACGGTGGGTACACCATGTAACCACCGTAGAATCATGGTGATAACATGATGAAAAACCCACCGTGTAACCGCCGTAGATCCACCATGATTCCACCTTGTTTCCAGGGTGTTTCCAGGGTGATTCAAAACCGCGAGGGACCAAATAACATAACATTATTCGAAAAAAATAATTTTACAATGATTCATAAATCTTATAAAGTATACAAACATTTATAATTTTCCAGTATATTGCAAAATATATGGTTTCCAATATATCGTAGATATATGGCACTTTTTTTTACTTTTCTTAGGTTATTGCGTTAGTTATTCAGTAAATGTAAGGTCAATGAACAGAAAAAAAAATAATAAACTTGACTTTTTTTGTGGAATTGTGTAGAAATTGAAAAAGTATATTAAAAAAATAAAATTTTTAATATATAGCGAAAAATATAGGTTTTAATACATTGGAAAAATATAATTCGAATATATTGCAAACCATATATTTAAACATTTAAGTTTTTTCATATATAATCAATTATAAAGAGACCATATATCACTAATAATATGGGTCAAAATATATGGAAGTATATGTCAAGTTTATTATATTATACTTATAAACTATATATATACTATCTATATATGACAAGAATATATTGAGCATTATATAAGATAATACACTTATCCAAAAAATTAAGGGAACAAGAAAATTTTATAAAATTTTTAGTGATTTTTGGAAGTGTGTATTTTCGTGAAAAATGATCGTATCGAAAAAATAAAAAAAGCAAATTGAAGCTTAAAATCTCTAGTTTAAGGGTCTTCTAGCAGAACAATTGTTTGAGCCACGGTTTTTGCGGAATCATAAGAAATAGCTCGAGACTAAATTTTTCTAAATTTTTTGGTTTTGTGTTTTAGGTCTACGGGGCTGGGAAAATTTTTTTCGAAAAAAACAATTCACGGCTCGTTTAGGAAATTTATTCAGCTACGATTTGCTTTTTTGTGCTTCTCTGTACGACGATTCGCTGCTGAGATATCAGCCTTCAAATGAAAAAGGATCCTTTTCTTTTTGATTATCAATATCTCAGCAACTAATGGCCGTACAGTAATTTAAAGAGCAGTTTGAGAAGCTTGAATGAATATCCTACAAGCTTCCTTTTGGAATTTTTTGAAAAATTTTTTTTTAAAAACAGACTTCTAAAAATCGCTAAAAATTTCATAATAATTTCTTGTTTTTAAAATTTTTTGGATAAGAATGTATAGAAAAATACAAAACATTATATATGGGTAAATATATTATTATAAATATATAATCCAATATATGTAAAAACCATAAATTTTTCAGTATAGAAATTTTTGCGGCTATATCACATATTCACCATATATTTTTTATATACTTTTAACAATATATAGCTTTTCCATTCGGGTTTGTTCGCCAAATAGCTGTTTGCCCATTCAACTATTCCCACGACATTTGTGTGCGCTATACGATTATCTGCATGAGGAGTAGAACAGCGAGCACTAAAATAGTACTCGTATCGCATTATTAATAAAAAAAAGTATGTTCAATTCGTGCGGTGTTGCCGATTACCCACAGGAGCAAATAAGCGCACTTACATCGTTTGTGGGCAATCGACACCTTACCGCACTAGTTGTACAATATACTATTTTCATTAAAAAAAAAAAAAATGAATAAACTAGTTCAAGTCATGATGCGGTTGATACAATAATGATTTTTGTTTTATATGAATTAATTAAAAATTTCACTCAAAGTAAATTGTAAGGTAATTGAAGATATGCATTTTCAGTTGAGTCAAAATTTTATTAAAGCAAATGAATTTTAGTGTTGAAAGTAATATGTTTTTAGGTCCGTAGAAACTGTCATTGCAATTAATTCAATAAAAAATCGAATTATTTGAAATTGCTGTACTGCATTGACCTCAAAAAAAATAGTAATCTGAATCGAGTGAATATTGCCTTTAATTGTTTCATTAATAATTAATTCTTGAGAGAGGGTCTCGAGGGGGCGGATCCCAAGCTGTTCAACCTTGCGTTGGCCGACTGGGAGAAGTTCCGCGAAAAACTACCGGAACTTGCAAGAGTAAATCTTGAAGGTCTAGCGCTGGAAATGGTCGAGGACGTGGAACGGTATGCCGATGCACTCACTAAAGCCATAGTAGAGTCATGCGAATTGGCTATCCTGCGGAAAAATTCACACACAAAATCATACCCTTGGTGGACCAGAGAGCTAACTAAAGAAAAGAGAGTAATTTACAAAGCTAGAGGGAGACGGAAGAAGGTAAAAAGACAGAACTTAAAAAGACATAACACTTTACAAGACATACTCAAAACATATTAAAAGACAAAGAGAAATCAACTGGCGAGAGGTTGTTACGTCGAACGGCAACAAGGAGCACTGGGGCATCGTTTACAAGCTCCAGGCAGACAAACACTGAGTTAATAGAGTGTTCGCTACACTCCGGCGTGACGGGCGATCCACAGAAAGCTTTAAGGACACAGTTAGTTGCTTTCTCAACACACACATTATAGACGATAAATCAGACGAAGAAACGGAGGAGCCAAAAGCGATCAGGGCAAATTCAGAGACGCCACCAGACACCGCGGATGCCATACAAAATTTTAAAGACCCTTAAGAACAAAAAAGCACCCGGGCTGGACTTAGTTGAGAACGAAGTAATCAAAAGAGTGGCAATTATTTTATCAGGGAAATTTTAGAATTATATAACAGATGTCTAGAATTAGGAGTTTTCCCAATCGGATGGAAAGAGGGTGGGATTATTATGCTCCTTAAGAGCAGTGACAAGGATGCAGGTGACTCCAAATCTTATAGGCCAATATGTTTACTCTCAATAATCGGGAAGGTATTTGAAAGATTACTAAAGTCGAGACCTGCTACCACAGTCTTAGCTGGGGATAAGATTTTCAGTCAACAATTTGATTTCATGGCCAAAAGGTTGACTGAAGATGCAATCGTTGAGATGCGTTGCTTGCTAGATTCGACAACAGAGAATCTGGCAATTGGACTTCTCTTTGATATTTCTGGCGCCTTTAATAACGGGTGGCGGCGAGTACTCAAGGGTTTAAAAAAACGGGAATACCTCAAAAATGTTTACAGGGTGGTTCAGAATTAATTTGAGGATAGGACAGTCTCACTGTCATGAGGATTCGGAAAAAAAAATAAAAAGCCAACAAGTAGATGTCCACAGAGATCAGTTGTGGGACCTTTTTTTTGGAACATTATGTTTAATGACCTACTTAAAGAATTGGAAATGTTATGTCCGCCACTTTGATTTAAATTAATTATCCGGGATTTTTCCCTTTGGTAGCGATAGAAAAATTTAACGAGCGATATGGAGGTTGCGGACAACAATAAAGAATACGAGGAAGATTTTAACTTCCTATATTTATTATTTAATGTGGGTTTTTCGAAGAGTGTGAACCCAAACGCCTTCGAGCTTGGTTACGTTGCATTTATTACTCGATCAACAGAGAGCAAAGATATTAATACTGTCTCTCACTTGCCTTTAGCTGATTCTTTCTTCTAACACGGCATGCTTTTATCCCTCCAGAACTTTGCAGCTCACTCGGCCTCCTCCGGATGGATTTGGTTGAATGGACGCGGCTGGGGTTGTAGGATAAAGTCTTATGTGCTATTTTCAAATGAACTCACTAGGTAAAGATCGTCATCTTTTGTCTTTCTATTCAACTTTTCAATTACAGCACTTATACACTATAATTGTTACAATGGATTTCACTTATAAAAGATGTAAAACCATTTAATTGATTATCATTTTTTTAATTATTTTTAATATATGCGTCTTTATTTAGCCTTATGGCTTTCTATGCGCAGACTATCTCAACCCGAGATCGGAAAATAATTACACTTGCTTTTAGTGTCACCATTCGATCGAGGAAATTTATTTATAAAATAAATTAATAAAAAAAAATTAATTGGATATAACAGAAACAACAGAACACGGGAGTTAATTTGTAGCCTATGCTGACGACCTCCTCGACGTCATAGACGGCACCTCACGTGCCGACATTGAAAGAAAAGCACAAGGGACGGTAGATTCGATACTGGAATAGTGTCGTTCCGCGAAACTTGTCGGAGTCCAAGATCGAGGTAATATTCCTCAAGAGAGATTACACCCGACGTGGTCCACGCAAGGACAGAGGTCCATATGATTCAAAGCTACCGAAAATCTCAATATATAAAACAAAAATAGCATTAAAAAAGAGCGTTAGATACTTAGGGGTACACTTTGACCAGGAACTTAAACCAACAACACACATAAAGACAAGGCCCACAAAAGTAGATAAAACTTTTGGTCGTCTACGCCGTCTCGCCGGACTGAATGGGGACTGCGCTTTCCGGTTATGTCCACTATCTACAGAGGCTAATTCCTGCCTGTTGTCACTTATGTGGTGGCAGGTTGGAGTGACCTAAGTGGAGTAAAGGACTAGAAGGCTCTTAGGGCCCTGCAACGGCGAGCCCTGATTACGATGACGTCTTCATACAAGACAGCATCGTATGAGGGACTTTGTGTAGTTGCAGGGGAAGTGCCCATTCAGCTTGTGATTGACGAACGTTGCGCCCATTACAATCTTTGCACTGGTAAACAGGAGACTCTTAGAACCGCGACCGTGCAACCAGATGACGAAGAAGGTATTGTCTTTCTTAGAAAAGAAACCATTCGCAAGAACAGTAGTCCACAATCGACAAAGGACTAATGACATTCAACTTCTTTCCCGACGTTACTAATCATCTAGCGAGCAAACACACCAGCCCACACGGCTGTGTTAAGAATAGACTCTTCAAGAACGAACTTTCAAAAGATCGCAAATGCCTCCAATGTAACAAAGGGTGGGATACCGTTCAGCACTTACTGCTAAAATGCACCGAGTTCGAGCCTCAACGCGAAGTGCTCTAGAGCATAGAAGTGTGGGTCTCAGAGTGAGCTCAAATCGGTCGGGTTCTTGCCTCATCCCCAAACTCCTTTAAAATTTTTAATGGATTCAGCAAAGATTGTCTCCAACACAAGCCCAGCAGCTAATTCCAACACCAAGAGAAAGGAGGAGAAGACTACTAGATCGGGGTTCAACTGGCATCCACCCAGTTGTTGTCGGAGCATCTGGACATGGGTGTGCAGAACTCACGATTTGAGAGGACTCTGTGCATCTCGGGTGTCAGTCCGAAGTTAGATGTGTGTGAGAATGAGTTGAAGTATGGACGAATAAATGTAAAATAACTGGGTGTCTTCTTAGGAAGGCAGGGGAAGAAACCACGTCCCCTCTCGATCAAGCGGTATGTCGACCGATACATGCAATTGGTGCTGTGGACGTATCCTTCCAAGCCGGCATGAGAGAAACCGAATGTTAGGATACTCTGGGTATTGACTCGTAGTGGCTGTTGGTTTGGCACCCTCACGCTAAGAATCTCTGATCCTAAGGGTTATAACATCCGCCAATATTGAGCTCGCTCAGTGTTTCGCTTTATACTACTATGGTAAAAAAGAAAAGATTTCGCAGGACGAGCATGTTCAAAAGGGTAAGGTCTTGATCTCTGGTCGGCAGAGATAGACTTAGGACCCGTTACATTAATTAATTAATTATATATATATATATATATATATATATATATATATATATATATATATATATGTATATATATATATATATATCTATATATATATATATATATGTATATATATATATATCTATATGTATTATGGCCCTGTATACTGTAACGTAATATTTATTTATACTCGATTATCCTGACTGGACCTATCGCCGCCATTTTTGTGTCTCAAAACATCATGACGTCCTCAACAAAACTCGGAGGTAAGAGAACACTAGGTGATGGATTAGGGCAAGTGTGTATAATGGCTTGTCTGAAATCTTAGTGATTATAAGTGGAGGAAACTCTTATGGGTATGGGGAGAAATTACATGCCACCACTAACCTATGCAATCTGAAGACCAATACAAGAAATTGGTACCATGGGGGATCCATTACAAGCCCCACTTAGACCAGAGTCTCTCTATTTCCTGAGATGGGAGGAGTATTTGGGTCCAAGTGAGGTTGGACTCGTGGTGGCTGTTGGTAAAGCACCCACATGCTACGCATGGCGAAAGGGTAAGCTAATATGAGCTTATGTTCATATTTCGCTTTTATAATATATGGTGGAGTCAGAATATACAAATAGGGTTTACGCAGCGCGAGTATACTCGACTGGGCGTGGTATCGGCCTCCTGTCAAATGGAGGTGGACTTAACGGTCCCGTTACATTAATTTTTTTTTTATACTCGATTAGACTCGCCAAAATTTATACATCAATTTTTATTCAATAAAATTACTTAATTACTCAATACTCAAATTAAACAAAATCGGTCACCCCTCTCATTTCCTCCAGATCCTAACAGGGGCCAGCTGACTTTTACTTCCCCGGTATCGGCAACCGTTCTAAACGTACACGTAAATTAAATCCTAAATTCTAAATCCTTCGGAGATGGAAGACATGAACGGCGGTGGCGGCACCTCCTAGTGCGCTCATTGTGCTAGGTTGTGGAGAGAGGGTCGCAATTCTTATTCTGTGGAAGAAGCCGATTAATTACATTAAAATAAAATAAAATAAAGAAATGATAACTAAACAAAATATCGTAAATATGACGTGGGAACGACGCAGGAGGACTGAAAGGCCCGTGGTCTTTCTTGTTGAATCCACGCTCCACCACACTGGCACACACACACACACCCACACGCGCACGCACTTGCATGCACACAGACACTCTGGCATCACTATGAAAATCGTCAGAATAGCTTCCTAGGACCTCAAAACGTCGACATCTAATGAAAATTTATCATTTTCTTCGCGGGAGTTAAAAAATTTTATCCTCGAAAACTAAAGTATTACGAAACAAGTTTTTCTGTAGAGAGAATAAGTATTCTTTCTATAAGAATAATGGTATAAATCTTACAGTAATACCGAATTTGATGTTTAGGCTAACACGTAATGTTAGGTTGGTATACATACGGGCTGGTATTACCATGTAGTCTAGGATCCGGCATTAAAAAAACCTACCTTCGTCTGTTAATTGAATTAATTAGTAATTATATTTAATAAGACAGTTTCTCTTATCTGTTAAGTAAAAAATCAAGTTCAAGATTAAATCGCGCTAAATTCTGAACACGTTATCATTTAGTTGCAAACTTAAATGTTGCTACAGCCGCAATAAATAATTTCGATCATAAAGCACACTCTAATGCTTCGCATTAAGAGTCGTGCAATATTTATTAAAAATGATCTATGACTACGAGAGTTGACCATGAAGAGAAATACAGACTGGTACTTGTTCGTTCGATGAAAAAGGAAGCCGCGTTGTTGATGCGCACGCAACTTAGGTCAACAGAAGATACTCAAAACACGTCAAGCAAAACTGCTTGCTCTCTTTCGGGCTACTATTGTCTCTGTCAACGAAGCGCACTATAATATGATATAGGGTTCTTGTTTATTGCGCGAGAAAGTATGATCCTGTCACTCTCTGCTTAAAATATTAAAGAATTTTTTTTTATGGGCTGCAGCCACTTTCAATAAAGAAGCTAATTATTGAAATATTCAGATTTTCCCAAACTTTTTATAAATACCAACATTATTTAATTAACAGATGAGAAGAATTACGTAATTTTACCTTACCTATTTACGCCTGCAAGAAAAAAAATTGTGATTCTTCTAACCACAATATTGTAGTAAAAGATGCTTAGTAGCGAGTACTCTACATGTAGTGAAGGGTACTACATAAATAGTACTGATTTTACTACACGTGTGGTTGAGATTATTCCAAGTTGGAGTTGGCATTTCTTTACTCCAACTTGTAGTAATATCAACTACAGCTGTTGTTGTAGCAACTACAATTTTTTTCCGTGTGGCTACGGATGACTTGTAGCAGTTATAAAAGTGGCAGCCTGTTATTTATTACTTTATAGTATACTACACAATGATCTGGCACTTGGAAAATTTAATTAACACGTGAAGGCAACTGTCTTATAAAATTTAATTACAAATAAATTTATTAAACTTAATGGCAGCAGGAATTTCTTGACAACTAATAAATTCTTAAGTTCTTTATATCGGAATAAGCTCTCACAACATTGTTTAATTCAATTAACAGATGAGGGTAGGTCTTTTTAATGCTGGATCCTAGACTAATAGCTTGCATTTTTATATTAGCAAATTGAAGAAACTCCTTCGTATTTTGCCTAAGATTTCTTAAGGTGAATGAAAATTTGATAAATCAAACTAGACTAATACGTTTGAATTAAACACTGACGTAATCGGATCTAGTAACAATTTATTTAAATATAATCTGATCAAGTCTATACTCATTGTTTTTTTAACATACATTCGAATGGGTATACTCATAACCATCAGGATTTAAACTCGGTATAATAAGCCAGTCAACATTTTTATAAAGATAAGTATTGCTTTGATTTGTTACTAGTTGATGTACTGCATATAGTGCAGTAGACGGCGCTATCCATTCTCGGGCATGGATTCCCGCATCAATAAGAATCTGCGGCTTATTATCCCCACCAGAGGAAATTTTTATAACGTACAATGTTCGATTTTGAAAAGAAGTACCTATGCTATCAACGCTTACAATTTCACTATAGTTTTTTGCGAGAAATGTAATGTATTCTTCCATCTGCAACCAAAATGTATGATTAATATTTATATAATAAAAATAGTATATTACACAAGGAAGGAAAGTAGGAAATGCTAACTCGCTTGTGTAATTATCTACCCAAGCCGAAGGCCAAGGTAACAAATCCACTATTTGAAACATCCTATCGTCCTCCGTGGTGTGTATACTATTTTTCATTAAACCTATCCGTTAAAGTTTAAAGTCTTGCTGCTGTTTACGAAAAAATGACGCATGAGCTAATTTTTATCATTTGATTTCTCTTAAATGAAAAGAATGACTTTCTTACTACTGAAATGGCAAGAATTCAAACGTTTATTGCAGGTATAGTAAAAAAAGTTTTTGTCAGTTGACTAAATAATTAATGAATCCAAATCAAAAAGATTTTTTTTAAATGCTCCCACCATTTTTATTTATCATACTTGCCTCATGATAACGAGGATAATAATCAAACGGTTCGGCTGATAGTTTATTTAACGTAATACGAGAAGATTGCATACGAACAATATTATTTTTAAGAGCTTCTTCATGGACAACATGTTCAACATCATCGGTAATTATTGTGTGATCAATTTTATATAACAATAAAATATTTTTAAATTGTGATGATTCATCAGCAGTTACCAATATGTCAGCGGATTCACCAAGAATTTGTGAGAGTTTGAGAGTAAGCACATTAGGATTATTAGTTAATGACCTTAACAATGATAATTGCTCTGGTGTCTTACAGGTAATGGAAAAATACTGCATGCTGTAAAACGATATATAAATTATTGATAGTTGTTCAATACCGTAAGTTGAACGGAGACTATATAGGGTCAATATAGGTCACAAAGGTACTAATATTATGGGTTAGTAAGTAGACAGAATTGTTCTTATTAAAAGTAACTGTAACCGATTTTCAATTCTTTTGAATAAGAGGATAAATCTGATCATGCATGATCATGAATGATTATTTATGTCCATATCTGATCATACATGAGAATTTTCAAACATAAAAATTTCTGAAATATTTTTAAACTCAGTTAAAATCATGTATGCTCAAGGTAGATCGTATATGCTCATTGCTGGCCAATATTCAGGTCTAATCATGCATAAGATTAGTAAATGATCATGCATACCAATTTTTTCTGGGTATGGGATACAGACATCAAAAAAAAGAACAAAAAATTTTAATATGAATAGAAAAATTTTGGAAAAATGAAAAAAAAAAAAATAAAAAAAATTGTTGAGAATAAGTTTTTAGCAATTCAAATTTCGCATACCCGTCTGGCAAAAAGATGACAAACAGAGCTCTTAAATATAACATTTTTTTGATCTGACATCCGAAATAGTTATCCCGAAGATAATAGAAAGATATCAGAAAAGCCTCTTACGCACCGTCTAAGGATATTTTTAGGAGCTTAGATCGGTTGGACGTTAGAAAGATAACATTTTTTAGAGATCTTAAAGAAATCAGTTTACGGAGATCATAATATACACTTTTGGTTTTTTCATATCCATGATATATCCCAATTACAAATGGCTGAGAAACTTCGGGATGAATTTGCGCAAGTACGGGGTAAAGTTGACTCATCTAACTTTTAGCAATCAGCAGCCCATCGATATAAATATTAATGACAATCATTACTATCGGTGTTTCTGGTTTACCAAGTAAAGTCCGAGAATCAAGAGGAAGATTACTGATTTCTTCTTGATTCGATGTTTTTAATATTTTTAGGAGTTTATTCGCTGCTTCACGTGATATATATTGAAATCAATCACTCACTGAGCTAGTTTCGATGATAAACTTGTTTCATTGATAGCTACCAAAGCATTCTTTTCTAATTGATTACAGATCGATAATATACGTGAGTCAGAATTGCCATTAGTTTCACTGTCAGAACTGTAATTACTTATTTTATTTTCATTAAGTTTTTCACTATCAGTATTATTGTCTGTATTACTATTTCTTTAATTATCAACATCATCCAACTCATCACAAGATATATTATTACTTACAAAGCGAGAATTATTTTCTACTTTTTCATTTTCATCACTAGATGGATTTTCAAAATTATGTAATTTATTTGAAAAGCACTGTATTCGTTTATATTTTTTATTTTTACACAAATTTAAAAAAATTTTTTTTTTCGACATTTTGCTATTGTATTTATAATAACTAATTTTATGTAATTACTTTAGAGCAGAATCAATAAATAATGTTTATAATCATTAGTACATATACGTAACAATGACATTAGCTGACGAAAGTTGAGGTTATAATAGTCTCATAAGAAAGTTATTTTTTTGATGTTCTCGAGACATCCATGAATAGTTATTATTTTGCTAACTTTCAGATTTCTTTTAAATGACCTCAACATAAAGTTATTAAAACGATAACATTTTTCTGAGCTCTTAAAGGTAACATTTTTTGGATAACATTATGTAATCTTTCTGACATTGATGCCGGACGGGTAAGTAATGATATTAATAGTAATAATAGTGATAATAATAACTTATGGTAAAAAAATTTTTTTTTTGATTTTATGAAAAAAAAAATTGTTTGAAGTTCCAAATGGTCTTCAATGATGTAAAGGGTCATTATGTCTAATTTAGAAAAATTTTGGTGAAAAAAATTGTTCACCAAATTTTTTAGGTACCTCGTTGAATCCCTTGGAATTTTTCTAATGTTCACATAGGGTTTTTCACTATGTCGGCATAGGAATAATTCATATGCTAACATATGACAAATACCTATAATAACATAGGAATTTTTCCTATGTTGCATAGTTATTTGCACTGTGTTAGCATAAGATAAATCACTATACTAACATTGGTACTGTTCCTATGTGAATAGGTACATTTACTATGTGACATAGTGTCACATAGCGATTCAAACGTGAATCACTGCGCGCGCTTTCCTGCTAGCTAATTTGAAGCGCATTTAATTATTATAATATTTTATTATATATGTATTTATATAGTTTTAATTAATTATTTAATTATGATTTATTTATGAATTATTAATATTATTGTTTATTGTATATATATTTTGATGATTATTTTGAATTTTATGTACTTAATCAATATTTTCATTTCAGTCAGTAGTACACGTGTGTGTAGAGCATATATAAAAATATCGACCGAAGGGAGAGTAAGTCGATAGAGTGGGGATAAAAATTAATATCTCCTTCCCGCCACGTGGTGCACTGAAATAATAATTATTTTATTGTTTAAAGGGTTAATACTTATTATGTTTTGATTAATGATGGAAAATATTATTTAGTTCATTATTATGATATCTCAGGTCACGTAATAAATTTAAATATTTTATTTTAATTAATAATTTTGGGCCCAAGGTCATTAGAGTGGATAACCCGTGAGTGATACCCATCTCCCGGAAAACCGACGAAGAAATAGTCAAAGAGGACCGGGCTATTGTAAAAATAGGACGTGTTGTTGACCGTTATTTCTTTTGGTAAAATTCGATCTGGCCCAGTTGCCATTAATAAGGAATTAAATAGTAGAGAAAGTTAATTTAGTTAATTAATATTTCGTTATATAAATTGAAAGTGTAGTTTACGTACTATTTATATTTGAAACTTTCTAGAAGTAAATTATTGTCAACGCCGGTAAGTCAATTGCATTTTCATTTGTTGTATCGGCTACCACTGGACCCTCAATAGAGTCGATCGCGATAAATAATTTATCAACAATTGAACTTGAGTTATTATTGTAATAATAAATTGAGTGTCTTCGACATATGTCCTAGAGTTTGGTGCATACTTGTGTAGACGTGTCGAATAAATTCCTTATAAGATTAGACAAGGATAGCGTAGTTGGCTCTTTGCCTTACAACAGTATTTAAAATATTATTTCTCTGTGGGTAAAATTTATTTTATAATTTTATGGTATGCAACCCAGTGTTGTCGAATTTATACTGAGTACCCGTGACGTTCTCTCCCCAGAGTAAATAATTTTAAATTGAGAAAAAAAAAGTGTTTTTATTTTTATACAATTTATATTATTTCATTGAAGGTAAATTTGCAATTGGTGATTCGAATTTCTCAGTGGATAATTTAATTTAATTTAATTTAATTTGATTTTTATCATTATTATTTGGCTAATAAAAACATATTATTAGTCAATACAAATTTATTTTAAGAAATTAATAATAGTAAATAATATTTGGTATTGTAATAATTTGTTGAGTTTAAAAATATATTTGAATTGAATATTATAGTATAAAAGAATCCAGTGATATCCAATATTCCTTATTACTTTATTCATTATATTTATTTGGTTGTCTTATCGCTTGGTGCATACATTCTCGCTCAAGATTTTGTCCCTTGATCTCTCCCCTGATAATTTATAATTTTCGTCCATTTTAGCAAAACCGGCTGGCGCCCTCGTGCACTAAGCCTAAGGAGCTGGTCCAGGCACACCATTATTTCATTTATAATTATTATGTACAAGGCGGCTGAGGCAGCCGTTCGGCACGCGCGTAGCTCGGGCGATCAC
Organism: Microplitis demolitor; assembly: GCF_026212275.2. Classification (NCBI taxonomy): domain Eukaryota; kingdom Metazoa; phylum Arthropoda; class Insecta; order Hymenoptera; family Braconidae; genus Microplitis; species Microplitis demolitor. Next base: position 7,491,606 of record NC_068554.1, on the reverse strand, counting down.
CGAAGTTAAGTAGCATCGAGCATGATCACTACTTGGCTGGGTGACCGTTTAGCCACGCGTCGGGTTCGAACGAAGGTCTCTGATCGCTAGGCGCAGGATGAAGATCCAGTGATCGGTAAAATGGGAATTTTATCGATCACTGGAGCTTCACCCAAACCGAACTGTACTGGCTAGGTTTTCTCTGTGGTTTCCCTAGCCACTGCACCTCCATTGCACAAGGGAGGTTGCAGGGCATCACTGTAATGATGCAGTACAGTATAAGCACAAATCGGGCCACAGCCGCACAACGGAAGGCAGAGGAGGAGAAGTAAAGCAAGTTGCGATATAAAGGCAAAAAGTGTAAAAGGTCGTAATTGCGGCTATACACTAGAAAAACAATTAAAATTTAAAAAAAAAAAATTTTTATTATGTATAATTTTTATTACACGTGGGTGACCACATACGGATTCTGGGTTTTATTCGAGTCTCTGTCGCGTAAATAAAAACGGTTTACGTTATAATAGGAAAAATTCTTGTGTTGACGTAGTAAAAATATCTATGTCACTATTGGAAAATTATTTATGCGAAAATGAGAAAAATACCCATTTTTTCCGTGGGGACTGATGATGATTTTTTCGAAAAACTAACGGGCACAATTTAGTCTTTGTATAGAGTTTTAACGGTGAAAAAATTCTGTTTCGTTTAATTTCGTCACTGACATAAATACACACATAGAGAAAAATGTAGGCTCGAAACCTACGAATTTTTATTATACTGTCAACCAAACTTGAAACAGAAAGTGAAGCATCCAAAAAGTTTTTATGCTATTATAAAAAATTATTATGCCGGTTCACAATTATTATAATGTATGAAATTAATTGTTATTAAAGCTTATTATCGATAAGTTTCTCGCAGGTAGTAAGTATCGTGAGACAGCATAATAATTTTTTGGATGTTTCACTTCCTGTTGCAAGTTTGGTCGACAGCATAATAAAAATTTGTAGGTTTCAAGCCAACATTTTTCTCCGAGCAGTCAATTCAAGATTATTACATCGTCTTTTCGTACATGGAGAAAAAAATCAAGTGATTTTTACTAAATTTGAAAAAAAAAAATTACAATTTGAGAAGTTATATCATCAAAACGTTCAAAAAAAAAAATCAACACTTCTATAAAACTCAAAGTAAAAATTACAATATATTATTTAGAATAATAATTCCTGTTGATTATAAAAATTACTGCATTCTAAACAAAATTTACTAGCGACAAATAAAAATTATAATGTACAAATAATTTTTACTACACAGAAAAAAATAAACTTTAAAAATAACAGTTTGAAATCATAACTCGGAACCCGGATGTCAATACAGTAGAGCAGGGGGAGTGTTCTCCCACTATCACTCAACTGTACATGCGCAAAGGTAAAGCGCGGTTCTGCGTATAAGCGTTGCGCATAAACTGAGTATTCTAACCCTAAATTTGTGTACGTAAATAAACATTTAAGTTAAATAAGCTTTAATATTGTGAAAATCCAAAAAAAAAAAAAAAAAAGAAAAAAAAACTTATTACGTGACAGAAAATGGGTTTCACTGGAAAAATTGATTTTCTATTTGAGAAGTTTTACAACAATAAAATTGATATATTAATTTTGGAAAACCCCTAACCTTTAAAATTTAAAAACTCGTGGGTCGTTTCGACTGACTCACTGTTTTTAAGCCACGCCTTCTAGTAAAAAGAAGGGGTACTTCTACAATTTTAATTCCTAGAATTTTGGATTCGTCTCAGTCAAAGTTAGAGAGACTCCACTGTATAGAGAATTTAAACATTCCAAATAATAAATTTTATAATACGTGTCGTCAATTTTCTAAGTATCAGTTAGGATTTTTAAAGTTCAAATAGTAATTTTTTTTGCATAGACAATCGATTTTTATCCTAGATTAAACAACTGAATTCGATCGAATTAAACAGAATTCAATTTTTAATTCTATTCAATTCAGGTAAATTCTGTTAATTCGGTACTTAACTTAAAAATGAATTCTGTCTACTTCGGCAGGAAAACCAGACTTTGTTCAAATTAAAACGAATTTGAAAATTTTAATTCGGTTTCATTCTCTGTAATTCAAATTCACATTTTTTATTCAGTTGAATTCTGTTTTGCAGAATTCGACAAAATATAACAGAATTAAAATTTAGAATTCAGTTGTTTAATCAGGGATACTTATTCTGTAATTATTGACGTTTTAATCATAAACGAAAAAATTACTTTTCAAAATGATAGTTTTTACTGATCACTTTTATCATTGTATTATTTGTCGTTCTCAATTTATATAATTCATTTTTTTCCGTGAATTGTACATATTAAATATTAGTTGCGCTTTGTGAAAATTGTATTCTGGCGAGTAATTTTTACAATCTCAAATAGTAATTTCATCTCCCAGAGTAGCAATTCGTCTTACTGATTTTCTAAAATGTATAATACCTACGTAGAATTACATTAATGTAATTCCACTTGGAGATGCAATATTTACCAACTACGAAACAAGAATTGCGACCAATGTTCTAACTTTTAATAATTCTAATAACAATCTCTATTTTTTGTAAGATTTAAATATTTTTATGTGAATAAGTGAATATTGATTTTTTTCAAGCAAAAATTTAACGAAGCTTTATTGTGATTGTTATTATGAGTAAAAATTACAATCTAGAAAGTAATAATTGAAATTAAATCTTAATTTCCTACAAATCATCGTAATTTTTTTTATGGATTGTAGTTTTTTATTTAAGATAGCAAATTTTTCATTATGATTGTAATTATTATTTAATTTTAACCTGCATTTTTCTCCGTGTAGTCAAAACACTATACCTCTACAGAATGAATTCACGTAATATTTTATTTTTTACTACCCTGAGTTTTCAAAAGATGTTAAGAATTGTCGTAAACTGAAAAAGATAGATAAGTTTGAAGGATAGTCACGGGCAAAATTTCAAAAGTACTTTTAGCCAGTAAACATTAACTAAACAAAAATACTAACAAAATAAGTTAACCCTTTAACACTTCTGGGCGTTTTTTTCACTTTGCAGCCTGTCACGCGAGCATCGCGTATCTTTGGTAATGCGTATTTTTGAGCTCTAGCGGGCAATGCCGTACGTATGATAATAATTAAGGTCCTCACAATCAAATATAAGAATTTGCAAAGAAAAAAAATGATGTAGCAGGGATTAAAAAAATTATTGGATTAGCTACATAATACAGCTAACATAAAATACATAATTTATCAATCATTAAAACCATATTCAGTGATTTTTTTGATTTTGGTTGAATTTTTAAGGCTCTCAAGTTATTAGAAGAAATAGTTAAAACATTAAGTTAAGGACAAATATTAAAACTTATTAAACAAGTTTTAAGATAATTTTTACGGAAATTGTCTATGAATTTATTTTTGGAGTTACATGATCTTTGATAGTGAACAAAAACTGATTTTTTCAAAAAATCGTGAAAATTTCAAAAAGTTATAATTTCTAGACTGATCAACTGATTGATTCGATCTTCAAACTTAATCAAAGTAATTGCCCATAGAATAAGCGTATTAAATTATATTAGATCCAATAAGAATTGTGGGCGCTGAAAAATTCATAACTAAAAAAAAATTTTGAAATTAATTTTCCTCTAAAACTTAAATTAATTTACTTTTATAATACATTATCAAATATAATTTCAAAAATAAAATCATTGAAAACATCAGAGTAAAAAATAAAAGGGCACTAAATGAATCTAAAAGATGAGTGGATCTCGGTAATGACCGAGTCTGAGTTTCGTAAACTGTGGTAATAGAGCCAATAGAGGCAATAGAGGTAATGAGCGTACGTAGGTAATTCACACTGGCACCATGGATACGATTTTGTCCGACTTCACGGTTAAAAGGTTAATTTAACATTTAATTATCGTTATATTTTTTTTTTAATAATTCTAAGGATTATGCTTGCTCAGGCCTGATCATGCCTGAATATGTACCGACCATGAACATGCTTGGTTAAATATAATTATGCTTGCTCAAGCATGATCATGCCCGAAATTTGCCAGCCATGAACATGCGAGATCATGCATGAGAAAGCATAATTACACATGCTCATGGCTGGCAAATATTCATGGTCATGCATGAAATTAACGCATGATCATGCTCGATAAGTTCTAATGATTTTTCTCTGTTAACAATTATTATATAAATTTTGTAATATTATTTATATTGAAATAACTCACCCTTTAAGTGGTGGATGGTATTCTCCATTGCTACCAGCAGCAATAATAAAAATTATTAATATGAAATAAAACATATTCATCTTAGCTAATGATTTTATATCTCACATATTCAATCGTTTATATTCTCTCGTCTCGCTAAACTATCTACATTATTAGATAATTCGTGGATGATAAGATTCTGGATTTATTATTTCTGTGCATCTTCATCACTTTGATTTCATATCGTTAAGTGATTTATACATACCTATATATATATATATATATATATTATAATCTCACATCTATACTTAATCATAAAAAAAAATAATAATAAAATTAAATGGTTTGATAACATCTACTTCAGTATCTCACAGTTCTTAGTAAGTAAAGCTGAAAAAAAATAATATCCACGTTACACTTTAGTACTACTAGTCGAGAATTATCAAACATAAATTAATCGGACTCTAAATAAATCGATGAGAAAATACGTTTTTATCTATATGTAGTCTTTCTTTCAACTAATTTTATATTTTTTTTCAATAGCATTTGAATTATCGAAATGTTTTATCAACAACAAAAAAGCAACCATTATATTTGCCTCATTTAAAAATTCTGATTCTATCTTACAAAAGTAACAAAATTCCGATTATTATTATAACAATTGCATAAGAATCAATTGGGAATTTACCGATTATATATAAGATTGCTTCAGAACTTTTGAACTGAATGTATTTGAATCCGTTCTCTACAGGAGATTTTGTAGTTACACTAATAGAAGTATTTATTTAATATTAATAAATGCATTTATTTGAAACAGTTTTTCCGCCTTATTTGACTGAAATAAGCATTTATTTGGCTCAAATATAGATTTATCAATAGTTAATAAATCTCATATTTGAGTGAACATGACTGTGATTTTTGACTACAGCGCCACTTTCTGTTTACAATACCTTTCAGTATATACTGTCTAGTCTAACAAATTCAAAATATAATCAACTAAATATTGTTTTATAAATAAAAAAAATGCTGAATATTTTTAAAATTTATTACTTTGCGTATTATTTTCTTTAAAAAATAGACTTAAATAGGACTATAAACTATTTGTCATAACCCTACTTAATTAAGTTCATGTGTCATTTCCTATTCAAATAAGCCATTTATCAACTATTAATAAATATTTATTAACTATTATGAAATATTTATTTGGTTCAAATAAATCTTATTTAATAAATCATTTATTAATTATTAATAAATATTTATTTGGTTAAGCTTTCAAATAAATCATTTCTTAACTATTAATAAATCTTATTTGGTTCAAATAAATTCTTCTATCAGTGTACGTAAAAAATACCTTGAATCGACCGTGAATTCATTGTCAGCTCACGGTTAATTAATTGATTTTTCTCCATGAAAAAACAAGGTTCGTTTGTGCAAACGTTGTACAGATAATAGGAGATATATATGTCATGCATGTAATCGTTTGCATCGGGAAATCGCTGGATTAACTAGAAATTTTTTCGTACCCGGGAAAAAATGAATTTGCCTAACCATATATATTTATATATGATTATATATTAAATATATATAATTATATATGATTATATATAAATTTTTATATAAAATATATATAATCATATATGGACTAATGTATTATATGTATGTTTTATGTAAGTCTATATATGATTAGATCTGATTAGATCTGACTTATATAGGTCTATATATGATTATATATAAGTCTATATATAGTTAGATCTGATTAGACCTGAGTTATCTAGGTCCATACATGATTATACATAAATCTATATATGATTATATCTAATTTATATAGGACCATATATATAATTAAACGTAAAGCTATGTACATAATTATATCTAATCAAATGTAAATTATAATTTTATTAATAATTGTTGATTTTATGTTCTTTAGTGATTTTAACATAAATATAAGTATCTGAATTTTTTTATTAATTATTACAGATGAAGAGCTAAATTATATTTTATTTTATTTTGCCATTATTATTATTTATAAATCAATACTAAATTAATAATACATTTTGCTTACATTTATCGAAGTAATACATTTATTATAAATTATGTGTAATATTTCCTAAATTTTACATGATATATTTATTAGTATTTTAATAAAGTATACTTTGTTAATGTCATTTTTACCACACAGTTTTCAAAGTATTTGGTTTTTTGCATACACAATTTTCGACTCTTATAAGCTGTGTCATTTTTTTAATATCAGAATACTTGATCAGTACTGTATCATTATTTTTTTTTATAGGAATAACGTGTTCAATAATACTTTTGGTTTTTATGTGATATGTTTATAAGTACTTACAATTTGATAATATTCTAATGACAAATTCATCGTTTGGTGATAAGTTGATTTGTAATCATCATTATATAAATTTACGTGTAATTTTTTAATAAGTCTATGAACATTTTGTGTTGCTCTATTAAAATAAGATTGTCATTTTTCTTAAAAATTTGATGAATATTGAATAAAAATAAGACATAGTGGAAAAATTGTTGATTCTAATTTGTATTAGATTATAAGTCAACTGTAATTATAAGACAACAATAACTTCCAAAATGTATGATTTCATCAAAATTTGACTCCAAATATTTGATTCAATTATACATGAATACATATGATTATATTTAACTGATTAAATAAGGCCAATGATTAGGTCTCATTAAATAATCATTTGCCATATATAATTATTTAAACCTTATATATAATTTTATATGATTATATATGATTAGACCTGGCCAATTTTCAGGTCTAATTATATATAAGTGGTTATATATAAATATATATGATTAGGCAAATACTTTATATAATTATATATGATTAGATCTGGCCAATTTTCAGATCTAATTATATATAAGTGTTTATTTATGATTGTATATGATTAGGCAAATTTATTTTTTCCCGGGTAGTTACTCACAATACCATTTGATTCTTATCAGATTTACGTAAGACATGCTGTAACTGGAGAAGCTTGATAGGGTTCAGACATAAGAATAGAACCAGGGTAAACTTATTTTGAGCAAATTTTTTATTCGGTTTGCTTATGGCTGCACGGAAATAAAGACTATCAAAATTACAGAAAAACCTGTCAAATTTACAGATTTATCGCTGTAAGCGCAAAAATGTCAATTTTACAAAGTGAAAAATGTTATTTTCACATTGTGGAAGTTATCAATCTGAAACTGTTAATTTTACATTTTTTCGAGGTAATAATTACATTAATAGAAATGCAAAGTCAACTGAAATAAAAATGTGAAATTCATATTAGAACAATAATTGAAATTTTTATTTATAAGTTAGAATCTTACATTTCGTAAAATGTAAACAATACACAAAAAAAAAATTCTAAAAATTGAAGTTTTAACTAAAAAATTAGGTAGTAATGTAAAATAATTGTTCAAATTTGCAAACCATAGAAAATAAAAAGCATTAAGATGCATATAACTGTAAAAATGAATATTAGATTTATTATATTTATTCCAGCTGATTAAAATATCAGAAACTAAATCAGACTCCATTTTATAATAAGTAAATATCAACAATTGATGAAATTCTTCATAACACTGAAACAATATAACGCAACACGACGTTTAGCAACGTTTGTGTTTCGGGTAGGAGTGAGCATTATAGATATGACTCACAGGTGGCGCTCGCATCATTAGTTTTGAAACTTTAGAATTAACCGGTGATCATGGCCTAGCGGTCTAAAGCGTAAGACCTAGGCCTCTCGGGTTTGATCACTGGCCAGGTGAGGGTTCGAATCCCAGCGGTTGCCGAAAGAATTTTTCACACAAAGGATGTGAGGTCTTTCAACCCTGAGGTTCGTCCTGTCGCCGATCTATGAATTTGATCGGATTAAAAATGAATTCGATTTGGTTTTAAGAATTGATTTTGACTAAGTTGGCCGGATGTGGGATTTCCCGAGGCCTTATAATATAAGTATAAACTTGAAAAAAAACAAAAAACTTTAGAATTGCCGCGAGATCAATTCATTTTAAAACCGTTGATAGACGTAGTTTTTTTCTTACCCTCGCGGTTTTGGAAATACCGAAATAATACCGGAATTATACGGTATAAATACTGCATAAATATGGTATTACTCGAGTTATTTTAGCCAGTTTTTTTGCCGCATTATTACCAAAAATTTACGAAATAAATTCCTAATATTTACGGTAATCAAACCGTTCTACCCGTAAAAAAATTTATATATAATTATATAAAATTTTATTCAGTTATATATAATTTTATATAATTATATAGAACCTTATAAAGTTAGATATTAAATAACTGTCATGAAAAAAAAAAAATTAATAAAAACACCCGTTAACTCGTGGACTCGATCCCGAGACCTATTTGTTCAAAGTCTGATCTGGTAGCCATTATGCCAAATCACTTACTTGAAATATGTTACTAATTGTATTCAGATGGATACAAACAAACTTAAGAAAATTGAAAACATCAATTTTCACAGATAGTTATTTTCACTTACATGTTTTTGTTTGAGTAAGAATTGTGTGAACCAATAAAATAAAATAAAAAATATTACATTTTGCACATTTTCGATGATTTTAAATGCAGAAGCGAACAAAAAATAAAACCGTATTTTTTTACAATTTTCTATTTTATCAGCGTAAATCTGGCGAAATTGCAGGATACTGACGGTATTATTATCACAAAAACAACGATTTTATTATTACTACATTATCGTATTATAGTTTTTATACAGCATTTTATTGGTAAAAATTCGGCATTTTTATAGTAATATTACTGTAGTAATCTGGTAACTCTACAGCATAAGTGCAATAAGTATATGGCATAACTGCAGGAAAAAAACTGGCCAAAATAACCATTTTAATACCAAATAATTACGGTAAATTTACGGCATGTGCATAAATCCCGAAAATTTACGGCATTTTTACGGCATTCGCAAAACTGCGAGGGTAACTTAAAAAAATTCTTTTGTAAATTTTCATAATTAATCATGCTCAAAAATACACTGTAAAAAATCCCCAAGGTGTCCAAGTGGTGTAGGTGTTAAAATTTAGCGGTGCTAAACTTCAACACCAAAAGCGGTGTGTAAATAACGCCGCCATCGGTGTAAATATTCTAGACGTGTTAAAATAACGCCACCGTCGGTATAGATATTTTTTACCGGTGTTAAAGTATTTTATTTTGTGAATATTTTTACTTACTCGATCACCTTACTTGTTAATAAATGATATTTTTTATTAATTTTTATAAAGAATTAACTGTAACAGGGTAATTTTCAACCTTGCTTTATTTGGCCCCTTGATTAATTGATCTTAATAAGGGCGCCACTGAAAGATAAGACTCGGCCTTCCAGAACCGGAGATGTTAATTTTAGAAAGTTCAGGGTCGTTGAATTTTACAAGAGTGAGGAAGGATGAGGAATTAAATTTATTACACAATATTTTGATTAATATAATTAACAATTTTATTTATCACAAAACAATTTTACCCACCGAGTTTTACTTCACTTATAATTATTTTATTAACTAACGGAGTCCACCGGACTTTATTACATTGATTAATTAGTCCCCTGGACTTTATGAATTAAAATATTTAATTGGCCACTGGCCTGATCCCCTGGATCTATTTAAAACGGAGTCCCCTGGACTTATACAATTTTGGCCACCGGCCTGATCCCCTGGATCTATATTAAAACAAAATCGGCAACTTGCCAGATCCCCTGGATCTAATTATTTCAAAATAATTAATTAAAAATTCCCCTAGAATCATTTTGTATCGCACACACCCACGTTTTATTTAATCAATTTACTGTCCACTGGACTTAACTCACACACACACACACACACACACACACAAAATGTAAATTTGCCAAATTACAAATTCCGATTTTAAGAGTTAAATTTAGTGACTACTAATGTTTCCTTTGTTTATAATCATTTACTTTAATTTATAAAAATTTCCCCGTATTTAATATTTTTTCATCAAGTGATAGATTTTACTGACTCGAGCGACCGACGCTATCTCTCTCTACTTCGCGAGTCTCAGTCTATCTCTCTCTATTTCGTGTCTTTTTTTCTTGGCATTCAATTTAATTTCTTTTAACAATTCACGGACAGCACCGTATTATTATTATTCTCAATTTTAATTAATTAAAAACTCAATCTTTTATTACGATTTTCACAGCACTTGATTTTCAGTCTTATAAATTTTATCTTATTAAATAACCAATTAATTTATTAAATAAGAATGACTTAATAACTATTATAATTTCTGGCCTCCTGCTAAGAAATTGTACTCCTTAATTTACAAATAATGATTAATAAATTCTGGCCTCACTGCCGAGAATTATTTGACCAAACACGTGGTTAATTATTATTTTATTTCTTTACAATAAATACTAGCATCCCCCCCCCCCCCCCCCGAGAATTTGCTCTATTAAAGACGCAAAGTTGTCAACACTTCTGATAACTGTATTCTCGATGTTAATTAATTCAATAATTCTGGCTTACCTGCCGAGAATTAATTTACGCACAGCACTTCGATATTAACACTAAACTTTGCACTTATTTACCGGATGATACCCTTGGCGTCTATCTAACTTCCCTTGGTCTTTCCTTCGTTTCCGGTCTTCTGGATAAGGCTCACGGCAGATGGACGTCCGTTAAGCTTGTCGGCTCGACCGACTCTCCCCGATTTTGCTGCTGTCCTGTGGTTATATATTTTCAGCTCGGCCATTTTCGGCAACTTCCGGAAGTGGCCTCCCCACTTAATTAATTTTGGGACAGAAGTCCGAGCTTCTTCAATTAGCGCACCCGGCGACAAGTCGAAAAACTCTAACGGGTACTTATTTGGGGTTTCGGCTCGGGTAACTGACCAGCCGTGGAAAACCACGATTTTTCTTGATGATAAATTAAATTTTACCCCGTTACATAAAATTTTTTGTATTTTATAATTTTTAAAGTTGATACTCCAAAAGGACGCGGTTTACCCTGCTTCTACACTGACATTACTCCGCTTTTACACCGGTTATCCCGCTTTTACACTAGTAATTTAACACCGCCGAATTACGACTCCTACACCGATGCAATTTCATTTTAACACCGGGCGGAGTTAAAATGAGTCTATTTTTAACATCGCTCTTTTTACAGTGTATTAAAAAGTATGAAATATTAATTATATTATTTCTAGCTATATATTTATTTGTAATCGATGGAAAAAATCTTAAATCTCAATTGATCAACAGATTCTCTCATTTAAGAATGGAATTTGATTTGTAAATTTTATATAACTTGATAATCAATTTTTTCCCTTGCGACCTTCAACCCACTCTGAAAATATTCTGGTACCACGAAGCGACCTTACAGACTCCAGAGTATTTTCAGAACGGTTTTGTGCCCTTTTCTGAGAGTGAATCCAAAATATTTCCAGAGCGGATATGGAACAAATCCAAAGTGTTTCCAGAAAGTATCCGGAGTGGAGACATACTGACACCGTTATGCATCCACATTGAATACAAACTAATACCAGAGTGTTTCCAGAATATTTCCAGAGTGGGATCAGAGTGAATACATACTCAAACCAGAGAATATTCAGAGTAAGTAAATACTGAAAAAAAAAAAAAAAATTTGCCGAAATATATTATTTTTAAAATATTGAACAGAATTTATTGGATACAAAAATCAATTTTTGTCATTATCTAAAATATATTTTATGTTTCTGGATTGTAAAAACAATTTTTTCAAGAAAACAAATATATTTGACATTGCTGTCACAATGTTATACAGCATCTACTATATGACCATCGAAACAGGCACTTGTCATTCTGTCAAATAACAGAGAAGTACCCGTGCCAGAATTGTTTTCAAGTATAGAATATAATAACTCTGAAATACTTATATAACCAGGGACAGGACAATAATAGGTTGGGCGCGATCTAGTGGCGAACACTGAACTACTTCCACTACTGCTTAGCACCGGTGACTTTCTCCTCCTCCACATATATCTTGTTCCAGCAAATTTTTCTCTTAAGTCTTTCACATTAAAACCCGGGTCAGAAAGTTAGATCTGTTTTAAAATAAATGATAAATTCAAATATTTTTTCTTTAATTTAAGTTTATAAATCGTATTTCTTTTATATAAGAATTTAATCTGTTTTTGCCCATACTATTCCTTATCCAGGCCAATATCAGACTTATTTTCGTATGATATTTAGTCTGTTTTAAATCAGGTTTAGACTAAAAACAGACTTTTTTAACAGAATTCATGGTCTGTGTTCAATTGTTTTTAAAAACAAAAACAGACTTTATTGACTATAATTTTTAGTCTGTTTTTAATAGCTTTTAGATCAAAAACAGGACTTTTTGCAAATATAAATAATAATAATAATAATAATAATAATAATAATAATAATAATAATAATAATAATAATATAGATTTATAAATTTATTTTGATTCTCTTGATAATTGAAACATGCGCTTCCGTAATAAGATGTCACAAGAATTTTGAAGATTTCTAATGCCATAATATTTTCGATTTTATTCAGTAAATGAGGAAAATTTCTTGATATTTTAAGAGTTATTTTATTACTTTTATTCAATACTATAAATATTTAGTTCATAAGATAACTAAAACATAAAGCTGTAGAAACCTTCATTAACTGTCGACATTTTTAAACAAAAGACACTAAATCAATTGTAAACAAAACATAATTGATTTTGTAACTTAAGATATTTTTTACAAATATTGACCATAAATAAAAATATTACAAGTCCATGATATAATCTACCCTGATTAAAAAAATCGATTAAAAGAGATTCAAAATAGAAAATTTTTAATACTTACAAATAATTTCAAATACTTTACATCCCTCAAGTTTAGGAGAATCAAATTTGTACGAGTTGTTTTTAATCACCTGTCTCTAATGAATATAAAACGATAGAAAAGAATTTAAAAAAACAAATACTTTCCAATTGCTTTTAATCGCTAAATAATAATTTAAAATTTCCAAATCATCGAGAGATTTGAAAAGATTTAAAAAAATTAAAATTTTTTCATACCTTCGAATCTTTTTTAGTAGCTAAATAATATTCGAATTTCTGGTTTACAAAGAGATTAGGAAAGATTTAAGAAAATTCAATTATTTGAATACCTTCGAATCTCTTTTAATAACTAAATAATATTTCAATTTCTGGTTCATTGAGGTATTGAAAATGAAATTTGGAGAGATTTAATTTTTTGAATACTCTCGAATCCTTTTTAATCGCTAAATAATTGTCTTATTTCTAGATCATGGGGGGATTGAAGAAAATTCAGAGAGATTCAATTGTTTCAATACGTTTGAATCCTCTTCAATCGCTAAATAATAGCCTAATTTCTGGTTCATTAGGGTATTAAAAAAAATTCGGAGAGATTCAATTTTTTCAATACCTTTAAATCCTCTTTAATCGCTAGATAATTGTCTAATTTCTAGTCCATGGGGGAATTGGAGGAAATTCGAAGAGATTCAATTTTTTTGAATACCTTTGAATTTCCTTTAATCGCTAAAATAATAGTCTAATTTCGTGTACATCAGGGGGTTAGGGAAAATTAGAAGGGATCCAATCATTTTAATACCTTTGAATTCTTACCAATCGCCAAATAATATTTTAATTTCTGGTTCATTGGGGTATTAAAGAAAATTCGGAGAGATTCAATTTTTCGAATACTCTCGAATCCTTTTTAATAGCTAAATAATTGTCTAATTTCTAGATCATGGGGGGATTGAAGAATATTTGGAGGGATTCAGTTTTTATGAATAGTTTTAAATCTTGAATCGCTAAATAATTGACTAATTTCTAGTTCATAGAGGGATTAGAAAAAATTCGAAGAGATTCAATTTTTTTGAATACCTTCGAATTTCCTTTAATCGTTAAATAATAGTCTAATTTCGGGTACATCAGGAGATTAGGGAAAATTGGAAGGGATCCAATTAATTGAATACCTCTGAATCCTTTTCAATCGCCAAGTAATTGCCTAATTTCTAGTTTATGGGGGGATTAGAGAAAATTCAGAGAGATTCAATTTTTTCAATACGTTTGAATCCTGTTTCGTCTAGCAGTAAAAATAATTTGTTAATTTTTTAACATATTTTATTTATAAGAATATTTGTTAACTAAAAACTTTTATTATTAGAAAAACTTTAGCACTAGAAAATAATCTTAGGCTGTTTATGGTCATAAGCCTATTTTCTTTTCTTTAAGCTATTCAATATTCTTTTAAATAGTTTTCTCTTTAGAATTTGCTGTACCTCATTTAAAGCTAAACCTTTCAGTCTAAAATTTTAACTACTATCGTAAATTTAGGGATTGAGTATCCTTGAGTTTATTTTTTTATTATCTTTTTATTGCATCGGACGACGAATATTTTTCTAATCTATGAGGAAATTTTTTCTGTCAACCATGTGCATAACAGCTGTTTTCTAACTTACTCTCTCTCTACCTTCAAATTATTTCTTACGCCTACAATTTTCAACTACCAATAATTTCGCACAAATAACGTTACCACACCTATCGACCCTTTCCTCTTTTCGTCAAATTGTAACCTCTGACTATATCACTTAAAACAAAATACGACAGTCAGTCATCTACTCACAAGACAACTATATCATCCATTTATCAACTATCTATCTATCGACAATATATCAAATATCTATCTATCGACAATTTATCAATTATCTATCAATCAATAATTATTTTTAACATGCCAAAAAAGTGTGTAATTTTACATTATTAATTAGTATTTGTCAATAAATCATTAAGAGTGAAAATTACTAATGTGTCTTCAAAAACAACAATTCAATTGAAATATCCTCACTCCAGTAAATTGTAGTAAGGAAATAAACATGGTCCTCTTTAATCGCTAAATAATAGTCTAATTTCTGGTTCATTGGGGTATTAAAGAAAATTCGGAGAGATTCAATTTTTCGAATACCCTCGAATCCATTTTAATCGCTAAATAATTGTCTAATTTCTAGTTCATAGGGCGATTGGAGAAAATTCGGAGAGATTTAATTTTTTGAATACCTTCGAATCCTTTATAATCGCTAGATAATTGTCTAATTTTTAGTTCATGGGATGATTGGAGAAAATTTGGAGAGATTAAGTCTTTTTGAATACTTTTGAATCTTCTTGAATAGCTAGATAATTGACTAATTTTTAGTTCATGGAGGGATTAGAAAAAATTCGAAGAGATTCAATTTTTTTGAATACCTTTGAATCTCCTTTAATCGTTAAATCATAGTATAATTTCGGGTACATCAGGGGATTAGGAAAAATTTGAAGGGATCTAATTTTTTTAGTACGTTTGAATCCTTTTCAATCGCTAAATAATATTTTCATTTTTGGTTTATTGGGGTATTCATGAAAATCCGGAGAGATTTGATTTTTTTAATAGCCTCGAATCTTACTCAATCGCCAAATAATTGTTTAATTTCAATTTCATGGGGGGATTGGAAAAAATTCGGAGAGATTCAATTTTCTTGAATACCTTTGAATCTCCTTCAATCGCTAAATAATAGTCTAATTTCGGGTACATCAGGGTATTACGGAAAATTAGAAGGGATCCAATTAATTTAATACCAATAAATCCTTTCTAATCGTTAATAATATTTTAATTTCTGGTTCATTGGGGTATTAAAGAAAATTCAGAGAGATTGAATTTTTTTGAATACCTTTGAATCTTCGTTAATCGCTAAATAATAGTCTAATTTCGGGTACATCAGGGCATTAGGGAAAATTAGAAGGGATCTAATTAATTTAAGACCTTTGTATCCTTTTCAATCACTAATGATATTTTTAATTCCAGGTTCATTGGGGTATTTAAGAAAATTCGGAGAGATTTAATTTTTTTGAATCCTTTTAAATCTCCTTCAATCGCTAAATAATAGTTTAATTTCGGGTACATCAGGGGATTAGGGAAAATTAGAAGGGATCCAATTAATTTAGTACCTTTGAATCCTTTCCAATCGCTAATAATATTTTAATTTCTGGTTCATTGGGGTATTAAAGAAAATTCGGAGAGATTCAATTTTTTCGAATCTCCTCCAATCGCTAAATAATAGTATAATTTTGGGTACATCAAGGGATTAAGGAAAATCAGAAGGGATCCAATTAATTTAATACCTTTGTATCCTTTCCAATCGCAAAACGATTTTTTAATTTCTGGTTCATTGGGGTTTTAACGAAAATTTTGAGAGATTCGATTTTTTGAATAGCCTCGAATCCTTTTTAATCGGTGAAAATTGTCTAATTTCTAGTTCATGTGGGGATCGGAGAAAATTCGGAGAAATTCAATTTAATTGAATGCTGTTGAATCTCCTTCAATCGCTAAAAAATAGTCTCATTTCGGGTACATCAGGGGATTAAGGAAAATTAGAAGGAATCCAATCATTTTAATACCTTTGAATCCTTTCCAACCGCCAAATAATATTTTAATTTTTGGTTTATTGGGGTATTAAAGAAAATTCGGAGAGATTCGATTTTTTGAATAGCCTCGAATCCTTTTTAATCGCCAAGTAATTGTCTAATTTCTAGTTCATGGGGGTATTGGAAAAAATTCAGAGAGATTTGATTTTTTCAATACCTTTAAATCCTCTGTAATCGTTAAATAATAGCCTAATTTCTGGTTTATCAGGGGATTTAGGAAAATTAGAGGGGATCTAATTTTTTTAATACGTTCGAATCTTTTTCAATCGCTAAGTAATATTTTAATTTCTAGTTTTTTGGGGTACTGAAAAAAATTCGGAGAGATTTGATTTTTTGAATAGCCTCGAGTTTTTTTCAATCACTAAATAATAGTCTAATTTGTAGATCATGGGGGGATTGGAGGAAATTAGGAGAAATTCAATTTCGTAAATATCTTCGAATTCTCTTTAATCGCTAAATAATAGTCTAATTTCTCGTTTATTAGGGGATTAAGGCAAATTAGAAGGGATCTGATTTTTTCAATACCGTTGGATCCTTTCCAATCGCTAAATATTTTAATTTCTGGTTCATTGGGGTATTAGAGAAAACGAGCAACCTGCAGTTATTAAGTGTCTGCCCAAATGTTACTACTCCATTAATGAAATACACAGAAAAAACAATTTCTTGCCGCAAAAAATTTTTTTCTTGCACCAAGAAAGTGGCATGCATGCATTATGAATTGAATACAAAAATTCTTCTGAGGCGAGAAAAGATTTTTTTGGGCAAGAAACAATTTTTTGTGTCAACAAATTTTTGCTAGTTTTAACTAAATTTTTATTTTCAATTCACAACTCTCATCAAAAGAAACAGTTCGAAAAGAGAAATTTTACGTCCTTTTCATGCCTCTGAAGACTTTGAATACCTCTGAATTGCTCTTCTTATGGGCATTTAACATTGCAAAATCATTAACATTGAAATATTATTGCAAATCTTTTCGAATCGTGTCTTTCAATCAGGGAATGCAAAAAACTTCTTGGGGTTAGTAAAAATTTCCTTTAGGTAACAATTTTTCGCATCTTTGAATCCTTTTTTTTCGCTCTTTTGGCTGTGAGAATCTCCCTAAAACCAAAAATGAGTATAAAAATATGTCATTGTGGAATTAGTAACACGATAAAAATATCATAGCTATATCAATGATATTTAGTCATATTCCGTGAGAGAATAATTAAAATACATATTAATTTATTTAATAAAAGGAAATACCATCGTGTTTTTTCCGCGTCATTTCAATGTAATTCAAATGATAGAGATAAATCGATTTATCTCAATACTTGGCAATAAAAAAGAGTTTAATCTATGAAAAGGAACAAATTCAGGCAAAACCTTTCTAACGATTCCAAATTTGACAACATTCACTAATTTTATCACAGAGATATGGCTGGAACAAAATTTTTTTCGTTCTTTTATAATAATATAGATTACTATCAACGAGATGGCATACATTTTTTTACTTATTCTTAATTATATATATAATCAGTCATATTTAGTGACAGAATAATTATAATGCTTATTTATTTAAAGAAAATAAAGTAGCTCAACTGGTAGAGCACTCGGCGCGATACCGACATGGCCTGGGTTCGATTCCCAGTTCCGGCTATCTATATTTTTCTCAATTGATCTAAAAATTGTCTTAATGCGAAGGTTTGCATGTTTTAGGTTTCCACTATATTAAAATGGTGTAATACCGTACGATGGACGGTGTGGCTCAATAAGTTATAGATCAAATTGAACGGAATATAGTATGGGTTGTGCTTTATAACAAACTTGTCAAGTTCACGCGATTTCCTCACATTAAACTGCGTTTTTTTTATTTTAAATTTTTCGTGAAAAATTTTTCGAAATATTCAGATGTATCATGATAATTTTGTAGTTTTTAGCTTTTTAACAATTAAATTCAATAATTTAATTAATCTCTCTTTTCCCGTAATACGCTATCCCTACTAGCTATTGTCTTGTAAATAATATAAGATTATTCCTGTAACTGTTACCGGATTCATAAATACCGTAGGACATTTCTGTTGCGACAGGATTTATTTATTGCAGTCACAGGACCATGCAACAAGACCTAGTCCTATTGTAGCAACCGATTTATTTCCTTGTATAAAGTACACGAAAGAAAAGGATTTGTTGGTGCAATAATTTTTTTCTCGCCATACAAAATTTTTTATTTGCTCAAGAAATTTTTTTTTGTGCTACGAAAATTTTTATATTCAATGAATAATGCAAACATTTTCTTGAGGCAAATAAAAATTTTTTGTGCCAAGAAATACTTTTTCCTGTTTAATAATTCCATAATTCCTAACAGATTTAGTTGGTTTTTCATTTGTAAATTTTCCACCGAAAAATAATAATAAATAAAAATTATGTTTTTAATTAAGGATAAAAAATAAATAATCAAAATGAAAGTTGCAGGCTTGTTCAATATTTGGACACCAAAGCACATGAATATCAATTCAAGGAGTATTACTGAGCTAAACATGTCATAATTGATGTGATACGTTGATAATCATTTCAACAAAAAAAAAAAACTTAGATTCGTAAGAAAAAAAAAGTATTCATATACGTTAGAAATAATTTTATGTTTTATAAAGAATTGGATATCTTATGGAGACAAACTCTTCTCAAACTATTTGCACGTATGAGATTGTTTTGTTTTATTCTATATATAGGCTCGAAGTTTCTTGTGATATTTATATTTAATACAGCATATTTAATGTTAATGCTACAATAAAAGGAATATAACACTTTCATGCTTTCACGCATGCTTGTTATGTATATGGTCTGCTTCTATCATTTAATTTACATGGAAAACACCCTGAAGAGAAGTAAATTTTTAGAATTTATTATTTATATATTTGATTTAACGTAGAAGCATCGTAAATTTAACGCAAACCACTGTAATTCTGCTATGGATTAATTGTAGCCGAATCTGTGCATTAACCCTAATTTACCGTAGTTCGGATCAACCAGAAAATATTTCAAAGTAATCTAAGATTATAACCAATGTCATAACTTTCTATGAGATAATTTGTAGGGAATAGAATGATCTACAAAAAGTGCCCATGACAATATATGATAAGTTTAATAGTTTCGTCGGAAACGTCAAGTAATATTAAAATACCATGAATTCAATTTTGGCCAGAAAAAATGGCCCGATCCAATTGTATACAATCGTACATTATATCGAATTGTATACAATCATATACAATCGTATATATCTTGTATATATTATTTAGTTCTTTATTTCAATGTCTAGAATACAGGAGTATCTTTTTACATTTTTGCTTTTAAATGGCAAACTGCTTCCATATTTTGCGGCTGTGGCCCGACTTGTGCTTATACTGTACTGCATTATTACAGTAATGCCCTACTATCTCCCTTGTGCAATGGAGGTGCAGTGGCTAGGAAAACCACAGAGAAAACCTAGCCAGTACAGTTTCGGTTTGGGTGAAGCTCCAGTGATCGATAAAATTCCCATTCTACCGATCACTGGATCTTCATCCTGCGCCTAGCGATCAGAGACCTTCGTTCGAACCCGACGCGTGGCTAAACGGTCACCCAGCCAAGTACTGATTCTGCTCGATGCTACTTAACTTCGGTGATCGCTGAAACCACGCGCATGCCGAACGGCTGCCTCTGCCGCTCTATACATTTTGTATATAATTTGTGTATAATTCGAATACAATTTGCTTATAATTCTATATAATTGTATACAAATATATACATTTGTATATAACTACATACTGTATTCGTATAGATTATATATAATTATATACAATTCGATATAATTGTATACAAATGTATACATTTGTATATAATTTTATTATTCTTTTTTGAATTTTTATATAGAATTATATACGATTGTATATAATTATATAAAAATTTTATATAATTATGCATCACCTCTATCCAATTGTATATAATTCATATATAACTGTATTCAGTTATATAAAATCTTTTTCCATCGGGATGCTTTAAAGATATTAGAATCAATTTCGTTAGATTGCAATAAAGCTTACAAGATTTTTTCAAAACTGGAAAGATAGAAATCTAGTCCCATGCAATGATCTTTTTAGTTTACTTGGTATTTTCTTGGCGTACCTACTGTAGAAAAAAAAAATTTAAACTTATTAATTATAATTTAAATCATTTTGTATAAGGAGATTTTTAACTTGCTATCTTTTTGTTAAAAACGTTGTTTAGTTTAATTTTTTGATTAATTTGAAAATTAGTTTTTGTACTTGAATAGGAAATCTACCATTTCATTTCGGGCAAAACCAGATGTCTGTTTTTAAATTTTCCATTATCAATGTCGATGTCGTTAGTAAAAATCGTTAGTAAAAATTTAAAAAAAGTCACAAAATTAATTCAAAAATCCGTAATCACTACATAATTGAAAAAAATGCTCTTCCGTAACTGGAATAGAATTTGATTTCTTAAAGCTAAATATAGTTATTTTCTTTTATTATTAAATTTGTCTTTTCATAATGTTATAACATTTTTATTACACGGAGAGAAAAACGTGGGAATTTTTTTCATTTTGCTTAGGAGAAATTCCTATGTTATATAACGATATTTTATGGAAATTTTACCCACATATTATAGGGATATGTTCCATATTAGTATTGGAAAAATTACCATGTAGATATGTAAAATTCCCTTTTCAATATTGCTGAAATTCCTATATTGACATGGGCATTTTTACTATGTTAGCATAGGAATTTTTCCCATGTTAACAGAGTAATTTCTTCTATATTGACATAGAAATTTTTCCTAGGTTGACAAGAAAAAAATTCCTCTGTTAACATAGTACAGATTCCTACGTTAACATAGTAAAAATACCCATGTTGACATAGGGAAAATTTCCATGTCAACATAGCAAAAACATGCTATGTTGCATAGGAAAAGTCCACAAAAAGCTAAAACCAACAAAATGCCAAATAGTTTGGTCATTATGATCATTTAGGCCTGAAAGTGATAAATTAGAGATGTGTGGAGGTTTTAAAATTTATGAAAATAGAGTCTCGACATTTTCAAAAAAATTTTGTGTAATTTAATTAAAATTTTTTTTTGTGCCTACCAATGAACAAATGTTTTTATAAATTCAATTTATACAAACGTGTACGTAGAAATCCATTACATCACGTTTCCGACAGTATATAATCATCAATTCAATTAATTCATTTTGATTTACTTGATAAATTACGTAAAAAAAATCGTCAGTTCGCAAATATATTTTATTTTACATACATGGGAATTTTTATTATGTTAACATGGGGATAATTTCCATGTTAACATAGGAAAATTTCCCATGTTGACATTGAGGAATTTTCAATGTCTCTGAAGGAATCCCAGCAATGTTAACACATGAATTTTTTCAATGTCTACATACGAATTTTTCCTATGTTAACATTGGAAAAATTCCCATGTTAACATTGGAATCGTTCATATATTACAGTTATTTTTCCAATGTTGGACAAAATTTACATTGTCATTATAGAAATAATTCCTATGTAACAATGAAAAATTTGCTATGTGGTATAGTTACAATTTACATGTTGGCATAGTAAAATTCACAACGCTAACAAAGGAATTTTCCTCTAGCAAAATTGGAAAAATTCCCATTTTTTTCTCTTCGTGTACTATTAGTAAATACTTTGAATCGTATAACAAGTAAAAATAATTATGCAATTATCAATTATATAATTAATGATGAAACAAAAGGAAAAAATAGGAAAAGTATAACTGATTTCGGTAACTTAATTTTTCTTTCGTTTATTTTTCCGGCATTCGTTATTTTAGCATATGATTTTTCTCTGCGTGTTCTCGATGAATTATAAATTCAATTAATGATATACCTAGGAGTACTATATCAGACAATATCCACTGATTGCCTTATATTGCACTGATTCATTTTGAGATAATATATATATATTTTTTTATTAATATAATTATTAATTATAATATGAATATGTAGATGTCTTCTGGATCGCCAAAATCATCAAAAAATGAAACGTATGAATATATTAACCACTTAAAAGGACAATTGAACATGAACAAGGAAGAAATAGAAAATCATAAAACTAAAATTAACAAACTAGAAAAGGAAAATGAAAAATTGAAGAATGCCGTGATTGGGCAAAATATTAAAATCATCGGTAATGTACTCATTTAATTCATTCTTATGAATTTTCCTTCATTTTTATTTTATGATGTTCTGGATAAGGATGAGTTTGTGGATTTTTATTTAAATATATTATTGGCTATCGTCCCGATAAAGCCATGTGCCAATTGGTGTTGATCCTCAACTATTGCTTCTATCAATATCGCTTTTCAATATATATATATACATATACAAAAAAGATCCTTAGCACCAAATCACTAAGATTGATATTTTCTGATATTAATTATTGAAATTTACGTAGCATTGAATTCCCATAAAATGTCGAATCAAATCATAGAAAATATTAATTTTTTATTTGTCTAATATCTCAGAAAATATCATTCTGAGTAATTCGGTGCTTAAGACCTTTTTTTGTAGAAAATTCAATTTTCTATAAAATTGTCATTTACATTTTTCCTGAAGGTCTTGTTGTTTATGAGATAATGAGAGAAAAAAAAAGAATTTTATGAAAAAATTTGGTTTAGCGGTCTGTACTACCCCACCCGTATGAGTTACGACTTCGCGACAATAAGCACTTTTGTAGAGCCTTCAATTTTGAGAAAATCCCGACTTTGGGCGAGATGATATCATGAAATGCCTCGGAATTATAGAAGTTTAAAAAATAAAAACCCAAGTTTACGTGTATTTTAAATGGGAAATCTTCACCTGCTCTGGGAAAGTACTTAATATTAATATTAAGGGCTCAAACTCTCAGGGAATTTTTTTGGGGGTATTTCCAACAAAATTTCGGGATGGTTGCGAAAAAAAATAGTCGCACAAAAAAAAGAGTATAATATATATATATATATATATATATATTAGAGTGGGCCAAAAAGATCAATTTTTTTTTTACAACTGACACGGAAACATTGCTAAACACCTTAAAAAAATTCTCACCAAATATGAGCTCTTAATTTTAATCAGAAGATCCTGCTCATCGCAGTTTTTTTTTTCTTAGTCCAATAGAAAAAAATTAATACCTCATCATTAATTGATTGTACAGAAAAATATTTTGAAAGAATTTTATATGAAATTTAATGGTCTACAAAAAAGGTATCTTATATTTTTTTCGTAAGCCTCACCATTTGAATGATATTGAAGATTTGAATTTGATTATTTTAAAACGAATTATATTTTTGTTTATGAATTTTATAACTCGACAATAAATGATTATTATAAAATGCACAATAAAAATTTTTGTAGAAAATTAAATGCCCTATAAAAATGGTGTCCTATGTTTTGGCGATAAAATTAAGCGTTCAAAAGATATTCATAGTTATACTTTCATGTATACTGATTTTAAAAGTTTTTGATTAGATATTCGAAAAATTTTCATTTAATTTATAGGTTTTGAGAAAATTTACACGAATTTTAGTTTTCATTAACTGAGAAACTTCAAAACATTTTTCAAGTTTTTTTTTTTTATGTGTAAGTATCTTTGTCTACATTTAAAAAAAAATTGTACATTATTGATCGCTTAGTTAATTATTTATTCATAAAAACAGCAATGTTTCCATTATAATTATATCGTTATATGTTTCAGTTTTACAGAAAAAAATATCCAATTATTTATAAAAAAGTTAACTTGTCATAAAAATCGAAATTACTCTTCAAAGAGAAGAAATTTTCCCTAGGACAAAATCCAGCTATAGAAGAAAATTTTTTAACGACGTTTCGAAGACGTTATCGAAAAAAAACAACATGATCGTGAGTTCTTATGATAAAAAATGAAATGTTTAAAGTTATTGGAAAAAAATGTTCAAAAATGTTTAAAATAAAACTCGAATAATACTTATATTAATGACAAAAAATGAAATTTATATAGAATTCATAAATTAAATTGAAATTTTTCGAATATCTAATCAAAAACTTTTTAAATCAGTACACATGGAAGTATAACTATGAATATCTTTTGAACGCTTAATTTTATCGCCAAAACATAAGACACCATTTTTATAGGGCATTTAATTTTCTACAAAAATTTGTATTGTGCATTTTATAATAATCATTTATTGTCGAGTTATAAAATTCATAAACAAAAATATAATTCGTTTTAAAATAATCAAATTCAAATCTTCAATATCATTCAAATGGTGAGGCTTACGAAAAAAATATAAGATACCTTTTTTGTAGACCATTAAATTTCATATAAAATTCTTTCAAAATATTTTTCCGTACAATCAATTAATGATGAGGTATTAATTTTTTTCTATTGGACTAAGAAAAAAAAACTGCGATGAGCAGGATCTTCTGATTAAAATTAAGAGCTCATATTTGGTGAGAATTTTTTTAAGGTGTTTAGCAATGTTTCCGTGTCAGTTGTAAAAAAAAAATTGATCTTTTTGGCCCACTCTAATAGATATAGATATATATTAAGGTGGTTCATTGAGAACGGTTATTTTTTTTTCTTTACAACCACTTCAAGCTATTGTAAACATTGAAAAAAATCGGTCTAACGGTTGACCCTGCGGGTCAGACCTAAAACTTTCCGCTTTTTTCGAGCTCCTTAAGCTCGAAGACATTGATGTGAATACATTTTCAAGCTCTTCGAGTTCGAAAATACTTTTGTATGCCGTTGTTTTCGGAAAAATAACGTTTTTTACCATTTTTCTCCAACGATATCTCTCAATCGAATTGACCGATTAAGACGGTTGAGGTGACAATCGACGCGTTTCATTGAGTTCTAAACCTGATCAGATTTTAGAATTGATTTATCGAGTCGTTTTGAAAAATTTCAAAAAAACTAATAGAAGAAATTTTTTTTATTTCTTTCGAGCCTGCAAGTTTTGGCTCTTGATTTTAATTTCATGTACTTAACATTTGATTCTAAAGTTTTCCCATTTAAAGTACATAAGAAAGTTAGGATTTTATTTTTTCAATTCTCTATCGCTCAGTCGCATTTCAACATATCGATAAAAAATCTAAAATTTACAGAAAAATACAGAAAACTATTTTTTAGGAAATTGACTCTCCACAAAAAAGGTATTTATAGATATATAATTTATATTCAAGGGCCTCAAATTCTTCATCAACTGATATAGAGATTTTATTAATTTTTTAAATAAAATATTTGTGAAAAATTCGACAAAATACCTGTCACGTAACGATTCAAATTATTTAGTTTTAGTTAGTCGTAAGTTAAATATTTTAATTTTACGTTTAAATTTGAATCGTTACGCGGGCATTCCGGTATTTCGCCGATGGAGACGGCAGTCCGTGCACAGTACTGGCGCATGCGCGCCGCGTATGAGAGAACACGTGTGCAAAATAATTTTAATTTATAATTTAAAAATACAAGCAATTGATTTTTCTTAATTATAAGTTTTTGTTTATGATTTTGAAACAGTTGGGATGCATAATCCAGCGTAACATTATGCCCCAACATTTGTTTAACATATTATTTTATTTAAACTTGTCATCCGACTAAGGATATCAATTGATGTTTGGAAAAATATTGACCGCCGGGTAGTGGAAAATCAATACCTTCGCTATATTCCCGACGTCAATTCTATGATTTTAAATAATTATTATTTCAGTTATTGGATAGAATAAAAATATGTAGATAGTATGAATAAATCATTTACTACATAGTATAAAACAAAGTCGCTTTCTCTGTCCCTATGTCCCTTTGTATGCTTAAATCTTTGAAACTACGCAACGGATTTTGATGCGGTTTTTTTTTAATAGATAGAGTGATTCAAGAGGAAGGTTTATATGTATAATAACATAATATAATTTAGTATCAGCATTGCACCCGTGGGAAGCCGGGGCGGGTCGCTAGTAGTTCATAAATTTAAATAATTATTCATGTGTCATTCAGGTGTCCAAAAATTATCTTTATAATTTATATTTTCAATTTGAAACTAGTCCCAGGGCTAGTAAAGATAATCATAATAGTAATTAAGGGCGATGGGTACGCCACGTGGGCGACGACCAACAGGTGGAGGATAGGGTAATGAAATTAGAAAATACGGGCTAGCATTGTGTCTGGACGCTGTCCTTTGTACATCCCGGCATTTATATTATTTTTTTGGAAAAAGAGTATAGTTATTAAAGTTCACCGGGTGAATTAGCTGATATATTTGTTTCAACTCATATTATTTTGGTTGTCTGGAGTATTAATTTTGAGTAAGTACTTTGGATTTCTTTCACGGCATATATTTTCACATGATAACCTCCCCCGGAAGTTGTTGGTCGCCGCGGCAAGGGAAATTAATTTATTCATAATTGATTACTGAATGATACATGGTATTTATTATAAATAATTATTGTTAATTATCGTTGGATAATTCTCTTGTCATATTGTTAATTATATCCAAATATATATATATATATATATATATATATATATATATATATATATATATATATATGACGCAGATGCAACGTTGGTATACGTAGCCGGTAGATATAGATATATATATAAAGGTATACATATCTATAGTGCACATACAGTACTTGAGCAAATTCCTCAAGTACTGATATCATCACTTGGGTGAAAATTCCACAAAGTATTAAAAATTATTTTTTTTCTCACTCGAAATATTTGTAGAAAAAATATTAAGCATTATTATATATATTTATTATTATTTATATTTATTATTATTTAAAATAATTGAGTAACTTTACTTTTTTTACTTTTGCTTTATTTGTTTACCTCAGCGGTCTAAAATTATTATTGAAATTTTTATTTTAAAATTATAAATTATTTTAATACAGAGGAATTTATTATTTTGAGTGTGAGTGACGATAAATCCCGTGTCTTTCTCTCTCTCACAAGTGTTAAGAGATAGCATAAGAAATAGAAAGATTGTTATTATTTATTATCCTTATTTTGGAAAATTTAAAAATTGAATAATTATTTCTTTTACTTAATATTAAATCAAGATTATTTCTTAAGTTAAATCATGTTTATGTTTGATCTATTGAGTTGATATAATTTATTGTGATACTGCGATTATATTTTTGGCAATCACCAAGTATTATTGTTGTTAATCTAAATACATATAAGCGAAATACCACTGACTCATCACCAGATCTCCGAAACTATTTGACCGATTCATTTAAAATTTGGCATAGGTACTCCTTTTTCACTGTAGTTGAGAGATAAGAAGGGATTTTGCGCAATTCCAAGCCAAAATGGATTTTTCGATAACCATCACGTATGCTACCCCCTCCCCCCAACGTTGGCATGGTAACCGTTGCCATGGTTACTGTTACTATGGTTATCAAGGTGGTTACCATGGTAACCGTTGTTAAAATAACTGTCAAAATGAATAAATTGTAATAACAAATTCAGTTGTCAATTAAATTCAGAGGAATCATTAGAATAAAAGTAGAAAGATATTAAATACTAATATTCTATAAATCATCTACAGTATTATTTTATATAATGTTAGGCAAATATATTTTGATTTCAAATTTTCTACTAGGTCGATTCAGTCTAAACTATTGGTTAGTTAATCATTTTTCTTCTGAAAGTTATAGGTCAAAATTAACCCATAATTGTAAGATTCTAAAATGGTTTAAAAAAGTAATATTATAAAAAAAAAAATATAAAAACGGTTGGCCTTAAAGGTCATCCCTGCAACTTCCCGTTAATTTTATATTTAAGCGCTCAAAATTGTACTTACTCCGAGCTCAAAAATCTGGTAAAAGTTTTATATAACATTATTTCTTAAATTCTAAAACTAAAATACTTTTGAATGAATTAACCGATTTTTACGCTATTGGTGGCATTCGACGCAGTTTTTCAGGCCTCATAAAGAGTCTTTGAGTTTTGACCGATCGAAGTATGAATTTCGATATAATTCAGAAAAAAAATTTTTTTCTGTTTTTTTTTTCGACAACGATAACTCATAAAAGAATGAATCGATTGTGACCGGGCTAGCGGCGATCGACGTGGTTTCTTGATGTTGAGAGCTGATTAGTTTTTGGAATTGATCAGTAGTCGTTTAAAAGTAATTCTATAAAAACCACATTTAAAAAATTTTTTTTTTTGTAGTATTTTTGAGATTTCTCAAAATATACCGGTTCGAATCGGTATAAATTGTATTTAAAATCTAAGTTTGGTCGAGCCCTTTCGGATGGCACCAACCGAGATCAAATCGGTCGAGCCGTTCAAAAGTTATAAGAGGTTTACATACGGCCACACACACACACACACACACACACACATAAAGATATACGGACATCACTGCGGAAACATTCGGGGAGACTTCCTAGGAGCTCAAAACGTCAACATCCGTTTAAAACTCGATTTTCTAAAAAAGGAGTAAAATTAATAACTTCCCGATTTTTCAGCGGGATGTCAAAAATGTTGTGTGAAGTACGCGATTAACTTTGAATTGAAGACTTGAACATAAAACGATAATAAAACTATTAGAGATCGGAAAGAGTATATCAAATAATAATAATTATTCATTTTTATTTATTTCAAACACACTTTCTATAAGTTAATGAATCTTAGATTATTAATAATCATAAAATGGTATTTGACGCAATTTATTGTAAATAATTCATTTGTGATTACTAATAATTATTAGTAATCGAAATTGAATTATAACTATAATGATATTGAAGTTGGCTTTAGATAAATGAATTATATCATGATATGCTTGAGAGAATAAATGAATAAATGTCAAAAATAAATCGCTGTCACGATATTTACAAAGAAAAATTTTAATAATTAAAAAAATTTTGGTACTTATACGTATTCGACGCTAATTTAAATAATTAAGATATCCATTCTTTATTATGGTTACTTCAATTGAGTATATGTCAATTATATTTTATTTATTGTTTTTAATTCAAGTAAGTCTTCATGAAAATTTTTTTATCATTTTTTCTAAAGTTTCCAGTTGGTAAGTGTTTATTTAAATTTATCAAAAAATTTTTTATTACTTTACTAATTCTGATTTTATCAATTTACATGAAAATTTAAATTTTTCATTTAATGCGATAATAGTTTTTAATTACGAACTTCTGTTAATTTTCAGTTCAGTAAATTTAATTTTTTTTAAAGTATATTTTGAAATAAACATAGTATTTTATTATCGATAAATATTTAAAGTATAATTGAACAAATTATTAAATATATATTCATCATAATGGATGTAGAATATATTTTGATAGATGGAATACTTACTCCTTTTAATGTTATAAAAATTAATGGTGATGGAGCATGTTTATTTTCTTCTTTATCTTTACTGGTTTACGGTAATGTATTAATGGCTAATAAAATGAGAAATATTATTGTTTCTCATGTCATTAACAACTGGGATAGATTTAAATCTTATACTGTTATATCATCTGGCGAGAATTATGATTCAGTAGGTTTATACTTTACCGAAATGTCTAAACGAAACACATATGGATCTATTTGTGAAATTATGGCAGCCGCAGAGATATTTCCATATCGGTTTGAAGTGCATCAAGGTGATCGCATTATAGCTTCCGTTGGTGAAGCAATTCGAGGTGTAAAAAGGGGCATGATAATAATGGTCACTACGATGTTTATCTTTCGGTGCTTGCATCAAAAATATACATTTTGTATTTAATATAAGAAATAAAGATTAAAATTAATAGCGTGCCCAGCGAAGCGGGCGGGTGGCTGCTAGTTTATATATAAAGTAATATTATGCATGCTCCATCTTTTTTTGGTACAATGGTGCAAATTCCAATTTTTTGATTATTAATAATGTACATGCTACAAAGGAAAGGCTGGAAATACAATTTATGTGTTTGACTTTCGCACCACCAATTTGGGTGGGAAATTTTCTACGCAGATTGGAATATCCAACCTTTTTTTACCGCAATATGTAAATAACAAATAATAACTTATTTTTTCGTTTTAAAGAATTCCTAAAAAAGCATATTGACACATTATTATCTGAGAAGACTCCATCAAAAATTGGCCAACTGAATGAAGAAAAAGATCAAGTAAGTAGAAAAGTAAGAAAATTACATAGATGCGATGAAAAATAGCTTAAAAGAAAGTAACATAATTATATTTACAGATATATATCTCTGAAGAGCGCTTGATGGAAAAGGGTTTATTTGAATTAGCAATGAGTGCTAAACGACCCAATTTATTTATAAATACAATCGCTCTTTTTTTTTCGATAGAATTACTTTACTAAAAAGTACAGTAACTGGAATAAAGTCAAGAAGATCAGTAGAAGAAATCCAACCTAATAAATTGGACCCTATTATTTTACGACAGATGAGAGGTATTTTCAATTTTTATCGACCTTTATCTACCAATTAATGTGTTTTTCCTCTTATATTTGTTGTTCTCAAGGTTTCGTTTTCCACTTTTTCGTTTACAATTTTAATGGCTTCATTGAACAATTTTAGAAATGAGTCATTTTCTAATTTTCAGGATTGTTATAGTTTCGTCGCAAATTTTGTTCTTAGTTGTCACCTAATATTATTTTATCGTTTTTTAAATTTTTATTCAGTATGTATAGACGTTTTTTGAAGCCTAAGTTTTCTATTATTTTAGACAATTTTCGACATCCCATGGAATGCTGCACGTATGTGTATGTTCCTTGAGAAGCATGCTTAACATTTTCCAATCGTTTTTTCTGCATAGCCTGTAAGCTATTTTGCTGACATATTGCTCTAGCTCTGTACACAGAAAAAAAAAATCTTGACTCGAGAAAATTTTTCTTCAACCAAGAAATTTTTCAGCGGGTGGAATGAAAACCGGAAATTTCTTGAACGAAGTGAAATAATTTCTTGAATTTTAAATCTTGAATTAAGAAAAAAAATTCGTAATCCAATACATATTTCATACTTGGTCCAATAATAGAATTACATGTTTTAAAAACTTGCTTTTCTTATTATAATAAATATTTTTCCTAACGTAAGTATGTTTCTTACTTAAACCAAGAAATAAAAATATTTAGTTCAAAAAAGATATACACTTAATTAAAGAACTATGATGTTTTGAAACAATAAACGGTACGAACTCGAAGTAAAAATAAAGGGAGTTGGTTTAATAAACTTAAACTCTTGATTTGAGTATAGTGTACTTTCTTTGACCAATCACACGAAAAATCTCAAACCAAGATTAGTCGAGTCTCAAGTCAAAAAAGTTTTCTCTTGGATTCACTCGTAGGTGCTCTCTTTTTCGCACCCCAAGGAATGAATACTCCCCACTCTCTCTCTTTCTCACACTAGTACAGCAAATGGATTTTGAGTCCACATTTTTATTTTAAATAAATTAAAAATTAAATAGCTAAATTATATTATTATAATAAATAAATTAATTAATGTAATTAAACAATATCGAATAATTCTTCAATTTTTTTTTGTAATTAAATTTTTTTTTAAACTTTTTTATTTTAATATTGAAATTCATTTATGAACGATTCATACGATCCGTTCAGTATTTCGGTAAAATATCGGAACTAACATTTTTCTTAATTATTGGCGATAATATTTGTAATATTGATTCTGTGTTTAGGATTTAAAAATTTGACTGACCATAAGGCCAGTGTGGCTTAGTATATGTGGGCAAAGTAAACGTTACCTGTCAAAGGCTGAGATGGCTTAGTTGGTAAAGCTCTCGCGTGACGCCGAATCGATCTGGGTTCAATTCAAACTCGAATTCAGACGTAAATCCAAATCTAAATTTATATTTAAATCAAAATTTAAACTTAAATAATTTAGATCAAAATCCTGGAAATTTGAATTTGAATTCAAACCATCAAGATCGAAATTTGGATAGAGATCAATCAATAATAAGAAACCTATTGTTAAATCCGATCCTCAATCAGGGAAATGACCCTATAAACGAAGATGTTAGTCGCGTCCAGGCCGTGTTGGTTCCAGGTTCCGCTTCTTTACCTGGCCCTGTTCCAGTACCAGTTCTAACAGGCAGTGAACCGACTATGACAATGAGCGAAGTACTGAACCTATTTCAACGTTTTTCGTGGAATAATACAAATATGGCTGCACCTTCTGTGGCTCAAACTGTTCACCAGATGGCGAACAGTTTTGGTGACGGGGGGTGTCGTGCAGCCATACCTGCTCCACAATGTCAGGGTATTATGAACGATCCTAGAAATTATGAAAATAATCTTCCAGATGAGGGTTTTCCTGGGGATTATATAGACACACCTGCTCGAAATTTTAATAATAATAATATCAATAATAGATCTACAGGGAATCCTATGATTGGACAATCAAGTAGGGGAAATGGTCCCGAGGCATTTTCGAGACGAGAATACAACAGTGAAGACGAGAGAAAATGGCGTGACATCAGGCAACACCTCAGGCTGTTGACACTGAAGTATCCACAGGCAGACCTATCCGCAAATGGATTTATTGCTGCAGTCGAGGCCAGAATGTATCGTGAGGGTTGGGCGGAATCTGATGCGATTCGTATAATAAAGTACTTATTGGAAGGCAAAGTTGTCCAGTGGTTCGACACAAACTTTCTGCGCTGGACTGATTATCAGCATTTCAAAAGGGAATTCCTGCTTGTATTTGGCTCATCAAAAACTGACACCCAAGTACTAATGGAAATAGTACATATGAAGCCAGCTGAGGGTGAATCCATAGTGGATTTCACTTTTAGAATGCAACAGAAATACTTTGAAATGCGCTCACCTCCATCCGAGCAAGAACAAATTATTTGCATTCAAAACTACTTGCCAAGTGAATTGAGAATGTTGGTATTTGCGAGATCAGTCCATGACTATGATTCTTTCTTGTCGGTTCTTCATGAAGCCACACAGTCAATGGAAGAGAGTAAGAGACTATTCATATCAACTTCTTCTGAATCCTTTAATAAGTCAGTACAGAAACCTAAGGAGAAATCCAGATTCCTAGCTCTTCAGGAATTAGTTGGTACCGAAATCTGCATTGATACTGGGACGTTGAAACAACCTCTAGTCATCGAAGAGGTCAAAGAAGATTCTAAGGGTGGTTTTGTTGTTTGTCCTTCAGTTGGTAGTTCAACTACCACCAAACCTCCATTTTTATTGAGTACAGGGGAAGTCCCTCAACAATACTCTGTTCCACCTTGGAACCAACAACCTTCTCGATCAACAATAAATTATCCATATTCGTATCGTCCAAAGTTTTCACCCAGAAATAATTACTCGAGACCAAACTTCGGTCAAATAGCTCGAAATAATTTTGTAAGACCTCAGGTAAATCCTAATACATTCTTTTGCCATAATTGTGGTTAAAATTGCCACAGGTTCAGGGAATGTACGAACCCTAGAGTGAGCATCTGTATATATTGCAATAAGATCGGCCATCTTAGGCAGGATTGCTTTGCAATCCAAGGTTTCCCGACTGGAAATGGATTTCGTAATCCTAACGATTTCCAGCGTCAAAATCCTCTCAGATCTAATAGTAACAATAATAATGGTTTCGTGAATAATAATAATAATAATTTTAACAACCGTCCGCGAAATAATAATTTCAATAATAATAACTTTGATCGTAATCCGGGTCAACTAACCCAACAAAATTTTCCAGCTTTACCCAGTACTAATAATAATAATTCTAATGATAGTAATGGTCAAAACGTTCATTTAAACGGGCAACGCCCTTTCCCTCGTGGTTCCCAAGGAGACGGGGCGTAAAAAGATCGGGAATCCGGAAACGGAAACGAAAGATGAGTCCAGGTAGTAGGAGAAGATATAGAAAATTTAAGATAAGGATTATGCCTAAGGTTGACGATGATTTTCACAGCCCCCAGTATAATGAAATTGTTGTTGACGGGGTTGGCGATGACTTTCACGCCCCCGAAAGTGCCGAAGTTATTAATATTGATGATTTACGGGTTGACGATGATATTTACGTCCCCAGTGTTCAAAACAATATTGATAATGAGATTGGCTTTGATACTCACGCCTCTCAGCAGGGTAAAAATTTGAATTTAAGGGCAGACGATGATAGTCACGTCCCCTATCGTTTAGAAATGAAGGACTCGTCAAATGTCGTAGAATTTTCCGTCGTTAAACGTTTGAAAAATTTCTTTGAAGATAAAATCAATAAAAATAAGATTGGTAAAGCTGGTAAAATGAAGGCTCAGGCTATTGTAAATAATATAAATAATATCATTGAATCGAGTCCTGTTGCTGAAAAGACTCCTGTAAATATTAATTTCAGTAGTAGTGATAATTTTGTTGCTGATAAAAATCAGTTTTGTGTAAATAGTTTCGTTAATTTTAATAGTAATGATAGTTTTGAATCCTCAGAAACTTGTTTTAGTGGGTTTTGCAATTTATTTGAAAATGTTAATGGTTTTAGCGTTTTTGAGGATTTACCTATTTTAAATAATGACGAGGTACATCTAGGAAAAGTCTTAGGTGTAGAAGAACGGTCCCCAGATGACTATACTGTGCCAGAGACCTTCAAGTCTACTGGATTAAATTTAAATTATTCTGATCTTTTAAATATTAATAATTTATCATCTACAGAAAGTTCAAGGGTGTTGAAAAATTGAATTAATGTATTTGAAGAGATGCCGATAAGTGCGCATGAGATAAAAATTTCTCCAGTTGGTGTCGACGAAGAAGAAGAATCAAGTGCTGTGAATATTTAGGGCACGTCGTATTTGTGTGGATTGGAGCCACTAGTTGATCCAGAAGAACCGGAAGAACCTTGGGAGGATGAACTAGATTTAGGATTGGAGTCCGATTATGCAACAGAACAAATTCCCAGTGTTCCAACGTCACCTGATACTTCTCGAGCTGTTTTCCTGCCTGGAATATTAAGAGGTAAACACCTGCCCTCACATATTATTAATAAAATTACCTCCCGTTCTAGATTTTTACCTGGCACTGGCTCACGTCCGCCAGTTGTGACAGCCAGGATACCAGTGTCTGTCTGGGTGTTTGGGATCCAGTTGAACGGTATAATAGATACAAGAAGATGACACGCAGCGTCGAGGTGTTCTTCTTGCCAATCACACAGCGTGCAAGACAATAGGCGGTGCGCCTTTCATAATTCAAATTGGTTCAGTGGCTGGAGAACAATATCTTATAACCGGGCAGCGTTGGTTTACGACGTGAGAGTGTGGCTCTCTCGCTGTCTCAGTCTTGATTTGGTCTTTCTCTATCTTTCTCATCGCAGCCTGATTGCCGAGTTTGGCTGAGCTAGGCGTTAGACCACAAGGGATGATTCTACGCAGCAGGTGACCGTAAATCGGTCATGTGCGCATAATTAGGTAGGGGTCATCGGAGGTTGGGGCCTAAGACGACTAGATAAAAGAGACGATTCAAGTGCAGGCGAGGGATTCAAGCTCAAGCTAAAGAGACTCGAGTCGAAGCGCTGATACGTACAGCCTCGTTTACTCGTTGCTCGATTTTCCTATTGTGAAAAACTGTAAAAATTCTAAATTATTTTTTGCTCTCTATAAACTGGTTTACTTAACCAAATTTTATTAAGTTTATTATCAAGTGATTTGTGTGAGAGTATTCAGTACCAAGTCCAACATCAACAGCCAGGATCCGGAAGAGAAGGTCCAACATGCAGCGGCGTCCAATACCATCAGTACGTCGAACTCAATAAAATCCAGATAAGATTTATGATAAAATTATTATTTTTTATATCCCTCTCTTCAACGTCAATCTAACGTGAATAATTATTATTTTATTTCCCGTGTCCATGAAATAATCACGTATAAATAAATTTATTTCGTTGTCACTAGACACTTATTTATCTATAGAAGAAACTTAATTTATATAAAGGGGAATTTTGTAAATATTTGGGGATTTGGTTAAATAAAATTAATTGTATATAATAATTAAATTAAGTCTCAAAGAAATTACTTTTCATCACCAGTGTCTTTAGAATAAGTTGAATTTCAGCCGCGTGTCCGGTCAAAGCGAGTCGACCCATCCCTGAGATCTATTTCCCGCGTTCAGAACCAGCAACTTCATAATTCAAAATTTACATTTATTATTAATAATTAATTATTTAATCGGGAAATTACTTAACTGTGGTTCGTGGCTACTGGACACGAAGTAGCCAAGGTCACCGTTATAATCTCAGCATCATGAAAGACCTAAGTCACTCAATTGTTTTAGGTATGGATTTTGCCTTGCACTTTGGTGTTAAAATCAATTGCGCAAATCAAACGTGGAGATTTGATGGCACGGAAGAAGTCTACCAGTTCCAGAAAATTAATTGCAATGAACAACGTGCTCGATGTCAGGTATTAACCTCTAGTCAAAAGGATGACTTCGACAGATTTCTGAAAGTGGAATTGGATAAATTCCAACTGCTTCCGAAACAAGGCTTGACTAACTTAGTCCAACATGAGATCGTTCTTCAACCCAGGGTTAAGCCCATACAGGTACGTCCTTACAGGAGAAGTCCTGTAATAACTGCAGAGCTTAACAAGCAAATCGACGAGTTACTGAAGAAAGGGTACGTACGTCCTAGCAATAGTATCTGGTCATGCTCACCAGTGATGGTTCATAAGGCAAATGGAGATTGGCGATTCTGTGTCGATTATCGACCGATTAATCGATGGACGATTTTACCCGCGCACCCACTTCCAAACATGCTCAGGATGTTAAGTGCGTTACACGGAGCTGTCATCATAACAACTATGGATCTTACCGAAGCGTTTCATCAAATCCTAATGGCGGACAATTCCATCTCTTTAACAGCCTTTTCCTTTGAAGGTCGTGGACAGTACGAATGGGTAAGGATGCCATACGGTTTATCTGGAGCACCATCTTCATTCCAGAAGATGATGGATAAGCTTCGGGATCGTTTTATCCATTTTATACCTGAAAGGAATTTACCTCAAGCATGGATTGATAAGGTCTTTGCCTATTTAGATGACTGGGTTATTATCAGCGAGACCTATTAAGAACATAAGCGTATACTTTCACTCGTTTTCGAAGTATTTTGTGAAGCTGGCTTACTAATCAATCCGAAGAAGTGTAAGTTTGCTCGATCCGAGGTCAAGTTCTTGGGTTTCATTGTGGATAGTGAGGGCTTACGCCCTGATCCGGAAAAAATCGCTCCTATCATAAAACTGCCTCGCCCGACTAGTCGCAAACAAGTACGGAGTTTTTGTGGACTTGTCAATCGGTACCACCGCTATTAGCAAAATGTGGCCAAGGTACAGGGTCCCCTCAATAAACTGTGCAGTTCCAATTCAGATTGGAAGTGGAGATCCGAAGAAGAAGAAGCTTTCCAGAAGCTCAAACAAGCACTTATCGAGGCCAAGCCTTTAGCCATACCAAAACCAGGGTTACCATATATCTTATATACAGATGCAAGTGATACTGGATTAGGAGCATTCCTTTTACAGAAGGACCCCGAGGCAGATAAAGAGTACCTGATAATTTGTTTGAGTCGTCCGCTACGGGGTGCAGAGACACGCTATACGACTACTGAAAAGGAGTGTTCAGCAGTTGTCTGGGCTGTACGCAAGTTGAGATGCTACCTAGAGGGGACACCCTTCACCGTCGTCACTGACCACGCTTCGCTCAAATGGTTGCATACCCTGAGAGACCCCAACAGTCGTCTCGAAAGGTGGGCGATGGAGTTTTTGTCCCACCAGATCACCATAGAATACCGCCGTGGATATGAATACGAGGGACCAGATGCCCTATCACGATTGTATGAGGATGATAACCCTGTTGAATGGTCTGAAGTTTTAAAGGAAGTCAAAAATGAAGGTATCATATTCAAAAATATACAGACCAAAGATTGGTATGATATCAAGAAATTAAACGTATTAAAACACCCTGAGAATTTTATAGAATGAAGAATTGTAGATGATCAGCTGCAGTATTTTAAACCTGATTATTTAAAGGAGTTCCTGGAGGATCGAGATGCTTGGAAGATTGAATTGCGGGATCATGAAGTAACTGAGGTATTGGAAAATAATCACGATGTGCCTGACGCTGGACATCTGGGTCGAGAAAAGATGTACGAACGCATTAAGACCAAGTACTACTGGCCCGGCATGTACAAAGATGTCGCTGATTACGTCGAAGCCTGTG
This sequence comes from Microplitis demolitor, assembly GCF_026212275.2. Lineage (NCBI taxonomy): Eukaryota > Metazoa > Arthropoda > Insecta > Hymenoptera > Braconidae > Microplitis > Microplitis demolitor. The sequence goes on along the minus strand of NC_068554.1, from coordinate 7,452,699 downwards.
AAACGTGCAAGAAAGTCAAGTATAAGCAAAATCCCTCACAAGGACCTATGAGAACCCGTCAACCAATTGAGCCATGGGGAATTGTAGCCGCCGACGTCACAAGGCCTTTCCCTCGTTCTAAAAATGGCTATCAGTATATCTTGATTATTCAAGACTTGTACACACGTTTCATCGAAGTCTTCCGTCTACGCAAGCAAACTGGTCAGAATATCAAGAAATGTTTTTATCGCGCGTTTTCTCGTTGGGGTTATCCTATGTTTCTGGTTACCGATAATGGTACCGAATTTATTAACCAATTGGTTAAAGACTTTTTACTCGAAACCAGTGTGAAGCTGACGACTACCGCTGTCGCTCACCCTCAGGGCAAATCTGTCGAGCGGATAAACAGGACCCTGAAACCAATGATTCGGGCTTTCATCGATAAAAATCAGACGTCTTGGGATGAACATTTGGGTGAGTTACAACTCGCATATAATAGTTCATATCATACGTCTCTCAAGATGTCTCCTTATTATCTCGTACACGGTAAAGAGCCCAGGTTATCGGGAAAGGTTACTAACATCGAAATTGACGATTTAGAGCTCGAAAATATAGCTTGGCGCGAGTAAACCGTTTAGATCAGTTGAGGCACAAGGTAGAGGACATCAAAAGAAAAGAGAGCGAGAGACAAGCTCAGTATCATGATTAAGGCATTAAGGATCTTCCTACTCTTAAAGTAGGAGACCAGGTTTATTATCCTAACAGAAAGCTGAGTAAAAAGGTAGATAAATATAGTGCGAGTCTAGCATGTAAGTTTTTGGGACCCGCTGTAGTAGATCAGATAATTAGTCCGTTAATTGTAATTTTAAAAGACGATAAAGGGAAATCCCTTGGCAAACACTATGCTCCAGATCTCAAAATCCCACGAAGGAGTTTGAGATCCAAATAATTCATTGAGTTCTTTTCCAGAGGCGTACCCGGGATTGGCTAGTGCTGGAGCACTATTTCGATTATCCACACCGTTATTACGATCTCACCGAGGTCCGAACTTTCGATCGGCTTGGGCGCCGTAACTGCAGGAGTATCAGGCTGTGGAACGGCGAGATAATTCAGGGACAGCTGTTGGTGGTCCCAGCGACACGACCCCCATTTCCTGAACCAGTTTATGCACCGCCCACTCTGTGTTATCGCCCACCTGAAAGGCCCCAGCCTCAACACTTTTTCAATTGGAGATCAGCGGACTATGTCCGACCCGGAGACCCTGAACCCGACCAAACGGTCGGCCGGATCGCAACGCCTCCACCATCGCTGGCAAATGCTGAGGGAGAAGCCAACCGCATGTCGGAGGGTGGCGCTAAACCCGAGACTGAGCCCTGCCAGCCGCAAAAGGAGATGAACCTGGAAGACCCGGACACATTGATTATCGACGAGGAGGTCGTCATTGATGAAGGGTCCTGGGATTTATGGAGAAAGGTCGTGGACCAGGTCTTTGGGAAAAGAACATCGCACTAAAGCCCCGGGGAAAATATCGGAACTGAGTAAAGGGTTCCCTTAAAACAGATCGTTTGTTCCACCCTCTGTACCAAAATAAAAGATCTTCTTGATCCAATAATGCTCTCCACATTAATTTAAGTTTTCCTGACCTAACGTCGGTCTGGTGACGGGGGTTGTGACGGGGTGACCTGGTACTCGACTACCAGGTCAGCAAAAATTTGATTTCGCGCCATTTTTACTTTGAGCACCCGCCCTTGCGTCGGAAGTTATTTAATTTAGCGGCGTGACGGTAGGGGGTAGATCAGGCTCACCTCGTCGCCAGACGAGAGAACCAAAAGAGAATCGTAACCAGGAGGTCAAGCTGAGCAGTCGCTCAATCTACAGTAGTGATTGCTTTCTAAATTTAACTGTTATAAAATTGATCGTCAGGCAGAAGCCTTCTAACTAAGTCTGTTTCTTGGTGGAGTTTTTGGCCTTTGTTTTCCCGTCCAGTTTTTGTCCAAGGAGGATCAGGATCATGGCTCAACATCTGGGACAAGTTGATGTAAGTTCCTTGGCATAGAGGTTAAATTTATTTTACAACAATAATTTTGTCAAACACGAGGGGGTAATTTCCTAAGTAAATTTATCGTCTTTTATTAACTTCATTTATTTCTTTATATATTTGATTGATTTTATTTGATTTATTTAATCGCTGTGCATGCAGAACTTTTATTTATCGTCAGTACTTTCCTCGTTACTGTACGAATAATCCTAATCAAGTTTAACGCCGTCATTAATAATTATAAATATTAATTCTTGATAATAAAATAAAATAAAATTTGAGTTTCGGTATCGCAGGTATCCGAGTAAAAATCATCAGACACCCGACGAAAGTGTCGCGCATGCGCAGTGGAATCCTTTCTAGTTCTTGTAGACAAATTTATTAATTATACTTACACGATAACCTAGCTTTAATTATTTATACTTAACATAGGACTAATTTATTATAAATAAATGATTCAATTTATATTTATATTTATTCTTAATTTATTTCAATCAATCTTCCCCATCCAGAATCGAGCCGCGTACTCGGCTATATCAGACATTCCCGAACCCGATGCTCAACCTCCACGCGAGCATTTTCAGAAGGGCTGTCCGAACCTCCTGGTACGGGGAAGCCAGGGCAGACCCTTACAAGCGATAATTGTTTTTTCTCAACTTGTTTTAAGTATTTAACTCATTGCGAAACTTGCCTATCCCTTATAAATGCTTCTGATAAAGTATTTATTTGCTTCACGGCATTGTTTGTAATGTTTAAACAAAAAAAATTGTTCAATAAAAAAAGAAAAAAAAATAAAATAAAATTTTTTTAGCTCGATAAATTTATTTCCTCAATTAGATAAATTAATTTCTTAGCTAAAAAAAATTTTTTTTGTTTGCGACAAGAAAAATTTCTTGGCCCAAGAAAGTTTGTTCTTGGCTTAAAAATTTTTTTTTGTTTGTACAAAAACTTTCTTCTTTTAGTTCAAGACATTGTACCTTGACTCGATAAGGTAACAGTCTTTGGATAAGAAAAAAATTTCTCGAGTTAAAATCAAACTTTCTTGGCCCAAGAAAATTTGTTCTTGGATTAAAACATTATTTTTCATGGCTTAAAAACTTTTTCGTTTTAGCTCAAGACATTTTTTTTTTACTCAAAAACGTTACAACCTTCAGTCAAGAAAAAAATTTGTTGAATTGAAAAAAAAATTTTCTTGAACTAAAAAAAAATTTTTGGGACCAAGAAAGTTTTTTCTTGGTTTATAGAATTCATGTTTCAGACTAAGAAAATTATGTCTTCCGCGAAGGAAATAATTTCTTGATTCAAATAATTTTTTACTTCAGTAAAGTAAGAAATTTCGGTTTGGTTCAAGAAAAAAATTTCGAAGACATTTTATTTCTTGGTTAAAAATTTCCTCTTTTTGTGTGTATGTTTTCAAGTAGAGAAGCATAAATATTTTTCTATAGTTCTTTGAGACATTTTTGTTGTTTCCTTCGTTCATTTTAAATTTTTCTTACCAATTTAGTTATGTGACTTTTTCCACTAGCTTGAGTTCTTGTCACTTACTATTAATGTTAGCATTTCTTAATTTAATACGCTTTTCATTGATGGAAGCAATTCTTTTTTATCAATTCATATCATATTCTTTACTATGTTTCCATTTCCTTTATCGAGTTCAAGTACAATTTTTATTACTGTCGGATCTTCTTAGAAGTACGCATTATAAGGCTCTTCCCCTCAATTTGTTAAAACTCGATAGGAATGCTTCCCCCACCAACTTAATGAAAATTTTGCGTAGATTAAGTAGTTTATTAGTTATTTATATTTATAGTTAAGTAATTTATTTTCTTAAAGAATACTTAAATTTCGTAGTTTCACATTATTAATTAAGGGAAAAGAACGACAAAATTCTGTTTATTTATAATCATACACGGAGAAAATTTCATTGTAAAAGTTATCATCGAGTTGTAGTACAATTTATAAACTGAATTTTATGATAGAAAATATCATTTAAATTATCAAATAAACAATCTCAAATGTAGAATCTACACTGATAGAAATTTTATATTGAGTCAAGATTGAATTGCGGGATCATGAAGTAACTGAGGTATTGGAAAATAATCACGATGTGCCTGACGCTGGACATCTGGGTCGAGAAAAGATGTACGAACGCATTAAGACCAAGTACTACTGGCCCGGCATGTACAAAGATGTCGCTGATTACGTCGAAGCCTGTGAAACGTGCAAGAAAGTCAAGTATAAGCAAAATCCCTCACAAGGACCTATGAGAACCCGTCAACCAATTGAGCCATGGGGAATTGTAGCCGCCGACGTCACAAGGCCTTTCCCTCGTTCTAAAAATGGCTATCAGTATATCTTGATTATTCAAGACTTGTACACACGTTTCATCGAAGTCTTCCGTCTACGCAAGCAAACTGGTCAGAATATCAAGAAATGTTTTTATCGCGCGTTTTCTCGTTGGGGTTATCCTATGTTTCTGGTTACCGATAATGGTACCGAATTTATTAACCAATTGGTTAAAGACTTTTTACTCGAAACCAGTGTGAAGCTGACGACTACCGCTGTCGCTCACCCTCAGGGCAAATCTGTCGAGCGGATAAACAGGACCCTGAAACCAATGATTCGGGCTTTCATCGATAAAAATCAGACGTCTTGGGATGAACATTTGGGTGAGTTACAACTCGCATATAATAGTTCATATCATACGTCTCTCAAGATGTCTCCTTATTATCTCGTACACGGTAAAGAGCCCAGGTTATCGGGAAAGGTTACTAACATCGAAATTGACGATTTAGAGCTCGAAAATATAGCTTGGCGCGAGTAAACCGTTTAGATCAGTTGAGGCACAAGGTAGAGGACATCAAAAGAAAAGAGAGCGAGAGACAAGCTCAGTATCATGATTAAGGCATTAAGGATCTTCCTACTCTTAAAGTAGGAGACCAGGTTTATTATCCTAACAGAAAGCTGAGTAAAAAGGTAGATAAATATAGTGCGAGTCTAGCATGTAAGTTTTTGGGACCCGCTGTAGTAGATCAGATAATTAGTCCGTTAATTGTAATTTTAAAAGACGATAAAGGGAAATCCCTTGGCAAACACTATGCTCCAGATCTCAAAATCCCACGAAGGAGTTTGAGATCCAAATAATTCATTGAGTTCTTTTCCAGAGGCGTACCCGGGATTGGCTAGTGCTGGAGCACTATTTCGATTATCCACACCGTTATTACGATCTCACCGAGGTCCGAACTTTCGATCGGCTTGGGCGCCGTAACTGCAGGAGTATCAGGCTGTGGAACGGCGAGATAATTCAGGGACAGCTGTTGGTGGTCCCAGCGACACGACCCCCATTTCCTGAACCAGTTTATGCACCGCCCACTCTGTGTTATCGCCCACCTGAAAGGCCCCAGCCTCAACACTTTTTCAATTGGAGATCAGCGGACTATGTCCGACCCGGAGACCCTGAACCCGACCAAACGGTCGGCCGGATCGCAACGCCTCCACCATCGCTGGCAAATGCTGAGGGAGAAGCCAACCGCATGTCGGAGGGTGGCGCTAAACCCGAGACTGAGCCCTGCCAGCCGCAAAAGGAGATGAACCTGGAAGACCCGGACACATTGATTATCGACGAGGAGGTCGTCATTGATGAAGGGTCCTGGGATTTATGGAGAAAGGTCGTGGACCAGGTCTTTGGGAAAAGAACATCGCACTAAAGCCCCGGGGAAAATATCGGAACTGAGTAAAGGGTTCCCTTAAAACAGATCGTTTGTTCCACCCTCTGTACCAAAATAAAAGATCTTCTTGATCCAATAATGCTCTCCACATTAATTTAAGTTTTCCTGACCTAACGTCGGTCTGGTGACGGGGGTTGTGACGGGGTGACCTGGTACTCGACTACCAGGTCAGCAAAAATTTGATTTCGCGCCATTTTTACTTTGAGCACCCGCCCTTGCGTCGGAAGTTATTTAATTTAGCGGCGTGACGGTAGGGGGTAGATCAGGCTCACCTCGTCGCCAGACGAGAGAACCAAAAGAGAATCGTAACCAGGAGGTCAAGCTGAGCAGTCGCTCAATCTACAGTAGTGATTGCTTTCTAAATTTAACTGTTATAAAATTGATCGTCAGGCAGAAGCCTTCTAACTAAGTCTGTTTCTTGGTGGAGTTTTTGGCCTTTGTTTTCCCGTCCAGTTTTTGTCCAAGGAGGATCAGGATCATGGCTCAACATCTGGGACAAGTTGATGTAAGTTCCTTGGCATAGAGGTTAAATTTATTTTACAACAATAATTTTGTCAAACACGAGGGGGTAATTTCCTAAGTAAATTTATCGTCTTTTATTAACTTCATTTATTTCTTTATATATTTGATTGATTTTATTTGATTTATTTAATCGCTGTGCATGCAGAACTTTTATTTATCGTCAGTACTTTCCTCGTTACTGTACGAATAATCCTAATCAAGTTTAACGCCGTCATTAATAATTATAAATATTAATTCTTGATAATAAAATAAAATAAAATTTGAGTTTCGGTATCGCAGGTATCCGAGTAAAAATCATCAGACACCCGACGAAAGTGTCGCGCATGCGCAGTGGAATCCTTTCTAGTTCTTGTAGACAAATTTATTAATTATACTTACACGATAACCTAGCTTTAATTATTTATACTTAACATAGGACTAATTTATTATAAATAAATGATTCAATTTATATTTATATTTATTCTTAATTTATTTCAATCAATCTTCCCCATCCAGAATCGAGCCGCGTACTCGGCTATATCAGACATTCCCGAACCCGATGCTCAACCTCCACGCGAGCATTTTCAGAAGGGCTGTCCGAACCTCCTGGTACGGGGAAGCCAGGGCAGACCCTTACAAGCGATAATTGTTTTTTCTCAACTTGTTTTAAGTATTTAACTCATTGCGAAACTTGCCTATCCCTTATAAATGCTTCTGATAAAGTATTTATTTGCTTCACGGCATTGTTTGTAATGTTTAAACAAAAAAAATTGTTCAATAAAAAAAGAAAAAAAAATAAAATAAAATTTTTTTAGCTCGATAAATTTATTTCCTCAATTAGATAAATTAATTTCTTAGCTAAAAAAAATTTTTTTTGTTTGCGACAAGAAAAATTTCTTGGCCCAAGAAAGTTTGTTCTTGGCTTAAAAATTTTTTTTTGTTTGTACAAAAACTTTCTTCTTTTAGTTCAAGACATTGTACCTTGACTCGATAAGGTAACAGTCTTTGGATAAGAAAAAAATTTCTCGAGTTAAAATCAAACTTTCTTGGCCCAAGAAAATTTGTTCTTGGATTAAAACATTATTTTTCATGGCTTAAAAACTTTTTCGTTTTAGCTCAAGACATTTTTTTTTTACTCAAAAACGTTACAACCTTCAGTCAAGAAAAAAATTTGTTGAATTGAAAAAAAAATTTTCTTGAACTAAAAAAAAATTTTTGGGACCAAGAAAGTTTTTTCTTGGTTTATAGAATTCATGTTTCAGACTAAGAAAATTATGTCTTCCGCGAAGGAAATAATTTCTTGATTCAAATAATTTTTTACTTCAGTAAAGTAAGAAATTTCGGTTTGGTTCAAGAAAAAAATTTCGAAGACATTTTATTTCTTGGTTAAAAATTTCCTCTTTTTGTGTGTATGTTTTCAAGTAGAGAAGCATAAATATTTTTCTATAGTTCTTTGAGACATTTTTGTTGTTTCCTTCGTTCATTTTAAATTTTTCTTACCAATTTAGTTATGTGACTTTTTCCACTAGCTTGAGTTCTTGTCACTTACTATTAATGTTAGCATTTCTTAATTTAATACGCTTTTCATTGATGGAAGCAATTCTTTTTTATCAATTCATATCATATTCTTTACTATGTTTCCATTTCCTTTATCGAGTTCAAGTACAATTTTTATTACTGTCGGATCTTCTTAGAAGTACGCATTATAAGGCTCTTCCCCTCAATTTGTTAAAACTCGATAGGAATGCTTCCCCCACCAACTTAATGAAAATTTTGCGTAGATTAAGTAGTTTATTAGTTATTTATATTTATAGTTAAGTAATTTATTTTCTTAAAGAATACTTAAATTTCGTAGTTTCACATTATTAATTAAGGGAAAAGAACGACAAAATTCTGTTTATTTATAATCATACACGGAGAAAATTTCATTGTAAAAGTTATCATCGAGTTGTAGTACAATTTATAAACTGAATTTTATGATAGAAAATATCATTTAAATTATCAAATAAACAATCTCAAATGTAGAATCTACACTGATAGAAATTTTATATTGAGTCAAGATTGAATTGCGGGATCATGAAGTAACTGAGGTATTGGAAAATAATCACGATGTGCCTGACGCTGGACATCTGGGTCGAGAAAAGATGTACGAACGCATTAAGACCAAGTACTACTGGCCCGGCATGTACAAAGATGTCGCTGATTACGTCGAAGCCTGTGAAACGTGCAAGAAAGTCAAGTATAAGCAAAATCCCTCACAAGGACCTATGAGAACCCGTCAACCAATTGAGCCATGGGGAATTGTAGCCGCCGACGTCACAAGGCCTTTCCCTCGTTCTAAAAATGGCTATCAGTATATCTTGATTATTCAAGACTTGTACACACGTTTCATCGAAGTCTTCCGTCTACGCAAGCAAACTGGTCAGAATATCAAGAAATGTTTTTATCGCGCGTTTTCTCGTTGGGGTTATCCTATGTTTCTGGTTACCGATAATGGTACCGAATTTATTAACCAATTGGTTAAAGACTTTTTACTCGAAACCAGTGTGAAGCTGACGACTACCGCTGTCGCTCACCCTCAGGGCAAATCTGTCGAGCGGATAAACAGGACCCTGAAACCAATGATTCGGGCTTTCATCGATAAAAATCAGACGTCTTGGGATGAACATTTGGGTGAGTTACAACTCGCATATAATAGTTCATATCATACGTCTCTCAAGATGTCTCCTTATTATCTCGTACACGGTAAAGAGCCCAGGTTATCGGGAAAGGTTACTAACATCGAAATTGACGATTTAGAGCTCGAAAATATAGCTTGGCGCGAGTAAACCGTTTAGATCAGTTGAGGCACAAGGTAGAGGACATCAAAAGAAAAGAGAGCGAGAGACAAGCTCAGTATCATGATTAAGGCATTAAGGATCTTCCTACTCTTAAAGTAGGAGACCAGGTTTATTATCCTAACAGAAAGCTGAGTAAAAAGGTAGATAAATATAGTGCGAGTCTAGCATGTAAGTTTTTGGGACCCGCTGTAGTAGATCAGATAATTAGTCCGTTAATTGTAATTTTAAAAGACGATAAAGGGAAATCCCTTGGCAAACACTATGCTCCAGATCTCAAAATCCCACGAAGGAGTTTGAGATCCAAATAATTCATTGAGTTCTTTTCCAGAGGCGTACCCGGGATTGGCTAGTGCTGGAGCACTATTTCGATTATCCACACCGTTATTACGATCTCACCGAGGTCCGAACTTTCGATCGGCTTGGGCGCCGTAACTGCAGGAGTATCAGGCTGTGGAACGGCGAGATAATTCAGGGACAGCTGTTGGTGGTCCCAGCGACACGACCCCCATTTCCTGAACCAGTTTATGCACCGCCCACTCTGTGTTATCGCCCACCTGAAAGGCCCCAGCCTCAACACTTTTTCAATTGGAGATCAGCGGACTATGTCCGACCCGGAGACCCTGAACCCGACCAAACGGTCGGCCGGATCGCAACGCCTCCACCATCGCTGGCAAATGCTGAGGGAGAAGCCAACCGCATGTCGGAGGGTGGCGCTAAACCCGAGACTGAGCCCTGCCAGCCGCAAAAGGAGATGAACCTGGAAGACCCGGACACATTGATTATCGACGAGGAGGTCGTCATTGATGAAGGGTCCTGGGATTTATGGAGAAAGGTCGTGGACCAGGTCTTTGGGAAAAGAACATCGCACTAAAGCCCCGGGGAAAATATCGGAACTGAGTAAAGGGTTCCCTTAAAACAGATCGTTTGTTCCACCCTCTGTACCAAAATAAAAGATCTTCTTGATCCAATAATGCTCTCCACATTAATTTAAGTTTTCCTGACCTAACGTCGGTCTGGTGACGGGGGTTGTGACGGGGTGACCTGGTACTCGACTACCAGGTCAGCAAAAATTTGATTTCGCGCCATTTTTACTTTGAGCACCCGCCCTTGCGTCGGAAGTTATTTAATTTAGCGGCGTGACGGTAGGGGGTAGATCAGGCTCACCTCGTCGCCAGACGAGAGAACCAAAAGAGAATCGTAACCAGGAGGTCAAGCTGAGCAGTCGCTCAATCTACAGTAGTGATTGCTTTCTAAATTTAACTGTTATAAAATTGATCGTCAGGCAGAAGCCTTCTAACTAAGTCTGTTTCTTGGTGGAGTTTTTGGCCTTTGTTTTCCCGTCCAGTTTTTGTCCAAGGAGGATCAGGATCATGGCTCAACATCTGGGACAAGTTGATGTAAGTTCCTTGGCATAGAGGTTAAATTTATTTTACAACAATAATTTTGTCAAACACGAGGGGGTAATTTCCTAAGTAAATTTATCGTCTTTTATTAACTTCATTTATTTCTTTATATATTTGATTGATTTTATTTGATTTATTTAATCGCTGTGCATGCAGAACTTTTATTTATCGTCAGTACTTTCCTCGTTACTGTACGAATAATCCTAATCAAGTTTAACGCCGTCATTAATAATTATAAATATTAATTCTTGATAATAAAATAAAATAAAATTTGAGTTTCGGTATCGCAGGTATCCGAGTAAAAATCATCAGACACCCGACGAAAGTGTCGCGCATGCGCAGTGGAATCCTTTCTAGTTCTTGTAGACAAATTTATTAATTATACTTACACGATAACCTAGCTTTAATTATTTATACTTAACATAGGACTAATTTATTATAAATAAATGATTCAATTTATATTTATATTTATTCTTAATTTATTTCAATCAATCTTCCCCATCCAGAATCGAGCCGCGTACTCGGCTATATCAGACATTCCCGAACCCGATGCTCAACCTCCACGCGAGCATTTTCAGAAGGGCTGTCCGAACCTCCTGGTACGGGGAAGCCAGGGCAGACCCTTACAAGCGATAATTGTTTTTTCTCAACTTGTTTTAAGTATTTAACTCATTGCGAAACTTGCCTATCCCTTATAAATGCTTCTGATAAAGTATTTATTTGCTTCACGGCATTGTTTGTAATGTTTAAACAAAAAAAATTGTTCAATAAAAAAAGAAAAAAAAATAAAATAAAATTTTTTTAGCTCGATAAATTTATTTCCTCAATTAGATAAATTAATTTCTTAGCTAAAAAAAATTTTTTTTGTTTGCGACAAGAAAAATTTCTTGGCCCAAGAAAGTTTGTTCTTGGCTTAAAAATTTTTTTTTGTTTGTACAAAAACTTTCTTCTTTTAGTTCAAGACATTGTACCTTGACTCGATAAGGTAACAGTCTTTGGATAAGAAAAAAATTTCTCGAGTTAAAATCAAACTTTCTTGGCCCAAGAAAATTTGTTCTTGGATTAAAACATTATTTTTCATGGCTTAAAAACTTTTTCGTTTTAGCTCAAGACATTTTTTTTTTACTCAAAAACGTTACAACCTTCAGTCAAGAAAAAAATTTGTTGAATTGAAAAAAAAATTTTCTTGAACTAAAAAAAAATTTTTGGGACCAAGAAAGTTTTTTCTTGGTTTATAGAATTCATGTTTCAGACTAAGAAAATTATGTCTTCCGCGAAGGAAATAATTTCTTGATTCAAATAATTTTTTACTTCAGTAAAGTAAGAAATTTCGGTTTGGTTCAAGAAAAAAATTTCGAAGACATTTTATTTCTTGGTTAAAAATTTCCTCTTTTTGTGTGTATGTTTTCAAGTAGAGAAGCATAAATATTTTTCTATAGTTCTTTGAGACATTTTTGTTGTTTCCTTCGTTCATTTTAAATTTTTCTTACCAATTTAGTTATGTGACTTTTTCCACTAGCTTGAGTTCTTGTCACTTACTATTAATGTTAGCATTTCTTAATTTAATACGCTTTTCATTGATGGAAGCAATTCTTTTTTATCAATTCATATCATATTCTTTACTATGTTTCCATTTCCTTTATCGAGTTCAAGTACAATTTTTATTACTGTCGGATCTTCTTAGAAGTACGCATTATAAGGCTCTTCCCCTCAATTTGTTAAAACTCGATAGGAATGCTTCCCCCACCAACTTAATGAAAATTTTGCGTAGATTAAGTAGTTTATTAGTTATTTATATTTATAGTTAAGTAATTTATTTTCTTAAAGAATACTTAAATTTCGTAGTTTCACATTATTAATTAAGGGAAAAGAACGACAAAATTCTGTTTATTTATAATCATACACGGAGAAAATTTCATTGTAAAAGTTATCATCGAGTTGTAGTACAATTTATAAACTGAATTTTATGATAGAAAATATCATTTAAATTATCAAATAAACAATCTCAAATGTAGAATCTACACTGATAGAAATTTTATATTGAGTCAAGAAATATTTTCTTGAGCTAAGAATTTATTTCTGAAGAAAACCAATGTCTTGCTTCAAGAAAGTCTTGTCTTGATTTAGATTTTTTTTGCTCTAAAGATTTTGTATCTTTGATGGATAACTCTTGTGTCTTGACCCAAAACTATATTATCTTCAATCGATACTATTGAATTCTTCAAGCAAGACCACTTGTCTCTTCAACTAAAAATGTCGTATTATTATTTTAAGAACTTAAAATTTTTGGTTCAAGTAATAATTCCTTGATAGAAGATGTTTTTAAAGTGATAAAAAAAAATTTTTTTTAAATAAATTTCTAATTTAACATATCTGAAGTAAATGAATGTAGTCCTACAAAATCACTTTAAATTTTTTTATTTTTAAAATAAAAAAAAAGTTTTCTTTCAAGCTGAGTAAATTGATATCTTGATTCAAAAATCGCGCCATTCTCGAAACAAGTAGGTAATGTCTTAAACTTACATTTTGCCTATCTTAATCCAAGAGCAAGAAATTCTTAAGCAAAATATGTCAGAATTTTGTTTCAAAACAAAAAAAGCTTCATCAAAGAATAAAATTCTCAAACGAAGAATTTTTTTTCTCTATCCGAGAATTTCAATTTTTGGGTTCAAAGACTTATTTCGTGAATTAAAACAATTAAAAATTGTTAAACAAGAAGCACATTTTAAAAAAAAAAATTTTCTTGAATCAAGATAGTTTTTCTATCAGTGTACCAACTATATGGTAAAATTTACAATTATTTATGATAATCAGAAATTATAATTTTTATTATCTTAAATATTTACTACTATTATATTAACATCGTAATTCTTAATAACCTGATGGTGACAGTTACTATCAGACTGAATAATGATGACCATCTAAGCTAATAAAAAAGTCTAATATCAGGATTATAGTCTTGTCCATGTGTAATTTGCTTAACTGTGGAAGTGATTAATTTCACACACACACACATGCACAAGGGTGCGCACACTCATGCACACATACATTCTTAATTAAGAATTTTTACAACTTTGAATGGTAACAGTTACCATCTTCGGTTGTAACAAATATAATCTTTAATAGTTAGAATTATCATTTTCGATAATAATTGTCACCATCATCATTTGTTACTGTTATCATTTTCAATGGTAAAACTAATCATTAAAACCATTGAAAAATGTTACTACCATTTTAGATAATCAAAATTAAAAATTTTGTATTGTAGATAGTATCATTAAATTCTTTCCGTGTGCAAAAAATAGATTTACTGTTCAATAGAGCAGAGTTAAACCGAATACATAAATGGAACGCAAAATGGTGATAGTCTTATAGCGAAGCTTGCGCGGAAACACTGTTGAGCCCAATAGTGAGGAAATCTTAATTCTAAGAATGTTTTCCGCTACATCCCCGAACTTGTCTTATAACGAGATCTGACTGTGCTTATTCATATCTTCTTCCGATATCTATGAGCTCGTTCTCTTTATTTCTTTTCTCATGTCATTCTGTATAAACCAGTTCGCTTTTCTAAATTTCGACAGCTTCATCGTTTTGTTGTAAGTTAAGTTGTAGTCATTATAACTGTAAATAAGGTTTTAATTTCTTCATTAGTTTTCTTACAACATCGGTATCGATCATTGATATGGTAATTTTTTTTATCAAGCTTACTAGATCTGCTTCTGATATCTACTTCACGTTCTCACGGTTTCACCCATATATATGTATATATATATATATCTATTAAGGTGTGTCGAAAAAAAACAACCATTTTTTTAGGCACCACCAGAAATCGGTAATATATGACAAAATAAAAATTCTGCCACAAGATCCGCTCTTAAATTCAAATTTTAGAGGAAGCTCATCGCAATTTTCAATTTCCCATTTAAATAACATGGGAAAAAAAAATTTTGTAGTTTGAAATTTTTTATCTCGGCAATGGTTCATTCTGCAGATAAGCCCGGGATACATTTTTGTAGGGAATTTTACGCTCTACCAAAAACGCCTCATCATTTTTTAACAAATCCATCTGTTCAAAAGTTATTGGAGCTTGAAGTTGGGTCAGAGTAAATTTCGAGATCTTTTTACTTTTCGAAAAGAAAATTCGAAAAAATTTATCAGAGATAAACTGTAGGATATTAAATTATCTACAAAAAAAAATGATATGACATTTTATGATAAGTCCGACAGTTTCAACGGAAAAGTAAAGAGATCTCTAAATTTACTCTAACTCGACTTTGAGCTCCAATAAATGTTGAACAGATGAATTTATCAAAAAATAAAAAGAGACGTTTTTTGTCGAGCATTAAAATCTCTAAAAAAATGTATGCTGGGCTTATCTGTACAATGAGCCAATGCCGAGGTGAAATTTTCTTTTCCCATGTTATTCAAATGGGAAATCAAAAATCGCGATGACCTCCCTCTAAAACTTAAATTGAAGAGCTGATCTTCTGAGAGGATTTTTATTTTGTCATATACTATCAATTTCTGGTGGTCTCAAAGAAAAAATGGTTGTTTTTCGGCACACCCTAATATATTATATACACATGAATCTTTGGTTCCTCAATTTAGTGAAGGATTTACTTTCGGCTCTTCTTTTTTAACTTGCTGGGAAGTTCAATTTTGCCCCATACTATTCAAACATGTTCGAAAAAGAAATTTTGGATGTGATTGCAATCACAAAAAAAAAATTTCCGGATTATTAAATATATAAAAACACCTGTTCGAAAAATCCAAAAATCTTATCAGCCCTATGTAATTCAGTATTTTTTAATGATTTTAGATTTGTACGACTACTATCTAAATAATTCTGTTTATACAAGACATTTGGAAGATCATGAAAAAACTTTTGAATTTCGAAATTTTTTTCATTATTTGGCAAAATTTATTGCTCGTTTGAAGAATCCCTCCTCCAAGAACAAAAAAAAAATCTTCAACTAACAAAAAAACCCTAGATGGCAATAAGAGGGATGATAATGAGCATGACGATAATGAGAAAGATGATACTGAGAATGATGATAATCATGATACGGAACATTATGATGATGATGAAGATGATAATACTGTCGATGATAGGCGTAGAAATGTCAAAATTGGTCATAATGACACCTTTGATAAGACGGAAGAAGTTTTTACAATAGATCAACATGAAGAGAAAAATAGTAATTTAATAATTGACACAGATACAGAAAATAAAAATTAGATTTGTAAGGTTAAAGCTTAAGAAGTTTGTATCGCTAATTATTTTAATAAAGTTAAAGTTAATAAGTACTTCGATAAGAAACTCAATTAAATTTAAATGATTTCTAAAATTAAGAAGAGACTGGTCTTTTTTCTGTGTCTCTCTCTAATAGACAGACACTACAATCGTGATTAGAATTCAACAGTGGTAAAAACTAAGTTATCTCAAATAATTAAACTAAATTCAAAGTATATAGGCTCGATCATTTGAAAGCGCTTTAAAAACTTTCTACTCGGAAGCCGAATTCAAAGTATTATAAATTTAAAAATTTGATTAGCCTCAAATACATTACAATCGTTAAGGTCAATTCAAGAGTATTCAAGCTCGACCATTTTTTAACGCTTTAAATACTTTACAATCGTTGAGGTGAATTCGAAAGATTTAAAGCGATTAAAAATGGTCAAGTTAAAGGACTTTTGGGTTCACCTCAGTAATTATAAAATATTTATAGCGATTCGAAATTGTCGAGTTTAAATACTTTTAATTTCACCTCAGAGATTATAAAGTATTTGAAGCGATTCGAAATGATCGAGATCAAATATTTTTAAATTCACCTAAGAGATTATAAGGTGTTTAAAGCGATTCAAAGTGGTCAAATTCAAATACTTTTAAATTCAAGTCAGCGATTATAAAGTATTTAAACCGATTCGAAATGATGGAGTTCAAATACTTTTCAGAGATTATATAGTATTTGAAGCGATTGAAAGTGGTCAAATTTAAATACTTTTGAATTTAACTCAGCGATAATGAAGTATTTACAGCCATTCGAAATGATCGAGTTCAAATATTTTTTGATTCACCTCAGTGATTATAGAGTATTTAGAGCGATTGAAACTGGTGAAATTTAAATACTTTTAAATTCACCTCAGAGATTATAAAGTATTTAGAGCGATTCAAAGTGGTGAAATTTAAATACTTTTAAATTCACCTCAGAGATTATAAAGTATTTAGAGCGATTCGAAGTGGTGAAATTTAAATACTTTTAAATTCACCTCAGAGATTATAAAGTATTTAAAGCGATTCAAAACGGTCAAATTTAAATACTTTTCAATTCACCTCAGCGATTATAAAGTATTTGAAGCAATTTGAAATGTTCGAGATCAAATATTTTTAAATTCACCTAATAGATTATAAAGTGTTTAAAGCGATTCAAACCGGTCAAATTTAAATACTTTTGAATTTAACTCAGCGATTATAAAGTATTTTTAGCGATTCAAAGTGGTCAAATTAAAATGCTTTTAAATTCACCTCAGCGATTATAGAGTATTTAGAGTGATTGAAAGTGGTCGAGTTTGAATGATTTTGAATTCACTTCAGTGATTATAAAGTATTTAAAGCGATTCAAAGCGGTCAAATTTAAATACTTTTCAATTCACCTCAGCGATTATAGAGTATTTAGAGCGATTGAAAGTGGTCGAGTTTGATTGCTTTTGAATTCACTTTAGTGATTATAAAGTATTTAAAGCGATTCAAAATGATCGAGTTCAAATACTTTTAAATTCACCTCAGAGATTATAAAGTATTTGAAGCAATTCGAAATGTTCGAGATCAAATATTTTTAAATTCACCAAATAGATTATAAAGTGTTTAAAGCGATTCAAACCGGTCAAATTTAAATACTTTTGAATTTAACTCAGCGATTATAAAGTATTTTTAGCGATTCAAAGTGGTCAAATTAAAATGCTTTTAAATTCACCTCAGCGATTATAGAGTATTTAGAGTGATTGAAAGTGGTCGAGTTTGAATGATTTTGAATTCACTTCAGTGATTATAAAGTATTTAAAGCGATTCAAAGCGGTCAAATTTAAATACTTTTCAATTCACCTCAGCGATTATAGAGTATTTAGAGCGATTGAAAGTGGTCGAGTTTGATTGCTTTTGAATTCACTTTAGTGATTATAAAGTATTTAAAGCGATTCAAAATGATCGAGTTCAAATACTTTTAAATTCACCTCAGAGATTATAAAGTATTTGAAGCAATTCGAAATGTTCGAGATCAAATATTTTTAAATTCACCAAATAGATTATAAAGTGTTTAAAGCGATGCAAAGTGGTCAAATTAAAATGCTTTCAAATTCAACTCAGCGATTATAAAGTATTTAAACCGACTCGAAATGATCGAGTTCAAATATTTTTTAATTCACCTCAGCGATTATAGAGTATTTAGAGCGATTCAAAGCGGTCAAATTTAAATACTTTTGAATTTAACTCAGCGATAATAAAGTATTTACAGCCATTCGAAATGTTCGAGTTCAAATATTTTTTAATTCACCTCAGCGATTATAGAGTATTTAGAGCGATTGAAACTGGTGAAATTCAAATACTTTTAAATTGAACTCAGCGATTAGAAAGTATTTAAAGCGATTCAAAATTGTCGAGTTCAAATACTTTATAATCGTTCAGGTGAATTCAAAAGTATTATAAAGTTAAAATTCAAAATCGCTTTGAATATTTTCTAATATCAAAAGTGAATTTTAAAGTATTTAAATTTTATGATTCTGAATTACTGCAAATACTTTATAATCGCCGAGGATGATTTAAAAGTATTCGAATTTCTAAATTTCAAATTTTTTCAAATACTTCTTAATACCGTTTAAAAATATGAAATTTTTGAATCTCTTCCAATTGCTTTTTTTCAATCAGGGTATAGTTCAGTCCTTGCAAATTTTCAGAACTAAAATTTTTGAACGATCAAGAATCAATCTAGTTTTGTCTGCCCATAACGCAATTGTTTTTTAAATCAAGAGATCAAAAACAGATTAAATAATTAACTACTTGAATAATTAATAATTAATTTTTACTTGTTAAAAGCAATCAAGAAATTTCATTTTTTTGTTTATTTTGTGTTTTTGCTGCTAAAAGCTACACAATAATAATTTTTAAGAAATTTTTACTTACATTGTTTAAATAATTATTATAAACAAATGCATTGTTAATAGGATTTAATGAAATTGTTTTAGAGAAAAAAATTCCTAATAAAACTACTGATTTTGAAGAAAAAAATCGTTTCATACACTGAGAGAAAAAAAAATTTTTTTCAAGTATTTTTTTTTACTTATATTATTTCTGTGAATACTTAGAACAAGAAATTTTTTCGTAAATTGTAGTATAATATTTCTTATTTTTAGCAACTATTGCTTCGATCTAGTAATATATTACTAGATACATAAGTTACTTGTAACAAACAATTATTTATTGAATTAAGTTGACATATTTCTATATTCAAAAAAGCAATTACGTAAGCGAAGAAAAATCTTTCTTTAACCAAGCAATTTTTTTCAAAGTTCGAGAATATTTTTTTCTTAAGTTAAGAAACTTTATTCTTGGCAAAGGACATTTTTCGTATTGAGTCAAATAAAAAAGTTCTTGAACTAAAACAAAAAAAATTTTAAGCTATGTAAAAAATTTCTCATCCCAAGTGATTTTTTTTTTTCAGTGAGAATATTTTTTTCTCAATTCAAGGAATTTCATTCTAAGCTAAAGACATTTTTTGTATTCAGTCAAAAAAAACGTTCTTGAACTAAAACAATAAACAAATTTTAAGTAAGTAAAAAAATTTCTCGGCCCAAGTGATTTTCTTCAGTTCAAGAATATTTTTTTCTCAATTTAAGGAATTTTTTTTCATAGTGTGACGAGTCACAACATTTACATTTATAAATAAAAAATGCTATTAAAAAAAATAACAAATAAACGCAAGAAAATGTAATGCGTGTAGAAAACAAAAAATAAAAAAATTTTAATAAATATAGAGAGAGAAAAAATAAGACGAGTGAAAATAACAAACTCAGAGACGCAGAGTGCAACAGAAAAAATTAGTACCAGGAATCACCGCTAGGCGTAGAAGAGCGCTGCAACATTTTCCTAGTTGGACAGTTAGAATAGAAGTGATAAGTACCAAACAAAAGAGTAAAAAGTCGCACTGGCAACTGCTCGCTTTAGGATAATATCCTAGTTATAGAGCACAAGTACCCATTTGGTACTACCCAAGGGGAAAATACCCGTGAGTAGATTTTTGGAATAATTTTCAGGCATATCCAACAACGCAAAGGATTCCGAAGAAGCATCCATACGGATTATATTTAAATACTAAATATAATTGTTTACCTTTTGAACTTGAATATTTTATATACTAAACTAAAATATTTAATTATTATGCTTAAGTATTTCGATTACTAAACATAAATTTCAAATTATAGAACTTAAGTTGTTCAAATACTAAATGAAAATTTTTAATTATTATACTTCACTGTTGTAAGTAATAAATGAAAACTTATAATTATTAAATTCTAAGTATTTCATATAAATATAGATATATATATATATAGTACATGTAGTATTATTTTATATATAGTATTTTAAATGCTAAATTAAAATATTTAAATGTTGATCACAAGTATTTTAAATACTAATTTTCCATTTTTAAATATTGAACTTGAGTATTTTAAAAACTAGATCTCAATTTTTATTATTTATTTGGAGTATATCAATAACTAAATTAAATTATTTTAATCGTTTCTTTCAAGTATTTTAAATACTAAGTTTTAATTTTCTATTATTTAACATTAGTATTTTTTAACTAAGCCTAAGTTTTTAGTGTTAACAGATTCCACAAGTATTTTTACTAAAATTAAGAAATTATTTACTTGGCAGTATTTAAGTATCGAAAATACTTGGATCAAGTATTTTTACTTGAAAATATGCACTTTTTTTCTCTCAGTATAAAAATTTTTTCTTTATTGCCAAATAGCGAATTTGCTAATTAACAATTTTTTATATTTATAACAAAGTATTCATAAAAGTTACTTTTATTCATAATTCATTAAGCAATTAACTTAGAGCTTCGATTAAAAGCTTAATTTGGTTAATGATTAATGGAGAAAAGACTTAAAGTGTTGTAGTCGTATCTTCAATAAGTCATTTTAAAAACAATAAAGAAGAACAGAAAGATAGCGACAAGTCCAAGTGTACAATATTTTAAAAATTCATATCAAAAATAAAAAAAAATTTTTTTCTACAAAAAAAAATGCATAGTTGTTTTTAGTATTTAATAAAAAATATTGCGTAAAAATATATTTGTTTATAACAAATTGTTTGCTTAAGAAACAAATAATAAATGAATGAAGAAATTTTTTTTTCTAATATAAGAGAACATGATAAATGATGATTTAAAAAAAAATTATGGTTGCTTAATATTAATATTGAGTAAAAAAAAGAAATTGTTAGTTAGCAAATGCGCTGTTTAGCAATAAAAAAATTGGTTTAGAAAACGATTTTTTTCTTAAAAGTCGTTATTTTCATTAAGCGTTTTTTTCCAAAAAAAAAAATTTTATTAAATCTTATTAACAATTCATTTATTTATAACAATTATTTAAAAAATGAGAGTAATTTTTTTTTTATTGTTATGTAGCTTTTAACAATAAAAAAAAAATTAATAAATTTTGTTGATTCCTTTATTTACGTTTTTTATTTTTCAATTTTTTAGATTGTTAATAAAGAAGTAAAAAATCAAAATTTTTTAATTTTTCTAACGGTGATCTTTTCTAAACCTTTTCAAGAATAGTTCTAAGAAGTATAAAAGAATCCGGGATTTTTAATTTAGAAATAATCATGGTTTTTATGTAAGCTTTCAACAAGTAAAAATTAACTAATTAACAAAAGTAGGTAAACAGGGAAGTTTCTCCTCCCTCAACAGGGATCTGCAATACCATCGTGAACAAGTGGGGCAATCTTCCATACCGACCGTCGGTATAGGGGGCGCTAGTAGCGCTTCCTGTTGATCTTCTATACCGGCACCCAAGAGAGGGCGCTAGTAGCATTTTTTTAGTCGATCTGGTGGGGAGTGGGCCTGAGAGAAGGGGGATGTGGGTTTGGGAAGGGGGTATGAGATTGATACTGCAGGTTTAGGGCTTGAATTATGGAGTGGGGGTATGGGATTGATATCGTTAATGAATAAGGATGTAGAGGGCGTTGGAGTGGGGGTATTTTTCAAATTCAGGTGGGAAAATGACATATGCTATTATCATATTGTTTAAATGTTTTAAGATTAAACTTTAAAATATGTGGAAGTATTAGGGGGGGGGGTATTTTTTATAACAAATGACGTGTTTTTCACTCATTAACGTATGTTTTACCTTATCTCATCTTTAGAAACTTTCACTTTTTTTGTTTATAACAAATGAATCATTTGTTTTCTGAAAATTTACACTTTTATCTGATATTTATTATTTTTTCCCTCATTTTTCCACCAAAATCGTAGTGGGGTTAGTATTATGAAACCTCTATTCATCCAACAGGTTTGTACAGTATACGGCTTTGTGTGTGCGTAAAGTTAGTGGTTAAATGTGTTTAACTGAATCATTTTCTATCTGTGCTTATGGTTAAGTTCAGTGATCTGATTTTTGAGTTGTTTGTTCGACATCCATACATTTTGGATTGGATTCGAGCTCAAACTTCATGCCCGGATGCAATTCATAAAATTGATTGCTTAATAGAATTAGTAAATCTCATAAGAAAATTGGAAAGGTTGCAAAATCACATGATCAATAAATAAATAAACAATGGAGCTGATAATCGACTTTGTTGGGTTTGAAATGCCGGATTGTGAAGAATTTGTTGTAAAGAAGCTGTGTATTATTGATATAAACAATACCAAATATACCAATGGATTGTATCAAAGTCAGTATTGGCTATTTCAACCACCCATGGAATATATAAATGCTACGGTTATTCGTGAAAGTGAAGACGAAAACGGTGATCGACACGGAATCATGTAGGATACAGGTGATACACCATATGACTTATTTCATCTAATAATGGCCGAATCAATAAAAAAAGTGCGCTACTTTTATTTCCAAGGAGCACAGGCGAGGGAGAGACTTGAAAGAATAATCGATTTTGCTGTTCCAATCATTGATCTACAATTGATGCGACATTTTTCATTCGATTGCTTAAAAGAACTCAACAAACCACGATGTTTGCATCGTATCAAACACACAAAAGAAGGTCATTTCGCATGTGCATTTGGTACAACACAACAACTTAAGCACTGGTTTTTGAAGTATTGGGGTGTTTGGAAATCCTACGAAAAGTCTGTTCAACTATTTTACCAACTAAATGATTTGAGGAAAATGGATGTCGCCGACACAGCATGTCTTGATGATTTGTTCATTTTACGTTTTGCAAAATCACAAATTAAATTTGTATGGGATACACTTCCAGGGCATTTAAAATATAATGAAAAATTAATGGACAACATGAAAGATAATTATTGAAAATCAATTAATATGTAAACTCTACATGTATGTAGATTTTAAAACTACTTATACTAATTAAAAATAATGGAGATTAAAAGGTATGACATAAATAAAAACACAATAACTATAATTAAAGTGAGTTTTATTTCTTTAATCTTCCTCCTCCTTCTCCTCAATACAATATATGTTTTAAGTTAATTTTCTTACAGTACTACTTAATGGATTATATTCAATTATACGATCATGTAAAATAAGACAATATGCAGATGTTTGATCCGGAAACTGTTCATCAGATTCAAACTCAAGACGAATATCAACTGGTCCAGATTTAATAGATTCATTTTGTTTCGAACAGTCGATAATATAAAGTGGCGCTTGTTGTAAATATTCAGTTTTTGTCAATAGTGGTTTCGATTCTTTATTATAGTATGACGTTTGAAAATTAGTATACATATCATATATTAAAGCATACAACTAATGTTTAGATTTAAATTTCCATATGGATAACTTTGAGAATTGAGAAATAGCTTTACATCTCTGATATTACAATGATCGAATTGACTGGCGTTTTTCGTTACAACATTTTTTCTAGCAGTTTGAAATCCTAGGATCACATATCGTGGCTTTTCCAATTGTGTCGAAGTCTTGATTGGTCAAACATGTTTCGTTGTTCGAGGGAGTAGTGGGTATTCATACAATTCTCATGTGCGGAAGCTTATTGATATAGCTGGATAATTAGCAATAAAGTTGAGTGCTTGAATTTTTTGCTTGTCCGACATTGTAACGTATGGAATATTCCATTCTACCTTATTGAGAAGAACTTTTACTATTTCAGCGTTACCACCAGCGGCAGCAGGTGTATGTATATATGTATTAACATCAGAATTTGATCTTATAAGAATCAATTTATGTTTAGCATTCATGATAATACGATTATAATCTTCAGCAAATCCAAGTATGTAACTTAGTGGTATAGAAATGTTGAAATATCCATTGTCATTAGTTAATTTACTGTCATTACTGATCAACCATCCAGCATTCTCCATTAAATTGAGTTGCCCAGGACTTAAAGATATATAATTTTTACATCCATCAATATCAACAGCATTTAATTCATAGCGTATTTCTTCAAACATATGACAAATAGCCATATCGACTAAGTTCATAGTTGCACCTGCGCTGGTACCATCTTCTTTTACAAATCTTCCACAAATGTGCAGAGAACTTTTGCTTGGTAGGATGCATAAGTCTTGATGTTGATTACTGATTCTAATTTCATCACTATTGTTAAATGTTGATGATGCATAAGGTTGATGTGAATGAATCTTATAGTGAGAAATTGATTCATCAAAGATGATTGGTTTCTGAATGTCTAAGATTTCCGCAATAGTAATATAATGCAGCACAAATTAACTTCTCTCATTTTTCCAATCTTCCACGTAATTTTAATCCTAGACTTTTGAGGAATTCCACATTCTGAAGTGTTAGCACTCTGACGGGAGCACGATGACTGATGGGCTTCAGAGATGATGATCCACTTTTATAGCTGCTACCAATCTTTTTATCAAATACAATCCTCATTATTTCACTGATTTTATATGCAATCTTATTGTAATCGTTTCACCACGAAAATTCACCGAATTCCCATCTTGATCAATAATGCGCAGCTGAAGATTGTGTATTGACTGTACTGCGACTGGTAAGTAAATGATGTGGGATGGTACTTCAATGATCTTATATCCGGGTGCAACACTTGGGAAAAACTCATGAACTGTGTGAACTTTATGGTTATTTATATATGCACCATTAGTAATATTGCACTCAACTCGTAGCGCATTGATTTTGAGGATCTTTATTGGTAAATCAGATTTGTGTGTAAGGTTCGGTGCAAGTCGACGATTTCCAAATCCCAATAATGATGCGATTGAATCTTTCGGTTCAAAATTTACAACTCGATTACATTTAATTTCACTATGTAATTCATTGTTATTTGCTTTGATACACAATTCTATATCCTGAGGTAATTCCTTTATTAAATACTTTTCAATGTCACGTAGTTCATAACTTCCGGTTGGTATTGTTATAACTTTATCTGCCGCCTTTCTATTTACGCTGGATAAATAGAACTTATTACAACCTTTATCAATATTAGGTATAGAATTGAATGTTAACAATTCCACAAGTCCCAATACATAAATTTTATCTGGTGATAATTCAATTGGTGGAAAATATTGAGCTTCCAATGTGGAGGTAGCTCCAGATAGTGTTAGCGTCAACGAATCAGCCATGACTAACACATATCAATCAAACCACACCATTTATAGTTCATTATTGAGGAATTTTAAACACAAATGTCCACATACAACGGTATCATAATCTTGATACTTCTAATGATTATATTTAACGCTACCAACATCGAGATATTTCATGAGATCATTTGGTGGTTGGAGGTTACCAAAGCTGTCAAAATAGAGGGCATCATTACCATTCTTCTTGTATGCAACCCAATGAGTTTCACGACCATTTTTATCATCGAGATTTATGATTGCTGACTCTTTTTTCCACGGACCAGACTTTGGTAAATTATTTCTCATGAAAACACCTCGGAAATATGGAATTTTTAAATCTTTTGCATACTCGATTAAATCGAAATTGGTGAGAGCTCGATGAGGTAGCGTTACATGTCTTTTGGTGGAGGGCTCAAATATAATCCCATTCCAGTCTTCTACGGTGACAAGTATAACTTTACCCAGGGCTATAGCTTCCATTGTTGAATTATGCCGTTGAGACTCCTCCAATTCACGTTTAGCGGTCTAAGCAGCAATCACAGCTTTAGCGGTACCAGCAGCGCCCCCAGCTAATGCACCAGTAGCGCTTAAGCCAGCAAGAATTGGTATTAAAAATGGTAACAATCCACCCACTTTTAGTGGTGGTTTGGTAATATACGTGATGATCGTATATTTTTTTTCCCACCAACCATTTTTACAGCTTCACGAGCACCCCGTAATGCCGACTTAAACGGTGAAATGATTACACCATCACTCATAGTTTTTTTAGCTGATTTTATAATTTGCCTGATGGGAACAAGTTTTTTTGTTTTTTTTAATGTCTTCTTTTTCTTTTTACCATTTCTTTTAGACTTCTCTCTCTTCATTTTCAACTTCTTTTTAACCTCATCCATCTTTTTCATGCCCATACCCAAACTTCTCTTCACTCTCATGGTTTTATTAACTCCCCAAGCCACGGCTTTTTCACCAAGGCTGGCATCTTTTGCATGAAGACGTTGTAAAGCTTATAACGTTAACCTTAATTAATTTCCGCGACGGAGACGCAGATTAACCGGTAAACCGTATGCGGTCACCCACGTGTGAAAATAAAAATAATAAATAATAATAAATAGATGATTTTAAATGTTTCCTCCAAATTAAAATAAATAATAAGTTATAAACAATAATGAAATTATAAATAATGAACTCTTGGAGTGCCTGAACCAGCTCCTCAGGCTGGGTTAGTGCACGCAGGCGCCAGACCGTTTATCCCAAAACGGACAAAATTTAATTCAGGGGGAAAATCTGCGAGGGAAAATCCGAGCAAGTGACACACGACAAGCGGACAAACAATTGAGGAGAATTAAATAAAATGAATATTAATAAGGGAAAAAAAAGAAAAATAGTAAATAATTATATTACAAATAATAAATAAACCAGAAGAATTAAATAAAGCAATAGGGAAAAGATCCAGGAAAATAAATATTGAATTTTCCCCGACAGCTGTTGGTTTCCGTATTTTAATTTTAAACAATAAGCAATATAATCAATAATGTTTTACAATCAATAGTTTATGTTAAATCAACCACAATAATAACACTCGGTGGTTATAAAAAAAACAAATAATATCACATAAATTCAATCCAAAATAATTATAATATGATTTACTTAACACTGTTAATTTTATTATTCAATAGAAAAAAAACCAATTATTTTACTTAAATTTGTTTCATACAAATAAATAAAATGATACTAATAATCTTACTTTGTTTTATCTCTCAACACGCTTGAGAGAGAGAAAGACACGGAACTTTTCCTCACTCACACTCAAAATAATAAATTTTTCTCTTTTAAATAATTTATAATAAAAATTCAATAATATTATTGACCGCTGGGGTACCAGATAATCAAAATAAAATAATACAATGCTATGCAATTACGCCAAATAATAATAAACGTAAATAATAATTGATAATCTTATACAAATATTCTAAATAAAATAGAAAAATAATAAGTATGTTAACTCGGGAATTTTTCATCCGAGTGCTGACATCAGTGTCTGAGGAATTTATAAGTAATGCGTGTATCGTATAGATATATACACCACCAATATGTATATCTATATATATATATATATATATATACCGGCAACGTTTTACGACGTTGCGTACGCTTTTTAATATATATATATTTAACCGCCAAATATTTTCAATAACCTATCAAATAATATTTAATGATAATTAATAATAATTCTATCAAGTATCATTCAGTAAATAAATAATAACTACAAATAAACAATTTTCTCCGCGGCGACCAACAACTACCGGGGGAGGCTAGCACGTGATAGTGTATTATCCAGCGAAATAAATACAAAGTACTTACTCGAAATCAGCAATAATCAGCAAAAGAAATAATAATCAATATTATAATGATGAAATAATAATATTTAGTATTCAACTTAATTCACCCAGTGAACTTTACTTATTTTAAACAAAAAAATAGAAATTTTAGTACAACAAAAAAAATCACGTCCGTACACAACGCTTGTCCGTATCTTTCTAACTAATTATCTTAACCTCCACCTGTTGGTCGTCGCATACATGACACTACTGTCCCCTTAATTTTATTACAATTACATTTGTCAGCCCTGGGCCTCAATTAAATTAAATAAATATAAAATATAAACGTAAATCCTCAGACCACTGAATGATACATAGTTAATCAATAAGATATATGAAATATTACTCTATCTCCTCCACATCGGATAATAAATTAAATAATAGCAACGCAACTAATAAACATCCATTCACGTCATCAGTTGGATGACAAGTTTAAATAAAGTAATGTGTTGTCAATTTTTGGGGCATAATATAATGCTGGATTATGCATCCCAATTAATTCAAAATTATACATACATAATTAAAACAAACAAAAGTCACGCGTTTGTGCTTAAATCATAAATTATAAAAATAAAAATAAATTAAATCACACATGTGCTCTCTCATACCCTTCGCGCATGCGCGAGCACCGTGTACGGACTGCCATCTCATCGGCGAAATGGCGGAATGCCCGCGCAACGATTCAAATTCAAATTTGTAATTAAAATAATTAACTTAAAACTAAATAAAGTCAAATAATTTGAATCGTTACGTGACACCCCCCCACCAGGCCGTGTTTTGCCCCGAAAAATGCGGGCGAGACTCTGCGTTCCATTTCGCCGGCACAATCACCTGAAAGCCTTAAATCCAATACTTATATCTGGATCTTTTGTACCGGGTATAAAAATAAAATAATCAAAATCAAAAGAAAATCAATGTTAACCAAAAAAATAACTCAACAAATTGCTGACCAACCTGTCACTTACCAACTTGCTCGGACCATGGGTGAAAGGAAAGGTAAGAGTGTCGAACTTTGCTACAAATAAAGCACTCGGTAATTAGTGGGTTGCGCCGTCTTTATTTTCCAGAAACAAAAACTCCTGGGTGGCTATAGCACCGGGCGTCTTACAACGGTTATTAAATATTAAAAGTTATTATAAATGAAAAAAAATAAATATTAAGTACGTAATAAATAGGATATTAGGAAAACAGCAGTCATTGTCCTAGGAGCTCATCTGCCTGATGTCCTAAGCCGCCTCGAGACCCGCCATTTTTGGTTCGCTGGGACCCACCTGGTCCAGACAGTAGACTCGGCGTAGTCGGTCGTCGCCCGTGAGCCAACCCAACCATGGCAACTCGCTCAACTGGTCTCCCAAGTTCCCGTGTCCATCGGGACACCGGCCCCCACGCAGGTTTCGGCTGCAGACCATACATCGGTCACGAACAGCGAGCTGTAGCCGACCATGGGCTCCAGAGCATTCGCCAGAGTAAAAGGTGAGGCATTCCTTACAAAAAGGACGATCCTCCTTGGGTTGATTGATGCAGTCCTTGGCCCCATGTCCTAACTGGCCGCATCGCGCGCAACCTGGCGGTAGGTTAGATCTACGCACCCCCTGTTTCTTCAGAGCCCGAATCTTCACGCCCACCAAGAGCGCCATGTGGGCCTTACACGTTTCTGACCCCCGGGGTATCATACCAATCCCACTTTGGTCATGGTATGTCTCCATGTACCGCATCATCTGGCTTTTGTTCAACGCCATTCCTAAATAAACGCTTTAATTAGTACACCAATTCCTCTGGGGTGACCATATATCATAGCCAGACGATAGCGATAGTTGTAGGTAGCAATAGATCCGTAATAGTCAGCGACAGTATAGTGGTAGACAGAATAGTAGTAATAGTGATAGTTAGGCATAGATAAGAATAGTAGTCAATTAGCCGTGATAGATAGAGATAGTGATCATAGACAAGCACAGGTAGATCAAGTAGTAGTGATAGATAGAGCATCCAGCCATGCGATTATGTCAACTTGCCTCTGGCGGACATTTTCAGCTCTTTTAACTAATTTTAGAAATTTAACGTGACTACGACCAATATATTTGCCCTCGGGGGTCTCCATTTCAACGATAACTGGAGTGACCACCTTCGAGATGACAAATGGGCCCGCATAGCGCGGTGCTAGCTTACCCACGACCTGCTCACTCTTTTTCGATAAGACGTGAGTAGGTTTATATACCTGATCACCTACTTCAAACAAAATACTACGCCGTTTGTTATTATAATAAGCTGCGTATCGTTCGGAGGATCGTCGAATACGCTGATTGACAATATCGCGTAATTCTACCATACGATCCATGCGTTGAATCCAACCACTGCGGTCAACCTTATCCTCGACAGCAATATTATTGTCGTTTGCAACTCGACAGTTGCGAATAGGACATGGATCACGGCCTAAGTTCAAATACGCGGGACTCACACCGAGTGACTCATGTACCGCAGTATTATACGCGAACTGGAATTCGTGAATATTTACATCCCAGTCGCGATGATCATCACCCAAGTAACTCATGATCATTGTTTTTAAATTACGGTTGACCCTTTCAACCGGGTTAGCTTGGGCATGATACGGTGGTGTGGTAGTATGCTGAATACCACACTCTTGAATGAGCTCAACAACGTCTCGATTCAAATATTCGCGGCCATTATCTGTCCAGAACACGCGCGGTACGCCCCAACGGTTAATAACGAACTGTCGAAAACTTTTAGCAATAGTTTTCCCGTTTGCCGCTCGAACTGGAACGCACTCGATCCACCGCGTGTATAAGTCTTCGAACACGAGTAAATATGAATAGCCCGCACGAGAACGCGTAAACGACATCGTATCAGCAGCTACGACTTCCCAAGGCTCACTGGGTATCCTGGGGGTCATAAAACCAATTGGTTTGCGCTGAATTGGCTTTGACTCGAGACATCGTTCACAACTGTTGACATATCGCTGTATATCTCGAAACATTCCGGGCCAATAATACCTCAATATCGCCCGAGCGTATGTCTTCTGGACACCCAGGTGACCAGATTGTGGATGATCATGAACTTCCTGGAGTAAACGCTCTCGTTGGTCAGCTGGTACGACTAACTTCCAGTCGTTATCTTCTTCACCGAGGATCTGTCTCATCGAGTCCGGCCGACGTCGATACAGTCTACCATTCTCGTAATGGTAGTCGGGTAATGCCTCTGGATCAGAAGTCAACAAACGACATTTTTCCTCATACCACTCATCGTTTCCAGCTTCACCCAGGGCATTGACATGACTCTCGGTAGGCTCTTGGTCTTCGTAAATACGCGAGAGAGCATCCGGGGCTTCGTTTTCCGCACCTTTCCGATACTCGATCTTCATATCATACTCGGAGAGCTCCATAGCCCACCGGGCTAATTTTCCCGTCGGATCCCGAGCGTTCATGAGCCATCGGAGACTAGCATGATCAGTCACGACTGTGAATTTAAAACCTTCCAAATAATGTCTAAATTTACGCACGGCCCAAACTACCGCAAGACATTCTTTTTCAGTCGTACTGTAGTTTGCTTCAGCACTATTCAATGCCTTACTCGCACACGCAATCAAGTACTCACGATCGCCGTTACGTTGAACTAGGACTGCTCCGAGTCCACACTGACTCGCATCTGTATATAACGTGAACGGTAGCGTATAGTCAGGCGTTGACAAGACTGGGGCTTCCGCGAGTGCTTTCTTAAGAGACTGGAAAGACTCTTCCTCAGCCTCAGTCCATCGCCAGGGTACATTTTTGCGAGTTAACCGATATAATGGACCAGCTACGCACGCGACGTTTTTCAAATGGCGATGGTACCAATTAATCATGCCATTGAAACGACGTATTTGTTTAACATTTTTCGGTCGCGGGTAGTTCAATATCGGTTCCGTTTTCTCAGGGTCTGGCCTGAGTCCCTCTTTATCCAGTAAGAAGCCCAAAAATCGTACCTGTTGCTGGCAAAATTTACTTTTGTCGAAGTTCAAAGTAAACCCAGCGCCTCGTAACCGACTCAGAACAACTTCCAGCATCTCCAGATGCTTCTTGAAAGTCGGGGTTACGATGATTATGTCATCCAGGTACGCGAATACAAACGGGGATAGATCAGGTGTAATTATCTTGTCCATTACGCGTTGAAAACTCGCCGGGGCGTTACATAGCCCCATAGGCATACGTTTGTATTGGAAGAGACCGCGACCGGGAACCCAAAAAGCAGTATACTTGCGACTGTTTGGACTCATTAAAATCTGCCAAAACGCTGAGTTCATATCGAGTGTCGTAATATAATGTGCGTCACGACATTTCTCGAGAATCTCGATCATATCCGGCGGTCGATATGTGTCTTTTTCGGTCACGGTATTCACGTCACGGAAATCAACGCACATGCGATATGATCCGTCAGGCTTTTTAACCATGATAGGCTGACTGGACCATTCCGATGCTGGCGCAGGCTCGACAATGTCATCTTCGAGCATTTTGTCGAGTGCCTCATGTAACGCTTGTAAAACGACTGGTGATCGACGATAAACCCGCTGTTTAATCGGTCGCTCGTCTTTGAGCCTAATCTCATGCTCAACCAACGAGGTCAATCCCAAACCAGGTGGCATAAGTGTCCGTTGATGGTCCAAGAACTCATGTAACTGTTTGGTTTCATCTCCAGTGAGTTCATGTACAGCTGCAACATCTTCTGGTTTCGAATGAATATCAGGCTCGAACGCCAAATCGTGCCAGGTACCACCGCGTATACGCCAAGATCGGTTACTCAGGTCTAACTCCATATTGACATGTTGCATGAAGTTAGTACCGATTAAATTCAAACTTCCTAACCGAGGAATATAATGGACTGGAAATATGACCTCTTCAACACCATCGAGAGTCATTTTCACGTTTACCACGCCTCCACTCACGTCAGTCGTTCTGTTTGCCATGCCAAAACGCGTCGGTCGAGCTTCAAACATGCATGGAAAACCGTCAGCCATTAATTCTCTCGCGAAGTCTCCAAAAGCAGTTGTTTTGGCCCCAGTATCGATTATCGCGATCCTTTTACGATTACCCGCGCGAATAACAACCTGAGGTCGGGGTTTACCATGACGTAACCGCCAAAAATCGTCATTTTCATCACCAGGTTGATTTATAAGAGACACTGAGACAGCTGTTCGATCTTCTACCGCGGTTAATTCATCAAGTGTGGCATCTTCTTCACACTTGGCCTCGCACGGTGGATCAGAAACAGCATGAATATCCGCCTGAACAACAATACGACGTGAACTCATCGAATCCTGCTCCCTGGTGACTGTTTTTGGAGGGATTGATGAACGTCCAGCACCGCCACCCTCTACTGGCGGGCTGCTTCGCCGTTTTTTGGCAATTGGAACGCATTGGGACGACTGTCGACGTTACAGACACACGTGACAGCTGTCTTTCCAACTTTTCCGCATCTCATGCATACGTCCCGGCGTGGTTCTTGGCAAAAGTAGCCCAAATGTTCCAATGAGCCACAGTTATAACAGAATCTTGGTCGACCGATCCTGTTTTGCCCCATTTGACCCGGATAACGCACAAACGACGAATTATTGTTATGATTGAATCCAGGAGGCGATCGATTACCACCAGATGGATTCACTGGACCTCTCGGAGAGCTATTTATAGGTGGATTGGACACCCTCGGAGGTTGTGGCTGTTGTACCGGCGGACTTTTCGGGATCGCGCCACGATTCTGCGCGTTTTGGTTCTGCTGCTGACTCGCTGGCGCATTTTGTGTGTTCACACGCTGCTCAGTAGTCTTTACGGTTGCTTTGGTGGCCTGTTTTGTTGACTGGTTAATTCCACCAGGCGTGACAAGTGCCAAGTTACGCTCAGCAGCCCTCTGTTGGCGAGATCGACGCGATCTTCGCTTCTTCTTCGTCCCTGGGCTGGACTGAGAACCGCTGGTCGAGTCAGAGTGTTCGACAGGAGTATCAACTGCATGTATGCCCGCTCTGTGGTCCCTTGGAGGTCGAATACCGGCCGAATACGAACATTCCTTTATGTTCGCTTCTTCCCTCGGCGGTGGTTGACGATGATTTCTTGCAGCCTTCCACCTTTCCTCGACCTGTGTGGCTTTCAATAACAATGACTGATACGTGTCAAAGTCACCGAGTGGACAGTGATCCCAATACGCGGGTAACAATCCCTTTGTTGCCCGTCTAACTTGCGTTCGCTCCGATGGTGGGTGTCTCAAGCGAGAATATAGATTCTGGAGACATATTAAGTAATCACGAGCATTTTCTTTTAAACCCTGATTACGTGCGCGAATATCAGCCCTGATTTCGCGTTGACGACCACCACTCTTGAACCACGTCAAAAATTCCGACCGGAATGACTCCCAATTTGACCATCGGTGGCAATTTGCGCTAAACCAGACTTCAGCTTTGCCTTTGAAGACCTCTGGTAATACTGCGAGGCGATCAGCTCGACGAATTCCAGCGCTGCGCATTAATACGACCAGGCGTCTCAGGAATTCATCGCTAGTCATGGAACCATCACCAGAAAACGATAGTTTCCAGTTCCTGGCGATGGCACCATGATCTCGAGCAAACACACGGGGTGAGTGACGTTTTTCACTACCCGAACTCCGATGTGAGTGATACTCAGATGACGATGACGTATAACTATCGTCTGAATCTGACTCGCCAGACGAACTCTGATAATGTTGGCCAGAATTACGACCTCTGCGTGGGTCTTCGGGTGTCTCGAAATGCACACGCGACGGTGGGGGATTAGAAGGACCTCCAGGCCCTGTGTTTTGCCGAGAACTTGCGCGAGTCGTAGCCGTGGGAATTACGCTGATTTCCGGAAGGGTTGCAGGTATAGTGGGGCCACCATGTGGGGAAGATGTGCGAATCGGATTATTTCCGGACAGTCTCTCGATCCTCTCGAATAACCTCTGTTGCCCACGCTCCATCTTCTCCTCCAACATACGCAACGCTTGGACAAACGTCGCCCCTGTGACATATGCACCCATGCCATCAGGAATCTCAGGCATCTCTGGGCCAACTGGAATCAGCTCATCCTTCCACAAGTTCCAGGGTGCGTCAAAGTCCCCGTCCTCGCGCCTTAGCAATCGTCGAAAACGGTCCTGGATTACCTCACTGGTACCCGATGGGTTGACTTGCTGTGAAAGCAAGTATCGACGGATCTCTGCGTCGGTCAGATTTGTCGCCCGTGCGTCTACATCACGCGATATTTCATCCTTGGTTGGATCCCAGGGTATGTTTGGAACCCCCAAAGCCCGTTTGTGGTAACGATTTAATCGATCCCGGCGTTTATTACGACCACCCGTGGTGGATAACCCCAAACCGAACAAGATCATCCTGATTTCGTCATCAGGTCGTGTCAGCATCCAAGTGAGCTCGGTTTCTGGCACTGGGGTAGAGGTGTCATGTGATCCGACATCCCTAGCCGTCCGTGACGCTCGTCCGCGCCCCCGGCTCCTGTGCCCAGGGTCAGTCGCATGGGCAAGGTGAGAGTCTTCACCCACGATCTCTACCTCTCGGCCAGAACGATTCACTGGGCCGTGTACGATCGTTGGGATCATGTGTTGTTGTGGAGGACCGCGGCTATGTTCAAAAAACTCACGGAGACCTTCATCTTCGGTCTCGCTAACCGGTGTACCCCGGTGTTCAATATTATTCGCGGATTCAACCGCGCTCGCATTTTCGTCCGCGTTATTATCCTCACCCGGAATGAATTCATCATCCGTAGCGCCACCTCGTACGCGTATCAAAGACGCCCGAGCGATCAGCTGATCGGTTTCAGCGAAAATCTTTTCCCACGCGTTCATTTTTATTATTTGTAAATATGTAAATGTATAAATTAAATGAGACAAATATATGTAAAATTAAATGTGTATAAAAAGTCTTCAGAATTATTTTTATCCGCCAATTGAATTTTTATTTTTGGTTTTGCTCCTCCGTGGAACCTCGTAGATTTTATTTTTAATCAAATAATTTATCAATTTAAATTTATTGACCCCCTGGCCCCACGTTGGGCGCCATATAACGTTAACCTTAATTAATTTCCGCGACGGAGACGCAGATTAACCGGTAAACCGTATGCGGTCACCCACGTGTGAAAATAAAAATAATAAATAATAATAAATAGATGATTTTAAATGTTTCCTCCAAATTAAAATAAATAATAAGTTATAAACAATAATGAAATTATAAATAATGAACTCTTGGAGTGCCTGAACCAGCTCCTCAGGCTGGGTTAGTGCACGCAGGCGCCAGACCGTTTATCCCAAAACGGACAAAATTTAATTCAGGGGGAAAATCTGCGAGGGAAAATCCGAGCAAGTGACACACGACAAGCGGACAAACAATTGAGGAGAATTAAATAAAATGAATATTAATAAGGGAAAAAAAAGAAAAATAGTAAATAATTATATTACAAATAATAAATAAACCAGAAGAATTAAATAAAGCAATAGGGAAAAGATCCAGGAAAATAAATATTGAATTTTCCCCGACAGCTGTTGGTTTCCGTATTTTAATTTTAAACAATAAGCAATATAATCAATAATGTTTTACAATCAATAGTTTATGTTAAATCAACCACAATAATAACACTCGGTGGTTATAAAAAAAACAAATAATATCACATAAATTCAATCCAAAATAATTATAATATGATTTACTTAACACTGTTAATTTTATTATTCAATAGAAAAAAAACCAATTATTTTACTTAAATTTGTTTCATACAAATAAATAAAATGATACTAATAATCTTACTTTGTTTTATCTCTCAACACGCTTGAGAGAGAGAAAGACACGGAACTTTTCCTCACTCACACTCAAAATAATAAATTTTTCTCTTTTAAATAATTTATAATAAAAATTCAATAATATTATTGACCGCTGGGGTACCAGATAATCAAAATAAAATAATACAATGCTATGCAATTACGCCAAATAATAATAAACGTAAATAATAATTGATAATCTTATACAAATATTCTAAATAAAATAGAAAAATAATAAGTATGTTAACTCGGGAATTTTTCATCCGAGTGCTGACATCAGTGTCTGAGGAATTTATAAGTAATGCGTGTATCGTATAGATATATACACCACCAATATGTATATCTATATATATATATATATATATATACCGGCAACGTTTTACGACGTTGCGTACGCTTTTTAATATATATATATTTAACCGCCAAATATTTTCA
The DNA here is from genome assembly GCF_026212275.2 of Microplitis demolitor. Classification (NCBI taxonomy): domain Eukaryota; kingdom Metazoa; phylum Arthropoda; class Insecta; order Hymenoptera; family Braconidae; genus Microplitis; species Microplitis demolitor. Next base: position 7,415,767 of record NC_068554.1, on the reverse strand, counting down.
ATAACCTATCAAATAATATTTAATGATAATTAATAATAATTCTATCAAGTATCATTCAGTAAATAAATAATAACTACAAATAAACAATTTTCTCCGCGGCGACCAACAACTACCGGGGGAGGCTAGCACGTGATAGTGTATTATCCAGCGAAATAAATACAAAGTACTTACTCGAAATCAGCAATAATCAGCAAAAGAAATAATAATCAATATTATAATGATGAAATAATAATATTTAGTATTCAACTTAATTCACCCAGTGAACTTTACTTATTTTAAACAAAAAAATAGAAATTTTAGTACAACAAAAAAAATCACGTCCGTACACAACGCTTGTCCGTATCTTTCTAACTAATTATCTTAACCTCCACCTGTTGGTCGTCGCATACATGACACTACTGTCCCCTTAATTTTATTACAATTACATTTGTCAGCCCTGGGCCTCAATTAAATTAAATAAATATAAAATATAAACGTAAATCCTCAGACCACTGAATGATACATAGTTAATCAATAAGATATATGAAATATTACTCTATCTCCTCCACATCGGATAATAAATTAAATAATAGCAACGCAACTAATAAACATCCATTCACGTCATCAGTTGGATGACAAGTTTAAATAAAGTAATGTGTTGTCAATTTTTGGGGCATAATATAATGCTGGATTATGCATCCCAATTAATTCAAAATTATACATACATAATTAAAACAAACAAAAGTCACGCGTTTGTGCTTAAATCATAAATTATAAAAATAAAAATAAATTAAATCACACATGTGCTCTCTCATACCCTTCGCGCATGCGCGAGCACCGTGTACGGACTGCCATCTCATCGGCGAAATGGCGGAATGCCCGCGCAACGATTCAAATTCAAATTTGTAATTAAAATAATTAACTTAAAACTAAATAAAGTCAAATAATTTGAATCGTTACGTGACACCCCCCCACCAGGCCGTGTTTTGCCCCGAAAAATGCGGGCGAGACTCTGCGTTCCATTTCGCCGGCACAATCACCTGAAAGCCTTAAATCCAATACTTATATCTGGATCTTTTGTACCGGGTATAAAAATAAAATAATCAAAATCAAAAGAAAATCAATGTTAACCAAAAAAATAACTCAACAAATTGCTGACCAACCTGTCACTTACCAACTTGCTCGGACCATGGGTGAAAGGAAAGGTAAGAGTGTCGAACTTTGCTACAAATAAAGCACTCGGTAATTAGTGGGTTGCGCCGTCTTTATTTTCCAGAAACAAAAACTCCTGGGTGGCTATAGCACCGGGCGTCTTACAACGGTTATTAAATATTAAAAGTTATTATAAATGAAAAAAAATAAATATTAAGTACGTAATAAATAGGATATTAGGAAAACAGCAGTCATTGTCCTAGGAGCTCATCTGCCTGATGTCCTAAGCCGCCTCGAGACCCGCCATTTTTGGTTCGCTGGGACCCACCTGGTCCAGACAGTAGACTCGGCGTAGTCGGTCGTCGCCCGTGAGCCAACCCAACCATGGCAACTCGCTCAACTGGTCTCCCAAGTTCCCGTGTCCATCGGGACACCGGCCCCCACGCAGGTTTCGGCTGCAGACCATACATCGGTCACGAACAGCGAGCTGTAGCCGACCATGGGCTCCAGAGCATTCGCCAGAGTAAAAGGTGAGGCATTCCTTACAAAAAGGACGATCCTCCTTGGGTTGATTGATGCAGTCCTTGGCCCCATGTCCTAACTGGCCGCATCGCGCGCAACCTGGCGGTAGGTTAGATCTACGCACCCCCTGTTTCTTCAGAGCCCGAATCTTCACGCCCACCAAGAGCGCCATGTGGGCCTTACACGTTTCTGACCCCCGGGGTATCATACCAATCCCACTTTGGTCATGGTATGTCTCCATGTACCGCATCATCTGGCTTTTGTTCAACGCCATTCCTAAATAAACGCTTTAATTAGTACACCAATTCCTCTGGGGTGACCATATATCATAGCCAGACGATAGCGATAGTTGTAGGTAGCAATAGATCCGTAATAGTCAGCGACAGTATAGTGGTAGACAGAATAGTAGTAATAGTGATAGTTAGGCATAGATAAGAATAGTAGTCAATTAGCCGTGATAGATAGAGATAGTGATCATAGACAAGCACAGGTAGATCAAGTAGTAGTGATAGATAGAGCATCCAGCCATGCGATTATGTCAACTTGCCTCTGGCGGACATTTTCAGCTCTTTTAACTAATTTTAGAAATTTAACGTGACTACGACCAATATATTTGCCCTCGGGGGTCTCCATTTCAACGATAACTGGAGTGACCACCTTCGAGATGACAAATGGGCCCGCATAGCGCGGTGCTAGCTTACCCACGACCTGCTCACTCTTTTTCGATAAGACGTGAGTAGGTTTATATACCTGATCACCTACTTCAAACAAAATACTACGCCGTTTGTTATTATAATAAGCTGCGTATCGTTCGGAGGATCGTCGAATACGCTGATTGACAATATCGCGTAATTCTACCATACGATCCATGCGTTGAATCCAACCACTGCGGTCAACCTTATCCTCGACAGCAATATTATTGTCGTTTGCAACTCGACAGTTGCGAATAGGACATGGATCACGGCCTAAGTTCAAATACGCGGGACTCACACCGAGTGACTCATGTACCGCAGTATTATACGCGAACTGGAATTCGTGAATATTTACATCCCAGTCGCGATGATCATCACCCAAGTAACTCATGATCATTGTTTTTAAATTACGGTTGACCCTTTCAACCGGGTTAGCTTGGGCATGATACGGTGGTGTGGTAGTATGCTGAATACCACACTCTTGAATGAGCTCAACAACGTCTCGATTCAAATATTCGCGGCCATTATCTGTCCAGAACACGCGCGGTACGCCCCAACGGTTAATAACGAACTGTCGAAAACTTTTAGCAATAGTTTTCCCGTTTGCCGCTCGAACTGGAACGCACTCGATCCACCGCGTGTATAAGTCTTCGAACACGAGTAAATATGAATAGCCCGCACGAGAACGCGTAAACGACATCGTATCAGCAGCTACGACTTCCCAAGGCTCACTGGGTATCCTGGGGGTCATAAAACCAATTGGTTTGCGCTGAATTGGCTTTGACTCGAGACATCGTTCACAACTGTTGACATATCGCTGTATATCTCGAAACATTCCGGGCCAATAATACCTCAATATCGCCCGAGCGTATGTCTTCTGGACACCCAGGTGACCAGATTGTGGATGATCATGAACTTCCTGGAGTAAACGCTCTCGTTGGTCAGCTGGTACGACTAACTTCCAGTCGTTATCTTCTTCACCGAGGATCTGTCTCATCGAGTCCGGCCGACGTCGATACAGTCTACCATTCTCGTAATGGTAGTCGGGTAATGCCTCTGGATCAGAAGTCAACAAACGACATTTTTCCTCATACCACTCATCGTTTCCAGCTTCACCCAGGGCATTGACATGACTCTCGGTAGGCTCTTGGTCTTCGTAAATACGCGAGAGAGCATCCGGGGCTTCGTTTTCCGCACCTTTCCGATACTCGATCTTCATATCATACTCGGAGAGCTCCATAGCCCACCGGGCTAATTTTCCCGTCGGATCCCGAGCGTTCATGAGCCATCGGAGACTAGCATGATCAGTCACGACTGTGAATTTAAAACCTTCCAAATAATGTCTAAATTTACGCACGGCCCAAACTACCGCAAGACATTCTTTTTCAGTCGTACTGTAGTTTGCTTCAGCACTATTCAATGCCTTACTCGCACACGCAATCAAGTACTCACGATCGCCGTTACGTTGAACTAGGACTGCTCCGAGTCCACACTGACTCGCATCTGTATATAACGTGAACGGTAGCGTATAGTCAGGCGTTGACAAGACTGGGGCTTCCGCGAGTGCTTTCTTAAGAGACTGGAAAGACTCTTCCTCAGCCTCAGTCCATCGCCAGGGTACATTTTTGCGAGTTAACCGATATAATGGACCAGCTACGCACGCGACGTTTTTCAAATGGCGATGGTACCAATTAATCATGCCATTGAAACGACGTATTTGTTTAACATTTTTCGGTCGCGGGTAGTTCAATATCGGTTCCGTTTTCTCAGGGTCTGGCCTGAGTCCCTCTTTATCCAGTAAGAAGCCCAAAAATCGTACCTGTTGCTGGCAAAATTTACTTTTGTCGAAGTTCAAAGTAAACCCAGCGCCTCGTAACCGACTCAGAACAACTTCCAGCATCTCCAGATGCTTCTTGAAAGTCGGGGTTACGATGATTATGTCATCCAGGTACGCGAATACAAACGGGGATAGATCAGGTGTAATTATCTTGTCCATTACGCGCTGAAAACTCGCCGGGGCGTTACATAGCCCCATAGGCATACGTTTGTATTGGAAGAGACCGCGACCGGGAACCCAAAAAGCAGTATACTTGCGACTGTTTGGACTCATTAAAATCTGCCAAAACGCTGAGTTCATATCGAGTGTCGTAATATAATGTGCGTCACGACATTTCTCGAGAATCTCGATCATATCCGGCGGTCGATATGTGTCTTTTTCGGTCACGGTATTCACGTCACGGAAATCAACGCACATGCGATATGATCCGTCAGGCTTTTTAACCATGATAGGCTGACTGGACCATTCCGATGCTGGCGCAGGCTCGACAATGTCATCTTCGAGCATTTTGTCGAGTGCCTCATGTAACGCTTGTAAAACGACTGGTGATCGACGATAAACCCGCTGTTTAATCGGTCGCTCGTCTTTGAGCCTAATCTCATGCTCAACCAACGAGGTCAATCCCAAACCAGGTGGCATAAGTGTCCGTTGATGGTCCAAGAACTCATGTAACTGTTTGGTTTCATCTCCAGTGAGTTCATGTACAGCTGCAACATCTTCTGGTTTCGAATGAATATCAGGCTCGAACGCCAAATCGTGCCAGGTACCACCGCGTATACGCCAAGATCGGTTACTCAGGTCTAACTCCATATTGACATGTTGCATGAAGTTAGTACCGATTAAATTCAAACTTCCTAACCGAGGAATATAATGGACTGGAAATATGACCTCTTCAACACCATCGAGAGTCATTTTCACGTTTACCACGCCTCCACTCACGTCAGTCGTTCTGTTTGCCATGCCAAAACGCGTCGGTCGAGCTTCAAACATGCATGGAAAACCGTCAGCCATTAATTCTCTCGCGAAGTCTCCAAAAGCAGTTGTTTTGGCCCCAGTATCGATTATCGCGATCCTTTTACGATTACCCGCGCGAATAACAACCTGAGGTCGGGGTTTACCATGACGTAACCGCCAAAAATCGTCATTTTCATCACCAGGTTGATTTATAAGAGACACTGAGACAGCTGTTCGATCTTCTACCGCGGTTAATTCATCAAGTGTGGCATCTTCTTCACACTTGGCCTCGCACGGTGGATCAGAAACAGCATGAATATCCGCCTGAACAACAATACGACGTGAACTCATCGAATCCTGCTCCCTGGTGACTGTTTTTGGAGGGATTGATGAACGTCCAGCACCGCCACCCTCTACTGGCGGGCTGCTTCGCCGTTTTTTGGCAATTGGAACGCATTGGGACGACTGTCGACGTTACAGACACACGTGACAGCTGTCTTTCCAACTTTTCCGCATCTCATGCATACGTCCCGGCGTGGTTCTTGGCAAAAGTAGCCCAAATGTTCCAATGAGCCACAGTTATAACAGAATCTTGGTCGACCGATCCTGTTTTGCCCCATTTGACCCGGATAACGCACAAACGACGAATTATTGTTATGATTGAATCCAGGAGGCGATCGATTACCACCAGATGGATTCACTGGACCTCTCGGAGAGCTATTTATAGGTGGATTGGACACCCTCGGAGGTTGTGGCTGTTGTACCGGCGGACTTTTCGGGATCGCGCCACGATTCTGCGCGTTTTGGTTCTGCTGCTGACTCGCTGGCGCATTTTGTGTGTTCACACGCTGCTCAGTAGTCTTTACGGTTGCTTTGGTGGCCTGTTTTGTTGACTGGTTAATTCCACCAGGCGTGACAAGTGCCAAGTTACGCTCAGCAGCCCTCTGTTGGCGAGATCGACGCGATCTTCGCTTCTTCTTCGTCCCTGGGCTGGACTGAGAACCGCTGGTCGAGTCAGAGTGTTCGACAGGAGTATCAACTGCATGTATGCCCGCTCTGTGGTCCCTTGGAGGTCGAATACCGGCCGAATACGAACATTCCTTTATGTTCGCTTCTTCCCTCGGCGGTGGTTGACGATGATTTCTTGCAGCCTTCCACCTTTCCTCGACCTGTGTGGCTTTCAATAACAATGACTGATACGTGTCAAAGTCACCGAGTGGACAGTGATCCCAATACGCGGGTAACAATCCCTTTGTTGCCCGTCTAACTTGCGTTCGCTCCGATGGTGGGTGTCTCAAGCGAGAATATAGATTCTGGAGACATATTAAGTAATCACGAGCATTTTCTTTTAAACCCTGATTACGTGCGCGAATATCAGCCCTGATTTCGCGTTGACGACCACCACTCTTGAACCACGTCAAAAATTCCGACCGGAATGACTCCCAATTTGACCATCGGTGGCAATTTGCGCTAAACCAGACTTCAGCTTTGCCTTTGAAGACCTCTGGTAATACTGCGAGGCGATCAGCTCGACGAATTCCAGCGCTGCGCATTAATACGACCAGGCGTCTCAGGAATTCATCGCTAGTCATGGAACCATCACCAGAAAACGATAGTTTCCAGTTCCTGGCGATGGCACCATGATCTCGAGCAAACACACGGGGTGAGTGACGTTTTTCACTACCCGAACTCCGATGTGAGTGTCACGGCTGCTACATTCAAAAATTTTTAATTTTTTTTTTTTCTCTCTCTTCCAAAATAAGTACACACTAAAACCTCCTGTACATAAACCTTTTATGTATAACGCCAACTTACTGACGCCAGAAGTCGTACCGGACAAATATACCTACCTGAGCGTTGTCAACGCTTTACAATTAAGTCGTATTGTACTAATGGACCACGCGTATTATATATTTCTCTTTCTGGAAATTTCATCATTTTTACTTAACGTACTTTTAAAATTTATGTATCCGTTCCCATTTAACTAATCTAAGCATAGAAGCGGTAGTCTTCTTTGATTTTTCATCTTAAACCTATAGACCACCCAACTCATGCGCACCTGCATGTGATTCTTGGAAATTAGAGAAAGCTAATGGAAACCTCCAAATTTATGGTTTCCTACATAAGCATGCTCAGCGACAGAGTGGCGCCAGGTCATCAGCCTACTTTAATAGTCAAAATCTGTTTCCCAGGGATCACACGTGTGCATGGGCCTAGAACTTTCGGGCGAGTCCGAGTCCTCTCGTATGGGAAACTGGTTACCACCACTTTTCATATGCGAGGATCATATAAAAGGACCATGGACTTTAGCTCATCAGTTCTTTTGGGCATCAAACTCTGAACCTTACCGAACTCCGGACACTTGACGGTGTTCGTGGCTAGAGGATTGATATCCCGATTGAGCATTCGGTCACGTGAGCCCAGATCATTGGATCGGTCCTTGATCGTCGTAAGCACTCGTATAATCGGTATATTATTTTCTACTAGCTTCAGAAGCATAATCAACGCGATATTAGCGTATAGCATCCGATCACGTGAGCCCAGATCGTACGATTGGTCCTTGATCGTTGTAAGTCGTGAACTAATATCAACCGTTTAGCACCGGTACAGCATTGATTATCTTCATCTTATTATAAACCATTTAATTTCATTCATTTTATTATTTTTATATTGAAATATACCACGAGAAACGTGGAGAATCAAAGAATATTTTACCGCGATAAATGCGAAGATTTTAAAGAATATTTTACCGCGATAAATGCGAAGATTTTAAAGAATATTTTACCGCGAAAAGGCGAAGATTTTGAATAATATTTAGAAATATTTTTTTTTCCGCGAAAAATACGCGAAGATTTTATAAATTTATATTACCGCGAAGACGCGAAGAATTTGAATACATTGAAATTATTTTACCGCGAAAAGCGCGAAGACTTTCATTTTAATTTAACCTACTGAGATTTAAAAACGCATAACCATTGAAGCTTCTACAACAAGGTAGACTAAATAAATAAATAATTCGATAAATTTAAAATCACATCAATTGACCGCGAGAACGCGTCGTGAATAAGTGTCCTGTGTAACTGCTGACAGTCTTGACACCTCCCCAAAACCTGTTTAGGGTAAGTTTTTGAATATTGTAACCATTGTTTGGTATTTTTATTTTTATATACTCTGAAATAATTGTAACCCATATGCATGAAAAATTTGCTTTTATATTTACTATTCTTAATATTGCCATTTGTAACCCCTTTGTATTTTGAGAATATTGAGTCATTTAATAAATAAATACTCGTTAACATAAAACATTTGAAAAACATTATTTATCAGACAATTTTACTTTAACAACGAGATAATAGCTTCACGAGGCTTTTCGGCAACCCACCTTCCTTTATCCCTTATTTTACTACCTGTCTAGCCGCTCAGACCGATAGTTCACAGTAGGGGGTACACAATCTTACGTTTACCGCTCGACGTTTGATTGTGAAATTAGATCAGTCACATAATAAATTGGAAATCGTTTTGGGTTTTATCAATATTGTCTTCAACAATATTGTGTGGGCGCGAATTAAATATAAAATAGAATAAACTGAGCATTTGGTCACGTGAGCCCAGGTCATAGGATCGGTCCTTGATCAATGTAAGTACCTTTTTATTCACTATACTTTATACGAATATCGTACCTACGCCCATCACGATCTCCAATCGTGACAATTTTGGTGTCAGAAGTGGGATACCGCTGATCATTTTATTGTTAAATTCAAAATTGTCTTATATTTGAAACAAAAATATATAAATATTTTGAGAAAAACTTTTTCATACAAGATAATTATCTTTTGAAAAAGATTTATACAATTATAACTTCGAAATTTTATAGAAGACTTAAATTTTCTTATATTTTAATAAAGATCAAATCACTACAATTTGAAAAAAAAAAAAAATTATAAATAAATAAATAAAAATAAATCAACAAATCAAATACTTTCAAATATGAATTTGACATAAATTGTTTTAGAAAAAAAAAAAAAGGGGAAAAGAAAAAAATAAAGATCATTTGAAATGGCTGAGGAAATCCGTAACCTCACCATTCATCAGAATATAACTGATGCAATTTTAATTACTATGGGAGAAACAATGCTGCTACATCGGGCATTGCTTCAGGTACCTCCCTTCGATGGCAAAAATATGCCACTAAAATCATTTTTAGAAGACGTCCAAAACGGTCTAGACGTCATACCTGCAGAGCTTTCAGCCTCTTTTCTTAAAAAGGTCATCTCTAAACTTAAAAATTTAGCTCGTGATGCTGTATCAGATAAAATTATAAATACTTTTGAAGAATTAAAAACCATTTTAACAGAATATTTTTCTTGTCAGAAATCATATCCACAATATTGCGCTGACATACAATCTGTTAGATTACGTCAGGGAGAATCAGTTCTTAGTTATTATAATAGAATTAAAGTTCTTGTAGCAAACGCCTCCTCAATTTTAGAGGATTATTTCAATGATCCTGCCGAAGTTACCGGTATGAAAAAATTATTAAACGGGTTAGCTCTAGAGTCATTCAAACGCGGGCTACCGAACAAGTTAATCTACGGGGTTTCTGTTGAAGACCCTCAAACATTAGAAGACGCGTATAGGATAGCGTTACGAATAGAAGAAGATTTAAAATGCAGTACTGCTCGAAATTTTAACTACCTGAGGCTCACTCAAGCCGAAGGAAAAGAACAGAGCATACCTGCTCGCACATCTCGTATTTTTAGCTCTCAAGATGAGGAGCAAAGAAGGACAGTACCTTTTAAGATCAACAGGGACGCAATGTCGCAACCAATTTTTAATGACAGAAATAAATTTAATCCTAATGGAGATTACTATAGATATCGTGATAGATCAAACCATTATAATAAAAACAATCATGATAAAAATAATTACGATAAAAGCTATTATGACAGAAATAATTATTATAAAAATAACTATGATAGAAATAATTATAACAGACACGATTATGGTAGGAACAGTTCTCCGGGAAGGTATTATCCACAGTATCCTCCACAACCAATGCCTTATTTCTATTATCCTCCGGGATACTTTCCACCACATTTTTCTAACTTCTATCATAATATTTACATCCATGACGATCTACCTGATTCAAATTATGATTCATACTCTAGTTTTACTAATGAAAGAGATTATTATGAGTTTCAGGATAACATCCAGCCTAATGTAACTTCAAGTTATACGGATAATCAAAAGTCGTACCCTCGTATTGAAAAATTTTCACGACTCACTACAGTTCAAGGAAACCATCCTATCGTTACTTTTCATGCACCTGAATTTAAGAACGGAAGTGCTCGGTTCATTATCGATACCGGTACCGATGTAAATTTAATAAAACGATCGGCACTAAAATCTAATTGCATAATAGCTGCGCATGAAGCTATAATACTAACTGAAATAACATTTAATAAATTAATTACTGAAGGATCTACGAATATCTCTCTCTTTTCAAATCGTGAACAATTTCAAGTCCTCAACAACGATAAATTGCGTATAACAACTGACGGAGTCATCGGAATGGATTTCTTCCAAAATAAAATCACGAAAATTTCTTTTAAAGACTACAAATTAACTATTGGTTCACAATCGTTTGACTTTGAAAATTTCCATGATAATTCGGAAAAACCTATCGAACAAACAACCCAAAATACTGACAATCAAAACGAATTTTCAAATACTAATTCAGAAGTTCAAAATCCGGCCAGTCAAATTACGGGTTTGCATGAAACTAACTTTTTAACAAACGACACACATCATAAAACAAACAAAGATATCAACACAGAAAATACGAAAACCTACTCTACACTACATAACGAATTAGAAGCTAAGATATTATCAGTCGCTTCACACTCAATACCGAGAGACAAAGAAATAAACCTTAAAGGAACCAACATTCAAGTATTACACCAGCCACGGGTTAACACTAAGAACCCCGCCGTTAGGAGTACTGTAAAAATATCTGCATTACAACCTTCGGTTAGACTAAAAGAAGATAATGTACCATTAAGTCAACCTCTACCTGAGTCAAGGAAACAACTCAAGGAAGCTCAAATAAATACACCTACTAGTTCAGTACTCTATACCAACAAGGATGAATTCAACGTAGCTCTTAATTTAAATATTTTAATTGTCCAAACCACAAAAGCCAGACCACTACCTGCAGTGAGTTTACCACCAAAAGAGATGTTTACCTCAGATGAGGAGGCCCTCGGCTTGTCTACTGTTTTAAAATCGTCATGGGACAACCGAGAAGCATCTTCCATTCTTCCTATCATACCATCTTCAAACCAAGAGACAGGATCCTTAAACTCAAATATCCAAGCTGGGAATCTACACAACAATGTTGGACGTAACTATCAACTACTTACGCTCATCTTACTCAACATACTCCATCTACAAGGAACAATAAATCTATTAGCTTTATATAATTATCCATCATCGAACTCAGGAGATTTTAAAATTAAAAACCACGATATACCATTCATGGAACTACGTAATAGTCCGATAATACAATGTCTAGCTTGAGATACTAGATTTCTGAGTGTTAAAAATTGTAAACGCAAACGTTTCGTTAAAATTTTCATTCATCAACTTTTCCTTGTTTTTTTTTATCCTTTTATTTTTGTTATTAACACTCAGAAATACTAGTAAATTATTAAATATGTTGGAGGAACACAAAATTACCTTTAAGAGGAAAAAGAGAAGATACAAATTTTGTTTTGCTCCAACATATGTTTTGTTTTTGAGTGAATTAGGAATAAGAAAAAAAAAAATTGAAACTGTTTATTCGATATAACTCATCGAAATAATATTTGTGATGACTTACAAGTTTTGCAATTATCTCGATAAAAATTTCAGTCTTAAGAATTAAACAAGAATACTAGAGTACAGGTGAATTTAACACCTAAGTTCGTTGACCCCTAGAAATTTTTACCTACCTGATCTACCTACACCCCATCCTATCTCCTCCAAGGTACATAAAAAAAAAAAAAAAAAAAAAACTTATAAAGAAAATTTGAAATAGAAGAAAATATATACTAACATCAATTTAGTCGTCTCTGGAAACTCAATAAAACCACTATTTGAAGACCATCTACATGAAAATGATGAATAACATCAGCGATAAATCATCTATCTACAAAAACCAAAACGAATAAGAAACAGTACGAGCATCGAGAACGTTGATTGTTGCATAGAATAATAACCATCAAACTGTACTACCAATTTACCAGATGTCCACGATCTTTCACTGAAGACTTTATTTGGAGACTCAGAACAACACAATTTGTGACGTACGAAATGGAATCATCAATAAAGTTCTTCAACCACCGACGTCTGTTCACCAACATAATAACGTTACCAATCATCTTGAGTACGAGTACATCAACGGATTACGATGCATAATAGTTGCAACATTTGAGAATCCACCATACCAAAATCATTGTGAAGAGACATCACTACAATTTGAGATGAGTAAATTTTAAGCGATGTTCTTTACTATCCTCTTATCCAGACCTTTTCATAAATACGAACGTAAAATAACAAAAAAAAAAAAAAATTTTTGAATTAAGTTTGATTTAAGTCACTATTTAAGCAAATAATTGCATAAATTGTAAATCATCGGGACGATGATTATTTTTAGGTGGGGAGGTGTCACGGCTGCTACATTCAAAAATTTTTAATTTTTTTTTTTTCTCTCTCTTCCAAAATAAGTACACACTAAAACCTCCTGTACATAAACCTTTTATGTATAACGCCAACTTACTGACGCCAGAAGTCGTACCGGACAAATATACCTACCTGAGCGTTGTCAACGCTTTACAATTAAGTCGTATTGTACTAATGGACCACGCGTATTATATATTTCTCTTTCTGGAAATTTCATCATTTTTACTTAACGTACTTTTAAAATTTATGTATCCGTTCCCATTTAACTAATCTAAGCATAGAAGCGGTAGTCTTCTTTGATTTTTCATCTTAAACCTATAGACCACCCAACTCATGCGCACCTGCATGTGATTCTTGGAAATTAGAGAAAGCTAATGGAAACCTCCAAATTTATGGTTTCCTACATAAGCATGCTCAGCGACAGAGTGGCGCCAGGTCATCAGCCTACTTTAATAGTCAAAATCTGTTTCCCAGGGATCACACGTGTGCATGGGCCTAGAACTTTCGGGCGAGTCCGAGTCCTCTCGTATGGGAAACTGGTTACCACCACTTTTCATATGCGAGGATCATATAAAAGGACCATGGACTTTAGCTCATCAGTTCTTTTGGGCATCAAACTCTGAACCTTACCGAACTCCGGACACTTGACGGTGTTCGTGGCTAGAGGATTGATATCCCGATTGAGCATTCGGTCACGTGAGCCCAGATCATTGGATCGGTCCTTGATCGTCGTAAGCACTCGTATAATCGGTATATTATTTTCTACTAGCTTCAGAAGCATAATCAACGCGATATTAGCGTATAGCATCCGATCACGTGAGCCCAGATCGTACGATTGGTCCTTGATCGTTGTAAGTCGTGAACTAATATCAACCGTTTAGCACCGGTACAGCATTGATTATCTTCATCTTATTATAAACCATTTAATTTCATTCATTTTATTATTTTTATATTGAAATATACCACGAGAAACGTGGAGAATCAAAGAATATTTTACCGCGATAAATGCGAAGATTTTAAAGAATATTTTACCGCGATAAATGCGAAGATTTTAAAGAATATTTTACCGCGAAAAGGCGAAGATTTTGAATAATATTTAGAAATATTTTTTTTTCCGCGAAAAATACGCGAAGATTTTATAAATTTATATTACCGCGAAGACGCGAAGAATTTGAATACATTGAAATTATTTTACCGCGAAAAGCGCGAAGACTTTCATTTTAATTTAACCTACTGAGATTTAAAAACGCATAACCATTGAAGCTTCTACAACAAGGTAGACTAAATAAATAAATAATTCGATAAATTTAAAATCACATCAATTGACCGCGAGAACGCGTCGTGAATAAGTGTCCTGTGTAACTGCTGACAGTCTTGACACCTCCCCAAAACCTGTTTAGGGTAAGTTTTTGAATATTGTAACCATTGTTTGGTATTTTTATTTTTATATACTCTGAAATAATTGTAACCCATATGCATGAAAAATTTGCTTTTATATTTACTATTCTTAATATTGCCATTTGTAACCCCTTTGTATTTTGAGAATATTGAGTCATTTAATAAATAAATACTCGTTAACATAAAACATTTGAAAAACATTATTTATCAGACAATTTTACTTTAACAACGAGATAATAGCTTCACGAGGCTTTTCGGCAACCCACCTTCCTTTATCCCTTATTTTACTACCTGTCTAGCCGCTCAGACCGATAGTTCACAGTAGGGGGTACACAATCTTACGTTTACCGCTCGACGTTTGATTGTGAAATTAGATCAGACACATAATAAATTGGAAATCGTTTTGGGTTTTATCAATATTGTCTTCAACAATATTGTGTGGGCGCGAATTAAATATAAAATAGAATAAACTGAGCATTTGGTCACGTGAGCCCAGGTCATAGGATCGGTCCTTGATCAATGTAAGTACCTTTTTATTCACTATACTTTATACGAATATCGTACCTACGCCCATCACGATCTCCAATCGTGACATGAGTGATACTCAGATGACGATGACGTATAACTATCGTCTGAATCTGACTCGCCAGACGAACTCTGATAATGTTGGCCAGAATTACGACCTCTGCGTGGGTCTTCGGGTGTCTCGAAATGCACACGCGACGGTGGGGGATTAGAAGGACCTCCAGGCCCTGTGTTTTGCCGAGAACTTGCGCGAGTCGTAGCCGTGGGAATTACGCTGATTTCCGGAAGGGTTGCAGGTATAGTGGGGCCACCATGTGGGGAAGATGTGCGAATCGGATTATTTCCGGACAGTCTCTCGATCCTCTCGAATAACCTCTGTTGCCCACGCTCCATCTTCTCCTCCAACATACGCAACGCTTGGACAAACGTCGCCCCTGTGACATATGCACCCATGCCATCAGGAATCTCAGGCATCTCTGGGCCAACTGGAATCAGCTCATCCTTCCACAAGTTCCAGGGTGCGTCAAAGTCCCCGTCCTCGCGCCTTAGCAATCGTCGAAAACGGTCCTGGATTACCTCACTGGTACCCGATGGGTTGACTTGCTGTGAAAGCAAGTATCGACGGATCTCTGCGTCGGTCAGATTTGTCGCCCGTGCGTCTACATCACGCGATATTTCATCCTTGGTTGGATCCCAGGGTATGTTTGGAACCCCCAAAGCCCGTTTGTGGTAACGATTTAATCGATCCCGGCGTTTATTACGACCACCCGTGGTGGATAACCCCAAACCGAACAAGATCATCCTGATTTCGTCATCAGGTCGTGTCAGCATCCAAGTGAGCTCGGTTTCTGGCACTGGGGTAGAGGTGTCATGTGATCCGACATCCCTAGCCGTCCGTGACGCTCGTCCGCGCCCCCGGCTCCTGTGCCCAGGGTCAGTCGCATGGGCAAGGTGAGAGTCTTCACCCACGATCTCTACCTCTCGGCCAGAACGATTCACTGGGCCGTGTACGATCGTTGGGATCATGTGTTGTTGTGGAGGACCGCGGCTATGTTCAAAAAACTCACGGAGACCTTCATCTTCGGTCTCGCTAACCGGTGTACCCCGGTGTTCAATATTATTCGCGGATTCAACCGCGCTCGCATTTTCGTCCGCGTTATTATCCTCACCCGGAATGAATTCATCATCCGTAGCGCCACCTCGTACGCGTATCAAAGACGCCCGAGCGATCAGCTGATCGGTTTCAGCGAAAATCTTTTCCCACGCGTTCATTTTTATTATTTGTAAATATGTAAATGTATAAATTAAATGAGACAAATATATGTAAAATTAAATGTGTATAAAAAGTCTTCAGAATTATTTTTATCCGCCAATTGAATTTTTATTTTTGGTTTTGCTCCTCCGTGGAACCTCGTAGATTTTATTTTTAATCAAATAATTTATCAATTTAAATTTATTGACCCCCTGGCCCCACGTTGGGCGCCATATAACGTTAACCTTAATTAATTTCCGCGACGGAGACGCAGATTAACCGGTAAACCGTATGCGGTCACCCACGTGTGAAAATAAAAATAATAAATAATAATAAATAGATGATTTTAAATGTTTCCTCCAAATTAAAATAAATAATAAGTTATAAACAATAATGAAATTATAAATAATGAACTCTTGGAGTGCCTGAACCAGCTCCTCAGGCTGGGTTAGTGCACGCAGGCGCCAGACCGTTTATCCCAAAACGGACAAAATTTAATTCAGGGGGAAAATCTGCGAGGGAAAATCCGAGCAAGTGACACACGACAAGCGGACAAACAATTGAGGAGAATTAAATAAAATGAATATTAATAAGGGAAAAAAAAGAAAAATAGTAAATAATTATATTACAAATAATAAATAAACCAGAAGAATTAAATAAAGCAATAGGGAAAAGATCCAGGAAAATAAATATTGAATTTTCCCCGACAGCTGTTGGTTTCCGTATTTTAATTTTAAACAATAAGCAATATAATCAATAATGTTTTACAATCAATAGTTTATGTTAAATCAACCACAATAATAACACTCGGTGGTTATAAAAAAAACAAATAATATCACATAAATTCAATCCAAAATAATTATAATATGATTTACTTAACACTGTTAATTTTATTATTCAATAGAAAAAAAACCAATTATTTTACTTAAATTTGTTTCATACAAATAAATAAAATGATACTAATAATCTTACTTTGTTTTATCTCTCAACACGCTTGAGAGAGAGAAAGACACGGAACTTTTCCTCACTCACACTCAAAATAATAAATTTTTCTCTTTTAAATAATTTATAATAAAAATTCAATAATATTATTGACCGCTGGGGTACCAGATAATCAAAATAAAATAATACAATGCTATGCAATTACGCCAAATAATAATAAACGTAAATAATAATTGATAATCTTATACAAATATTCTAAATAAAATAGAAAAATAATAAGTATGTTAACTCGGGAATTTTTCATCCGAGTGCTGACATCAGTGTCTGAGGAATTTATAAGTAATGCGTGTATCGTATAGATATATACACCACCAATATGTATATCTATATATATATATATATATATATACCGGCAACGTTTTACGACGTTGCGTACGCTTTTTAATATATATATATTTAACCGCCAAATATTTTCAATAACCTATCAAATAATATTTAATGATAATTAATAATAATTCTATCAAGTATCATTCAGTAAATAAATAATAACTACAAATAAACAATTTTCTCCGCGGCGACCAACAACTACCGGGGGAGGCTAGCACGTGATAGTGTATTATCCAGCGAAATAAATACAAAGTACTTACTCGAAATCAGCAATAATCAGCAAAAGAAATAATAATCAATATTATAATGATGAAATAATAATATTTAGTATTCAACTTAATTCACCCAGTGAACTTTACTTATTTTAAACAAAAAAATAGAAATTTTAGTACAACAAAAAAAATCACGTCCGTACACAACGCTTGTCCGTATCTTTCTAACTAATTATCTTAACCTCCACCTGTTGGTCGTCGCATACATGACACTACTGTCCCCTTAATTTTATTACAATTACATTTGTCAGCCCTGGGCCTCAATTAAATTAAATAAATATAAAATATAAACGTAAATCCTCAGACCACTGAATGATACATAGTTAATCAATAAGATATATGAAATATTACTCTATCTCCTCCACATCGGATAATAAATTAAATAATAGCAACGCAACTAATAAACATCCATTCACGTCATCAGTTGGATGACAAGTTTAAATAAAGTAATGTGTTGTCAATTTTTGGGGCATAATATAATGCTGGATTATGCATCCCAATTAATTCAAAATTATACATACATAATTAAAACAAACAAAAGTCACGCGTTTGTGCTTAAATCATAAATTATAAAAATAAAAATAAATTAAATCACACATGTGCTCTCTCATACCCTTCGCGCATGCGCGAGCACCGTGTACGGACTGCCATCTCATCGGCGAAATGGCGGAATGCCCGCGCAACGATTCAAATTCAAATTTGTAATTAAAATAATTAACTTAAAACTAAATAAAGTCAAATAATTTGAATCGTTACGTGACAAGCTTTCTTAGCAAGATCTTTATCAGCCGCATGACGTGCTGTCATATTGTCAGGATTTTTAGAATAAGCAATGTCATGCGCTTTACATGCTCGGTCTAGAGGATTTATTCCCGGATCACCTCGAGCTACTCTTTTTGCTAATTTTGTACCTGGTCCACAGTACTGATATCCCGGTACATGTAATTCTTTTGGTAGTTTATTTATAACACTGTTGACAAAACCTTTACCACGCTCAGTTGCGACTTTACTGATAGGTCTGCTCTTAGCCATTGTCGATCTATGACTAATCTCGATCGTATACATACTCGATACTTATAAGTATATTGTTGAGTCAGAATTGAGTCATCAGCGGATTAACATAGTAATTAGTGTTCTTAAAAATAATTCAAAATGAAGTTTGAAAAACAGACAGCTAAATTACCTGTGATCAATTTTGATCACATAATTCAAGGTGATGAGAAAAAAAAATCCAAAAACGTCATGGCGCGCTGCTACCGAATACTGTTCGAGCAGTCCTTTGTGGACCATCAAATTGTGGGAAAACAAATGCGCTTCTTGCATTGATTACTCATCCTAATGGCTTGAGATTTAAGAACATTTATGTATACCCTAAATCACTAAATCAGCCTAAATATAAATTCTTAGAATCAGCACTACAGCCTATAGAAGGAGTTGGATACTTCCCATGTAATGATCATGAATCAGTTGTAAATCCAGATGATGCACAACCGAATTCTCTTATGATATTCGATGACGTCGCTTGTGAGAAGCAAGATCATATTGGAGCATATTTTTGTATGGGGTGACGCAAAAATTTTGATAGCTTTTATCTCTGCCAAACCTATACGCGTATACCAAAACACCTGATACGCGACAATGCCAATTTTCTTGTGCTTTTCCGTACTCCTTTTGAACGTCTTAAAATTCTAAGGGTAATAGCCCGTACACAATACTATCACTAGCATATAGTGATAATCTATAATGGTGGTTGTTGTGAGGCACCCACATGCACTGCATGCCTAATGGGTAAGCTAATGTGAGCTTATGCTCACATTTCGCTTTTATAATATTATAGTAGTGGATAGGCGATTACGCAGCGCGAGGATGCCCAAAAGAACGTGGTATCGGCCTCCCGTTAAACGGAAGTGGACCTAACCGTCCCGTTACATCAATTAATTGTACTTTTCCGTCCCAGAAGTGGTTTTGGGGCCTTCTAGGGGACGTCAAAACTTGCAATTACCACCCTCTTCGCGGATTCTGGGACCAGTACTCCAACCGTTAGCAGTGCCCGCATGTCTTGCACCCGTAACTTGCGGCAACTCCGTGGTTGCAGGAAGCCAACAGGTACCTCTGCGTGGGCAAAGCGAACCCCCTTTAGAACGTCTTGATGCTCACATTTCGCTTTTATAATATTATGGTAGTGGATAGGCGATTACGCAGCGCGAGTATGCCCAAAAGGGCGTGGTATCGGCCTCTCGTCAAACGGAGGTGGACCTAAACGTCCCGTTACATTAATTAATTGTACTTTTCCGTCAACATGAAATGAATTTAAAGCGCATATATGATGATCATGTGAATACAGATATGCCGTACAGTAAATTCAAAGATTTATGTTCAGCATGCTGGAATGATAAGAAAAGTAATAATAAACACGAATTTTTTGTTATTGACAAGGATAGTGAATTGAATAATGGACGTTATAGAAAAGGTTTTGACTGTTTTATAAGCATAAATTAATTATCTCTACATAAATTGACACAGTCTTAAAGGACATTTGAGTGTGCAAACATGGTGTGTAAAAATATGTCTCAGCAGAAAAATATGCTGCTCCTATCAACTAAAATTAGTGATGCGATAAGACAAACGCATAAAATATTAAAAGTTGATAAATACACTTCTGAACAAACTGCAAATGAAATGTTTAAACCTATTGTGACACCGTTGAGAACATTAGTTGAGAATTCTAAAGCTTTAAAACATGAAATTAAAAAAGAAGAAGATTCAGTGCAAAATTTTTCTCTGAAAAAACGTGAACATAGTGACTATCAAACTATTTATGATAATAGGGACACACATCGCGGTCAGAATACTTATGAAGATTTAAATGTGAACAGTACTAGTAGCAGTAACTTGGATGAAACCATTTTATCTCATCCTCCAACCTCTACAAGCACACCACTGAAATATCATAACTCTATATCTAAATATATTGATATGTTGAATAAAAAAAAATCCTAAAGGTTTGGATACAAGATTTGGTATTCGTAAAAAAAATAATCAATTATTTTTTGGTAATTCACCTGTTCAATTTAGAGATAATATAATATCAGTAAATAATCAAAATCATATTCTATCTCCGGGGCTTATAGAATTGTTATTTAAAAGTGATTCAAATGAAAATTCAATTACTACAAGTGATTTAGATGTGTACCATAAACTCATCGTTTCAACGAATACTCACAGGAAAAATTATGAATCTGAAAGAAGTCTTTATGTTGAGAGGACTGCTAAATATACTATATATATATTGCTGACTTTGTTCAATCACCACTAAAAAGAGGTAAAGGGCTACCTGACTTTATGATTGTTTCAAAGAAACGAAAATATGTGGATTATTTTTATTGGGATGATCCTAATAAACTCATAGATCGCCTTCGCCCGTTAATAGCATCTCAAGCAGCTGGCAACTCTAGTCATTCTAATGAAATAATTTCAATCATTGAAGAGCTACGTGAAGCTAAAATTATTTATTAAGAGATACATTAACAATAATTTATCGTTTATAAAATAACATTAGGAAGGAAGGATCATCAAAATGGGTATCGATATATTTAGACGTGTATCTTTCCAGTCGAATCAGACACAATTCAAAGGCTGTAGCAGTAGTGTTGGATCACCTGGAAAAGGTTTCAAGTTGACAGATGATGGACAGTTTGACTTAGACGGAAAAAGGTTATGTAATGTTGCCGAACCTAAGAATGAAAGTGATGCAGTCACATATAATACTATGAAAATTGCAATCAAACAAGAATGAGACAATGTAAAAGCAATTAGTGACTACAACAAATATCGTATAACTGATCTTGAAGATAAAGTAACGGTTGAAATAGTTAAGCTAGAGAATAAAATGACGAGTACAGATCCAGACCTCATTATCGAATTGAGAACCAAAGTGAGCGCATTAGAAGAGAGTCTTAGTGAACTGAGTCTATATAGCCAAACGCTATCAAATCGTGTAACAACGCTTGTGAGATCTGTAGTACGTGATGGTCAAATATTAGCTGATATTGAGCGTAGAGTATCTAAACTTGAAAAAATTGGAAAATAAAAAGAAAGTAATAGCCCAAGAGCTTCACAAACAGGCTCGAAAGAATTATCTTCGTCGGCATGTTGACATTCGTGGACTTGATGAGACTTGGCAAGCTGACTTGGTTGAGATGATACCATACTCTACGGCTAATAGTGGATATAAATATCTACTTACAATTATAGATATTTTTTCAAAGTATGCTTGGGCAGTTCCAATCAAAAGTAAAAGTGGCAGTGACATCAAAAACGCCATGAAGTCTGTGTTACAGCAAAGGCGGAAACCTAAACATCTTCATGTTAATCAAGGCAAAGAATTTTATAATAAAGAGTTCAAAGATCTCATGAAACATTATGGGATTCATATGTACTCAACGTTTAGTAATTTGAATGCCTCCATATGTGAACGTTTCAATCGAATACTTAAAAATAAAATGTGGCACGAGCTTGCAGCACGTGGAAATTACAAATGGATCGATATACTTGAAGACTTAATCGATAATTATAACCACACGAAACATCGAACAATAAAAATGAAACCTGCCAATGTAACTGTTCGTAATGAAAAACATATACTTCAGACAATTTACAAACCTCTTCAAAGTGAACAGGCGCGAAAACAAAATAAATTCAAAGTTAGAGATAAAGTTCGAATAAGCAAGTATAAACATGTTTTTGAAGAGGGCTACACACCAAACTGGACAACTGAAATTTTCACAATTAAAACAAGACAAAAAACGAATCCAACAACTTACAAACTGATTAATTATCAGGATCAACCGATAGAAGGAGAATTTTATGCAGAAGAACTCAATAAAGTCGTATCCAGATCTATAACTAGTTGAGAGAATAATTAAAAAGCATGGAAGTAAAATGTATGTTGAATGGTTAGGATTTGATAATTCACATAATAGCTGGATTAATAAGTCTGATTTATAAAATTATCATGTATTTTTTATAGAATTAATAAATAAAAATAATAATAAACAATTTTGACTTTTTATTTATCATATTTATTTGTCCAAATTAATAATGAATGTTGTAAACATTATTTGGTGGGTAGTCAGAGGTATCGAATTTTTCGATATCACGTTTGATGGTGTCATATATATTGGGTACATTAAATTGATAAATTAAACTATCAGTATCATTGTATCATAATTTTGATTCATGACTATTAAAATTTTTCTCAATATAGTTATAGTGAAAATCATAAATAAAAGTTTTTGATAAGTCTAAGATGCTAAAACCAATGTAAATTGGTTTATTAAAGTTTAGATTTACTTTATTTACACTGCATTATTCATAAGCTTGTAAAAGTTCTTTTCAAATTCATTTTTTGCTATTTTGCGACAATCAGTATTTTTATCGATATATGGCTTTAACCAAGCTGATTGTTTAAATTTCAAGACTCGATGAACTTTTACAAGCTTCATTCCTAAATTAAGACAATGTTTTTAATTTTTATAATGAATAACGTATTTCTCCTTAGAATAAAGTGTTGTAGCTAATTTTGAATATTTACTGCCTGGCGGTATAAAATGTTCAGGGCACAAAGGTAAATCTTTATGCTCATCATGTAATTCTATAGGATATTTTAAATCTACTTCTAAAATATATCCAATTGACTTATTATCATTAAAAAATTTATCAACATTTTGTACATCAATATCCTCATGTATCCACTCAAAAGAATCTTGGGGCAAAGGCATACTCATAGCTGCTCCGTATAAATTATTTACATCATAATACATGAGATAAGATTCATCTTTGCTTTGATCAAAATCCTTGCCCATAAATCGATTATTAGCTTTTGCATATCGAATTGTACTGTAACGGGTAAAACTGGGGTTACTTTCAGTTGCCAATTAAAAGTTATTAATTAATTGATAATTCAAAAAAATGAACCACACTTAACCAGAAAAGATGAACCAGTAAATTGATAAGAATCTGAATTTAATAATTAGCCAGTATCAATTAATAAATATTGCTTTAAATCATTGCAAATAAAATTGGTTCACTGAAATATCGTAGTAACCTTTAATAAGCAAGTTAGAACACAAACTACCCCTTTTGGCTCGGGTACTGCTCGCCGGAGTCCAGGGTGGAAAACAAAAGGTGTCTTTAAAGAGACAGATAATATTAAATATGACGATTTAAATTTTATTCAAATCAACACTCTACATGGGCTTCGAGTCCTGTTTCTACTACCTCTACAGTAATTAATTACGATTTATTAATTATTTACATCACGGTTACGCGGTCAATTCACACACACAAAAGTTACGCGGACTAGTGACGCGGTTCTACCCTCTCCCGGGTGCTTCAGGGGTGTCTGGTCGACTTCCCCGTCGGCCCTGCACGAATTCCCCTTCCCCGAGGGTAAGCGGATGGTCTCCGTCTAACCCCCACCTAATCGGCTAGTTTCACCTACCATCCCCTTGGCAGAAGTCCTCGGAGTAGGGACCCTCAAATCTCCCCGAGAATCAAATTTCGCTTACCTTGATCCGGTCGGACTCGGGGTAGTCGAAGTTCCAGATGTTGTCCAGGGAATGGTCTTCCTCCAGAAAACGTCTCGGGAGACTAAGTTTTTAATACGGCCTTTACAAGCGCTTTTATTACCTGATCTATCCGCCACACATACGAAAAGGGATAAATTTCATCGCCCTCTAGCGTCGCTTGCTTAAGCATGGCGATCGAGAAATTATTCTAAGTCCCTGGGCGACCAAATCAAAGGGAAACAGAAAATTACAAAATAATATGTCAAGAGACTGAATTTCTTCTAAGTTTTTGTGCGGTAATATCAACGGGAATTGAAAAATATACTTTAAACAAAATATAAAAATGATTTGGAGAGAAAAAGAATGTGTTTAAGAGTTTGAGCAAATATTGAATACGGAGAAGTTAGCCGTACGGCTTACGTTCTCGCGAGCGAATGGAAAGAGAATGGAAGAATACGCGATTAAAATACCAAGTTAATTTCAACTCTCACACATTATTTCTCATAATTTTATTTTATTTTATATTTCTTTCGATCTCTTGAATCTTTTAAAAGATTCACACGGAATTATTTTTCACGTTTTTTTCTTTTCCTTTGATTTTGTCGGCTCGGGACTTAAAATAATTTTCACTCGGCGCGTATCCCTATCCTCATACTTATACACTCGTACCAATGTATTATCACACAACATCTTAGTAATAATATAACACAGCCATAGTAAATAATAAATCACATAATTATAGTAATAGAGATCAATAGTAATTGAATCACAAATAGTAGATCATAGTTAAACATGTAGTAATTAAGTAGTAGTAGTAATAGTTATAATCGTAGTTAATCTAGTCATAGTTATAAAAAATTAGTTTTTAAGTACAAATAGTAATTAGAGTAAGCATCATAGTTTTGGGTTTAGTCATAAGCAAACAAAAGTAATCATAGTAATCATAACAATACTAGTTATAAGTCATAGAAATATTAATATAAAATAGTAACTAATACTTGTAGTAGTAGTAGTCAATAGAATAATAATAGTAATAATGATAGTGATAAGAAAATCACAAATAATTAGTCAATAGTAATAAGAAATTATAAATAATCGTAATAGTTGAATATAGTCCATAGTATAATAATAGTAGTAGTAGTAATAATAATAATGAATAAATCACAATCGTAATAATAATAAAAAAAAAAATGGTCCGCACACCGATCCCATCACAGTACATTGAGAAACACCACCTCTTATGCCTTTTTCAAAGAATAATATCATCTCGGGATCATCTAATAAATCTAGTTTTACATCTGTGAGCTTAAGCATAGCATCAAAAGCAAGTCCCGGTGCAGTGTAATAATGCAATGGATCTAACTCATATGTTTTGTAACAACTGCTACGGAAATTCTCAAATATATCAGCCAGTAATAAGACGTCAGATTTTAAATATAAATTGGAATATTCGCCGAGGGTATTTATATTAAATATATTCCAAACTTATCTGGCATGATTGTAATCTTCGTCTGAAATATCACAATCATTAAGTTTGGAATAAAATAATTTTTTGTCGGGTAATTTAGTATCGTCAAGCTTATCAATTGAATCAATGTATTCATAGGGAAATACACCTTTACGTATAGCTAATTGAAATTGCTGTGAGTCAGAATAATATTTTTGTGTAATTTTCTTATCACCATCGTCAAGATATGAAGCTAATTTTTCAATACTTGATGCCATAAAACAAAAAGAGTCTATGAATCTTAACTTCACGAATGTATTTTTTATTGACTTGGTGAATGCAATATATTTTTCTGTATTAATTGGTAAAATACTGATTTGACCATCGAAAACTGTAGATAATGACCTAATTATGAAATGTGAATCATAACCAGATAGGTTATGAAAAATAACAGGAGTAGTATGACTCCGTTTATAATTTAAATTACATGCATTATGGGTAGGACCTCTATATTTCCCCGTAAAATGGCAATGGTCGCGGCACCTTATTTCACCAGCTGATTTAAATAATTTTCCACAGATGTGACAAGCTTTTGAATTATTATGATAATATTGTTCATCTGCAGTAAGTGGTAACATTTTAACATTATTTTTTAAATAAGTGTTAACTTTTCTACCTAGAATTTCTAATTTTCTTAAAAACCATCTAATACAATCAACTGAATGATTGATTTCAAACCTCGATAATGAATTGTCATAACTACAATGCAGGTAATAAGCAACACTGTGAGGGACATGCCTTTGCGTATCATTAGTCTCAATCTCAAGCGTACATTTCAGGTCAGCATATACTACATAAGGTACAGGATCCTTATGCTTTAAATTTTTAAAACTTAACACTTTATCTTCATCTCGCTCTGGTAATCTCATTCTTACTTTGTTATATTTCAAACAATCTGGCCTGTGTTTCTCAAGTGAATGTTCCAATCTAAAATGATTTAAACATCGATCGCAAAACCATTATTTTGATTGACATTTTGTAAGTTGACTTTTAACTAATCTAGAGAGGTTTTTAATCAAAGCAAAATGATGTATAGGTTGATAACTTTCAGGATTTTCGTCATCATCATGCAAAGTAATTTCTGTCTCGACCATTAATAAATGAATAGTTTCTTTAGTAGAACTATTTACACTTAAATATAAAGGAACTATAATATTATTATCTAAATTATCTTGTTTATTTTTTACAGTTTCTGATTCTATACCGTAAACGTTGATCTTTAAATTGTTAAGTTTTTCAAATTTAGGGATATCTTTGAGAGATATCAAAAATCTAATACCTTGATGGTTAAAAACTGCATCCACATGTTGATATGATGACACTCTTTCAGGGTGGTTATTTTTTGCTGGAAACAATGCAGCTTTGATGCACCAAAGAAAACAGTAAACATCATGATTCTTGATGTTTAGAACAGCCTTTTTGAATTTGATATCTTGGGATAGATTCACATATGTTGAAAAACCAACTTGCAGTGGAGCGTATCGTGATATGTGTACAATTAAGTTTATAATTTCACTCAAACACCATCCTGAATCTTTCTGATAAATAAGTGAAGTAGATATGTAAATTTCATCGCTTCTAGTTTTAAAGGATTTATTGTCTTTTATAGTAACGTCACTTTTAACATTTTCAAAACTGCATAAGAGTGACGCTTACTTTGAGGTTTCCCTCATGTTTTTGAATATTACTAATTTCTTCAATTATCAAAACTTTTGCATCATTTAAAAATGCTTTCAAGTCAATATGCCCTCGATTAACAACACAACCGGTCTTAACTCTATTTTGGAAGGCATTTTCCAAGTCCTGCCATTGAACAAAATTATTGGTATTGAGAGCACTACCAGTCACTGGCTTAGATAACTGTAAAAATTTATCACTATACCAACACAGAAGTGAGATGTTAGTTTGTAAGTTTTTCTTTTCATGAACACTGCTTTTACGTTCTAACAATAATTTATTGTACTGTTCGCAAGTATCATTACAAATTCTTATCCACGTGTCACATTTCTCTTCACTCACAGCATCAAGCTGAGATAATATTTCATAAGCTTGAGCTACTGTTTTAAGAACATCATTATATTCAGCGATAAACATTATGATGTTCTGTTACAGCTACAGTATTAATAATAATTGGAGTTTTTCACAATTAAACCGTGTTTAACTTAAAAATCAACTGATGATTCTTACTGAAAACTCTTTCTTATATAAACAATGATAAAACTTCTGACCAATGGGCAATCTTGAAATTATCATTATTTATATCAATTCTAGGAAAACAATTTCTCTTTTAAATGTTTAATAATGTGACACATTCTTAAAAAATTTTAATGTATAAATTTTAAGATAAGGGTTCTTAAAATGATGCATTTTATTTTTTTCATCAATGATATTTTTGAGTTGTATATATTTATCGTTATTATTATTATCTTCTTTTTCATGATTCATCTCCAAAGAATTTTCTAATTATATATTTGGATGTACATACATGTGTAGCAATAAATCACTTCAACATAATTACTCGAAATTACGAAAATAATTGTTTTTAACAATTTCTTAAATGTTAGTTGATAAAAAAGATTTTTTATTTATTGCCTCTCATAACTGATTCCAAGAGATTAAAATAATCTAATGCACTATTATAATTATATGAAATTATAAAAAATAATTATTTTTAATATGTTTTTAAATGTTATTTGATAAAAAAATATTTTTTTTATTGTCTCTTAACTGATTCAAAGAGATTAAAATAATAATCTGATGCACTATCATAATTATGTTAGTTTATATTTTCTCTATAGTGTTGTGATAAGAATCTTAGTGAAAAAATATTTTCCAATATTGCATTAAACGAAAACGTTTGCTAGTTAGAAATTTTATGGCCTCTATACAAATAAGACCCTTACCTTACATAAATTCGAACGAATAATGACAATTTATTTTTAAATGAAACTTAATAATCCACTAAAAAATGCTACTCTATTTTATGATAGAATTAAAAAACTTACAACTGATTGTATTGATAACAATGTCACGATCGAAGTGAGTGAAGGCGACAGGCAAAAAGGTAATTTTAAATTTATTATTTAGTATCAGAATGCTGATTTTCCCCGTTCTATAACTCAGCCAAGGAGTTCGATTGAACCTCACGTGGTTAGTGTGAGAATATAAGGATTTGAGCACCGATTATTAATTAATAGATTAATGTATGAAATTATTTTTATTCTGTCATCCAACCAAGGATCTGCAATCACGTGGCTGATATAAGAATGTTATAATTTCGTGTTGCTTTACAACTTATTTGTCTATTTGTACCGAGCGGATGTACTATAGACGGTCCCGTTCAATGACCTGCGTGGCATTACGGTAGGTCAGGGATTTTCTAAGTGAGAGGGATATTGGGTCGATGAATAGGGGCCCTCGAGAAGACCGTGTTCTTTCTCTGTCTTTCTTTAAAGTTACTGTGACTTAAATTACCAGCACTCGAATGCCAGAAAAAAGGACAGTAAATGAAAAGACAAATGTATACAAAAACATGTGTAGTATATTAAGAGATTTAATTTTACAAAATATTATAATAATAAATTTACCCCAATGGGTTGATATACCTGCACACACACTCACTTCAGATTCACCAATTTGAATCTGTGTACACAGGAGTTTACAATGTTTTATAATTTTAATCGAGATTTACAGATTGAATCTTTGCACAAGAATGCTATGCACGCTGAACCAATAGGCCGGCTTTGCTTTCTAGTGAATTTACGATGATATATATATTCTTTAAATGATTTTTAAAGAAGTATTAACTATTCCCGAACAAGGACTCCGATTGCTTAAGCGGTGGACGTCACGTGAAAGAGTTTAGTTAATTCTATTGCGAACTCAAATGATTTTACTCTAGGTATCCGACCTAGGAGTCCAGATGATTAGGCGTAGGACCTCGCGAGGAAAAGTTTTAAGAATAAAATTCAAGTCTCGTAATTTAGATTTTAAGTAAAAGAATCGAGTTGCGATTATCGATCTAGGACCCCCGATGGCCTAGGCGTGGAGCGTCACGAGAACGAGTGTTGGATTCTTACTCGCGGATAGATCCGACAAGGGTTTTAGTTGCGGCGGTAATGACTGATTTTGATTATTTTTCCGGGGTTTTTATATGAAAAGGTTTGAAAGAAAAGTGGGGCCGAAGATGCCTCTTGCATGATACAGAGGATGAGTTAAAGACAAAGAGGACAATAATGAGGAAGGGTTTGATTTCTTTTGGACAGCTGAGAATGACATTTTCATTACGGGAGTTCTTGGAATTTTGTAGTAAACAGGATGTAAATAGAAAAACAAGTCCGTGGTGGACTGCTTACAAATAAAGTAATAAATATATAATAGCATTTATGGTCGATATATTACATACTCTAGGAAAATATAATTTTAAAAATAATACAAAATTGAGATGAAAAATCTTCAGTGATAGGAGAAGGAACGGAGAGGTTCTGTGGGGACCATATAAATTTTTGGAGACTGCGCTTCTATGATTTACTATCAATATTTTAGGTGATTCCGAGAAATGTAATTAAAATTTAAAATAGAAGAGCTTTCTATGGTGGAAAAGGGAAAAGTAAGAATCCGCGGGAGACCGTGAGATTCTGTAAAAACAATGTTTCTCCAAAATATATAGTGACATTTATTACCGATATTTTAGACACTTCTGAGAAATGCAATTAAAAATTAAAAATAAAATAAAATTAGTGAAAGATTTCTACGTTAAAAAACAAATAGTAGGGATCCGCGGGAGACGTGAGGTCCATTGGTAACATATGGTTAAAATAGAAAAGTCGTAAAAATTTGAGTTGAACTAGAACAAGGAAATGTTTTGACAAATTTATTGAGCCCTTTACGATAACTTTTATGATGACGAGGGACTCGCGGCCGCGAAAGACTCAGAGAAATCTTTTCGTGGGACATCTGGAAGACATTGAGTCGGTGGATTCTTCATAAGGAATCGGCCGTAGTGGTGCAGCTGTGCATAAAGAAGGAAAGACGTACTATTTTCTAGTTGCTTGTTCTTATCTAAGTCTCTCCCTCTTGTAACTTGACCGTTCATACTAGCATACTTTTCTGTGGGAATTCAGAGCAAGCCCAAAATGCGTCATAGATATCCATATATGGTCAACGTACACATATATATAACACACACACATATGTACAAAACTCATGCACATATACGTATGTACGGATACCCCTGTATTATTGTATCTTTGGTGAGTGTGCTCCGAATTCTCCAGGTCAATTCTTATAAAATATATAAAAAGAAAAATAAGGGAAAAATTACTGAACTTAAGGTTCAGTTGAGTGGTGACTCAGGTGTACCGATTGTTACATCTCTATCCCCAGAGTCGTCATCACCCTCGATGACATTAATTTATGCAAGGAAATTTCTTTGCTTAAATGTATATGAATGAGGATAGGTCAACCTGAATCATCAATCAACTGATTTAAAATTAAATGTTATAATTATGCTTGATGGTTAGAGGAATCCTTGGACTTCGAGTGATAGTTGCTTGATGGCTTGGCACATGTATTGGCTTCTTCTCTCTCTTTTTAAGGGTCAGTGCATCTAAGGGTGTTGGTGACATATTTCAGTTAATTTTAAATTTCTTAGTGTTGTCCTTGTGGGCGTTGTCTTAGGCGTTTTCGTTTTTTTAATTTTTTTGGTAGTGAAAAGAATTTTGAAACTCGATTGGTTCTGCTCAAATCCTACCCCTGTGAATCCTTGCATCCTTCGTGGATTTAAATACCCGTGATTTTCTTGTGAGCATCATTCTCTAGTTTGCCTCTTGTCGTGAGAAGTGAAAGTAAAAGTGAAAAAATGGCTTTCGTTATCAAAACTGAAGAAATTGAATTAATCAAGGAGGTCATCGTCCAGGAGGACGTTTTATCCGAGGAACTGGCTATTCCATTGAAGGAGGGACTCGCGAATCCGTTGTCCGTCGAGGTGGACACGTTAGGGGTCTCATCAGAGAGCTTATTCAAAGAATACCAATGGATATGCTGCCCTGGACCCACTGGGGTTAACCCAGAGGTTCAGTCAATAGTGGAGGTAAGTGCATTACGCATTGCTATTATCACAAATTCTTTTTCTCCCCCTTCTCTTTACTTGTTTAATTATATGTTCATGTTATTCCTTTACAGGAGTTGCTGGTGTAAAACCAACAATTGATGCAACTTTTTTTTGGGTGGAGCTCAAAATTTATTTTGATGGTAGTGGAAATAGTGATAAAGTTTTCGTCAACTTTTTTACCAAAACGTCACAACTATTGGTCATTACAGGATAATTATGGGTTGTCTTTATAGTAGTTAAGTAGGGATTTCTTGTATATAAATGGCTGCATTTTAATAATATAACATATCTTCTACTCAATACTTAAAAGTGTAGTGTGTATTAAGTGAAACTTTGCATTTTACAGTTTTTTTAATTAAAAGTGTAGTGTGTGATTAAGTAAAATTTTCAACTAAATAAGTTTTATTCAAATTACGTTTTGAATTATTCAAAGTGTAGTGTGTGTTATTAGTGTGGAGCCGTGAATACTTGGTTTTCATTTCATTCTTCAGGGAAAAAAAAAAGTGTAAGTAATCTCATCAGAGTTATTTTTTAAAACTCTTATTATTATTATCTTGCTCTCGTTTCTAATTTTGATTAAAATGTTATAGAATACAAAAATGGGCAACATTATCACCTCATGCTACATCCCTGATGAGTGGATCAGCAGCCACTCACACTTCCTCATTTTTGAGGAAGTGGATCGTGAGGTCGGGATGTGTCTGCAGAATGAGGATACAGCCATCAAGTGTGAATGGTTGTTCATCAGCCTCGAATTACACGCTGATTGAAGAGCACGCTATAGATTTTTTCAAAAATCAAGCGATGTTGGGCTCACCAACAGCTGTACCACCTCCATCGCTGACCAACGCGCTGATGGAGTCAACCGGGTGATACGATGTGGATGAGTCAATGGGCACAATAATCGATGATGTGCTGAATGATTAGCTTGACATCGATAAACTGCTGGAAGAAGCCGAGCAGCAGCAGCAGGATCAGGAGCAGCAGCAGTGCCGACAACAGCCAGCAGCTCCATTGATTTATGGGGGTAAGCCCCTCTGGCATACCCGCAAACCACCACCATCACCGGAGATTTCAGCCAGTGAATCTGAGTCGACATCGACTTATGATTGTATTATTATTATTATCATTATTATTATTATCATTATTAATTGAAAAATTATTTATCTTATTTGTTTGTTTTTTTTTTTTTTTATTTAGCTGAAGCTGAATCAATGCCTGCGTTGGAACATATACGTCAGCAGCAGTCGATGGAGATCGAAAGGCTCCAACAACTTCAGCAGCAGCAGCAGCTTCAGATGGAGCAGCAGCAGCTTCAGATTCAGGAGCAACAGGTGGAACTTCAGCGACGTCAGGAGCGTCAACAGTCGCTGGAAGTTAAAGTAAGACGTTTACGAATGCTGCAGGACCACGATGCTGAAGTGTTCGTGGAGCAAAGCCAGGCAATAGATTACTGGCAGCTCCAATTCCACCAACTGGAGCGAAACTGTCGAGTGCTGCTGACCCAGTTAAATAGGGAAGCTCATGACTTCGATAGACTTAATATGGAAGCTGAATTCGACTGATTATGTGATCACGATTATTAGTATTATTATTCTTAATATTATTATTATTAAAATTATTATTATTATTAATATTATTATAATTAACATTATTATTATTACTACTATGCATTTTTTTAAATTTTTTCTTTTGAAGTAAATATATATACATATATATACCCATTGTAAAAATTTTTTTAATTATTAATTTTAAATTGTTGTCATCATTATTATTATTATTATTATTATTATTATTATTATTATTATTATTATTATTATTATGAGTATTGTGTGTGTGTGTGTGCGTGTATTACATTTTATAAGATTTAAATAAAAACAAATTTTTCATTGATATTTTATTATTATTATTATTATTATTATTATATTTTAATAAAGAAAAATTTTTTTCACATATATATATTTGTATTTATTTTTTAATTTTAATGTTATTATTATTATTTTTTAATTTATAATCTACATAATAATAATTATTGTTATTATCAATTTAAAAATAATTTAATTTTGAAATGGCTAACTATTTATGAATAAATTAAGACGTTTTTGAATACATTATAATTGAAATTTATTTTTTTATTCTAAACATGTACATATTATCATTATTAATATTATTAGTTTGTGACATTAGTTCTGCTCTTTCATGGAGAATTCAAATTTATTAAATTTCCCACCAAGATATCTAATAAATAAGTTTTGTTCTTCAACAATTTGATCCAATGATGGTAAAAGTGTTGAATCGTCTCGAATGGCTGTAGTAGCACGTTTTGGCAGATAAATAGAAGACTGATTGTCCAGCGATGCCACAATGCTGTCACCGAATTTTGTGTTAATCAGTTTCAATTTAGTGACCTGGCATTCGCCATCTACATTTAATTCACCCATTTGCTTTTTAGGTAAGACGTCTTTCAAGGTTGTGGTTCCATTCATTTTTGTGAAATCCACTTTGCCGACTGTTGAAATTTAAAACATTTTTAATGATATCATAATTCGAACTAGAAAAATAAATAGACAATACTTACGAATAAAATTTTTTTCTCCAAACTGCTTTGAACAACACATAAGCACTTTAACAGAAGGTTTTTAATAACTATCACGGGTTCACTGAGATATATTTTTATGCTTAACTTCACACACTTCGACTTTTAAGAACAGTTGAGAGCTGGTGAAGAACTGTAAAGACTCGGAACAAAAAACACTCTTTATAATACAAACCCCACTACGATTTTGGTGGAAAAATGGGGGAAAAATAGATAAATATCAGGTAAAAGTGTAAATATTCAGAAAACAAATGATTCATTTGTTATAAACAAAAAAAGTGAAAGTTGCTAAAAATAAGATAAGGTAAAACATACTTTAATAAGTGAAAAACACGTCATTTGTTATAAAAATACCCCCTCCCCCCTCATCCTTCCACATATTTTAAAGTTTAATCTTAAAACATTTATACAATATGATAATAGCATACGTCATTTTCTCACCTGAATTTGAAAAATACCCCCACTCCAACGCCCTCTACATCCTTATTCATTAACCATATCAATCCCATACCCCTACCCCATAAAACTAGCCCCAAACCTGCAGTATCAATCTCATACCCCCTTCCCAATCCCACACCCCCCTTCCCTCAGGCCCACTCCCCACCAAATCGACTAAAAAAAATGCTACTAACGCCCTCTCTCGGGTCCCGGTATAGAAAATCAACAGAAAGCGCTACTAGCGCCCCCTATCTCGACTGTCGGTATGGAAGATTACCCCAGCCCCACTTATTCACGATGGTATTGCAGATCCCTGTTGTGGGAGGGGAAACATCCCTGTTTATCTACTAACAAAATCAGTTAATTAAAAAATTGAAATAAAATTTTTTTTGTAGATTATTATTGATTTACGTGTTTAGAAAGTACCAAATTTTTTTTATTCCTTAATATTTGAATTTCATTGACTCTGGGCCCATTCTGAAAACACTCCGATTTCATCCTGCACTCATTTTGAGCCCATTTTGAAAACATTTCGATTTCATTCTGGACTCACTTTGGGCCCATTCTGAAAACACTTTGATCTACTCTGGATTAACTCTGAAACCACTTTGGTTTCACTCTGAAAAAACGGCACAAAACCACTCTGGAAACATACTGGATTTAGAATGTTTAGATTCTGACTATCATTTCAGAGTGTTTCCAGAGTGGGTTGAAGGTTGCAAGGGTTACGTACACTGTAAAAAGAGCGATGTTAAAAATGGACTCAGTATAACTCCACCTGATGTTAAAATGAAATTACACCGGTGTAGAAGGCGTAGTTTGGCGGTGTTAAAATACTAGTTTTAAACTGGTGTAAACGCGGGGTAACCGGTGTACAAGTGAAGCAATATCAGTGTAAAAGCGGGGTAACCGGTGTCAAAGCGGAGAAATACCAGTCTAAAAACGGGGTAAACTGCGTCCGCTTGGAGTCTTAACTTTGAAGATTATGAAATACAAAAAATATTAGTTCTTCAACAGTAATAAAAAACATTATTTATTAACAAGGATAGTGATCGAGCAAATAAAAATATCCACAAAACAAAATATTTTAACACCGGTAATGAATATTTACACCGGTGGTGGCGTTATTTTAACACCGGTACGGAATATTCTCACCGGTGGCGGTGATTTTTTCACACCGCTTTCGGTGTTGAAATTTAGCACCGCCGATTTTAACCTACACCGCTTAAACTACTCCGGTGATTTTTTACAGTGTATTATTATTGTAAATTTGACAGCCTTTATCTGTAAATCTTACATAGCATGATAATGTTATTTTCACATATTATTTCTGTAAATTTGACAATTATTCTTCGTAAGTCTAACAAAATCTGGCCATGTCATTTTGACATTCCTATTTCTGTCATTTTCACATATTATTTTTTTCCATGTGGAGTCATGATACCCCAAATTGATGAAGAGCAAAAAGTCATCTCACAAGTTCTGATAGTGGGTAAGTCAAAGTAGGCTCATTTGAAACAAAAATCAGGTCAACGGTTGGTCCTGCGGGCCAGCCTCAAAACTTTCCGCTGTTTTCGAGATCTAGGAGCTCGAAAATGCTTTTGCACCGGTATTTTTTCGTAGGCTTTTTTGAGCTCAAACAAGTTACGTTCTAGGTTAAAGTTTAAATATTTAAAATTGTACTGAAAAAAAATGTGGTTATCGTAACCATCTGAAGTATTATTAATGGAAGATAGCTGTCATAATAAAATATATCGTTAACTTGGCAATACTAGATTGTTGCATTGATTATCTTCAACTTTAAATAAAAGTATTGTTAATTTAACCATATTCTTCGGTTATGTTCCACATACTTGGTATTACTGTGTGAGGGTCTGCCCTTGCTTCCCCGTACCAGGAGGTTCGGACAGCCCTTCTGAAAATGCTCGTGTGGATGTTGAGCACCGGGTTCGTAAATGCCTGATATAGCCGAGTACGCGGCTCGATTTAGGATATTGAAAATGGGATGAAATAATTAAAGAATAAATGATAGATATAATAAATTTATTACAATCAATTGTTTCTTTAATTAATAATGACTAGTTGAAATTATTTAGTCGTTGGAAAATTAATTCATAAATTTAATTACTGCAGAAACCAACCAGAGTTCCACTGCGCATGCGCGACACTCTTTCGTCGGGCCCGTTGATTCTCACTCGGATATTCAAATCTTATATTATTTTATTTTATTATTTTGAATTAATAATTATAAATTAATATTTACTAAACTTAATTTAGATTTATTCGTACAGTGACGAGAAAGTACGGACGACAAATAAAAGTTTGGCATGCACAGCAAATGGATAAATCAATTAAAATATAGAGATCAATTAAATAAATAAATTAAATTAATAAAAGACGATAAATGACTTAAGAAAAATTCCCTCACGTGTTTGACAAATTTTGTTGAAATATAAATTAAACCTCTATTCCAAGGAACTTACGTCGACTTGTTCCAGGTGTTGAGCCATTCTCTGAATCCTCCTTTTGAACAATTGGACAGAAAACGAAGACCTAAAGAAACTTTACCAGGATCAACTTAACCAAAAAGGTGTTTGCCTGACAATATTAAACTTTAGCACCAATAGATTTATGAAACGCTTAGTTCAGTAGGTTGAGCGACTGCTCAGCTCGGTCTCTAGGTTGAGAATTATTTTTGAAAAATGAGTTTGACGACGAGGTGCGTTGGGCCTCTACCCCCACCGTTGCGCGAAGCAATTAAAATTTGGTCGTCGCAATGGCTGGTGCGTAAAATAATGAGGCGCGAAATTTAATTTGACTGACCTGGCAGTCGAATGCTAAGTCACCCCGTCACAACTGATTCAACGATTCCTATAGATTGCTATCATAGTAATCCAAATTGTTAATATAGCAATCGAAATGGTTAATATAGCAATCCGGATTGTAAATATACCAATACGTATTGTTAATATAGCAATACGTATTGCCGTAGTAACCATCTATATAGATAGTTGATTTAACAAAACTTGTATGGGTAAAATAGCAATTTAACCTTTACGTAAATAAAGTATTGCTATATTAACAATCTACGATTTTCCAAACCTTAGATGGTTACTATAACCTAACGGTATTGCTATTACAGCAATATTTTTTTTCAGTGTGAAAACAATTCATAAACAAGTGTTTATTAAATTTTTATTTACAATTATGTTCAATGAAATAAATTTTTCTCTGACAACTAAATTTTATTTATGACAGCAAAATGATTTGATTGCCCATTGCCAATAATATATTTGGTTGTTACAACGAAATATTTTATAATCCACCAACAAAACAAATTATTGGAAACCACAAAATATTAAGTAAAGTTAATCACGCGTTAAGTAACAAGCATAAAATCAAATTAATTGCAGAGCTTATAAAGTAGTCATAATGAAATATATTAGTGAGCCTTAGAGAATAAGTTATTAATAATAATTAAATATTATTTTAAAATGTCAGAATATTTATTTAACAATTAAATAACGGCATATCTAGAAAAATAATTTATTTCCTTGACACGTTTTTTTTTGTACTATGACCAAACATTCAAGGAAACATTAATGTCATAATGTAATACAGGATACCCCTATATTACTATCAATAAAGGGTTATCGTCACTTTGCTAATTTTACCGTGTAACCGATCTGATGAAAGCTTTGAGTTGGAATATAATAATTCTGAAATAAGTTTCTTACCAGGAGCACTACAAGAGGTAGGCGCGATCTAGTGGCAAGCATCAAAGGTACCTAGGACCATAACTTATTAAATGAATAATTATCAGATTTAAATATATATTTATTAACCTCAAACAAATATAAATATCGACGTTCTAATTAGCAAATTGGCTAACTGATTATTTTTCGTAGGTGATTCTGAGACAATTTTAAAATACTAATAGCCAGAGAAAATATCATTTGAGTAACCTTGAAAATAATACTATACATATACTAGATATAGAATTGATTTTTAGATGAAAAAAATTTTTAACTTCCTTTGTTTCGCATGAATGAAGGATTTTCTGGAATGGAGTTAGACAATTTGCTCATTAGAACGTCGATATATATTCTAAATGAATACATTTTTTCTGTCTGTTCAGTCACGAGCTTAGACAATTTGAAAAGCTTCGTGCATTTCCGCTACATCTGGGAGTTGCCAAACTCGCTACTGACCTCAAGGTCAGAATAGTGCCGGGTCACTTGCTATTTGGGCCAAATAGATACAATTTCTTGCTCATCATCGTGTCAAGACGGAATTAGAACCCGTTACAAGCCGGCCAATCAGATAATTCTTTTATATTGGCCAGCCAATGAAAGACTTCGCTATCAACTACTTCCCGTTGGCGCGCTTTCAAACCAATGGGAAAATTCGTTTTATGCATCGAGGCTGCCACGTCACCATCAAGCGGCCACGTCGGTTCCAACAACATTTTCTCCGTAGTCTTTTCGCTCCTGAATTCAAGAGTTCAACCTCGTACTCTAAACCCTCTCTGCTTTACTATAATTATTCTTGGTTGCATTTGCTCCCGCGTATACATTTTGTTGCATTCGCTGTTTCATATTATCTTCTCACAGTTTTAATTGTACATAGTGTCAATAAATATCTAATTTATCTCTTATTATAATTTGTGTAATTTTTTAGTTGTTAAGATTCCATCCCACCTAAACCAGATCCTTTTTGCGCATTCGCTACTTTACAGTGTCTAAATAATATTTATTAGAATTAATATAATAATATTTTGCTTTAATATTTAAGTTTGTTGGCACTATAAAATAATTTAGTTCTCGATTGAATAAATATTTTCATAATATTACCAAATGATTTTATAATCTTAAAGGGAAGATTATTAATGTCAACAAAATAGAGTCTATTAAACCATTTGGTAAAAATTAGAAAATAGATTATGTTGACGTACTAAAATTTAGTTGTCCCAAATAAATTTTAGTTTAACAGAATGTAACAAAACCGATTTAATTGTTCGAAGAGAAATTTTTTCTCAGTGAATTTATCCGGCAAAAATAATAATATTTTATCTTATTTTTTACACTTCTCGACGCAGATATATTTTGAATTCTTCTATATCTCAGAATCTAATTGATCGGTCAATCTGAAATTTTCAGGAAAGTTGACGGTCTACAAGTTCTTTCGATTGCCGCAAGAACCGTTTTGATCGGTTAATTACTTAAAAATTTATAGAAAGTTTATGCACATACATACACACACGCACACATATTCATACAGACACTTAGACATCATTCTGAAAATGATCAGAATAGCTGCCTAAGACATCAAAACATCGAGATCTGATGGAAACTCGGTTTCCGAAAATCGGACCGAAATCAATAACTTCCCGAATTTTTGAAAATTTCCAATTTTCTTAGCGGGAAGTTAAAAAGTACCATCCAACCATATCCGAAAGTGGAAGGTATATTTCTTATTTAAAGCAATCTAAAATGAAGTTCTAAGTTAATAATTAAAGCTTATTTCATAAACTGAAAGATAGATTTCAAAAGATTCTCTACAATAGCTATTTTTCCAAATCAAATATACCTAAAAAATGTCGTATATGATTATTCTAATTAAGTTCACCCAAGGCTGGAATCTGGATACCCGTAATTGAAAACAGATAATGTTTCCTTCGGCTGTCTTTTAAATGTTTACTTGGGAAAGGAGCCAGGGTAGTGTTATTTAGAATCGAATATTGTCTCATCTCGTGATCTTGATAGACAAAAAGTTATGTTCACATCGATGTGATCTATTACATATTACAAATTTAATAAAACTGAAATTATAGTTTCAATTAACAATAATGAACAAAAAATTCAATACATTTGTTCCAAATTTGATTTAAAAAAATCAACATATTTATTCCTGAGCGCGGACTACTGATGTGCCACCTATACTACATTTGGCGTTAAGGATTGCTCTAAAATGATAACGATTTATCGATAATGAACTAGTCTTCTGCATATTATCAAAATATAATTTCAATACGTTCACTGTTCATTTCCATTTTAGTACATCATTGAAAGTATTTTATAAAAAATTTGTAAGACTTACGATGCAACAAGATGTATAGTAATTCTCTATCCAATTAGAAATAACTTTACTAGTCTAAATATTTCCATCCCTGCTTAAAAAATCCGATAGATTCTCATAAAAAAATTTTTATGAGAATGAATCGGTAAAGTGTCCCATCGAAAAATGATAGTTCATATGAGAACCTATGAGAATATTCAAACCCGAGCATAATCCGATAGAAACTTACCAAATCCTTAAACTTATGTCTCATTCATTCTTATATAAAATTTGTTGTACATGTTCACATTTTTATCGGAATGATTAGGAATGCGTCGTACTTATACATTTCGTAAAAGAATCAATTGGAAATATAGACGTCTTGTTTCTCCTTGTTGTAAAAGAATGAATGGGAAAATAGTTTCATTTTTTCACGTGAATTCGTAAGCGACATTCTTATGGGAATCTATGAGATAATAATTTGCAATGCGTTAATTTCTTATAAGATTCTATGGGTACAAGTTTATACCACTCTTACCGCTGTATAAGAATGAATGAGAAAATAGTTTTGTTATTTTTACGTTAATTCGTAGGCGACATACTTATGGGGTTCTATGAGATAATAATAAAAAAATGAGAGAAATATCGTATATTTCTGTTTCCTAAGATAATTAGAAACTATTTGGAGTAATTTAAATTTTTAAATTATTTTCAGTTGAATTGAATAAGAAAACAAAATCATTTATTTCTTTGTTTAAAAAAATAATTTAATTACTAGTTGACAACTCATTTTAACCCACTGAGAGTTATACAGTGTAGACTCTGGTTATAAAAGTTACATCGGGCGCTCTTACTCACTCTCACGTCAATTTCATTTTTTCCTGTAAGTAAAAGTATAGACAGAAATATAACTTATAACCAGAGTCTACTGTATATTATTTTTCAACTTTGGTAATGAAGAAATCTTTAATTATTTTCCAACATGTGATGGGACTCGAACTGACGACCCTTCGATTGAAGCTCTGAAAACAGTTCAAGTCAAGTGCTTTAGCCCGCTCGGCCACCACATGCATTTAGAAATCGAAATTTATTCTTTTTCTTAAAGCTATCGAGTACTATATATGGCCAAGACTAAGCTTAAAAAAAATTATTTTTATTTATTATTGAAATTTTGCTAATATGATGTTCTCTTTATTTTTTTTTTAATAGTTTTAAATTCATTTGATGCATTTTTTTTAAGAAAGTTACTCAATTGTTTTTTTTCTTTTTTCATAATCTTGAAAAATGTCAGTTTTAAACTTTATTAAATTGATGAAATTACAAGAAAAAACAGATAAAATTCGACTCGAATATTCCTAAAATGTTTTCCGATAAAAAAAACACATGGTTGTTTTTAGTATTTAAAAAAAATATAGCGTAAAAATTCGTTTGTTTAGAGCAAATTGTTTGTTTAATAAACAAATGAAAAATTATTAAAAAATTATTTTTTTATAAAACAAGAGAACATGATAAATTATGATTTAAAAAAAAAATAGTCCATTAATATTAATACTAAGCAACAAAAAAAAATTATTAATTAGCAAATGCGCTTTTTAGCAATACCTCCTATACAATCTCATAAAATTCAGTAAGTTCTATGAGAAGAGGACTCCCGCTTCCCATAGATCTCATTGATTCTCATAAAATTCCTATGAGAATTTATAAGAAGCTATCGGATCTTATGAGATTTTTTAAGTAGGGATGTCCCGTCAGATCTAATCTTTTTTTTATCTTCTCAGTCAGAAAATTGTAAATTTTCTAAAATTTGAGGAGTTATCTCTTCATTTTGATTTTCGTAAACCGAGTTTTAATCAGATGTCGACATTTTAACGACCTAAAAAATTATAACCCTTGTCAAAAATAAAACTTGATTTAGACTTGGTCGTCTTATTTGTGTTAATTCGCTTTGGTTTCGACTTAACTGGTCTTACTTAATCACGATTTAAGACGAACAAGTCTAAATGAAGTTTCATTTATGACCCGGCATATGATCATTTTCTGAATGACATTCAAGCGTGTGTATGTGTGTGTATATGCGTGTGCGTTTGTACAGATGTAAATTCTCTACTATCTTTTGAATAAATTAACTGATTGAGATGATTCTAGCAGCAATCAAAAGAGTTTGTTGGGCGTTAACTTTCCTAATAATTTCAGAACGATCGATCAAATAGACTTTAAGATATAGAAGAATTACAAACAAAAAAAAAATGTTCTTTTTGAATTTTTAAAAAATGTCACGATCGAAGTGAGTGAAGGCGACGGGCGAAAGGGTAATTTTTAATTTATTATTTAATATCAGAATGCTGATTTTGCCCTTTCTATAACTCAGCCAAAGAGTTCGATTGAACCTCACGTGGTTAGTGTGAGAATATAGGGATTTGAGCACCGATTATTAATTAATAGATTAATGTATGAAATTATTTTTATTTTGTCATCCAACCAAGGATCTGCAATCACGTGGCTGATATAAGAATGTTATAATTTCGTGTTGCTTTACAACTTATTTGTCTATTTGTACCGAGCGGATGTACTATAGACGGTCCCGTTCAATGACCTGCGTGGCATTAGGGTAGGTCAGGGATTTTCTAAGTGAGAGGGATATTGGGTCGATAAATATGGGCCCTCGAGATGACCGTGTTCTTTCTCTGTCTTACTTTAAAGTTACTATGACTTAAATTACCAGCACTCGAATGCCAGAGAAAAGGACAGTAAATGAAAAGACAAATGTATACAAAAACATGTGTAGTATATTGAGAGATTGAATTTTACAAAATATTATAATAATG
The DNA here is from genome assembly GCF_026212275.2 of Microplitis demolitor. Lineage (NCBI taxonomy): Eukaryota > Metazoa > Arthropoda > Insecta > Hymenoptera > Braconidae > Microplitis > Microplitis demolitor. The sequence goes on along the minus strand of NC_068554.1, from coordinate 7,372,029 downwards.
AACTTACCCCAATGCGTTGATATACCTGCACACACACTCACTTTAGATTCACCAATTTGAATCTGTGTACACAGGAGTTTACAATGTTTTATAATTTTTATCGAGATTTACGGATTGAATCTTTGCACGAGAATGCTATGCACGCTGAACCAATAGGCCGGCTTTGCTTTCTAGTGAATTTACGATGATATATATATTCTTTAAATGATTTTTATAAGAAGGATTAACTATTCCCGAACAAGGACTCCGGTTGCCTAAGCGGTGGACGTCACGTGAAAGAGTTTAGTTAATTCTATTGCGAACTCAAATGATTTTACTCTAGGTATCCGACCTAGGAGTCCAGATGACTAGGCGTAGGACCTCACGAGGAAAGGTTTTAAGAATAAATTCAAGTCGCGTAATTTATATTTTAAGTAAAAGAATCGAGTTGCGATTATCGTTCTAGGAGCCCCGATTGCCTAGGCGTGGAGCGTCACGAGAACGAATTTTGAAATCGACTCAGTGAGTCTTACTCGTGGATAAATCCGATTATCGATCTAGGACCCCCGATTGCCTAGGCGTGGAGCATCACGAGAACGAAGGTTGGATTCTTACTCGCGGATAGATCCGACAAGGGTTTTAGTTGCGGCGGTAATGACTGATTTTGATTACTTTTCCGGGGTTTTTATATGAAAAAGTTTGAAAAAAAAGTGGGGCCGAAGAAGCCTCTTGCATGATACAGAGGATGGGTTAAAGACAAAGAGGACAATAATACAGAAGGGTTTGATTTCTTTTGGACAGCTGAGAATGACATTTTTATTACGGGAGTTCTTGGAATTTTGTTTTAAACAGGATGTAAATAGAAAAATAAGTCCCTGGTGGACTGCTTAAAAATAAAGTAATAAATATATGATGACATTTATGGTCGATATATTACATACTCTAGGAAGATATAATTTTAAAAATAATACAAAATTGAGATGAAAAATCTTCAGTGATAGGAGAAGGAACGGAGAGGTTCTGTGGGGACCATATAAATTTTTGGAGACTGCGTTTCTATGATGACATTTACTATCAATATTTTAGGTGATTCCGAGAAATGTAATTAAAATTTAAAATAGAAGAGCTTTTTATGGTAGAAAAGGGAAAAGTAAGAATCCGCGGGAGACCGTGAGATTCTGTAAAAACAATGTTTCTCCAAAATATATAGTGACATTTACTACCGATATTTTAGACACTTCTGAGAAATGCAATTAAAAATTAAAAATAAAATAAAATTAGTGAAAGATTTCTATGTTGAAAAACAAATAATAAGGATCAACGAGAGACGTGAGGTCCATTGGTAACATATGGTTAAAATAGAAAAGTCGTAAAAATTTGAGTTGAACTAGAACAAGGAAATGTTTTGACAAATTTATTGAGCCCTTTACTATAACTTTTATGATGACGAGGGACTCGCGGCCGCGGAAGACTCAGAGAAATCTTTTCGTGGGACATCTGGAAGACATTGAGACGGTGGATTCTTCATAAGGGATCGGCTATAGTGGTGCAGCTGTGCATAGAGAAGGAAAAACGTACTATTTTCCAGTTGTTTGTTCTTATTTAGTTCTCTCCTTCTTGTAACTTGACCGTTCATACTAGCATACCTTTCCGTGGGAATTCAGAGCAAGCCCAAAATGCGTCATAGATATCCATATATGGTCAACGTACACATATATATAACACACACATATGTACAAAACTCATGCACATATACATATGTACGGATACTCCTGTATTATTGTATCTCAGGTGAGTGCGCTCCGAATTCTCCAGGTTAATTCTTATAATATATATATAAAAAGAAAAATTAAGGGAAAAATTACTGAACTTAAGATTCAGTTGAGTGATGACTCAGGTGTACCGATTGTTACAATATTTTCAGAACGAGTCTATTGTCGTCTTAACCAGCTCAAGGAATTCGAAAACAGCGAGAAGTTTAGAGGCTGGCCCGCAGGGTCAACCGGTCTTCAGAGTTTTTCATGAAGGTAAGGAATAAATGAGATCGTAACTTAGAATTGTGATTGATAGATCATTTATTTATTCTAAGGTCCACGCCGAATGACAATAATACATACAATACAAATATATAAACAGTATATCTTTATACATAAAGTAATAATAATACAGAATTACTTAAGTACATTCATACAGCATAGAATATACACTCACTAATCTATAAACAAGATACTCTTAGACTTGCGGAGAGTTAATTGATATAAGATAGTTGGCGGTAGTTCAACACAAAATTTCGATTTGAAAAAAAAAAAAAAATAATAATAATAATAATACTAAAAACAACCCTCCGAAAATCAATATAAATTACGATTTGGAATAATTTCATACCAGAAATTTATAGATGTTTAGGTAAAAGTAATTTACACTGAGAGAAAAAATAATAAAATTCAAGTATGGTATACTCCCGACTAGAATTTTTTCCTGATTTGCCTAAAGTACCATAAGGTTCTTGTTAGTTTAATATAAGGTTTGCCTTATTAGGGCAGACCTGAGGAGTTCCTTATGAGAATCTCATCAGAATATCCTTATTCAAAAAAAAAGTTATTTACCATCAGGTCAACCTAACGAGTTCCTTATCAGAACCTCATCCGAATATCCGTATTAAAAAAATCTGGGCGTCGGCTGGCCCTGTGGGCCAGCCCTGAAATTTCTCGCTGTTTTCGAGCTTAAAGAGCGGTAAAAGCGGTAAATTTTGACTTTCCACTTATTTTCCACCCGTGGGTCACAGTTCTGTAAAAAAGACTAAAGTCATCATTACCATCTTTCGTCACGAATTTTGTAAATTTTGAGTTTTTACGTATTTTTCACCCTTGGGTCACTCAGATTTTAGTGGGTGGGGGGGGGGGCAGAGTGGACAGATATTTAAGCGCTTCCGTCAGGACTTTGGAATCACACTTGAGACCTTTGAGACGTTGGAATAACACTTGAGACATTCGAGATGTTGGAGAAACACTTCAGATTTTAACTCGGGATATTATACTTTAACTATATATATATAATTAAATTTTAGCAGTGGATGGTAACGTAATTAGAAATAGAAAAAAAAAGCCATCCGGCCTTACCCGGAATGGAAAGGTAGATTTTTTATATATGTAAATACAATTAAGCTACAATAGTGTAATTAATAGTTATTTTGCAAGCTTAAACATGAATTTTAAGTAAATGGATTATGCCTCATTATTTAGAAGTTATTAGAAGACTGAGCTGCAAAAATAAGCTTTTTTTATTTTTTTTTAAATTTTCGATATCATCAAATTGTTAGAAAAGATGTTTAAAAAAATCAAGTATTACAGTGAAAATTGAAGCTAATCGTTTAAATTTTGAGATACTTTTTACAGAATTGAGTTATCATTTTTGGTTCAAAAGTTATTTTAGGATAAAGCCAGAAAATACAATTTTATGTAAATCAGAAAGAATTTCAAACACCCACAACTTCCAAACCAATCGACCGATTGCGCTCATCTTCGAACTTGATTAAGGTATTCTGTGAGAATTGTTTGTTCAAACCGGCGGATCCTAATAAATCAGTATATCACGTTTGGCCTTGACCAGACGGTTTCAATTTACGACTCCGTACAGACTTCTTGGAGTTTTCTAAGTGTAACACTTACTTAGTAATTTGCCTTCACCATATTTAGGAATTAATTTGTGACCTAGAGGTTACCAAGGTCACTCTTTAAAGATAACGGTCCAACATTCACTTTCTGCAAATTTCGTGAATTTCGAAATAGCTCTACGGGGCATTCACTCATTGTTTCGTACCACCCAGTCTCTCGCGGCTGGGCCGTGAATGTGGTTAATTCTTGGAAAAGTAAATTCAAGCTTCTTATTAGAAAACATTTTCGAGCTAAGGCGCTTGATGAATATCTATTTAGTAGCAGATCGACACTTTACTGCACTACAGGAATTAGTCCGGTCGAACTGCAGATTAATAGAAAATTTCGCACAAAATTTGATATCTTAAGAATAAGAATGGACGGAAAAAAGTAAGTAAGCTTACCCCTCAAACTTGGTAACTAGCCGAGCGTGGGTTCAAATCCCAGTGTTAGCCGAAACAATGGGTTCTCTAAGATTCAGTCCGTTGTCGACCTTTGAAAAATCCCCTAAGTCCTATTGTACCACTCCCACCAGTTTATAGGCGCTCATGACCCGAGAAGTTAAAAAGCAACTTCAAATAAAAAAAAAATTGCCTGGCATTATTTAAGTCACTAAAATACTCAAAAAAAGCATTTTTTCTTGAAAATATACATTTTTTTCTCTCAGTGTAACCATTAATTATAATTAATGAACAGAAAACAAAACTATATGTAGCATCAATTAATTTTACAGAAGTATTAAAATAATTAAAACTAATTATATAAGCCGTAGTGGAATCGGTACAACTATCAATAACGGACGTCGATTATATCTTTTCAACAATTTTCGTCGTTCAATTGTTATTTCACCAGCAATAAGAAGAGTTGCTGTAATTAATCCAAATGCTAAAATAATAAATGCATATTCAATTTCTGGAAAATCAATCGCTTTAAAATGTAATTTTATTCGATCAGTAATCATTTTATGATAAATATTCTCATTACGATGTCGTTCTTTGTACCATTTTATTGTCAAGCCCGCTTGATCAATCCACATTGATAAAATATTAACTCGATGTTTTAACGGCCAATCACGGCGTATTTCAAAAAAATAATTTTGCTGTCCAACTGGATATTTTGATAACCGTAAATCATTTTTAACGGCGTAGCGTAATATATTTTCATAGGAACTAAAACACGATGTTTCCCGTAAATTCTCATTTTTATTTTTATGCGTACAATTTCGACTACCTGGTACTTTTTTTGAAGCTGGTATGAATTGATGAAAAGGATTCATATGATATTCACCGTAGATTTTTTTTATGTCATTATTATTTATAAGATCATGCAGTGAATCAATCTCTCTTGCATGATATTGATTTGTTAATAATTTTGTTAAATGATTCTGATAAATGATACGCAATAACAAAAAATATAAAAATATTAATAAAAATATCCTATGGATACGTAAATTTTTAATATATATTAAGCGAAAAAATATTGACTTCTGATTCATTATCGTTGTTGATTGGTCGTCATTAAATCGTTTAATACCTATTAAAATCAAAACTATTGCTCCAATTATAATTAGAGTTGTTATAATAATAATAATAATGACAATGGAGCCATTAAAGTTACTTAATAAGGTTAATGGTGATAAATTGTCTGAATTATAAGTAGCAATATAATATTGTGAATACGTAATCGGATATGTAATTATATATTGTGATTCTCTAGATGACACAACAGGGTACATATTTATGTCTATTGATTTCTTAACCAATAATCTGACCATTTGATGAGCATATCTTAATCTAGGTTTATTGTAGACGATGAGTGATGTGTTGAAAAGTTTTCTTAATATATATTTGAAATCAGAAATAAATATAAAGTTTGAAGGTCTAAAAAAAATTTCATGATCATAAATAACAATTGGTTTACCATCAAGAAATTTAGTGCGATCAAAAAAAAAATCTTCGCAAATCGTTCCTGAAATAAAAATAATAAAAAATTAAGACTTATACATACATAGTAACACGTGTTTTAGCAACATTCTGGGGTATCTTGAGTAAGACCGCTAGGTGCTAGAGTCTTTTTCTACATATGTGTCGAGAAAGACACTATCATTCTCAATATTAACGATCAAGAAACCTATGACAAGATTTGTGTATGTTTTACTCATGGTAGGATACGATAAATTTTGAAGATATCTTGAACATCATTCGATGAAAAAATGTCTGACGCATTTCTTGCACCAGTAACTTACAGTAGGTACTTACGCATGGCTTGCTCAAGATCTGCTCGAGGCTCAAGGTCAATTTTAGCCTTGAGTAGATTTTGAGCAAACCATGCGCAATTATTGTCAACTATAGTCTTCCTACAGAATTGAGTTATTATAATCTGGTACGAATTTCTTGTATAAAGTTTGCATTAGGCTTGCAATTCAAATCTGGTTACAAGTATCTACAACAAGACACATGCGTAGAAAAAGATACTAGCACCTATCGATCTTGAGAGCAGACTTGCTCAAGAATTGAAAAAAAATTTGTATATGGGTATAGTTAAGTACACGGAAAGAAAAAAATGGGAATTTTTCCAAGTTTACATGGGGAAAATTCCTTTGTTGGCATTGTCAATTTTACTATGTCAACATGTGAATTGTTGCTATGTCACATGGTAAATTTTGCTTTGTAACATAGGAATTATTCCTAGACTGACAATGTAAATTTTCCTATATCAACATTGGAAAAATAACTATGTTACATTGAAATCGTTTCTAGGTTACCATTGGATTTGTTCCTATGTTAATATGGGAAAATTTCCCATGTTAACAAAGTAAAAATTACCATGTATATAAAAGTAAAATATTTGTAAACTGATGGTTTCAAATTTTCATAACATTAAATATGGGTCATTCGTTGATGTACAAACCGTATTTAAGAATGGTTTTCAGATAATTTTGTCCAAGCTTTTCTCTGAAATAAAAGCTTTAAACGCAAAATAAAGACACAGTCTCAATGCTTTACTCTATGAACTAACGAAGTGCCCTTCAATTTTTTTAAAACTTCCATTTGTTTACGAGAAAAGCTTGGACAAAGTTCCAATTTACTGTAGATGTGCCACAAAGATAGTACCGTTTATCCAGTTGAGTGCGAAGAGAAACAAATGAAAACGCGTCTTAAAGGCTAGTTAAATGCAAGTCAAACGTATAAATTAAAAAAGAATGTGATTGCAGAACATCAATAATTATGGCACCTTTTTAATTAAAGTAAAGTACAATGATAGTAAAAATATTTTGTAGCTCTTGGATGTGATCTGTTCGAAGTTCATCTGCTTTTAATTTGTATTTTGTTAAGTACAATCAAAATTGATTAATTCGTAGGTGCTACAAATAAATTTTAATTAAATTACACATTACATAATTTTTTCGGAAACTTTGAAATTCTATTTTCGTAAATGTTAAAACCTCCACATATCCTTATTTTATCGCTTTAAAGCTTAAATGATAAAAATGACCAAAATATTTGGTATTTTAGTGATTTTATCTTCTTGTAGACTTTTCCCATGCAACATAGCAATTTTTCCTATGTTGACATGGGAATTTTTGTCATTATAGGAATTTTTCCAATGTTACTGGAGTAATTTTTTCCTTGTCAACATAGGAAAAATTGCTATGTTGCATGGAAATTTTTGCAATGGCCAAATGGAAAAAATTCCTATAATATATGAGTAAAATTTCTATAAAATATGGTTATATTTCCATTTTTCCTTGGTAAAATTTACCATGTTGATAAAGCGAAATTTGCCATGTCAACAAGGGAATTTCTCCTAAGTAAAATTGGAAAAATTCACGTGTTTTTCTTTCCGTGTTAGCGACGAATTAATAAACAAATTTTTAGCTTGTTACAGTAATTTTGTGATATTCTCAGCATAAGAGTAGATACTGTATCTGGTGATCTTGAGGAGGAAGCACGAGTACAATTGAAATTAATAATCAAATTGAACAAAAATTATTGTAAATTTAAATATTTATATCTAAGATGTTTCTAGGATTGGTTTTATAAGTAAAAACTAACTCGCATATATTAATCTAGTTTTGAGACGCATGATTCCATATTTATTCTAATGACAGTTTTAATTCCAAGATCTGTAGTGAATATTAGACTGTTTCGAATTAGGGGTCTATTTTTATTTTTTTGATTAACATTGAAAAATCGAAAGGGTACGTTAAAATATGGTGACGGTTGAAATTTGAGCTCTTAATATTAATATTTAGAGGTGGCTATTGATAATTTTCGATTTTTCATTTAGTAACAAGGTAAAAAATACATAACTTCCGAAAAAATTAGATACAAAAAACCTCTTCTCAAACATATGGTAGCAAATTTACTAATCTACAGAAAAGGTGATCTATGATTTTGGCATAAATTCAACCATTCACAAAATATCCGACGTCAAAGGTTAATAAAATTCAAAGAACTTGTTTTTGCTCGTTCTGAATTTTATACCATATCAACTAATGAGAAGTCAGAAATTTTCGATATAGTTTTTTTTATAGGAAATTGAATGCTCTACAAAAAAAATCTCTTATCATATTTTGATAAATCCATCTGTTCGAAAGTTATTAGAGCTCGAAGTAAAGTTGAAGATCTTTTTACTTTGCCAGTGAAACTATCGGACTAATCATAAAATGTCATTGAATCTTTTTTGTAGGCAATTTTATTTCCTACAAATTATCTCTCATGAATTTTTTTTAAATTCTGCATTCTCTTCTAGATATTTCCATTTTAATACCAAGCTCCTAAAAAAAGTGTTCTGATCGATTTTAAGAGCTCGACATTAAAATGGAAATAACTAGAAGATAATGCCGAATTAAAAAAAAAATTATCAGAGATAATTTGTAGGAAATAAAATTGCCTACAAGAAAAGATTCAATGATATTTTATGATTAGTCCAATAATTTCACCGGAAGAGTAAAAAGATCTCGAAATTTACTCTAACTTTACTTCGAGCTCTAATAACTTTCGAACAGATGGATTTATCAAAAAATGATAAGAGACTTTTTTTGTAGAGCATTCAATTTCCTATAAAAAAAAATGTTAAAAATTTCTGAATTCTCATTAGTTGACATAGTATAAAATTCAGAACGAGCAAAATCAAGTTCTTCGAATTGTATCAAGCTTTGATGTCGGATATCTTGTGAATGGTTGAATTTATGCCAAAATCATAAAAAACCTTCATTGTAGATCAGTAAATTTGCTACAACATGTTTGCGATGAGGTTTTTTGTACCTTGATTTTTTCGGAAGTTATGTATTTTTTACCATGTTACTAAATGAAAAATCGAAAATTATCAATAGCCACCTCTAAATATCAATATTAAGAGCTCAAATTTTAACCGTCACCATATTTTAATATACCCTTTCGATTTTTCGATGTTCATCAAAAAAATAAAAATAGACCCCTAATTTGAAACAGTCTAATGAATATTAGTATAATTGAATACATATTCAGTCTTGATACTTGTATACAAAGAAAAATAGAGAAAAATGAGACGTCATATTTTTTGTAAGCGGGTTAGGCAAAATGATACCCTACTTTTAGACCAAAAAATAATTTTTTCGTGTTTACAACAAAATTGAAAATAGTATAATGGTATTGTTTATATACAGAATAGAAATAACTTTTTAATCCTAATTTAAAATTAAAAATTGTTTTGTATAAAACAAATTGAATATCATTATTCGAATCATATTTAATAGTTACAAAATATATTTTCTTAGGTTACAATAAAATTGAATGAGAAAAAATTTGTTGTTTTTTGGTTAAAAAATGGTGTCCCACTTCGCCTAACTCTAATGAAAATTATAATATGGTACTTAATTTTACCACACTACGCTATATAGAAATACTTATTAATTTTTTTTTTCAAATTTATGTATTTAAATAAAAAAGAGAACATACTACGTTGTTTCAACTGTTGTAACCGAATACTATTTATTATGAGAGTGCTCTAATTGTACAATTTTTGCAGTTTTTTACTATCTTTTAAACACGCGGGTTAAGATGGCTTAGTTTCTTTCCTTGGGCCGCAATATACTATTGTTGTTATTTTGCTCAAATGAATTTTGACTACATGAGTGTGAGTTACGTCTTTAAAGAACTGAGCTGACGTATTTAAAGCGTAGCAAGCTGATCCATAGGCCAGTCTATTATCTTAATTTTTTAACCATGATCCTGAATTTCAAATTTTACCTTTTAAATACAGCCGAAAATAAAGTGTCCATTGAGTATGTTCTCCGGGCATTAATTTGACATCCTTCCATGAATCAGGTGCTCGATTAGTAAAGGGATTACAAGTGTAAATCATTGGCATTAATTTTGAATCAAAGCACAAAAGGTATGAGTTTATTAAATCTTCTGATGATGTTATTTTAAAAATATTTATAGCATCAATACAACTATTATTTGAGTGATTCATTATGAAAAGTGTATTCCTGATATTCCAATATTTAGACTGTTTATAACTTAATAATATTTTTTCAAATTGTTTGAATGATGTTATTGTCATGATGAATGAATCAATCCTTTCATTATTTAAGGCGCGAATTCTTGAATTTTTGCTTTTTTTTACAAAGCTTCCAAACTTCAATAATACTGATAATGACTGTAATTTGGTTAGTGGTTGAATAAAATGTTCATTTGAATCATCATCATGTATGATAATAGACTTGTAAGCTGTGTTGCAGGATTTCAGAATTTCAACCTTAAAAAGAGATAGCTATGTTTTTGTCCAGTATATATTATATATATTTATAAATATATAATAAGTTTATTAGCAAAGATTTATATTAAACAATTAAATTTGAATCATATTCTATAACTTTGGTAGTGATAATTGGGCAGTCACTATGTGAAAAAAAATAACTTACAATTACATCAGTAAGTAGAGATCCTCTATTAGGATGGAAAATACTAACGTTAGAAGCAAAACATTGAGTCTGAATCCTCTCAATAAATATGCATACCGAAACTAATCTCAGAAACAACATTATGATAAAATAAAGATTATTTTAATCTTATGCAACCATTCACTACCACATAAAAATTTATTTGCTGAAACTAAATAAATTTTTTCAAGTTGACATCAAGTTTTGAACTATAAAAAAATTTCTCTTCATAATTATTCGAGATCGCTTCAATTTCGACTAATTTCATTTTATTTAATCTACATCAAAATCTATCATATTATTTACTCACGCATAAACATACGTTTGTCTATCATTATGTATTATTTTTGAATTTCATCAATTACGTTAAGAAAAATAATCATTATATAGTAAAAAAAATAATCAACTACTGTCATATTGGAAAATATTATTTAGGCTATTTATGTTGTAGTCAAAGTCCTTTAAAGTAGGGGTAGGGAGGGGGGGGGCAAAACGGGGTACCCCAAAAATTTTGTAAAAAAAAATTTTATTTTTCAACCACCACCAAAATTTCAGAAGCTTCATTTTGCCCCCTCCCCCCCTTTCCTCCAAATCATTATTCTATAATATATTAAAATAATAATAAAACAATTGTAATTATAATTATTACTAATAATAATAATATTATTGTTTTGTAAGATTCCTCTCAATTCAATAATTATGATAATAATCGTGGATACTATATTCAATACTACAGATAAAAAAAAGGTAGAAAATCCAAAAGTGCTCACCTAAATCGGTCATTTTATTTTGAATTATTACTTTTATTTCATCTTTATTCAATAACATTAGTTTTTTTTTCAATTATGAATTTTTCTGTACACCTTAAGTGCGAAAGCACTGAGAGTGCTATATTGTTGCTTGATTTTTTTATTTTTTCTAAATATCCCGCGTTTCTATCTTAGATGTCACTCTTTTCTTTTAATCCTACTGTTTTGCTAGTGCTGCTGCTAGTAGTTGGTGGAGACAAAAGATAATAAGTGCATAAATAATAACATTAGTAAGAAAAATTGCAGCTAAAGTTTTCGTAAATGGCAAGTTTTTAAGTCCTAATTAAGTACAATTAAATCGAAAGAGTTGGATAGTGATTAACGAAAAAGTTCTTGGAGTCAATCAACTAATGCTAATAAAAAAAAATAGGTCCGTAAGCTGTTTCATTCGAAAGTTATCGAGATCACAAGGAATCAGCTAATTAATTGACATCAAGGCTCCCCTCAACTATAGTATATTACACATCTAGGGAAGTAGATAGGAAATGTCGCAGATCACATGTGATTGTTGGCCGAGGCGAAGCCGAGGTCAACAAATAATTAATTTTCTCTTAACCTAATGGAATAATAATATTAACAATGTAATTTAAATGTTTACTGCTTAAAAATTTTAGTAATATAAAAAACCATTGCAACGTTGATTTGCCTTCTTGAGGCTGTATAAAGGGTTGGGAGATAAAATCAGGAGAAAGTATTAGAAAGGGAGATTGCATATTGGTTGCGTAGCGTTGCGGTTAGCGCATAACTGGCGAGCGTTAGGTGATAGGTTCGAATCTTGGGAATTTCGATTATTCGTCAATTATTTCTTTCTACGATAATCTTAATTTGGTTAATAGCATAAGTGTAGTAAGTCATAGAATATAATAGATATTCTGCCTCTTTCAGATCCTACCTCCAGGTGTCTCTCGAACTTCAGAATGAAAAAATTTCTACGTTAAAACTTGTTTTGTATTTAACTCAAATTTATTTATTTCATTATGTATATATAATTTGATAATGATTATGATTTCACAATTAAAATAGTGATGTCACTTCTAACGTGTTGACCTGTTTTTAGTTTCTTTATTTTTTTGTAATTGTAACAGGGTAATTTTCAACCTTGCCAAGTTTGGCCCCTTTATTAATTGTTGTTAATAAGGGCGCCACTGGAAGATAAGACTCGGCCTTCCAGAACCGGAGATGTTATATTAAATTAATTTCAGGGTCGTTGAATATCGTGAGAGTAAGAAAGGATGAGGAATTAAATTTATTACACACTACTTTATTAATATAATTAACAATTTTATTTAACACAACAAATTTTACCCACCGGGTTTCACTTATAATTATTTTACCACTAAGACGTCCACCGGACTTTATTACATTGAATATTTAGTCCCCTGGACTTAATAAACTTAAAATATTTAATTGGCCCCTGGCCTGATCCCCTGGATCTATTCAAAATTTAGTCCCCTGGACTTATTACTATAGCTTAGCCACCGGCCTGATCCCCTGGATCTTAAATAAAATTAGTCCCCTGGACTTTACCAAAATAAAATAGGCAACTTGCCAGATCCCCTGGATCTAATTAATTCCAAAATATTTAATAAAAATTCCCCTGGAATTATTTCATTTCACACACACACACACACGTTGAATTTATCTTTCTCTTGTCCACTGGACTTAATTCACACACACACCGAATTTGATTTATTTAACTTTTCTCACTAACATTTTAATTTTTCTTAATTTAATACTTTCTATTTTCCCTTTTATATAATCATTTAATTAATTTATAATATTTTCCAGTAAAAATTTATCTATCCAGTAATATAATTTCTGACTCGAGTAACTGACGCTATCTCTCTCTAATTCGCGCGTCTCAGTCTGTCTCTCTCTATTTCGTGTCTTTTCTTCGCGTTAACTTTATATTTTCCTTTAACCAATTCACACATTTTTACTAATTTTACTGACATCAATTTGTTCTACTTAATTTTTAATTAATTAATTTTCCAATATTTCCTGATCACTTTTCACAGCACTTGGTTATCTTAATCTTATTAATTCTAATATAAATATATATAAATTTTGCTTATTAATTATTACCGATTAAATTATATTAAAATTTTATTTGACTTAACTATTCTAATTTCTGGCTCCACGCCGAGAAATTTCTTTAGTCTTTATAATTCAAAATTCTGGCCTCTGCCGAGAATTTTGTCCGACGGACCGTGCAATCAATTACTAAAAGAACTCTGGCTTCTGCCGAGAATTCTATTTCGTCCGGAAGGACTCAGAAATGGCGATTGCCCACGAATAACAATTTCTTAATAATTACGAAATTTAATTGTTAATAAATTGTGGCTACTGCCGACAATTTATTTACCTTTTTTATTCCTTCGTGGCGTTCCTGCTTTCCCTCAGTCTTTCCACTGCCGATTTCCTTGTTCCTTCAATCTCCAACTCTCCTTTTTATTTTAATTAATTGTTATAGAATCTGTGAAAAATTCAATATAAATCAGTTCTTTATTTTAAATTGTATCGGCCTTCTGCCGGATACAAGAAATTCACTTAATTTATTATAATTATTGCCTCAGGAAGGTTCCACTATAACCTCTCCAGAGCATGTATAATTACCTTTCTGATTTGCGTGCAGTTCCGCTTGCTCTCGTTGCCGGTCCGTCCGACTCTGTCCAAATTCACCTCGTGCACTCACTAATATCTAAGTCCGAGACCCTTCGGCTATTTTCGTAAAATTTCCCACTCTTATTAGTTCCTAAGTAAGGAGGGAGGCTGAGTCTCCAAAATTGGCGTTTTCCGGGGACCAGTCGATAAACTAGATTACGGGGTTAATCGATTTTCGATAACTAACCGACCGCGGGGAATTCCAGAACAATTTAAATTTATATTATTTGAATAAGTTTAATTTTACCCCGTTACATAATAAATAATTATTATTTTCATTGTTATTATTATTAATATTAATATTATTAAAAAAAAATCGGTCTATCGGATGACCCTGCGGACTAGCCTCAAAACTTCCCGCTGATTCCGAGCTCTTCGAGCTAGGAAACATTGTTGTAAATACATTTTCGAGCTCTTCGAACACCCTACCGATCAATCTCAAATTTTCACAGCTTTTAGAAATTAAAAAGCCTCGTTGAATACCACCTTGACGATCAAAATCGGTTCATCCGTTCAAAAATTATAGATATTTACATACATACGTACGTACGTACGTACACACACTCAGGCATCATCTTGAAATTAGCTTCCTAGAACCTCAAAACGCCGAGATCTGATATAAATTTGATTTCGAAAATCGGACCGAAACCAATAACTTCCCAAATTTCTGAAAATTTCCAATTGTCTTAGCGGGAAGTTAAAAAAAAATAATGGCCCTGATTGGGATTCGAGTTTAACGAGTTCCGGTGGTGTTTGAAACCAAGATACACGAAAAAAAAATTATGATTCGCATCTTCCTCCACGTCACTACAAGCTGGACTCTCCGGAATGTCGTCATGATAAAATCTACAGTGATATTCTCGGAAAGACTCATAGTCTGAATAGATTTACCTCAAATGATGATTGACTTCATCGTGCGCCTAGTTTAACCATTTCTTCAATATTTTATTGCCTGATAGCCACATGTGAATGAAAACGCTTCATTGCTATTAGCCGCTATTTGTTTCATCAAGAATAATCGCAAACAAAATTAAAAAATTTGTCTATCGGTTGACCCTGCCGGCCAGCCCTAAAACTTCCCGCTGTTTTCAAGCTCCTTGAGCTCGAAAATACTATGTATGCCATTATTTTCGGAAAAACCCGTTTTTTAGCATTTCTTTCTCCCACGATATCTTATGAACGAATTAACCGATTGAGATGGTTGAGGCGGCAATCGATGCGTTTTATTGAATTTTTGTGCTGATTAGTTTTTAGAATTGATCGATCAAGCCATTTCTAAAAAATATGAAAAAAACTGAAAAAAAAAAAATTTTTTTTTTTTGTTTTTCTTCCATATCTTAGAGTCTATTTGATCGATCGAGTTGAAATTATCAGAAAAGTTGACGGCCAACAACTTCTTTTGATTGCCACCTCAAACATGTCAATCGGTCAGTTCGTTAAAAAGATATTAAGAGTTTACATCCATACACACACACAGACAGACACACACGCACATACATACACTCGGACATCCTTGTGAGAATAGTTAGAATAGCTTCCTAGGACCTCAAAACGTCGACATCTGATGAAAACTCAATTTTCGAAAATCGGGGTGAAACCAATAACTTCCTGAATTTTTGAAAATTAATAATGTTCTTAGCGGGCAGTTAAAAATTTCATGTTTTTGAATTATTTTTCATTTCTCCAATTTTCTTAGCTCTAAATGATATATAACTTTTGTTGAGCTTCTTAAACTTGAAAAGAACAGAAAATGTTGAGGCTGGCCAGTAGGCACAACCGATTTTTAGATTTCTCTCACTGATTTTACATATTTTATCAATTTTTCCCTCGCAGTTTTGGATCACGGTGGAAACACTGAGGTTTACATGGTGGAAACACCCGAGAATCCACGGTGTTTACACGGTCAGAACACCGTGTAAACACCGTGGATTTGTTCCATTCTCACACCGGGTATTCACCGTGTTGACACGAGGTATCCACGGTGTTTTCACGGTGTGACTTTGTTGACTACACACTATACCCACCGTGTTCACACGAGGTATCCACGGTGTTTTCACAGTATATTTGCCGTGTTTTCACGGTGTGTCAACGGGGACTACACATTTTATCCACCGTGTTTACACGAGGTATCCACCGTGTTTTCACGGTGTATTTACCGTGTTTTCGCGGTGTGTCGACGAGGACTACACGAGGTATCCACCGTGTTTACACGAGGTATCCACCGTGTTTTCACAGTGTATTTACGCTATTCTCGCGGTGTGTCGACGAGGACTACACGAGGTATCCACGGTGTTTTCACAGTGTATTTGCCGTGTTTTCGCGGTGTGTCGACGGGGACTACACATTTCATCCACCATGTTTACACGAGGTATCCACCGTGTTTTCGCGGTGTATCTACGGTAACTACAAACTGCATCCACCGTGTTTACATGGAGTATTCACCATGTAAACACGGTATGCCCACAGTGGCTACACACTACATCTGCCGTGTTTGAAATCAAAAAAGTTACACTGTGCATAAAACTTTCAGAATTCAAGGAATAGGAAATAATAAATTAACAAGCGATTTTTCAATTTTGGTTCACAATGTCGCCTCGTAAAACTAACGTTTTTGGACCAAAATACATAAAAACGATTGAAATAGAAATTTGTAAGTTTTTAGTTTGTAAGTTTTTAGTTTGTAAGTTACATTAATTTGAATAGAGTAACTTTTAAACTAAACGACCAATTCGATCCATCTTTAAACGTAATCAAGATAGTCGCCTATAGAATAAATAGTGAAAATTAAGATCCGATCAGAATGTAGACGATTCCGTGATGACATAAGGGTTTCAATACACAGATACAAAACAACAAATAATTATTATTTAGATGTCACATTTATTTAATTAAACAATTACTTAAACTTGAACGTCAATATATTTTAAACTGAGATATAAAAAACATTATCTACTACTTTTTTGCTTGACGGCGACACTCTTTAAAATATTCTCCCATCCACTTGTCCAAAAATCTATCTATATCATCATTGCCATTTTTGGCAATGTTTAACTCTCGCTTTTTTTGAATATAGAGAGACAAATCTGCAACAAGTAAATATATCATTTTTAGGTTTATTTCGTTTATTTAATATATATAAATTTTTTTTTTTAAATATAGCTATTGCAGGTCTGATGTCAAGATTTTCAAAAACGCTATCAGTCGAAAAGTTTATGCATGTACGTATGGATACGTATATTCATAGACATTAGTGTCTCAAAAAAAAAATTTTTTTTTTTTAACGTCTTATGAACTCAAAAGATACTTTATATTATAAAAAAAAATCCTCACCAAATTTTAGCCAGATATCTTTAAAATTGATCTATCACAGAAGAGAGGTCCACTTTCTGATTTAAAATAACCGCGAAAATTTTTAATATCAGTTTTTCGTTATTAAGACTATGAAAAAAATTTTTTTTGAAATTTCATCGAGCATAATTTTGTTGGAAATTAAATTCTCTACAAAAAAGTGTTGCTGCATTATGTACGTCAAGCGAACTGGGTAAGAGTTACGGGGATTCAAAGGTCAACAAAAATTTAGTTTTCTCAGTGTTAAATTTTTTAAAATTATTTTTCATTTTTATTCCATCAACAAATATTTTTATTTTAATTTTGACAGGCACGTTTTTGTAGGAGATTTAATTTTCTTTTTCCCAGTTCGTTAAACGTACATAATGCATTAGCACTTTTTTCGTATAAAATTTAATTTCCTGCAAAATTATTCTAGGCGGAATTTAAAAAAAAAAAAATTTTCATAGTCTTAATAACGAAAAACTAAAATTTAAAATTTTCGCGGGTATTTTAAACGGAAAAGAGGACTCCCTCTGTAATAGCTTAATTTTAAAGATATCTGGCTGAAATTTGGTGAGGATTTTTTTTTTATATTTCAATTTTTTTTGGGACACCCTAATATATATATTTTGGATGGGCCAAAAAAAAAAAGAACTAATTTTTTTTTCTTTAGTTACCATGAAAATGACGTTAAAGATGATGAACAGAAAATTCTGGTTAGTCGGTGTATTCACCGGAACTAATGATACTGTACTTGAGTGGAAACACCGTGGATACTCGGTGTATTCACCGTGGGTGATGTTCGTGTAAACGCCGTGGTTACTCGGTGTATTCACTGTGGCCAATGTTCGTGTATACTGAGTGGAAATGCCGTGATTACTCCGTGTATTCACCGTGGTCTTTTTATCGTGTATATCGGGTGAGTACACCGTGTTATCTCGGTGGATACACGGTGGAATCACGGTGTATACACGGTGTGAAAATGGAACAAATCCACGGTGGAAACACGGTGGATTTACCGGCAGTTACACGGTGTTTCCACTTACACGGTGTTTCCACCGTGGTTCAAAACTGCGAGGGTTGTCATGCTTGTAACAAATAAAAATAATATAAAATAGTTTTCATGGCACGTAGAAGAAAAATTCTACTAACAACGAAGAGTTTCCAGGTGGTCATCTCGAAGTTTGCTACCACTGAAATATGTTATTCTACACATCAAACTCCAGCGGAAAAATATTTCCAGGAGGTAAAATAGACTCCCGAAGTCAACCAACAGTGCTATAGTTTATTAAATATTCGCGTTAAACCGGAATTTTGACCATTTTGTTAAAAAAAAAAAACATATTTACTGAGCACTTTTTTGTTGGATTTTTTCGGCTGTCGTAATTTTAGCATATTCTAAATCATTCTGTGAAAAAATTAGCCGGCCAGGAATTTTCACATCTATGAATTCTTATCTCGACTGGACTATTAGTTACCCCACATTTCAATCGCTCTGGTGTACACCAGTGACATCTACCCCTACTCGTAACTACACGTCTTTCTACGAATCACAAAGACGTACACGACATCTACTAAAGCATAAAATAACACTTTTTTTTTTGGTTTAAAATTTTTTAACTTGTTTTTAAACCTATCCTTAAGATCTCTTATTTTATTTTCCTTTTATTTAAGTAAAGATTACTTATTCACTTTTTTTTAACATATATAACTCTACTCCTTTTCCTTTTACAATATTCAAAGTATAAACTTTATTCTCTATTTACTTTATTTATTTTTTTCAAAACTACCAGAAATTATAAATCTAACCAACGCGACTATTATCTTAAACTTTATATTACTTCAAAAGGATTTGATCTGATAGAGAGGATACTCTTTATCTTTCATAAGCTCAGCGACTAGAAATATGCTTTCTCTTTCAAATAGCGTGCATTGAAAAAAAATATAATTAGATTCCTCTACAGCTCCAGTCACCCCACATGGGCACTGATCTGAGTTTACTATTTTACACCCAACTAAACTGTATGCCAGTGATGTATGACCGCTACGCAGCCTGTTAATAGTCACAATAGTTTTCTTACGAGACTTAAAATTAGAGAACCATGGAGTTCTACCTTCTATCCAGTACCTCTCAAAAAACGTTTTACCCTTCGTCTTTCCAGTTTCTCTACACCACTCTATAAATTGGTGCTGAATTCTTTCCCTCCAAAGTGCTTCGAAGTACAAAGCTGGTATCGAGATCTGCCCTGATTAAACCAAACGATTTGTGATGATTTAAAACGATTACAAATTTAATCGTCATAATCCTCATGGTTTTTTCCATTAAGTCGTCTGTAATCGTCAAAAGACAATTTATTATTTTACGATAAAAAACGATTTATGACGATTTAAAATTTTTTAATCATCACGAATCGTTTTAAAACTTCATGCGGGACTAGAAATTGTAATATTATTTTACGATTAAAAACGATTCATGACGATTAAAAATTTCAAATCGTCATGAATCGTCTTTAATCGTAAAATAATAACGCATTTCCGGTTCTGCATGAAGATTAAAGACGATTCAAAATGATTTAAAATTTTTAATCGTCATGAATCGTCTTTAATCGTAAAATAATATATAGCAATTTATGGTTCTGCATGAAGATTAAAAACGATTTAAAACGATTAAAAATTTGATCGTTTTTAATCCTCTTGGATCATCAATTGACGATTCATGATGATTTAAAACGATTAAAACAGTTTTAATCGACACAAATCGTTTTGTTTAATTAGGGTGAGAGTCAATACCTTCCTTCCTGCTACCCTTTGCTACCAAGTCTACCTGCTCGTTATCAACAACTTCTACGTTGGCTGGGATCCAAAAGAATTTTAATTTCTTACCTATCATCCTTAATCGATATACGAGATCTTTAATTGCTAAAACTAAGGCACCTTGTTTTTCGCAGCCCACCCTATTATTGAGTGTCATCAACATACTTTTGGAATCACTAAAAACACGAAAATCCTCATCTGTTCTCTCAAAAAATTTTCTTAGAGTAACTATTATTGCCATTGCCTCTGCTGTAAAAATTGAAGCATATTTGGCCGTTCTTTGTTTCTCACACACTCCAGTTCTCATTTCCTAGACTCTCAAAATCAACAAAACTTTTTCCTGGAATTTTTGAGCCATCAGTGAATCAGCAACTGGAGAACTCAATTTTGGACCAAAATATCTCTTCAAACTTTACTCCAGGCTCTGATGAAGAACAACTTTTGTGGCTTACACGAATTACAGCGCGCTCTAGTGAATTACGTTTTTTTCTGGCTCGGTAGCGTAGCTATATTCACAAACGCGCTTATATGAGTATACTCACACTATGAAGTGTATAGACTATTATAGTGGCACGTTGCCCAATAGGGACGATAGCCAAGAAGGCTAGAAAAAAAGTGTATAGTATACAGTGCCGGCGTACTGACAGTTCAACATAACCAACACAAATCATTTTAAATCACGATAATTACTATAATCTTTAAGAGTTCATACTACTGAGTGATATTGAAGTAACTTATAATGAACGTTAATATTACGAGAGCTACTCAATGAAATTTCTATTTAGATAATTTCTAATAGATAATTTCTCGAGCGTGTTAAGCTCGTACTTACCGGAAAGCTCCTTCCTGGTCAAAAATGAAATATGATTTAGACTTAGTTGTCTTAAATCATGACTAAGTAAAACCAGTTAAGTAGAAACCAAGGCAATTTTGCGTGAGTTCACCTTGGTTTCGACTTAACTGGTTTTACTTAGTCACGATTGAAGACAACCAAGTCTAAATCAAGTTTTATTTTTGACCCGGGCAGAGATGGCTTACAGGGTTAACCATTTTTCAGATTATTTTTTTTTTTAGCCCGCCCCAACCAGCAAAATCTCGGCTTCGCCTCGGCTTTGCTCAAGCCTGCCGGCCGCCCCCTCCCTTCACCTTTGTCCGTATTTCCGTACTTTCGATTGGAGATCAAGAAAAATAGTATACAACTCACGGACATAATGTTGAATACCCTGACGCTTGAGATATAGAGGCTGAAGCAAATTCAACTTTCTGGCCTTGAGTTGTAATATACTATTTCAAACGACCAAATAGATACTCCTATAACAAACTTGTTCAAGGCTTGAACAAGCCTGATCTCAAGTTTGATAGGCGTTAGTGTCCTATCCTACCTATGTATCTTACTGTAGATACTTGTGTCTAGATTTCAATAGCAAGTTTAGTGCAAGCCTTACACAAGAAATTCATGCCAGATTATAACTCAATTTTAGAGGAAAACTACAGTTGAAAATAGTTGTGCATGGCTTGCTCAAGATCTGCTCAAGGCTTAAAATTGACCTTGAGCCTTGAGCAGATCTCGAGCAAGCCATGAGCTAGTACTTGCCGTAAGTTACTGGTGCAAGAAATGCGCCCGAAGCTTTTAAGCTGCACCGTATGTAGGATATCTTCAATATTCTTGTGTACAATGCCTTGAGCAAATCATGCACAAGTCTTGATGACGATTTCATGCTACATGATCTTACGCAAGACCCATACGTAGAAAAAGACACTAGTGACTAGGGACTTTGCTTCAGACGCTATCACCAGAATCTTGCTCAAGCATGTGTTTCTTGGGTAATAACCCTGATTATAAAAAAATGATTTAAAACAATTCAATTTTAATACTATATAGATATACATTTATCATCCCTGTGAAAAATGAATCATACATGGCCATATATGAGTGCTCCATATATGACCAGGTATGCCCATATGTGATCGTATATAACCATATATGATCGTGTATATTCATATATGACCATACATGGCCATATATGTAAATTGGCCAGATATGGCCATGTATCACTCTACATGAATATGTATAGAAATTTTAACTAAATTAAAAAAAAAAGTTTTTATTATTTTGACGAATCAGAGACTATTAGATATGCGAATAATTAAATTCCTAATCGAATTAGAAATTTTTAATTCAGAGAAAAAACACTAGATTTATTAATGACCGTGTCATGATTGGAGATCGTGATGGGCCTGGGTACGAAATTCGTACAAAATGTAGTGAATAAAAGGGTATTTGCATTGATCAAGGACCGATTCTATGAGCTGGGCTCACGTGACCAAATGCTCAGCTTATTCTATTTTATATTTAATTTGCGCCTACACAATATTGTTGGAGACGATATTGATAATGACCTAAAACGATTTCCAATTTATGATGTGACTGATTCAATTTCACAATCGAACGTTGAGCGGTAAACGTAAGATTGTGTACTCCCTAGTGTGAACTATCTGTCTGAGCGGCTAAACAGGTAGAAAATAAGGGATTAAGGAAGTTGAGCTTCCGAAAAGCCTCATGAAGCTAGTATCTCACTGTTAAGAAGGTTTGGGGAGTACAGTCTGTACACTACGTTTCATCTCACAATACATGTATATAGATATACCATAGTACGTGACTTGACAAGGGTTTATTTAGCTCAAGACTGTACCTTCAAAAAATGTAACAAGCTTTTACTAATGATTTAATGACATTTAGCTTACCGAAATAATCGTTTATGCATTGAATAACTAAATTATTGTAAAATAACAAATAATTTATTTTGAATTTAAATAAAATAATAAGTCATTTAATTTTAAATATTTTTCAGAAAGTTTAGCAACACCGCAAATTTTACCGCCGTTGCGTATGCGTCAACTGCTCCATTCATGTTGGTGATGTGTACGTGTATCTTATGTTTACAAGTAATGCTATTCAGACCGAGTGTTAGTTCATTGCTAAATTTTTGAATAATAAAAAGAAAATGAGTAATGGAACAAGTCGTTATTTTTAACTACGTAAATATTTATGTTATGTTTTATAGTAAATAGTAAAAATTTTATAATACTTTTCTTTACCTATTCGACTTTTCCGCTAACCTATTTCATTGAAACTTTAAATTTCCCGCGTGAACCACCATTTACAACGTTGCCGTCAACATAACCCACATTTGCTATAGCTGACGATTTTTTTTAAATTTAGATTATTTAAACTGAATTAATTTTATAACTAAGTACCCTCAACTTGATTTTTTTTTTCAGTAATTTTTGAAATTTTTTTTTTAACACAATTAATTTTTCAAAGCTTTCTCATTATTTTTTCGTCATAAACTTTATCAAAACAAGAGTAGGTGTGAGATCTGGTATATCATTATAATGTTAAATGACCTATCTTTAATCTCGTTTTATAAATAAACTACGAACCCTAGGTCTCTGAAATTTTAACACAACACGTATTAAATATATTTTTATCAATCCTAAAAAATTTCTTAATTTTTAACTTCCCGCTAAGAAAATTATTAATTTTCAGAAATTCCCGAAGTGAAGCGAAAAATATCTTCGATCGTAAAGCACACTCTGATGGTTCGCATCATGAGTCGTGCAAAATTTAAAAAAAAATTGAAACCTTTTTTATTGTGTTCGAAATTTATTTTTTGAAATTTTTCGGAAATTTCTTTTCTTGTCATTTCCTTGCATCTAAAAATTTTCGTCTTGCGGTATTTCTCATGTTTGTGCAATAGCCTGAGCTCCTAAAAAACTTTGATAAAAATGCACTAAAACTAGAGATATCAAGCTATAAAATGCTTTTTTTACAATCTCAATACGATTATTGTTTACAAAGTTACAGCCTTCCAAAAATCACAAAAAAATTTATAAAATTTTTCTGTTCTTATAATTTTTTGCGTAAGTATATATGGTTATATATGTCCGTATAAAATCATTTATGATCTTATGTGAACTGAACATCGAGTAAAAATACTTTATGTTGTATCATATATGATCATATACGACCATATATGATTTTATATGATTTGGGTATAAGTTAGAAGAAATTTCTTTGCTTTTATATATGGTCATATATAAACATGTATGACTCATATATGTCCATATATGATCATATATCGAGTAAAAATACTTTATGTTGTATCATATATGATCATATACGACCATATATGATTTTATATGATTTGTGTATAAGTCAGAATAAATTTCTCTGCCTTTATATATGGTCATATATGAACATATATGACTCATCTATAAACATATACGCATCATATATGATCTTCTATGGACATATCTTATTATCTGTAGGCAGATGTGAACTCTTTTTTTCCGGCTGTATCTTCATGCATGTTCATTACCCGGGAAAAATCTCCATGCATGATCATGCAGAATTCATGCCTGACCGTGCATGATTCATGCATAATTTATGCTTGATCCTGCAGAACTCATTCATGACCAGGCATGACTCATTCGTGATCAAGCATGATCATGCATGGCTCATTCTAGATCAAGCGTGCACATGCATTAAGTTTGAAATAATTGTATCTACAGATATGATCCATCAGGAAAAGTCATGCTTGAGCATGCTCTATTATGCATGACAATACATGGTTCATACTTGATCATGCATAACTCATTCATGGCCAGACATGACTCATTCGTGATCAAGCATGATCATGCATGACTCATTCTAGATTAGGCTTGCTCATGACTTACGTTAGAAATAATTGTATCCAGAGATGTAATCCCTCGAGAAAGGTCATGGTTGAGCATGCTCTATCATCCATGATCATGCACGGCGCAGACATGATCGTACAAGGCTTTGCATGTTCAACCTTAATCATTCATGGTTATATGCAAATAGTAAAAAATATTTATGAATATTCAGGCTTGATCATACATGACTAAGCAAACTCGTTCATATTCATAAATGAAAGTTAGTCTTTAATAAAAACTGTTAGATTATTTATAATTTGCTTTTTTTTTATTTTATTATTTATTTAATTTAGATTAATTGTCTGGGAAGAAATCAACATGCATGATTCAGGCAAGGGTGAGCATGCTCAAGCATGGATCATGCATGAATCATGCACGGTCAAACATTGTAAATAATTTAATCAAAATATGTGATTAAAATCTCCGATTGAACTGATTGAATTTGATTGAAATCCGATCGAGTTTTAATCGGGTTTGATTGAGGTATTTTACTAAGAGTAATCATATATTTTTTATGAATAATTTCGAATAATTAAACATTTAGGGGTGCTAGGTGCTTGCACGCAAGACATACGTTTCGTGATAATATGGTGAATTTTCAGTTTGATTTAAAGGATTAATCACATCTAAAAAACTAAAAGTTGATACTATTGCAAACAATAAGTAGTAGGAAAAATTACATATAAATAATCGACGGGAGGCATTAATAGATACAAGCGTAGCCCAGTGGAATACGCGGCAGCAAAAAAAAACAGGTTAGTTTTTACCAAAATACAAAAAAGCGAGAGCGACCATGGAAGGTCTTGATAGCGCAGGCGTGAGCCAATGTAGTCAGAAAACTGACCCAGAGAGCGCGTAGGTAAGCACAAACATTAGAAATGACAGCTCTACTCCAAAATCAACACCCAAAGCAAGAGGACGAAAATCAAATGCTGCAAAACTCCAACACGACAAAAATACTCGGCCCCTGACCCCTGTCATAACTAAATGCTCCACAAGCTTGGACAGAAGGAACCTCAGAAGTGGAAAACTGCTTTTAACAATAGAACAAATAAAAAGCATCCTCAAAGACCAAGAGGATACACCCAATAATGAAATTAACAAGCGAGATATTTACGACGAGGAAGACTTCAATCTCGTAGGAATGAGTACACCAAAAAATGACAAGCTCAATGAAAAGTCATATGACAGCTATGACACCAACAGCAGTGGAAGTCTGGAAGACACAATAATAAGGACAAAAGATAAAGACACACTAGGCGCATGCACCAGTTGCTCCAAAATACATGATTTAGTCAGCAGCATGGAGGAAGAAAATAAGAAAATGAAGCTATGGATAATCAACATTTTCACTGAGTTCAGAAAGGAGATCCAAGAAAGTCTAGCTGATATCAAAACTAATCAGGCACAGCAACAGAAAGGCGATCAAAGGCCCGCGGAGAGACTACAAAGTCAACCTAAGCATCTCAATCCTGATGCTGAAAAGTTCCTGAGGAGTATAGAGCATCTTAAAAATCAAAAGCCTGGTGAACATAAAGGAGGATCCCACCAACAAGCTCCAAAAGTAATAAGTGACCAAAGAGTATCCAAGGATACCTTCATACCTCGAGCGAATGGTAGTCAGGATCATAGAAAAACATATGATACATCTAGCAAGTTAGAAAAGCACAGACAAGAACGACCAATGACACCGACAGCAAACCAGCAGCTACCCAACGAAGTCCGAAGCAGCCAGAATATAAAAACCTACGGAACCATCATAATACACAAGCAAGTAGAAAGACCAGGTAGGCTAAGAACAGATGAACTAGATAGTGAGCGAAAGGTAAGTCAGTTAAGAAGAAATAATATTGTAATAAGTGGTAAGCTGGATGACAGTTGGAAGGAAATATCATTTGTCGAAAAACTCTTGGAAAAAAATTTTAATATCAAGCCAGAAATCCGTGCACTAAAAAGAATAAATAATGAAATTATCATTACTTTAGGTTCAATCAATATCAAGAAAGTTTATCATGGCCCAAAAAGCTAAGCTCAAAGCTCAGACGTGTCGGTAAACGACGATTATACTCCACGAGAAGCAGCCACGCAGCGATGGATAGAAAGTGAAGCTGAAAATGAAAGAGAACTGAGAAAGGAAGAGCACACGATGTACATGAAGCTCTGGGCCCAGAATACATGGTGGAAATGGGACGATTTGAAGGGCAATCTTATGATCATGCCCTTTCGAATCGGGTCCCAATAAGGCTAGTGACTTAAAAATCATCATCTGGAACGTGGCAGGGATAAAAAACATCAAAGAAGCGTGGGAAGATTTTGAAGAGTCAAATATAATCATTCTGCAGGAAACCTGGGTTACAAAAGAGCAAGAGGACAAAGTAGTTAAAAGACTCAGTAAAAATTTCCATTGGTAGACAAAACCTGCTGTAAAAAGCAAAAACTCAAGGGGTAGAGCAGCTGGCGGACAACTTGTCGGCATCAAACAAGACATAAAAAACAAATGGCACGTACAAGAATGGGAATTCGGTCTAAACCTAAAAACGAAGGATATCAGCATCATAACTATATATAACAACGTAGGCATGAGAAAAATAACCGCAGCGCTCACAAATGAAATAGATGAAAGCATTAGTGAAGGGTTAATTGTAACAGTGATAGGAGATTGTAACGCAAGAGTAGGAGAGAGCACAGGCTACATCTACTGCGACTGGGAAGGAGAGCTACAGGACAACAGGAACTCCCAGGACAAAAATATCAACGCAGAAGGCCGCATACTGATCCAACTATACGAAGAACTAGGGATAAGCATTGCCAACGGAAGAATCAAAGGCGATAAGCAAGGAAAAGTGACCTTTGTTGGCGGGAATAGTGAAACATGCGCATCTGTTTTGGATCTTGTACTCTGTGTAGGCATACAGAGCTTACAAGCAGTCAAAAGAATCACAGTTGAACCCAGACCAGAATCGGACCTTTTTCCTGTAAAAGTAATAATAGATAACGATAACAAGCAACCATGAGGTCAGACACATGCAGTCCCGAAGAAAACAATAGACTACATAAAGAGAACACAAACCCTCAGGTGGACAACGGAGAAAGCTGAAGAATATATAGAATCAATTACTGAACGATGGATGGAGCACGATCTAAACGCTGACCCTGTCTCATGGTCCCAACTGAAAAACATGATAACGGACACGGCAAAGAGCTGTAACATGACCAGAAGGACAAAGAAGAAAAGAAGTAACCACATTGAACCCTGATATAACCATGAGTGTCGTCTGGCAAAAAAGAGTGTTTGGAAAAAGCTGAAACAATACTTGCGGAATAAAAATACAGAAAACAAGACACTCCTAATACAAAGCCGGAGAGCACTCCGTACCACGAGAGAAGCAGCAGAAAAGTTGTGGAAAGAGAGAAAGTGGAAACAACTCAACAAAAGCAGAAATATGTCTGACTGGTGGAGAATCATTAACTTCTACAAAAGAAAGGATCTCAACGTCCCAAGTGAAGAAATCAACGGACGACAATGGATCGAACATTTCTCTTCCCTGCTAAACTGTAACCCCGCTTCGACTCATACAGACATGGACGCTAGTGACAACAATAACAATGAAGTAAGAGACAACTTTTTGGACGAAGATTTTACAATGTTGGAGCTACAAGATGCCCTGAAGACTTTAAGAAATGGCAAAGCTGCAGGAGAGGATGGAATACCAGCTGAGTTTATTAAAAACATTTCTATGGAGAGACACCCTTAACTCCTCAATGTAATCAACAAGATTTGGACAACAGGAGAACTACCAGAAGGTTGGGATACATCCATCATTGTCCCCATTTTCAAAGCATGAGACCCGAATACCCCAGCTAACTATAGAGAAATCTCTCTATTAAATGCAGGATACAAAATCTTGACAAACTTAATGGCGAAAAGAATTAACCTATGGCTTGAAGAAAAGAAATGCATAAACGAAAGTCAGGCAGGATATAGGCAGAAAAGAGGAACCAGAGATCACGTCTTTGTCCTCAATGCACTTATTAGCAATCGGCTCAAGCAACCTGGTGTAAATTATACTTATGTTTTGTGGATTATAAAAACGCCTTCGATAGGACAAACAGGGAAAAACTACTCAAAAAGATTAATAGTCTTGGAATAGAAGGAAGAATATATAATATGATAAAGACAATACACTAAAGTACTTACAACCAGGTACAAGTTGGAGAAAAATAACTGAAAAGTTTGAATCCACGAGCGGAGTACGACAAGGATGCGCCTTGAGTGCAATTTTGTATAACATATACACTGACGACGTTGATAACATTTGGAGTGAGAAAAATATTGGTAGCACAACAATGGGCTCCAAAAGATTCCACGTCATTAAGTACGCAGACGACATTGCACTAATCTCCGATCCAGCGAGGGGCCTTCAGAAAATGTTGCAGTCTCTCGAAAAGTATGCTCCAAAAAATAATCTTGTGGTGAACAAAAAGAAGACTGTAGTTATGATTGTGAAAAAAGGACGCCGGGATAACGAAACTACAAAATGGACGTATGAAGGGGACGAGCTAGATGTAGTACAAGAGTTCAAGTACCTTGGATACTGGTTTACCTGTGGAGGAGGTTTCAAAAAACATACTAGATGGTTCGTAGGAAAAACCAGACACGCGCTGAATGCAACGTGGGGACTGATTAAAAGATCAGGAAGGTCAAGACTACGAGACCGCTTATACCTTTACACCACATTGGCAAATGCAGGTGCATTGTACGGAGTAGAGATCTGGGGATGGGCGCCGAATAGCATCTTTGAAAGATTATATGCTAAAGCCCATACGATGGCTCTAGGGGTTGCCAGAAACACGCCGGAATATTTATAGAGGACCGAGGCAGACGTACCAAGCTATCTGTATGTGACAAGGAGAAGAGCAAGCAACTATTTAGTAGACATCTTAAAGATGGAGGAGAATAGGTGGCCGAAGATATGCTTCAGAGAGGAGTGCAGGAGCATTTTAAATGATAATCCTTCAAAATGGAGCAAAGACTTGATAAAGGCGCTGAACGAGATGGATTGTGAGGATGTCCCTACTTTAATCTGGAATAAAACAGAGCCAAGTCAAATTGCTGAACGTCTTAATGCAGGCTTACAATACCTCAACAATCTGCAGATCAACAATATTAACCAAAAGATAACGAAGTCCTCTTTCAGTCGGATATATAAATTTGTTAAAACTTGCACAACAACGGAGCCTTTTTGGAGTGATCCATCCATTGACGGCTGGATGAAAGAAATCTGGACCCGCATAAGGTGCGGTAATTACGGAAAGGCACACAAGAAAAGCTACCGTAACACTAATTGCAGGATATGTACAGTAGAACCAGAGACACTCATTCATTTGTTTATCTGTGTTGAGGCTAGGAAACTGTGTTCTAATAGAGTAACAACATCACTCCAAAATCTTACAGAAGGAAACTATGAAGCAGACCTTGACACATGCATAAGGCAACTACTGAGAGGACCCCCAATTAAGGAAATTTGTATATTTTTCAAGGAAATAGAACGAAGAAAATACACTGAAGTATAATATCTGAAACAGACAGATGAAATACCCAAAGGAGACACAACCAAAGAAGATAAATATAATAAAATAGACTTATGAATGTTTAGTTAACTATAAAATTTAATTTTATGAAGATAAATATATATATATGTATATATATTGTAACGGGTTTTTCACCACCGGGGATCTACCGGAGTGAAGTCCGAGTACACTTACTATTTGACAACCTTCGTCAGAACTTTTCAAGTTGGGCGCCAGGTGATTTTATAATCACCAAAAAAAAATGTCGGCTCAGGGTGGCGGATCGGGGAAAGGTCAGGCAGTTAAGGTTACGATAAAATAATTGATCAGAATTAAACAAATCAGTCGTATATTCAATAGACAAAATAATTGATCGATTTCACACAAATTATCGGTTACACAAAAACAATAAATGCCGTTGTCGGCTGGACTCGAGATAAACCAAAGTACAACAAAACGTAGTTGATCGAAAGAGTCAGTTCATTGCTCAAAAAAAAATAGTCGTCAGTTGTCGAAATAGAAATACTCGTATTTGATTTCACAAACACACACACGACGTAGTTCTTAACGAAATACTCGACCGATGACGTCAGAGTATTCTTACACGGCGAGGCTACAAGACGGCCAATGCGAATGAGAAACAGATAATCCGTAATTCTCAGAATCGTTCGATGGAATAAAATAAAATAAAAAAAAATATTCTATTTCGGTAACGCGTTTAAATTGCACTATCCGATAATTATTATACGTAATTAATTATTAAATTAATTATTATTCACACACAACGCGTTTCACTAGTTCAGTAAACACAATCAGTCGGTCGTACACTGTATTTAGTTCTCATGCCGAGGCTTCGGCTTGTTCACTGGTTCGCAAAACTCGGATTGTTGTTCACCAAATATTCGGATTATTACACTCGTAATAATTATTCCTCGCGATCTAATTGATCTCCCGTAAATCAAACTCGTTCTTTGTCGTCGTAAATCGAATTGATCAAAACGTGGCCGTTCAGTTCGAAGTCTCTCCCGGATCTC
This sequence comes from Microplitis demolitor, assembly GCF_026212275.2. Taxonomy (NCBI): domain Eukaryota; kingdom Metazoa; phylum Arthropoda; class Insecta; order Hymenoptera; family Braconidae; genus Microplitis; species Microplitis demolitor. The sequence continues at coordinate 7,340,507 of NC_068554.1, read as the reverse complement.
TCGTCACCATCCCTGCGTTGGATCGTTTTTCTCGGTCGAAGTCAACATTTTTGCTTCTAGGTGTCACTAGAAATTACTTATCCGGTGATTATTGATGATTTTGAATAAAGTCAAACCACGAGTCGATGTCGAATTTTTCATCATGTTACAATATATATATATATATATATATATATATATATATATATATATATATATATATATATATATATATTTATATTTATATTTATATATGTTAAATGTTTTCTTTTAAAAATATATTAGGTTTAATATATATATAAATATATATATATATATATATATATATATATATATATATATATATATATATGTTAAATGTTTTCTTTTAAAAATATATTAGGTTTAAGAGAAAAGTGTATAAGAGTTTGGTAACATCAAACTGTACAACTGGTAATAATAAATAAAAAATAATTAAACATCTATTTCTATTTTGACGATAGTAGTTAAAATCATCATTTTTAAATCGATAATCCAAGATATTTGATTTATAATTTTTGGTTCAATTAATAACGAAAACCAATCTTTTTTTCCGAAAAATAATTTAAATAAATTTAATTAAAAATTATTTTTTTGAATTAATTAAAGAATTGAAATAATAAATTCTTGCCAAATTGATAATGAAAGTCAATATAATTGCTTTTTTTTATTTATAATTAAGATTAATGTAATTTTTAAATTTGCTCGTAATTGATAACTACAATTCTTTTCATTCATTATTCAGAAAAGATTTAATAACCAAATCAAGATCGAGTTCAAATAGTATTTTATTTTCTACAACCCTAAGGTTTTAAAAGATGTTAAAAATCGTCGTAAACTGAGTAAGATAGGTCAGCTTAGTGGACAGCGGACATGCTTCCTAACATGACGGTCGTGGGTTCGAGACCCGTCGCGGGTAAAATTTCAAAAGTACTTTTCAACCAATAACCAAGTACACGTTCAAACACATATATACATATATATATATATATATATATATATATATATATGTATATATATATATATATATATATGTGTGTGTGTGTGTGTGTGAACGTGGCGGCGCGAGTCGACCGTGTCTCTGTGCCGGTGTCATATGCCTGTTTAACCTCTCTCGTATTTAAATTGATTAATAATAGATAAATATAAATTATATCTGTTATTTACCTATTTCTTTATTAATCTTTCATCATTCTCTATTGATTCCATGAGAAATCTTTGAGCTTAATATTTGAGTTATCCTTTTTTAATATTGTAATCTGGTTAAGTTTAATCGAGTTATCTAAGTAAAAAATATGTTACAATATATATATATTAAGGTATTTCAGAAGAAAAAAATTTTTTCTTATGGTCTCAAAAGTTAGTCTTAGGTATAAAAAAAATTCTCCCAAAAGAGCAGCTCGAAATCTCAATTCTACTAAGAGCTCAACGAATACTTATTTTCCCATTCAAATTGCATGTAAAAAAAATTTTTTTTTGTTTTTTAAAAATAAAAGTATTAAAAAATTTTTTTTTCGAAAATCGAAGCACACAGCTCTGTAGGACATTAAATTCTCTACAGAAAAGCTTCTGATTGTTTTCTCCGGAGAACTAACAGAAAAAAAGTTATGAAGCTTTAAACTATGTTAAATAGTATAACTTCATGTTTCCATTATATTAAACAGTTTTTTAAATAGAAATCTAGGATTTATCTTTTGAACTAATGTTATCTGTCAATTTTTTTTTAAACACACGGGAAAAATTTTCCTTACTTTCAGAACTGAACTTTTTTTTTAAATTAAAAATACAGAAAGAAAAAAATTTTTAATTCTTAAAAAAATATTTTTTTTTCGAAATTATTACGAAAAATAAGTAAGATTTTAGAAATCTTTTTATTGATTAAGCTCTTAGCAGGATTGAGCTTTCAAGCTATTCTTTTGGGAGGATTTTTCTAATACCTAAGACTAACTTTTAAGACTATAAGACTTTGAAAAAAAGAAAGAAATGCTTATTTTAAAACACCCTAATATATATATATATATATATATATATATATATATATATATATATATATATATATATATATGTATATATATATATATATATATGTATATATATATATATATATATATATATATATATATATATATATATATGTATATATATATATATATATATATATTGTGACGTTATTTTTCGTATGGGGGTCAAATCAAAGTGAACGTCACAAGCACCAACTGATTTTTACTGTATTTACGAGCGTGGTAGCTCAAGACTTAGAATTTAGCGTACAGGTATTAACGATTTTGATACAGATCTTTGATTTAAGTTATAGTTTAAGAATTAAATATGGAGTAACGTTTAGCTACAGTTATGGGTTTTGTTAAGAAAAATTATAGTAAAGATTTAGGATCAGAATTATGGGAATTTAGTATGGAATATTGTTTGAGATTAATGTTTGAGATAAAGTTGAGTTTTGGTTTACAGTTTGGAATTTTGAGTATGTGGAGAAGTCAGTGTTACCGCGGAGCGGGACTTGAATTAGTCACCCGGTATCATTTGATGATAGAACCTAGTTCTATCCCTATGAGACTTCTTGGTAGATTGCAGAGGTCTAGCTGAAATGCTAGCGCTCCAGTATAAAAGGAATCTGATGGATGCAGATTGGGATCAGTTTTTGAGTTTTGGCTTGGCAGGCCTCAACAGTAATATTGTGACCGTTGCTGTTGTGGAAGCCGTTTGGTCATTTTTAATTGTTTTTGTCTGACAGGCCTCAGAGGACAAGTCATGACCACTTGTACCGCTGAGGAAATCATAGGTCACTTAGTTTTAAGTTTACGATCCCAGCTGAAGTCTGTTCCAGGAGAGCAACTACCAAGGATATGCATACTCAAAGTTAGGTTTAGTGACTACGTTTGGTGAGGTATAAGCCTCCAGTTATCGATATAGTAGAGTTTGGGAATTGATTTATGGATTGAGAATATAGAGGTCAGTTATAGATAATGATAAGATTTAGTTTTGGATTTTGATGATTGAGGAAACAAGAGTCGAAGGGAGACCTTCGAAGAATACGGACGTGAGCATTCAGCTCTGGTCGCTCGAAGTGAGCAGACGTGTCCAGAAATGGCGTTACAGTTCATGGCATTGCGGAAAGCTACAGATTGAGTATTGTTATAGAAGTATTATTTAAAACAGTGTAAGACGTTACTCGATATTTTATTCATCAGTAATCAGGTATGAAATAATTATTATAATTATCAATAATTAATTGAGTTCGAGTCAGATTCTTGAAATACGATGCTACTGTTTTAATTAAAGAAAATATTTAAGAACTGAGAGAATTATGAGAATATTGGTACAGTTTAGAGTCATGTTCACGATTTATTGTTGATATCATTTTACAAATAATTATAAGGAATATGTTTAATTATTAAACCAATTGTCGTCTAATTGATGTCAATATTAGACCCATGTACGTTAGTTTTATGAGTTTTGTTGAAGAGAATGCTCTAGAATATCGGTTTTTATAATTTATTGTTCTAGATTACTGAATATTAGTTAATTGTTGATTAGCTCTAGTAATTAATTAATTTGTTTTAATGTATCGATACATATCCTTCAGATGTCAATTTACCTTTTTGTTAAGATTAACTTCATTATTATTAGATTCAGTATTTTGTTATAAAGAAGACTTATTTGTACGAAGCTACAGTATTTTGTTAATTGTTAAATGGAGATCTTAGATTATTTGTTGTTTAAATAAAAATTGCAAATTCACTGATAATCTACATGAATTTGGAATGATGTAACCCGGACCACTCCCTCTCTCCATAAACCTACACACTGAGCGACACCATGGCATACCGTAACTCTGTTTTTAGTTTTCCAGTCTCTGTTTTTGTTTTTGCTTATAAGTTCTGAGCATCTTGTTAAGTTTTAGTTTTATTTAGTTGCGTGGTTTTGGTGATAATTCCACAGATCAAAAATTATCCGGTTTTTGTTTATGCGTGGTTTTGAGATAGTTCCACAGATCAAAAATTTATCTAATTCTTAAGATTTACTGGTTTGGTGATTCCAGTGATAAAAAAATTACTTGGCGCTCTGTTAGCATTGAGACTGGAGGCTAAAGATAGAGAACGAAATTTGTGGCACAAAGGAGATCTTGGCGTATTAACGTATGCTTGAATGGATCAATTTTTGTGTTATAATATATATATATATATATATATATATATATATATATATATACATACTAGCAGCCACCCGCCCGCTTCGCTGGGCACACTATTAATTTTAATCTTTATTTCTTATATTAAATACAAAATGAATATTTTCTTATCGATAAATGAAGTGAATTTTTAAAATTTTTAGTCAGGAAAAATAGTACCAGTCAATGCATTTGTCATTCACAGATTTCCGCATCACCCATGAGGTACTGTGTATTGGAATGCGTCCCCGTTATTTAACGTTGCGGGATCCCCAGGAGGCATACACAACAAAAAAAAATTAAGTTTTAACTTTTTACAAAAATTTATTTCTCATAATGAACAAAAATATAACAATCACTCAATACTTATCAATGAATAAAATTAACAGTTTTATACAGTTACAAACTTAAAACTTCCTTGTAAACAATGTTTTTCGTCTTTTTTTCTAGTTGAAGAATAATCAAGTTGTCCGGTGAACTGACTCTTGAGCATGCCACGTAAAACTGACCATGAGAAAAACAATCATGTCTCAAATCTACACCAGCTAATTTTAAACTCTGCCCCTGCGCTTTATTGATAGTCATAGCATAGCAAACCCTAACAGGAAATTGTAGACGTTTGAAGTTGAAATGGTAGTCAGATGGAACCATAGGAATTCTTGGAATAAATACGACTTCTCCTTCATGTTTACCTGTTAAAATTGTAGCTTCAATAATATTTCTATGTAAATTTTTCACTTGTAGCCTGGTACCGTTACATAGTTTTGGAGGATTCAAATTGCGCAGTAACATTATTGGTGCTCCAATTTTAAGATTGAGAATATGAGATGGTATTCCGGGTGGATTGAGTGTATGTAAGAACTCGACAGGATAATGGACAGCATCATCAACTTCTACGACTGTGTCAATAGATTTATACTTCATTTGATTAGTTGATAGCTTTTCTATAAGATAGTTGTTAATGCTATTCGCTGAATCATTCGTTGGAGTCAGAATAGCTCTTTCTTTTAGCCATGAAGAGCAATTAACTCCAATTTTATTGATATCTGGGTATATTTTATCAGTTAATGTAGTTAAATCATCAACAATATCACCTAGGTTATCCGGAATACTTATTCGTCCGTCAACTTCTGAAATTTGTCCATTCCCTATATCAATGAGTAACTTTGAAAATTCTTCTGCTCTCAAATCATGTTGTATATGAACGCGCATATTAATTTTCAAAGACAGTACGTTAACATGAGGCCATAAAACTGAGGATTTGAGACAGGCTTCGACTTCATCTGCACGTGTACCTCGTGGTACAACAGGTAAAGTTTGTCTGAAGTCACCAGCTAAAACAACAGTTATTCCACCCATTATTCGGTCACTATTTCTTATATCCTTAAGAGTTCTGTTGAGAGCTTCAATAGCATTTTTGTGAGCCATAGTGCATTCATCCCATACTATCAGTTTTGCTTCTCTGATAACGTGAGCCCTATAACTCTGCTTAGAAATATTGCATAGAATATTATCAGAATGATTCATTTCAAGAGGTAATTTAAATGTCGAGTGAGCTGTTTTGCCTCCGTCAATTAAAGTAGCCGCAATTCCTGAAGAAGCAACAGCAATAGCAATACTTTTTTCACTTCTAATTTTCGCAAGCAACAAATTAATCAAGAATGTTTTTCCCGTTCCACCAGGAGCATCAAGGAAGAACAATCGTCCAGAATCAGAAACGACACTATTCAATATAGATTCATATGCTTCTTTCTGTTCTTTTTCAGTATCGGAACACTTTTTATCACTTCTTCGGTTAACTTATCAGTGTCATAAGCTAATTCATTTAAATATTGTTGATTAATAATACCAGATTCTTGTTCTCGAGATGGTGAAGTGAGACCAAATTGTAAAAGAGTCTTACCTGACATAGCAATGACCATATCTTTAAGATTAATCAAACATTGATTGTAAACAATATCAACATCTAACTCAGAGTTTTCGCGATTCCTACTCATTCGTCTTATAATATCGTCCGTGAAATTATCTCGATATTTATCCCATAATTTAATCGGATCTCCAACTTGGCAAAAAACTAACATAACAGCAAACAATTCACGTATTTTGTAAGATGAATCAGAAATTGAGACTTCTGCTAAAGTTTGATCCCAATGAGCATCGTCTTCGAGCAATCCCATTACTCTGCAAGCTTCTTGAAATGTAGGATAGATAACATCTTTTATAGTTCTTAAAGCCGTAAATGACTCTGGACCGCGAACTTCATGCAAAAGAATACTGTAGATGATTTATAGAATATTAGTATTTAATATCTTTCTACTTTTATTCTAATGATTCCTCTGAATTTAATTGACAACTGAATTTGTTATTACAATTTATTCATTTTGACAGTTATTATAACAACGGTTACCATGGTAACCACCTTGATAACCATAGTAACAGTAACCATGGCAACGGTAACCATGTCTATGGTAACCATGGCAACGGTAACCATGGTAACGGTTACCATGGCAACGTTGGGGGGAGGGGGTAGCATACGTGATGGTTATCGAAAAATCCATTTTGGCTAGGAATTGCGCAAAATCCCTTCTTATCTCTCATCTACAGTGAAAAAGGAGTACCTCTGCCAAATTTTAAATGAATCGGTCAAATAGTTTCGGAGATCTGGTGATGAGTCAGTGGTATTTCGCTTATATGTATATAGATATATATAATAATGCCTTTACAAAAAGATTTGAAATCACACCAAAATTACGATGTTGGCAAGGGATTACGCAGCGACAAATTCGGCGGTGCATCAACATGCGAGAGCGCTTACAAACGGTAATACAAAACAGAGGTGGCAATACGCGGTACTAAATTGTGAGCCAGAAATTTAGAGGCCCTTCACCAGACGCCGACAAAGACACAAGACAGACGTAGAGACATAGACATTAACAGACGGAGACACAAACGCACGCGCGCACACGCATATACACACATAGACGGACACACACACGGACACGCGCGCGTGTGTAAGAAGCGTAAATCCGACCGAGCAACCTCCACGTGGTACGCTTTGGGTAACGCTAATGCCGGCGGTAAAAAAAATTGAGGAATTTTTTTTGACAATAATAAATAATTGCGAATACAACGAAAAAAAAAATGTTTAAAAAAAAAATTTTTTGAAAAAAAAAAATTATATCATATATGATCTTATATGGATTGAATATCGAGTAAAAATACTTTATGTCGTATCATATATGATCATACGTGACCATATATAATCTTATATGATTTGTGTATAAGTCAGAATAAATTTCTCTGCCTTTATATATGGTCATACGAGCAGCCACCCGCCCGCTTCGCTGGGCACACTATTAATTTTAATCTTTATTTCTTATATTGAATACAAAATGTATATTTTCTTATCGATAAATGAAGTGAATTTTTAAAATTTTTAGTCAGGAAAAATAGTACCAGTCAATGCATTTGTCATTCACAGATTTCCGCATCACCCATTAAGTTTTAACTTTTTACAAAAATTTATTTCTCATAATGAACAAAAATACAACAATCACTCAATACTTATCAATGAACAAAATTAACAGTTTTATACAGTTACAAACTTAAAACTTCCTTGTAAACAATGTTTTTCGTCTTTTTTTCTGGTTGAAGAATAATTAAGTTGTCCGGTGAACTGACTCTTGAGCATGCCACGTAAAACTGACCATGAGAAAAACAATCATGTCTTAATGGATTAGTTAATTAATCTTAGATTACTAATAATTATTAGTAATCACAAATGAATTATTTACAATAAATTGCGTCAAATACCATTTTATGATTATTAATAATGTAAGATTCATTAACTTATAGAAAGTGTGTTTGAAATAAATAAAATTGAATAATTATTATTATTTGATATACTCTTTTCGATCTCTAATAGTTTTATTATCGTTTTATGTTCAAGTCTTCAATTCAAAGTTAATCGCGTACTTCACAGAACATTTTTGACATCCCGCTGAAAAATCGGGAAGTTATTAATTTTACTCCTTTTTTAGAAAATCGAGTTTTAAACGGATGTTGACGTTTTGAGGTCCTAGGAAGTCTCCCCGAATGTTTCCGCAGTGATGTCCGTATATCTTTATGTGTGTGTGTGTGTGTGTGTGTGTGTGTGTGTGTGTGTGTGTGTGTGTGTGTGTGTGTGTGTGTGTGGCCGTATGTAAACCTCTTATAACTTTTGAACGGCTCGACCGATTTGATCTCGGTTGGTGCCATCCGAAAGGGCTCGACCAAACTTAGATTTAAAATACAATTTATACAGATTCGAACCGGTATATTTTGAGAAATCTCGAAAATACTACAAAAAAAAAAATTTTTTAAATGTGGTTTTTATAGAATTACTTTTAAACGACTACTGATCAATTTCAAAAACTAATCAGCTCTCAACATCAAGAAACCACGTCGATCGCCGCTAGCCCGGTCACAATCGATTCATTCTTTTATGAGTTATCGTTGTCGAAAAAAAAAACAGAAAAAAATTTTTTTTCTGAATTATATCGAAATTCATACTTCGATCGATTAAAACTCAAAGACTCTTTATGAGGCCTGAAAAACTGCGTCGAATGCCACCAATCGCGTAAAAATCGGTTAATTCATTCAAAAGTATTTTAGTTTTAGAATTTAAGAAATAATGTTATATAAAACTTTTACCAGATTTTTGAGCTCGGAGTAAGTACAATTTTGAGCGCTTAAATATAAAATTAACGGGAAGTTGCAGGGATGACCTTTAAGGCCAACCGTTTTTATATTTTTTTTTTTTTATAATATTACTTTTTTAAACCATTTTAGAATCTTACAATTATGGGTTAATTTTGACCTATAACTTTCAGAAGAAAAATGATTAACTAACCAATAGTTTAGACTGAATCGACCTAGTAGAAAATTTGAAATCAAAATATATTTGCCTAACATTATATAAAATAATACTGTAGATGATTTATAGAATATTAGTATTTAATATCTTTCTACTTTTATTCTAATGATTCCTCTGAATTTAATTGACAACTGAATTTGTTATTAAAATTTATTCATTTTGACAGTTATTATAACAACGGTTACCATGGTAACCACCTTGATAACCATAGTAACAGTAACCATGGCAACGGTAACCATGGCAACGGTAACCATGGCTATGGTAACCATGGCAACGGTAACCATGGTAACGGTTACCATGGCAACGTTGGGGGGAGGGGGTAGCATACGTGATGGTTATCGAAAAATCCGTTTTGGCTAGGAATTGCGCAAAATTCCTTCTTATCTCTCATCTACAGTGAAAAACGAGTACCTCTGCCAAATTTTAAATGAATCGGTCAAATAGTTTCGGAGATCTGGTGATGAGTCAGTGGTATTTCGCTTATATGTATATAGATATGAACATGTATGACTCATATATGTAAACATATATGACTCATATATAAAAATATATATGCATCATATATGATCATATATGATTCATACATGATCTTATATGGTCACATCTTATTATATATAGCTAGATATGAACTTTTTTCCCGGGTATAAATTTGTTTATAAAGACTTTGCGTATTTTCGCGGTAAAGTAGTGTAACAATCGGTACACCTGAGTCACCACTCAACTGAACCTTAAGATCAGTAATTTTTTTCGTTAATTTTTCTTTTTATATATATATATTATAAGGATTAACCTGGAGAATTCGGAGCACACTCACCAAAGATACAATAATACAGGGGTATCCGTACATACGTATATGTGCACGAGTTTTGTACATATGTGTGTGTTATGTATGCGTACGTTGACCATATATAGATATCTATGACGTATTTTGGGCTTGCTCTGAATTCCCACAGAAAGGTATGCGAGTATGAGCGGTCAAGTTACAAGAGAGAGAGACGTGGATAAGAACAAGCAACTAGAAAATAGTACGTCTTTCTTTCTCTATGCACAGCTGCACCACTACGGCCGATCCCTTATAGAGAATCCACCGACTCAATGTCTTCCAGATGTCCCACGAAAAGATTTCTCTGAATCTTCCGCGGCCGCGAGTCCCTTGTCATCATAAAAGTCACCGAAAAGGGCTCAATAAATTTGTCAAAACATTTCCCTGTTCTAGTTCAACTCAAATTTTTACGACCTTTCTATTTTAACCATCTGTTACCAATGGGCCTCACGTCTCCCGCGGATCCTTACTATTTCTTTTCCAATGTAGAAATCTATCCCTAATTTTATTTTATTTTTAATTTTTAATTGCATTTCTCAGAAGTGTCCAAAATATCGCTAATAAATGTCACTATATATTTTGGAGAAACATCGTTTTTACAGAATCTCACGGTCTCCCGCGGATTCTTACTTTTCCCTTTTCCACCATAGGAAGCTCTTCTATTTTAAATTTTAATTACATTTCTCGGAATCACCTAAAATATTGATAATAAATGTCATCATAGACACGCAGTCTCTAAAAATTTATATGGTCCCCCACAGAACCTCTCCGTTCCTTCACCTATCACTAAAAATTTTTCATCTCAATTTTGTATTATTTTTAAAATTATATTTTCCTAGAGTATGTAATATATCGATCATAAATGTCATCATATATTCATTACTTTATTTTTAAGCAGTACACCACGGACTTATTTTTCTATTTACATCCTGTTTACTACAAAATTCCAAGAACTTCCGTAATAAAATGTCATTCTCAGCTGTCTAAAAGAAATCAAACCCTTCTATATTATTGTCTTCTTCGTCTTTAACCTATGCAAGAGGCATCTTCGGCCCCACTTTTCTTTCAAACTTTTTCATATAAAAACCCCGGAAAAATAATCAAAGCCAGTCATTACCGCCGCAACGAAAACCCTTGTCGGATCTATCCGCGAGTAAGACTCACTGAGTTAATTTCGAAATTCGTTCTCGTGACGCTCCACGCCTAGGCAATCGAAGGTCCTAGTTCGATAATCGAAATTCGATTCTTTTATTAAACATCGAAAAGTCATTACCGCCGCAACTAAAACCCTTGTCGGATCTATCCGCGAGTAAGAATCCAAAATTCGTTCTCGTGACGCTCCACGCCTAGGCAATCGGGGGTCCTAGATCGATAATCGGATTCATCCACGAGTAAGACTCACTGAGTCGATTTCAAAATTCGTTCTCGTGACGCTCCACGCTTAGGCAATCGGGGGTCCTAGATCGATAATCGCAACTCGATTCTTTTATTTAAAATATAAATTACGCGACTTGAATTTTATTCTTAAAACCTTTTCTCGTGAGGTCCTACGCCTAGGCATCTGGACTCCTAGGTTGGATACCTAGAGTAAAATCATTTGAGTTCGCGATAAAATTAACTAAACTCTTTCACGTGACGTCCACCGCTTAAGCAATCGGAGTCCTTGTTCGGGAATAGTTAATACTTCTTTAAAAATCATTTAAAGAATATATATATCATCGTAAATTCACTAGAAAGCAAAGCCGGCCTATCGGTTCAGCGTGCATAGCATTCTTGTGCAAAGATTCAATCTGTAAATCTCGATAAAACCATAAAAACATTGTAAACTCCTGTGTACACAAGATTCAAATTGGTGAATCTGAAGTGAGTGTGTGTGCAGGTATATCAACCCATTGGGGTAAGTTCATTATTATAATATTTTGTAAAATTAAATCTATCAATATACTACACATGTTTTTTTGTATACATTTGTCTTCTCATTTACTGTCCTTTTCTCTGGCATTCGAGTGCTGGTAATTTAAGTCATAGTAACTTTAAAGTAAGACAGAGAAAGAACACGGTCTTCTCGAGAGCCCATATTCATCGACCCAATATCCCTCTCGCTTCGAAAATCCATGACCTACCCTAACGCCACGCAGGTCATTGAACGGGACCGTCTATAGTACATCCGCTCGGTACAAATAGACAAATAAGTTGTAAAGTGACACGAAATTATAACATTCTTATATCAGCCACGTGATTGTAATTCCTTGGTTGGATGACAGAATAAAAATAATTTCATACATTAATCTATTAATTAATAATCGGTGCTTAAATCCCTATATTCTCACACTAACCATGTGAGGTTCAATCGAACTCCTTGGCTGAGTTATAGAAAGGGGAAAATCGGCATTCTGATATTAAATAATAGATTTCAAATTACCCTTTCGCCCGTCGCCTTCACTCACTTCGATCGTGACAGTAGTTTCAAAATAGTCAAATTCTTCGCGTCTTCGTGTTAATATATTTTTTGATTCTTCAAGTCTTTCGTGGTATAATTCACTATTAAAATTTAAAAAAATGAAATTAAATGGATTAAAATAGGTAATCTGAAATAATAGCCTCGGAAAAAAAAGACACGGAAAAAATAGACACGGAAAAAATAGACTGGAAAAATAGACCCGGCAAATCAACTTATCAACTGACTACCGATTTCATGAGGAATATACTCGGCCTTACAATTTGATAGTATCATATCTTTCAATGTCTATCATTTCGGAACTCGGTAACATGACCTTTGACCCGAAGACAAATCACTCCCGACAAAATACCCGCTATAGTGCCACTTTTGACATTTTTTATTTGTGGGTATATTATTTTAATTGCACATATAACAGGGTAATTTTCAACCTCGCCAAATTTGGCCCCTTTATTAATTGATCTTAATAAGGGCGCCACTGGAAGATAAGACTCGGCCTTCCAGAACCGGAGATGTTAAATTTAGAAAATTCAGGGTCGTTGAACTTTACAAGAGTGAGAAAGGATGAGGAATTAAATTTATTACACAATACTTTCATTAATATAATTAACAATTTTATTTATCACACACAATTTTATCCCACCGGGTTTTACTTCACTTATAATTATTTTATTACTACTGAGTCCACCGGACTTTATTACATTAATTACTTAGTCCCCTGGACTTTATAGATTAAAATATTTAGTTGGCCACTGGCCTGATCCCCTGGATCTATACTAAACAAACTCGGCAACTTGCCAGATCCCCTGGATCTAATTATTTCAAATTTATTAATAAAAAAATTCCCTTGGAATTATTTCATATCACACACACACACACACACACACACGTTAATTAATCTATTTACTGTCCACTGGACTTAATTCACACACGCACGTTTTAATTTTCTTCAACAACTTTCTTTAAAATTTATTTTTAGTTATTTTAGTAATTTTTAATTTTCTCTTTTGTATAATCATTTACTTTAATTTACAAAATTTTACCAGTAAAATTTTCCATCAAGTAATAGATTTTCTGACTTGAGTAACTGACGCTATCCTTCTCTACTTCACGCGTCTCAGTCTATCTCTCTCTGTTTCGTGTCTTTCTTTCTTCACGTTAAACTTTAGATTTTCTCTTAACAAAATTTTATTAATTTACTGACATCAATCGTTTTATCAAGGTTAAATAATTAATTCTTAAAATTTTCTTATCACTTTTCACAGCACTTGATTACGGAAATAAATTTTCAGTCTTACTAGCTATTATTATATTTTACTTATTAACTAATGTCGATCAAATTATAATGTGACAATGACTCGATAACGATTTTAATTTCTGGCTTCCTGCCGAGAAATTTTTCTTTAATTTATAATTAATACCGATTAAAATTCTGGCCTTTCTGCCGTAAATTTTATTCCGACGGACCGCGTTGTAAATTAGCAAAAGAATTCTGGCTTCTGCTGAGAATTTTAGCTTATACTGAACGACCCGGAAATGGCGACTGTCCACGAATAATAATTTCTTAATAATTACGAAAAATTAATTGTTAATAAATTGTGGCTACTGCCGACAATTTATTTACCTCTTTCTTTTCCTCGTGGCGTTTTAGCTTCACTCTTAGTCTCGTACAGTCCTCCTGCCGATTCCCTCGTTTCTTTTACTTTCTCCCAGCTCTCCTTTTTATTTTATCATTAAATCTGTGGAAAATTCAATACAAATCAATTATCTTTCCTAAATTGTATCGGCTTCCTGCCGGATACAAGAATTTCAATTTTATTTATATGACTATAGCTTCTGGAAGGTTCCACTCTAACCTCTCCAGAGCTTATATAATTACTTTTATAATTGATGTGCAGTTCCTTCTGGCTTCGTTGCCGGTCCGTCCGACTCTGTCCAAAATCACCTCGTGCACTCCTAATAATCTAAGTCCGCGACCCCTCGGCAATTTTCGTGAATTTTCCCACTCTTTTTACTTCTAATTAGGGAGGGAGGATGAGCCTACAAAATTGGCGCTTCCGGGGACCAGTCGATAAACTAGATCACGGGGTCAATCGGTTTTAGATAATTAACCAACCGCGGGATTTTCAAGGACAATTTAAATTTAAATTATTTGAATTTGTTTAATTTTACCCCGTTACACACATACACAAAATTCGTAAAAAAAGACGCTATTTTTCACACCTTCTTATGTGTGGATACATTTTTTTAATTAGACACACAAAATTTGGATTTAATTACAATAATTGTTGTTAGTGTATTATCTGATAGTATATTAATTATAGATAGCTGGCTTGCGAGTATTTTGTCGCGGGTATTCTGGTTTGCGGATGTTTTGTCGTGGGTAATTTGGCTTCGGGTCAAAAGTTACGTAGCCATCAATTCACTTGTTAATTTCTTTCGTTAAAAAAGGACACCTCTAAGGGATCCAGGTGCAAAGTCCCGGTAGCGTCCAGGGGCAAAGCCTTCTACAAAATAGAATAAAATTAATGGCCTAATGAAAAACTTGAGATGTTTGCATCCGTTTTTTTTTTTGGTCTATTTTTGCTGATTTATTTTCTTGGAGTCTATTTATTCCAGGTCTATTTTTTCCGGGATCCATTAAAATAAGATGAAGATAATCAATGCTGTACCGGTGCTCAGCGGTTGATATAAGCTCACGACTTACAATGATCAAGGACCAATCGTACGATCTGAGCTCACGTGATCGGATGATATACGCTAATATCGCGTTGATTATGCTTCTGAAGCTAGTAGAAAATAATATGCCGATTATACGAGTGCTTACGACGATCAAGGACCAATCCAATGATCTGAGCTCACGTGACCGAATACTTAATCGGGATATCAATCCTGTAGCCACGAACACCGTTGAGTGTGCGAAGTTCAGTAAAGTTTTGAGTTTAATTCCCAAAAGAACTGATGAGCTAAAGTTAATAGTCTTTTGATGTGGTCTTCACATATGAAAAGTGGTGCTAATTTGTTTCCCATACGAGAAGACTCGGACTCACCCGAAAGTTCTAGGCCCATACACACGTGTGATCCCTGGGAAATAGATTTTGACTATGGAGTAGGCTGATGACCTGGCGCTACTCTGTCACCGAGCATGCTCGTGCAGGAAGCCATAAATTTGGAAGTTAATTCATCAAATACATCCAAATATTTGATCTTGCTAGATATAAGCATATAAAATTATATCTGCTCAGATCTAATCATATGTAAACAGATATAGAGACCTATTAAGATTGATATCCAAGTAGATATACGCATATCCAAGCATATATAAGTATATCTGCTGAGATCCAACTATATATAAGCAGATATCAAAATTGATATCCATGCAGATAATCTTATATCCAAGCATATATAAGTACATATCATATCTACTTAGCCTAACTGTATGTACGTGGGTATATAGATGCAAAAATAATTTATATCAAAGCAGATATACGTATATCCAAGAATTTATGACTGTATCCAAAAATGTGTGTCTATATGTCGTCATATTTGGTCAGATCCAATAATATTCAAATACAGGTAAGGCTCCTGAATCGTCGAACTGTCGGAGTTCTATTGCGACTAAGACATTAAATACAGAGTTTTTTGTCTAATTATACACGAATATCTGAGTAATATACGAAAATTAATAACTTTTATCCAAGCAGATATAAATATTTCCGAAAATAAATTATTACACATTGGTAGTATTATATCTGTTTACATTTAACTATATAGATTAAGGTGAATAAAATATATTTAGTCTCATATAATAAATAGAAGTTTACGAAAATATTCATAATTTTTTTGATTATATGTAATTAAATATAAACGTAAATAATTGAATATAAAAGTATCAATGTTTCTAAAGTATTCATCTATTTTTTTTACTTAAATATCGATTGACTTTTGATATATGTTACATACATTAGGTTCATTAAAAGAACTAAGAGGTAATAGCAATATGATCCAAGATGTGAGTAGATATTGTTTTTCGAATGATCTAAAGTATAATATATTTATACATGCATTCATTAGAAAGGATTGAAACTTATTTAGATATATGTGCTTAAATCTAGACAGATTTTTTTAAAGATTGACATTTACGCAGATCTGCTTGAATACACTTATACATTCATGAATATAGTGAGATCTGTTTGGATCTCTTTTGATATTTTAAGATCTGTTTGGATATACTTAGATATAGTGAGATCTCTTTGGATATTGTCAGATCTGTTTGGATCCGCTTGGATCGCGCCAAAATTTGGATCCAAACACATTTAACTGTTTGGATCCGATCATATATGCTTGGATCTAAAAATTTTTTATCGGGTATACCCAGTAAACACATTGATGTAAATTTGACGTCAGAGTGACGTCACGCTATGTCATTACTATGTAAAACTAATGACGTGAACATGACGTAAATGTGATGTCTATGTAGATTCTATGACGTCAATATGACATAGGTGAGGTCAAAATTATCAATCCGAAAAAAATATTTCTGAAAAAAAAAAATTAAATAAATAAAATAAAATACCGAATTGTTGATTTGATTATTACAGCGCGAACGCATTACAAATTTAGAAACAAAATTGGATAACATTAAATAATGAAACAATCCTGGGCGTCTGCTAGGTTCGAATGCGGCTGCTCTCTCATGGTTATCTCATCGTCAATATTTACAGACGGCGCTACATAAAAATATAACTGTAGCTCATCAGCATCTTATGGTTGTCCAGTTAACATTAGTTACAAATGGAGCTGTATAAAAAAAAAATTCCGTTTGTTGGGTGACCCTGTGGGACAGCCCCAAAACTTCCCGCTGTTTTCAAGCTTCATGAGCTCGAAAACATTGTTGTGAATCCATTTTCGAGCTCTTCGAGCTTGTCACTTAACAAAAGCACTCAATGCCATTCAGGACAATCTCATCACATTTTTACCACCCAATTCCACCCACTCTAACCAAATTCCTTTACTTGCAAGCGCAGGCCAACAGCTATTTACTAATGCAACCATGAGTGTGTGGTAGTAGGTGGTTGTGGAGAAAAGACTGGACATACAAACATACACTTTCCTTTATAAGTAGTAATTATAAGTAGACCAGTGTTGTTGTTTTATCTATCTAAAAAGAAACTTTAAAAAATTAAAAGTTTTTTGTCGACGAAGAGGGAATATCTCCCTAAACATTACACTCTAGGAATTTTTACTGGATAAAAAGTTTGCTTTTCAATACTATTAATATTTATAATTTTTTTTATTAAATAAAAAATTAGTTACAAATGAAAATTTAAATGTTAATACCAAAAAATTGTAACTGTACAAAAAATAGCTATCATATAACCAGTAATTTTGTCATCAATAAATCCATAATTATTTTCGTGGACATATAAGACAAAAAAATTTTTCACGTTTTCAAGTTTTAAGGTTTCTATTTAGTCGAATCGACGTTCATATTTTCGTTTAATTGTTTTAAATCTCGATTACTGAAGTATCGAGAAATATTTCTGACAAAAGTATCAGGAAGTTTATTTGTAAAAATATCAAAAAACAAATCATCAACATTTCCTAATAAATTTTTTCGCTGTCTTGCTTTGTGTAATTTAAAAAAAATGATTCCACCATATAGGGGGAATTCCGCTTTCAATACTTGATCATCAAAAGTCCCATTATCATCATCAATATCAACGTAACTTAAAAACTGAGCAATTTTATGCACACTTCTATGCAAAACATCATAAAAACTGAAATTAGTTTCGGAAATTTTACATTTTTTTAATTGACCAACTTCTTCATAACATTTTTGACGATAATTGTTTGCATATTTGTTACTACTAATAACATCATGTAATTTTTTGTCCATAACGTACAAATTAGCTGCACTTAACTTAACAATATGCCGTCTTATTAATGGAATAACATCACAAAAACTACGCGAATCATCGAAATAATTAGCTGCTACTTTATTAAAATCAATACCAGCAAGCAGTAAACTCCTAACAATAATAACATTATCTGTGAAAATGGCATAATCAAGTACAGAATTACCATTAGATGTTAGTCGGTTAATATCGATATCATCATGATTTAATAATAATTGAACAGCTTCTGCATTATTAATATCAACCGCAATATGCAAAGGTGTTACATTACAGCCACCATTACTCGGAGAATTAGGATCAATACCGCTTTCCAAAAGATACTTCAAAACACTATCGTTTTTATGACGCACAGCATCGATAAGCAATGATTCACAATCTGTACTTTTTTCATGGACATTAGCACCATTTTCAATCAAGAATTTTACCATATCTTCTTTACCCTCTCTTACAGCAATACGCAATCGAGTGAAGCCGTTTGTGGGTCTGAGTACAACTTGAACATCTGCACCACGACTCACAAGAAACTGAGCAATACAATAATGATTTCTTCTAACAGCTAATTGCAAAGGATAACTATCGTCGAATCGGTGTATAGATTTTATATTAACATCCGCGCCAGCATCGACTAATTTATAAACAATACCATATCTACCTTTATCAATAGCATGGTGAAGAGCTGTACCGTAATGTCTGATGCTAAGGTTGACTTGAGTGTTTTCTTTATTTAATAGATATTCAATAAAATCATCATCATTATAATCAATAGCACAATGTAAAATTGTTGGTCTTTGATCACCCTCCGATTGCGACGGTACTCTCGTATTGACACTTTCAGTTCCGAGTATAACTTTTTTACGAATGTCCTTATATATTTCTTCAGCTATCAATCTTTGTTGACGAAACATATTTAATACTCTGAGATCCATTCTATTTATCTATTTAAAAATTAGTTATTAAGTATTTTTGGATATTGATTAATTTATATTAAAAAACAAATTTATATAGTTAAATTAAAAAATTGACAATTCAATTGAATACTAAGTAAATACTATTGAAAACTGACCACTTAAGAAATGACATCTGGTGACAGTAAATCAAACCATTTTTAGTAGACTCTGTTGTCTTGATATTAGGATATACCACATTTGCCTGAATGATATTAATCTCACTATCTCATAAGGATACTTTTTCACAGCTGAAAAATAAGAATATTTATCAATTTCTTTACTCATCAAGTGTAATGATAAGATATATAAAGTGAAGGTAATTATGTAAACCTAAAGTTTCACCTTTTTTCACCTGTAACAATACTTTTTTTGGAGCTTTTTTTTAATCGCTACTAATCTTGGAATTAGTTCTGCGGACTTGAAAATAGGATTATTTATTTTTGCTTTTAATTCTTACTCAAAAGTTAGGATTCGGCATTATTATTTTTTAATATTTAATCTGTCAATTCAATTAAGCAATAGAGAAAATCAAATCTCTGAAGCTAAAACAAAATAAATTTCATAAAAAAGAATGAAGCATCATTCTTCCATAATTATCGGTTTTATAACAAAATATCCCCGCATGGAAATATCATATATGGTAAACATATATTAAAAAAAAATCCATCGACTTAAGATTGGGTCGAAATTATTCTTTGATAAATTGTTTTCGTGTTGGTATACAATCTGACCCATTTTATTGTAATCAAAAGAGTATAGAGAAAATTTAATGTAAGTGAGTGAGTCAAAAAATTTATAGCGACCATAAAGCACCCTCAGCGCTTTCGCCTACGACTTTGCCTGAAAGGCCACACGCATTTGAAGGAAATTATCTACTCAAATACATGGCATACTTGTGAACATATCATTTGCATTTACGATGAATTTTACGCACTCAATTAAAATATGTATGTAATTGATTCAACATACTAGAGACTTTATTTTGCCTACTTTTGCTTTTGTTTCAACAATACTTAAATTTGATGCAAAAAATGATGATATTCTATGTATTATTTTTAAATTTAAGTAAACTTGCGTCTGGTTGTAAGAATATAATTTTTTTCCAACTCGATAGCTTTATACCTTTCTTCTAAAACACCGTAAATTGTACAAAATTCATATAACGTTATTGTAATTTATTCAAGTTGTTGATTCATTAATGATCGAACTTGCATCAAAATAATACTTGGTAAAATAGATTGGATCTAGAGTAAGTGAATATTGAAAAAAAAAAAAAAATTACTGAAACTTATTATTTTTAGATTATTCAAGAGCATTTCTTGAATACAAAAATCACTTTTTTTTATTACCTAGACCGTACTTCAACCCGAGTCAAAATCTGAAGTGTTTTTCCAACGTCTTGAGCGTGTCTCAAGTGTTAATCCAACGTCTCGAGCGTCTCAAGTGTTATTCCAACGTCTCAAGGGTCTCAAGTGTGATTCCAACGTTTTGAGCATTGGAAACGTAACTCCAACGTCTCAGACGTTGCAAATGTAAGATATCCATATTTTAAAAGCATTACAAATATGAACTGGTTCAGGCTGGAGTACCAAGGGATCTAGCTGACAAATTGTTCGATGACGAAAGAGCTCAGATTTGTGTGTGTGTGTGTGGGGGGGGGGGGAGAACAGAGCAGAAAGATATCTAAGCGCTTCCGGCATAGAACAATCTGACATCTAGATCCCTCGGTACTCCAGCCTGGACTAGTTGGATTTTTTACTC
Organism: Microplitis demolitor; assembly: GCF_026212275.2. Lineage (NCBI taxonomy): Eukaryota > Metazoa > Arthropoda > Insecta > Hymenoptera > Braconidae > Microplitis > Microplitis demolitor. The sequence goes on along the minus strand of NC_068554.1, from coordinate 7,319,502 downwards.
AGTATTTTTCCGCTCCCCCCCTTTCAAAAATCTAAGCTCCTCCACCATCAAACAATCTGAAAGCTACCCTGCTTAAAAAATCTCATAAGATCCGATAGCTTCTTATAAATTCTCATAGGAATTTTATAAGAATCAATGAGTTCTATGGGAAGGGGGAGTCCTCTTCTCATAGAACTTACTGAATTTTATGAAATTGTATAAGAGGTATTTAAAAAAATTATTTTCTCATAGATTCTGATAAGGGATTCTTTATAAGAATCTATCGGAAAATACAAATGTTTATAAAAAATGAGTTTTTATAAGGTTGGATGGGATAAAATATTCACGGGATTTATAGGGATCTATAAGAAAATAATAAAATTTACAAAATTTCTATTCAGTTGAGAATGTATGAGGAAATGATTTAGTCACTAACAACTGGAATCTATGAGAAAATAATAAAACTAGCAAAATTTTTGTTTCAATGAGAACGTATGAGGAAATCATTCCGTCAGTAATGATGGGATTCTATGAGAAAATAATAAAATTGACAAAATTTCTATTTGGATGAGAATGTATTAGGAAATGATCTTGTCACTATGCAAAATTAATAAAATTAGCAAAATTTTTGTTTTGATGAGAATGTAGGAGGAAATGATCCTGTCACTAATAATTAGATCCTATGAGAATATAATAAAATTTATAAACTTCCCGTTTGTATGAGAACGTATCCGAAAATATTTTTACCAGTCACAATTGGATTCTAAAAGAAAATAATAAAATTTACAAAATTTCTGTTTTAATAAGAACACATGAGAAAATGAATAAATTATTTAAAGAAAAAAAAAAAAAATTCGGCAACAAAATGCCCAACATTATCAAAAAAATTTACTTAAATCATTCCTTTAACGATACAAAAACATAAAATAAATTTCACAAAGTGTAACATTTTAATTTCTTAAATTATTCGATTTGGCGTGAAATACGCTAGAATTGAACACTCTCCAAAAAAAGTCTCTTATCACTTTTCTTTAAATAATTTATTTAATATTTATGGATAGAAAGTGAAGACTAATATTTTATTTGAATAATATTGATATAATTAGTAAATTAATTATTTTATAATTTATAATTTTCTTTTTTTCAATTAACTATTATTTTTTTGTTATGTAACTTATGTGTAAATAATTAAATTTTTCAAATAAAGTAAAAATTATATTATGACAATAAAATATTTTAAATTATTAAAAAATATGTTAATTAAATTATTTATTTTTAAGAAAATATAAAATACGGTTATCAAAATAACAATCTTTAATGATAGTCCTAAATTGTAATGTCTTTATTTTTGTTAATAAATGTTTTAATAGAAATTTTATATGAATTTCAATTTTCTTATTCCGATCCCTACCCGCGTATAATGTTAGAGTTACCTTTCGAGATCTACTTTACCTTCAGAGATATAAAAATTAAAAAAGTTGGTACCGCTGTATACTCTAGTATAAAGTTAATTTGGTATAATATACTACTGCTACCACTAAATCGCACGAGCATAAACCTCCACTTGCTACAACTTTCGATGCTACCAAGTATGTTGGCAACATACAATCGCTGACTCGAAATTATTGTAAACTTAAATAAGGCTAGACAAAAATTCAACTGGCATTAGAAGCAAACTGCTCTCAATTTATTTGACTCATTTTAAAAAAAGTATAAAATACTAATGCATTAAATTATCGTTGTTTTAATAGATTAGTGACTATTTTTCATGATAGCAACAAATACACATGTAACATTTTATGTCCGACTTAATCACTGTATGCAAATACATAACATCAGTTCGATGTACAACTGTTCATAATTTGACATCTTTCTACAATTACTAAGTCACCATCTCGTACTGTTACTATCAGCCATCTGTATTTAAAGGAAACAACATTAAATGCAACTGACTAAATACAAATCTGTCTCAAACATCCACTAGAAATAAATACAGTCATTATTAACATCATTTGACTCTTAACTATACCGGGAATAATATTCAATCGAAATACTTTTCGACTCGAAAGAACTGGTTGTTAGGACAAAAAGATGGCACCCAATATTCTCATAGGTTCTAATATGGACTATCATTTTTCGATGGGACACTTTACCGATTCATTCTCATAAAAATTTTTTATGAGAATCTATCAGATTTTTTAAGCAGGGTAGTGCCCTTGATACTCCGGCCTGAACCAGATCATGGTTGTAATGCTTTTAAGTCATAGATCTTACACTTGCAGCGTCCGAGACGTTGGAGTTATATTTGTAACACTCGAGACGTTGAAATCACACTTGAGACGCTCGAGACGTTGGAATAACACTTCAGATTTCGACTCGGGAAGTTTCTGGATTATAAAGAACGTTATCCAAGAAAACAAAAACATTAAACATTGTTGTCACAATTTTAGGATATACTATATTACCATTAAAAGAGGCACTTGTCACTCGGCCGGATGACAGAGAAGTAGCCGTGTCTGAGTAGTTGTTAAATTCGGAATATATGTTCGAAATATATTGTCAAGAACACGACAAAAAACTGGATGCGATCTTGTGGCGAGCACCGAACTCGAAGAAGCACTGGCGGGAGTAGTTGGGGCTCGCCGATAGATCGCATCCAGCCTTTTGTGGTGTCCCTGACAATGAATATATTTCGAACTGATATATTCCAAACTCGAAAATTACTCGGGCACGATTACTTTTCTATCATCTGACAGAGTGACAAGTGCTCTTTTTGATGAGAAATGAAAATGATACTTTTGACATCGTGATGACGGATAGTATTGTAGTCCCAGTAAGAGAATAGACCTCGGAAATTGCCCCCACTACCAAACATTTATGAACTGCGCATGCGCACAGAAAAGTAGGAGAACATTTAGCATATAAAACATCTAGGGTGGGAGTAAAAACCGACGACACCCGAGGTGCATTCTCTTGGTGGGATGACAATATATATAAAAATGGGGATTCGTTTTGCCAAACTCCTCCGCTTGAGAACAGCATAATAGCAAATTTTGTCGAGAGCACATTTTTAAACGCATTTATAAATGTCAAATTTAAAAAGACAAAAAATTTGTTCTAGAGTAATTTAGGAAAAAAAACACAAGAAATTTTCAAATTTATAATGAATTATATGATATTTTCGGTAAATAATTTAAATATCGGACCATAATAAATATACTAAATAGAAATTTTCGGTCTTCGGAATCGTCGAGGTTATGTTCTAACCATTTCGCGAAGGATGTTCTTGTGGAAAAAAATTGGTGCGAAATCCACGCTTTTTGAGTTCTTGTTCTAACTGTACAACATTCTATGTAAAATATTTATTATTATTTGTATCGATATTGTTAGATAAGTTGAGGAATTATTTTGAACGTTAAATTTTTGTGCGACATCGAAATTGGACGTAAAATTAAAACTGCTATACAAAATTTTTTACGTGTATCAGATTTCATCGAGATGTCAAATTTTTCATATTAGTTTTTGAGTTAAAACGTTGATCACCTAAAGAGTTGTCATCGAAATCAATTTTTGCTGCCCTAATTTTTGATCTCACGTATACATAAAATATCTGCTTTTCCTAATAGTCACTTCAGCTTGAAATTGACGGTAATTTGATGTTGAAATTACCTAAAGTTTTCTGCCCGAATTTGCCGTCAATTTGACAGCAAAAGTTGAAAATAAAAATTTTCGATTAATTTTTCTCAAATTTAAAATATAATGTTCATTCTCACTATTTCAGAATATAAGCACATTTATACATAAAATTGTCTACAATTTGACAGTAGAAAAATACTTAACAATGTTTCAAATCAAATTAACAACAAATTGACATAAAATTCGCCTGAAAATTAACGACAACTTTTGAAGTGAATTTGCATCCTAATTCGGGCAGGAAATTTACGTCAAATTTAATAGCAAGTTGCATACAAATTGTCGTAAAAAATGGAAAAGTCCGAAGTTGACGGGAATTTGACAAAAAATTCAACGAAACTTTTGTAAGTAAACTTTTGCTAAAGCAACCCTGATAACACGAGTTGATCGAGAAAAAGTTGGTCATTCATTAGTTTCCGACCAACTTGACGACAAGTTATCGACAACTTCAGCTTTTGCAACTTTTGGCTACAAGTTACCGCCAACTTTCTCAGAAAGTTGGCGGCAGTATGGAGCCGCAACTGGAATGCAAGTTTCTGAGGAAATTGAAAGTAAACTTACCGTCAACTTATGATCACCAACTTTTGCAAGCAACTTTTGCCACCAACTTTCTCAGAAAGTGATCGTCAACTTTTTGGATTTACAACTTTTGCCACCAACTTTCTCAGAAAATGTCCATCAACTATTGGAGGTACCAACTGTTGGCGATCAACTTGGTTTCAGTTGCGGCTGCAAGTTTCTCGTCAGTTTCTCGCCAACTTGGCTATCAGGGATAACTGTGCTATTAGGGTATATTATTTAATATATTTTTCAGTAGGTAAATTAGAATCGCCAGTATCGTATTATCAAAAAATATTTCGTGTTACTTAAACAGATAAAACTTTTTTTAACTCAAAAGAAATACGTGGTTCAGTAATTAGTAAATGTAAATTGACTATTCAACACATTGCATAAGCGTTTGAGGTATGCACTGTTGGACTTTACTTTTTTTTTTTTTTTTTATTTCTTACAAACATCTACGTAAGTACTTGAGTATAAACAAACCTCATGATTTACTCAAGTTTATATTTTTTGTTTGATTTAATAACTCCGAAAAAATGTAATTACATTATGATTCCGAAACTAGTAGACAATTAACAATTTTCGGATTTTTTTTTCAACAAATTCATTAAAAAAAAAAAACTAAAATTAAAGGTTTTTAAAATGTTTTTTTTTTTTTTTTTATAATTTATTGTTTTGAACAAAAACAAAAAAAAATAGTAGACGGTGTTGTAAAATACGCAATGTAATTAATTTTTTTAAATGTGTTAAAAAATACTATCACACTATTGCAATGAAAGTTTTTTTTTTATACTTTTTCATTAATTGAAATAAAGTATTAAATGTCCAAACATGGAGCAGTGATTACAAATGGTACTTCTACCCTACATTTTTTTTAATCATGATTATCGCGAAATATTTTTCATAAAATTATCCACGACTCAACAATGTTTAAGATTTTTGTGTGTTAAAATCGGCACAATCGATAACAATTTTTTTTGTTGTATAATTATCACCAGTCGTATTTATAATAAGTATTAAATTAATTATAATCGCTCGTTTATCAATCACATGTTCGAATATTGATCAGATCATAAATAACGTACCACGTACCAATAAAATATATATAACGGTAGATCTACTGGAATTATTTATTATATATAGTAAACTAAATGACGATCTTCATACACAACTACAATCAGCGCCATGTATTCATACCGTACCTGGTTACAAGCGTACTTTTTACTTTTCTACTTTTAGTATTCTACCAACATACATCTCTCTTAAATAGATTTCTATGCGAAAATATCAATATTAAATATATTTATGTTGCAAAATAATTCTATGTAAAATTATCTCTGTGTAAATTTATTCTATTAAATATAAATATATGCTACAATAATTCATGTCCAAAATATCTCGATACTATATATCTCAATGAAAATTAAGTCTCTAGAAAATTTACTATAATATGATAGAATTAGGTGTTAACATATTTATATTATGAAATTTCTCCATAACTATACAATTCTCCTTAATATTTCCCTATCCTGCATATCTCTATGACAAAACAACTCTATGAAAAAATTTTTCTATTTTAAAATTTTTCTATGGTGACCAAAGTCAGTTTCAACATTTCTCTATTGGAAAAAATAAACTAAGTTTTACGAATGATTTTTTATCTTACCACCAGTAATCGCGTGGCGCTACCATTAAATTCCATCAACAATACAATAATAATCATAATAATGTTGAAAACAACAATGACTAGAAAATGGCGTCAACGAGTACTAAAGTGGTTGTACAGGGCCGGCAAAATATCCAAGCTTTTTTTTTGCATTTATTTAGGTAATTAAATTTGAATCCTGACTTTATCAGTCTTTTATTATAATTGAATATAATACAAATAAAATATTTATTCTCTGATGTCCTTTACTTTCAGTATCATGTATAAGTAGAGTAATTTGACTGCTTAAGGGTTAGTTTGGAGCGGCACACATTAAACCACCTGGTGCACATTTACATAATTCCAGTACAAATTCAACAAATAATTCAAATCAGTATAAATTATTCAGTATGCTATTTAATCCTAATGCTTTTTTAAAACTTGTAAGTATTTAATTAAACTTAATTTTAAGTCATTAATTACATTTTTGGGGATTGATATGATGTAAAAAAATTTTTACTTTTTTTAATAATGAATTACGAAAGCAAATAATAGCAATAGAATAAGTTCCAATATTAACAAAATCTGAAAAATTATAACACAAACAAAGTCTTGTGTTTGATTATAATTTAAACGGTTCATTGGGACACTCGTTAGCATCAACGGTATCATCAATTCCAAGTAGTTCATTTTACCCAAATGATACTGTTGAATCAGTAGTAGGTGAGTAAATGTTATATTTATTTATTTATTTATTGATAATATTCGAGACACAAGAATTTGCAATTAACGATTTGTTATTTGTAATTTTGATTTTAGGTAACGCATTATACCAATTGCATTTAAACAACCAATTATGTCTAGTAGACTCAATGCACCGAGACTCCAGCTCTCCAAAATGCAATTCAATATCTTCTGGTCTCGCGAGCTCTGGATTACTCGGTAGTTCTGCGCCAGTTAATATTCCCGGTATGGCTGAGCGCTCGGTTTTATCTAATTTTTCATCTTCTACGTCCAGTCCACTGCAGCATTTACAATCCACTAGATATTCAACTGGATCAAGATTTTCCCATCAAGATCCAATTGAATCTGTAAGTTTTATTTTTTTAATTTACTAAATAATTTTTATGAATTTAAAAATAATTTTTCATTATTTTATTACAGCCGATATCAGTTTTAAGTCATTCAGTATCAGATCTATTTTTTAATCACATATCTCAATTAAGTAGCTCGACATAAAAAACCATCGGTTTCAATAGTAGTCTATTTAATTTTGCAAATCAATTATCGCCATCGCGCACACAACCATTAGGAGCATCTCCACTTGATAATGCATTTTCAATAAGCCCTAGTAATTCTGGATCACTGTCAGAGGTAAATCTATACTTACATTGACATTAATAAATACATACATTCATTTTATACAGAAAAAATGCTCGGAATGAGCCTCATAAATTTTTTTTTTATTGTAACAAAAAAAAAATTGGGTAGCAAATGGGCCCTCCAATTTGAATACAAAATGCGCACTCGCTGAAATAAGTTCGCCCATTTAAGTAACATGACAAAAAAATTCTTTTAATTTTTGAATTTAATAATTTATTAACGGTTCAATAAAATGTAATGATTAAAATATATTTGTAGAGAATTTAATGCTTAAATTTGTATTATGGTAAATTTCTTATTTTTTAAAGATATCGTCTGATATAAAAAAATTGCCCCCCCCCACCCCTAACGATTTCATTCGGAATAGTCTCATACATATAAAATTAACACAATTATTTTTTAATATTAAATATATGACTTCTAATTTTCATCGTAATACGTTAGTGTTTTTTTTTTGTTTTGTTTTAGTTATTGCCTTTAAGCTATAAGCTAAAACATAAGCCATTTTAGTTATTGCTTATAACCATATTTTTTGTAAAAAATCATTATTAGTATTAGCAATTGCTCATTATTAGTCATAAAAGCAAATAAATTCCATTGGTATTTGTATAATTTAAAACTAGTTCATTGTGTTTGTGAATTTTTTTTTTTTATTGTAAAGTGTAATTTTTTTGTCTTTTTTCAAATATTATCATAAATTTATTTATTTATTAAAAAAAAATGCCTTTGGTCAGGCTGCGTGGACAAAGGCCGGGCCATTATGTTTATCAACATGGTGATTTTTTATATCATAAAGATCCACATAATTCAAAAAGATTTTTATGCTCTTTGCGGACAGCTCATTCTCATTGCCTGTGCGTATTAAAAAAAACTAAGGATGGCATCCAAGTTGATGAAGCCCGTCATAATCATACTCCACCTCAGACACTACAAAGACGGCAATTTATTAAAGATTTAAAAACTGCTGCATCTTCCAGCAATCGTCGAGCAAGTGATATCATTAATAATGTTTATCGGTAAGATCCATTTATTATATTATTAAGGTAGTTCATTCGCAAAACGACTTTTCTTAGGAATGCGATGAAATTAAAACATGAGATTAACAAAAATGTCTAATATTTAATTAAAAAAAAAACGCAATTTTTTCACCGATTGTAAGACGAGATATTAACAATCAAAAAGTGCATAATTAACATGCTAGAGATCTATCAAGTATAAGAAAAACATGTAGTTTCCTGAATATCTTGGAAACGGTTCTTGCCATTTTTTTAAAAAAACTTATCCACTGTTAAGTGAAAAAATTAGAAATTTTTTTTAAAAAACTCTGAATTTCTTGACCGATTTGTTTAAAAAATATTGATTTTTAAAACATAAATCATTTTAAAATACTTAACGTGTGGTGGGGTACAGCAATCACAACTCGGCAACGTTGCAGTCGTCATACTTAACCCGCGGAAATTCAAATGTCACTTAGTTAGGTTCATTTTTGAGCATGAAAGTATTGGAGGTCAAAAAATTTTTGGAAAATTTTTCGATATAATTTTTATGAATGTTAAACATTTATTCAATGATTTTAAACAAACAAAAAAAATATTTTTTGATATTTACTTATATTAATGATAGCTCGGCTGCCCAATTCCAAAATACAGTAAGTGACAAATTTTTCAAAATCGATTTTTTTTGTATTTTTAGTTCCAATGGAGTTTTGTGAACATGCTTCTATACATATTTCAAAAATTTTATTTTTGTCAGTTACTGTGTTTTGAAATTGGTCAGTCGATCGATTGATCAGCTCGAGCTTTTCTAATAGCATTAGAATTTTAAAAAATTATGATGTCGATAGTAGCACACATCGAACAATTTTTTTTTTTAATTGTGATTTTCTTGTAAATTTAAAAAAAAATTATAAAAATATGCACAAAAATTAATTCTATCCCAAATTTTTTATTGTCAATAATAACAAACTACCTGTATATTAAACTCACACTATATAAAGATTGCTTCTTATACGTTTAATCTATAGACTTTTCAATACAAATGTTTGCAGCGTTGCCACATTTATTATACTCATCAGTGTGATTGTATTAGTGTATATCTGTATATTTAAAACTAAAATGGATTGGATACAATCTCTCACAAAAATAAAAAATTCTCACATTGAGTATCTCTAACTTTTTGTAGTTACGATTACGCTATACTTTTGGCTACGAATGTCGCGAGTGAACTACCTTAAGGTAAGAGATCTAGTACCCAATCAAGGAACTAGTACTCGATCACTCCATAAATTTGTATATATATATTCACTAAATCTTTTTTTCTCAGCTGCGTTTAATATTTATTATTAATTATTTTTTTTTTTTTTTATTTTTAGTCAATCTGATCCATCGGTCAAAGAAATAAATGCTTCTCGCAATATTCTTAACAATCATAGGCGAGGGGTGGTGCCTAAACCACCTGAATCAATTGACTTATTATCCCTAACTATTGACAACTACAAGTGTATCGAAGACTGCTACCAAGGGTATTATGTCACTGATAATGGTTCAGTCGCTTTTTTTTTTTCAAATAAATTTTTGTTGAAGAAAATAAGTAGATCATCAGAAATTAATGTGGCTGTTTCATACAAGGTATTTATTATAATCGTAACGACTGATAGTACTCCCAGACAGCATTCAAGTCAGAATGACTGCTTTACAACGTCTTTTTGAAGGGTCCTCAAGATGTCTTATGATGACTTCTTAAAGATGTCATTTTTAAGAACTCTTAATTAAGAGTTCTTGAAGACTCCATAAATAAGACGTCAGTTTTTTAATGTCTGAATGTATTCTTTTTTAAACTTATTTATGAAGTCAAAACTGAGAACTTAAAGAAGTCATGATAAATTCATAATGAAGTCTTATTTACGAAGTCAGAAAAAAAAAACTCTTTGAGAACTCTTTTTAAAGACGTCTTATTGAGTTCGCTAGGTGGCTCATTCGACATCTTGAGAACTTCTTAAAGACTTCTTTAAGATGTTGATGAGACGTCCAAATCATAAATAGGAACTCATTCAGACGTCATTTTGCTATCTGGGCTGGTATTTTGGATTCAAATAATTCATTTTAAATCAATGGAATGATAAATCAACTCAATACCGGGTCAAAATGATTCCTTAATAAATTAATTTGGTATTATCATACAATTTAATCCATTTCATTGTAATCAAAAAAGTGTACAGATTATTTAACGTGACTGAATTTGTTGAAAAAATAATTTCGATCGTAAGGTACACACAGCGCGCTTGAGGTGTGTAATATATCTGTTTAAAAGATATATATATATATATATATATATATATATATATATATATATATATATATATAATTTAGTCAGGTATAAAAAAAATCCTCTCAAAAGAGAGACTCGAAATCTCAATTCTAGTAAGAGCTCAACGAATATTCATTTCTCTATTTAAATGCATGTAAAAAAAAATTTTTATGTCTTTTAAAAATAAAAATATTCCAAATTTTTTTTTTGAAAACCATAGTACATAGTCTTGTAGAAAATTGAATTTTTTATAAAAAAAAAAGCTCCTGCGTGTTCTTTCCAGAGAACTGATAGAAAAAAAGTTACGAAGCTTTAAACTATATTAAATAATATGACTTCATGTTTTTATTATATTAAACAGTTTTTTGACAAAAATTCAGGATTTTTCATTTGAGCTAATGCCATCTGTTAATTTTTTTTTTTTTTAAATACATGCAAAAAATTTGTCTTACTTTCGAAACATAACTTTTATTTTTAACTTAAAACACAAAAATATTAAATTCTTAAAAAAAAGAATTTTTCATTCAAAATTTATACGGAAAAGAAGTAAAATCTCAGGAATATTTTTAAAAAACCGGACTAATTTACATTAGGCTGTTTATATTTAAGCAATATTTTTTTTCTGTCCTACCTGAAAAACTAACAATTTATAAAACAAAAAAAATATTCCCGCTTGAAAAAGAATCCTAAGTCAATTAGGGGCTTAGCGCTTCTAAAAATTCGATTTCCCATTTAAATAACATGGGAAAACAAATTTTTTTTTTTTCGTAATTTGTTACCTCGGCAATGGCTCATCGTACAAATAAGCCCAGTATACATTTTTGTAGGGAATTTAACGCTCTACAAAAAAACTCTCCTATGATTTTTTGATAAATCCATCTGTTCAAAAGTTATTGGAGCTCGGAGTCAAGTTCGAGTAAATTTTGAGATCTTTTTACTTTTCCGGCGAAACTATCGGACTTATCAAAAAATGTCATAGAATCTTTTTTGTAACTAATTTTATTTTCTACAAATTGTCATTAATAAATTTTTTCTAAATTCTACATTGTTTTCTAGTTATTTTCATTTTAATGTCAAGCCCCTAAAAAAATTGTGTGCTGATCGATTTTTGGGGCTTAGCATTCGAGCTCCAATAACTTTTGAACAGATGGATTTATCAAAAAATGATAAGAGATTTTTTTTGTAGAGCGTTAAATTCCCTACAAAAATGTATACTGGGCTTATTCGTACAATGAGCCATTGCCGAGGTAAGAATTACAAACTAAAAAAAATTTTTTTTCCCATATTTTTTAAATGGGAAATCGAAGTTTTAGATACGCTAAGCTCCAAATTGACTTCAAATGTTAATTTTTTTGCATACATGATAAATTTTAATATCTATTCTACAATAATTCACGTTTTAATTGTAAATGAAACAATTACTATTTAGAATGATAGTTTTTACTGACCACTTGTCTTTATATTCTTGTCGTTTCTTAACTTATAAACTTTATTTTTTTCCGTGTAAGATTTACTATGGTTCTTCTATTTTTTAGTCATTTCCAGAAACTCCATCGATTTCCCAACTTATGTCGTTTCATTTAAAGAAAAATGATAAGGTATAATGTCTATTTCTTATTTATACTTTCATTGTCCTAACGAAAATTAATTTAAATATTTATTATTAACCAGAGTATTCCAGGATTATTTGTAATTTGTAGCTCGAACTCATATGAGTTATATTCTGATATCTGGACTTTTATTTGTGGAAAAATTCCGAACATCAAGAACTGTCTAAAAACTATATTTTGTGATTACGAAAATGATCTCGTTCGTGCAACCAGAGATATATTTCCTTCTTTGGAAATTAGGGGATCATGGTTCCATTTCATCAGAGTCAGTAAAATATCAGTTATATTTAAAGATTAATTGAACTTTTGTTCAATTTTTATCATAATTGGAGTGTTCGAACATAAATAATTTTTTTTTTATTTGTACCTAGCTATGGACCAGGAAATGGAGAAGCTTGGATTTGCCATTTGATTCAATCCATCCAATTTTAAAATTGTGTTGGGTTCTCCCTCTACTTCCTGTGGATAAATTCAAAAGTGCGTTTGATACCATGTTGTCATTGGCTGGAACAGATGAAACAAATAGTGTCAATTTAACAATGTTTGTTACAAATTTAAAAGTATGGTGTGAACCTTTAGCACATATGCTGTCATTTACTAATGATGCCGATGAAAATGATATTAATATATCAGAAGATTTTATTAGAAAAATTGAGAATCATCTCGGTTACAAACCCAAATTACATCGTTATTTTGGTAATTATTAATATTTATTAATACATATTTTAACACTCATTATAATTAAATACTTACAGATAATATTGCTAAAGTTATTGAAACTTCGACTGAAGAATGGAAAATTAAAGATACTAAAAAAATTCCCCGCAAAGCATTCCAAATTCGGATCGATAACACAATAAGATCGTTTCAAAATTTATTAGTTAAGGATAAAATTACTATAAATGAATTTGTGATTAATATTTTTAAAGACAAGGCTTTTGTTGGAGAAATCAAACATCAACTTTCACATGTTCAATGTAAGTGTTTATAATTATATTTGACCTATTTGCAAAGAATTCATGTCAATGAAGATGGTTTTATCTTTTTCCCTGATAGCCAATTTTTTTTTTTTGTTTTTTTTTAAGGTGTAGAGGGCTCAGGTCCTCAAGTGATCCCTTTGAAACCATACTCCCATGCTGGAATCACCGTAGTATTACTTCAGCATGGGTCTTTGTCCTCTTCTGACTGTCCTTTCTCTGCTGCAAGCCCTACGTCCCCCGTTCTTAATAAGTTGAGGGTTACGGGTTCTTGTCTTACCTGATTGCGATTTTCTTTCTTTTTCTAGCTGCTAACTGCTACTTTTTCAAGCTTGGATAGATCCAATCTTATCTTACGGAGGATTTATTCGATAGCTGCGATAACGGCCCAGTTAGGCTCCGAGACTAACATCAATCTAATCACATAATCACATTTCTCATTGTGAGCCTGAAACCTACTTTCTTAATAGTTTTTTCTATGAGATGACTCTATTTGCTACAGTCGAAAAACGTATGCTGCGCATCATCTATTGTTCCTTCACAGTATACGCAGTTTGAAGATTCCCATCTTCGCATTCTATATAAGTACGATAGGAATACTACATGACCTGTAAAAAAACTGTGTAGGAGAGTAATTCATCTCCCTATGCTTCCTTTTCGTCTACGAGGCCAAGTCGGGGATTAGTACCACGGTCCACCTTTCTTTGTGGCTGGTCTTCCATCGCTTATTTCACAGTTGTAGGGTTTTCTTCTTTTCTGCGGCTTTCGTTTCACTACTGAGCACGTTTGTTTTGCGGAGTGCAAACAGTCTATTCCGCTCTTGTGCTAGCTTGTGGGATCTTGAATTTGAGTTTAAAACTATATTAATAAATTAAAATATATTTTTATTAATAAATAATAATTTTTTTTTGTAGATAAATTGGATAATGGTGTATTAGAGCACGTACCTGATTACCGGATTTTTATGAGCAATCCTAGTTTAGCTGTTACCGAGGATGAAAATACATCAAGCATTAATGAAGACAGTTCTAATGAAGAAAATTCTAATGAAGAAAGTTGTAATGAGGAAAGATCTGATGGCGAAAGTTCTAACGACGAAAGTTCTGATAGCGAAAATTCTGAAGAAGAAAATAGCAGAACAAGTAGTGAAGAGAACTAACCAAAAATGCAGATAAATATTACTTATTATTTAACAAATAGTGCTTATTATTTATATTATACGGCGATATTTTATATTATATATTCGATAATAAATTTATTGAAAGTAAAAAAAAAAGTTACAGCCTTTTTTTTTTTTAACTTCCCGCTAAGAAAATCGCAAATTTTCAAAAATTCGGGAAGTTATTGGTTTCAGTCCGATTTTCGATAATCGAATTTCGAAGAGATCTTGACGTTTTGAGGTTCTAGGAAGCTATTCTGACTAATTTCACGATGATGTCCGAGTGTATGTATGTATATATGTACGTACGTATGTAAGTATCTATAACTTTTGAACGGATGAACCGATTTTGTTCATCAAGGCGCCATTCGACGCGGCTTGCGAATATCTTCAAGCTGAAAAAAAAAATTAAACTTGATAGGTAGGGCTCGTTCAGAGATATTCCAAAAATAAACTTTTTTAAAAAATGTTTTTTTTTTAATAACATTTTATGTTCTCAATGGATTGATTCCAAAATGGACTGGGCTCTGGAGCTTCATAAAATTTATTTATTTTTTTTTTTTTTTTAATTGTTGCAAGCAAAAGATAGTATTTATAATTTTATGTTATACGTTATTCATTTGTAACGTAAGAGTAGAGGTAATATAAAGATATGAATTGTATTAAATATGATATGAATTTATGTAGCCACATGAACTGGAACGTAACGAGTTTTCTTAGCTTCAAACGATTGGCATATACCGTGCGTGAAATAACGCAATATTGTTTATACAAGTGTAGTACGAGTGGCTTAAGGGATTAATTAATTAATTAATTTAAAAATATTATTATAAATTATTTAAAAGGGTCATTAGACTTTTCAATCAGTTTAACCACTCGAATTCAGTGGACTAAAATTTTTTATATTCCATTTTAAAAAAAAAAATTCAAAAAGTATGAAATTCATTTATATTTTAAATTGATTATTATTTAAAGTGTGCAGTTGACATAATAACGAATAAAATGAGTACCCACATCATCTTGGGAACTTCTGGTTGCGGTATCATTAATTCTATTAATTTTTCACGGAATTTTATCGACTTTTCGGATATCGTAAATGAAAAAAAAATTTTTAGAAAAATAAAACTATAGTTATAATTTTTTTTTTTTTTTTTTTATTTTTAGAAAATGAAAGCTTTTATGCTATAACTGAGGTAGTCGCGAGTAAACCGAGTACACACAACAGTAAAAACTTCATGATAAAAATTAAAATAAAGGAAAATAAATAAAAAGAAATTCATTAAATTGCACAATTATAAATTTTAATTTTATAAAATTTAATTATTTTATACATACATTATTTATCGTACTAGTCATATATATATACAAAATTTACTAAAACAAGAGTAGGTGTGAGATCTGGTATATCATTGCAATGTTACATGACCTATATTTAATCTCGTTTTATAAATAAACTATGAACCCTAGATCTCTGAAATTTTAACGCAACACATATTAAATATATTTATATCGATTTTCAAAATTTTTAATTGATATCATTATTTCGACTTATCTCTCATACTTCCATAACATATGTAAATATAATTATATTTGAATAGCCCGCGTAAGAGTTCATTTCTTAATTCCACGAGGGATATTTCGATCGAACAGGTGAATCGCGATGGGACATCACCCCGACAATAATTAATGGCCGGCATTGTATAATCTATACTTATAAATAGTATTTTACTTCAAAAGTAAAAAATATTAATTATTTGCGTGTCAATACTATTTTTTATTGAATGTTAATTCTTTGTTTATTATTTGTTTAAAATAATTCCTGCAAATCGTTATTGTTATAGGGAATTATATGTTATTTCAGTCTGTCAGGTAATTAATGGCTTCAGTATTACATTTATTTTTACATCAAACTTTATTTAATTCGATTATTATAAATTGGATTTCGAATGAAACTGAAAATAGCAGTACGATATTTTTTTCAATTTTTATTTGCAAGATATGTATATATATGTAAATTATTTATTACACATTTAAACCTTTAACTATTCTTATAATGCTATTTTCCGACATTTTTTACATAGACATTTCATTTAATTTTTTTAAGAGATAAAAGCTCCCGCTCACTTCCCATTGGAGTGAGATTAAATCACCCAATATAAATAATCAAATAAAATTTAAAACTATATATTTTTTTAGTCATTTTTTATAGTTTTAAATATAAGAATAAAATTTTAATTTGAAAAATAATGTTTATGATTAATTATTATTAATTTTATAAAAAAGGTCTTTGAATGTATATACCCATAGTCACTAAAAGTTGTGATGTAGCATTACTTGATCGACACATAACCCTATAGTCGCTCAAAGACAATATCAATTTACCTAGGGTAAGTTTATTGACTTGGAAAATAATTTATAAATTCCATTACTTTATTCTTTCATAATATGAAATTTTATGAATTTTAAAAACATATTTAATAAGTCATAGTTATAACTTCTAAAAAATTTGACGTAACCTAAATTCAATCTAAAGAATGAACGTTAAAGTAAAAAATGCCCGGCTGAGCGCGATTTTGAAAAGTCATTTGATTTAAATTTATAATCTATTATTAAATAATTTGATACTTTATATTTTAATATATTTAAATTCAACAATTAAAGTGAGGGATTCATTATACTGAGTGGGTATAGGGGCTTTTACCTTACATAAGTTCTCAATCATTTGGTGTTACTCGTACCATTCATCTCGAATTAGTTCTCTGTTGTTATCTCTGATTTACTACTACAATTTGATGAATTTTAAGTTACAGTTGCAACTTACGTAACTTGTATTATCATATAATACTTAATTGTTACAATAACTGTTATACTACATAAACTAAAAGTTTACAGATAAGAAATGAAACCAGTCAAAATACCTGGATTATTTCCAAATACATGGAGATATGTATTCGGTGAGTTTACTTTTCATAAAATAAAAGGATTGAAGAAACCCACATACAAATGTACCTACAAACGAGCATACGAGAATTGTAATGTAACGATTACTAAAGAAGGTGGAAAATATATTCAAAGAGTCCCGAAACACAATCATCCCGCACCACCGAACTCAAAATTAAAACAATCGTTAGGGAAGAAACTGGAAAACCTAGCTACTACATCTCATTTATCATCTAATGAGATTATCAATGTATTACGTGAAAGGTAAATTATTAATTTCATTGCTTGAATCATTAGGTGGGGTTTTGAGAAATCAAGCTATTGTATTTGTCCTCATGGTAGATTTTTAAACAAATTATGTTATGATTTTTCATAATTGGTCGAGTAGGTTCCAAAAATACAATTGGTTAAAAAATTCATATATGTATGTATGAATACTTACATGTATATATGTAATATATGTATATATGTAATATAACCAGCAATATCATCACGATAGCGTCGATACTACTTATTTAATCTTAATAAAATTTTCTACAACTCTATAAGCGATTACATTGATCAAATTCGAAAATAGGCTGAATCGGTAAATAAATTTAGGAGTTTTCTCTATCAAAATTTTTTAACACGCGTTAAATATGTTCAAAAAGCTTCTTCAAGATTTTAACCTCTATGTTTTCACTATTTCTTGTAATAATTTAAAAGCCTTGAAAGTTTAGAAAATGATCGAAGAAATGCTTTATATGGCTTTAAGTGCCGATAACGTGCATTACACATCACAATCAAATTTTATTAAATTTATTTTCTAAATAATTAAATAATCTTTTAATTTTCTTTGAATTTTATAATTTTTACGTATGTCATTTATTAATTATGACAATTCAAATGCAACTATGAGACTTATTATGAATATAACACCTTCTCATCACAATAGTATCCATAATTCGTATTAAATGTTGATGAAATTTTCTATACTCTTTCTATGGTGATTATTTTGATTTAACTTGAAAATAAGCTGAATAGGTCAATTACTTCAAAAGTCCATTTCCAACAAATATTCAAAAATTCCTGAATGTTTTTTAGTTTGTATCTATTCTTGACAAGTATATGATCATTTTATTTTAGCAGAATATTAATTAATATGAATATTCTAGTGCTGAACAATCTGAAGTACGACGTGGTGCCATGAAAACTCGCGTGTCTCGTACGAGAAAAAAAGCTTTGCCAAAAGTTCCGGAATACTTTCACCAACTAAAAGATATTGTTCGAAAATATTCCAAGACGTCATGTATTTATCGTGGACAAATTGAAGCAGAAGATGGATCATTAGCCATAATGCTTTCTACCAGTGAATTAATAAAACTGATGGGAGATTGTAATGAAATCCAAATTGATGGAGTATATGAGGTACAATATTTAAATTTAACTACATTTTTTTATTTATTTAATTAATTTTATTTGTATTATTTAATTAATTCAAATAGTTTTTAACATATTACTAATAACCATTGAAGGATTTATGAAAGACTAAAGAATTTTAAATGAAACAAAGAAATTTCGATTATTTCTTTCAAAATTTTTGAGATTGGTTCAATCTTTACATACGTTTCTTCTTTTTTATTTTTTTTAGAGTGTGGCTTTCTTTAATTTTAATAGTTACTCACTGAGCCTTGAATTTACGCCTACTTTACCTTGGCTTAGCTTTTTTGTTGCATTAGATAACTTTTTACCAATCATTTACATGATTTCGTTTGATGAACGTTTGAAACGCAGTTACATACATAAATGTATTATTTTAATGCATCGATTTTATTTTATTAAATTATGACCATATATTTTACTCAGATGAAGTTAATTAAGTATTATTTAAAAATTTCGGTAATTTTCATTTGTTTTGTGAAAAGCGTGCAAAAAAAATTATTTTTGGTTTGATTCTGAGGCCTATGATCTACATTTTTCTATTTTTGAAATAACATTTTTAAAAATATATTTTTAATATTTATTTCAAAAATTTTTTTTAATTTAGAACAGCATGCCACTTATTCCATTTTTTATTTTTAGTCTGTCCCTGTTGAACCCTCCATGGCACAATTACTAATATTCTATTTGCGGCGTAATAATATCGTGAGTAAACGACAATGAAATATTCAATAAGAATTATAAATATAAAAGATGATTTTAAAAATCCAAAAATGGAGTAAATGCTGGATCAAAAATTATTATAGATCGAACAGATACATAACATAATACAGGTTGCATAATACATGCTTATGTACTATGAATCTCGATCTTCACGGAGTTGATCTGAAATTTTGAAATTGTGCCTTCAATTACTTTTAGTTAATAAAAATCGTTACTTTATGTATGTTGTAGGGATTACCATGCCTATTCATTCTATGCAATTCTACAACTGAAGCTTTATATTCGGCAATATTTAAAGGTCTCGTAGAGCGCATACCCACCATGAAACAAAATTTAAAATCAATATTTTGTGATTTTGAACCAGCGTTTATCGCAGCTGCAAAGAAATCTTTTGATAATGTAAAATTACAGGGGACTTGGTTCAACTATATTAGAGTATGTATATTCAATAACATTTTTAGCGTTAAATGATAATAGGAAAAATTCTAATTTGAACGTCACTGTTTACCCAAACCGAAAGTGAAAGTACTCTGTTTAGAAAATCTCGTAGAATTCAATAGATTCTCATGCATTCCTATAGAGATTTAATAAGAATGAATGAGTTCTATGAGAAATGCTATAGCTAAGTATAGGGCCTTAAACATACAACTATAAGAATCTATCGGATTTTTTAAGCAGGGTAGTAAGCACGCAGATTGAGTGACCCTGCTTTTTTCTTTTTGAACAAACACTATTTTTTACCAAATTGATATTTGAAATTGTTTTAAAATGAAATTTTAAATTAAATTTTTCTGTCCCTTATAAAGGTTGCCAGTAGACTATGGAGGACTCTGAACTTGAAAGATAATTTAAAGCATGATATACTTCGGTATAGTTGGCTTATACCATTACTTCCACCTAATCGCTATGAAGAAGCTTTTAATGAAATAACCGCTACCATACAAGATACCAATGAAATATATGATGAATCTGAGGAGGATCTTATTTCATTTATACGGTGTCTGAGGGGATTGATTGGGTCAAAACCTGAGGCAACTTCCTATTACAATAATCATCAAAACGCAATAAATGTAGCAGAAAATTTTAATAGACATATTGCTAATAACCTTGGAGGTTATAATCCAAATTTATTTACATATCTTGGTAAGCAATAAAAAAAATCTGAAAACCGGATGACCCTGTGTGCCATCCCGTAATTTTACCGCTATTTTCAAGCTTCGAGAGCTCAAAAAGGTTATTATAGGCAAGCTTTTGAGCTCCTCAAGTTGAAAAACAAAGATAGTTATTATTTTTCAAATATTTCATCGCCAATATCTTTTTAACTAATAGACCGATTTTGACGTTTGAGGTAGCATTTGACACAATTTTTAATCTCTAACACTGAAAAGTCTTTAGAAATGATGAATTGAATGATTTTGATAGGAATTATTAAGTCGTTTTGAATGCCACCTCAACGATCGAAATCAGTTAACCCGTTCAAAAGCTATAGAATATTTACATTCATACATATCCTTAACATATACCTTCACACAACGGACAGAAACAAGTATCTCTACCCGCAATTAATTATATAATCGATGCTCGTTGCAGCTTTATTACTCTAATTTATTTGTTAGTTCCTTCAGTTAATTCATTTTATTTCTCAAGTGATATCTTTAATTAATTGAAATTAAAAAAAATGAGTAAAATAATAATTCTACAACACAATTTTTTAGAACGAATAAGAAGAAATTGCATTGATAGCCATGAAAAATGGATGAAGCTAGAGAATGGAATAGAATTAATTCAATTCCAACGCAATCGATACATTTTCGTTAATGGTCATATTATTGAACAGCTGACAAGACTCGATAGCGGAGAGCTTTCAATGATTGATTTTTTCAAAAATGCTGCGACAGCTACGATGATTGATGAAATACTCCACCAGCTTCAAATCGTTCAATGTAAAAATTATTACTAAAACTATTATGAAATAATATATTATCTAGCAAGGAAAGAAAGTTGGACATTAAAACCCGCTTGTGGAACTGTCTCGGTGAACCGAAGTCGAAGATGACAAGCACACGGGTTAAGATATCCTACTTTCTGCCGTATATATTGTATTTCCCACCATATCTCCAAAGTAGAAATTTTAACTTCCAATGTTGATACGGTGAAAAATGCTAAAAAATTTTAATTAATGAAATCGACGATTTCAAAAATTGTTTTAGATCGAGGTGATGACAGAAAATCTAAAATTCCCGTTGACATTCTATTGGCATCTGAGGATGGTAATCAATTATCAAATTTACAACTCTAAATGCCGCTAAAAAAACCGAGTTGAAGAGAAGGAAAAAAGGTACTGAGATCTTTATACAACATAATTATTATTACAAGTTCAATGTTTGTTGACCTCGGTTTTGCCTCGGCCAACAATTACATGTGATCTGAGACATTTCTTACTTTACTTCCCTAGGTGTGTAATATACTACTTCACCATACCTGTACCTTCACCTGTACCGGATATTATCAAGTGGCCTCAAGGAGATGAAATAAATAAAACAAAAAGTGATTTTGAAAATATTGCGGGTATGCCAAACGTTATGGGTGCTATTGATGGAACTTTTATTCCAATAAAAGCTCCATCTGAAAACCCTGAAGTATATGTCACAAGAAAATGTAATACCGCTTTGACAATGCAAGCTATTTGTAATAGTAACTTGAGATTCACTGATATTTTTATTGGATACCCTGGATCGGTACACGATGCAAGAATTTTTAATAATTCTGACATTTTTATAAATGTCAGCGCCAATAAAAACCAGTTCTTTCCACCAAACCATTATATTATTGAAGATAAAGCATATCCACCGCTTGATTGGTGTGTTGCACCCTTCATCAATCGAGGAGGTCTGACCGCAGCTCAAAAACGTTTCAATTATATTCATGCACAAACTCGACAACCTATTGAGCGAAGTTTTGCTCTACTTTTCAATCATTTCAGACGCTTAAACTATTTAGATATGTCACGTCTAGATTTAATTCCGAAGACGGTTTTAGCGGCTTGTGTATTACATAATATTTGTCTCGATGATGATAACAATTTTGACGAATGCGATGAAATGGTTAATAATATGAACTTGATTGATGACAATCAAGCAATGAATATGATTAACGATGAAATTGATATGAACATAGCAGATGAAGAGATGGTTATAGAAGGTGAAGAAGACAACTTTGTTGGATTTGATCTGAATGGTTTACAATTTCGTGATCAGTTATGTAATATGATGAACAATCAATAATTGGAATTCTAGTGTAAGTTATGCATACATTTTTTTATTTATTAATTTATTAATGTAATTGTTAGAGATTTTTTTTATTGCAGATTATTTATAAGCATAACATTAGAAGATCAGCTGACTTCAAAACCGCGAGGGTTTATCAAGAAACCACGAATTGATCACGAATCCAAGGCAAATAGTCTGATTGTTGTTATATAATTAAAAACAAAATGTAATTACTAATTTAAATTGAACGCAAATTCTTTTGTCATTATCAGCTCCTGAGAGACGTAATACTGATAATGTTGTTGATGATATTCTTAATTCTGAGACTGAGGTATGCATATTTATTATGTTAATTATCATATTAAGTTTAATAATCAATGGAAATTATAATTTATATTTATGCTTATATTTAATTTTGTTTAGGAAACTAAAGTTACCATAAAACCTGCGAAAAAAGAAAATAATGTATCTCTTGCTGAAAGAATGAGACTAACATCTCTGACAAATTGTGTTGAACAATCTCACATACTTGGAGAGTAAAGTATGTTATTACAACTACTAAATAAAGGAAAAATTCGCAAACTATTTTGTGGGGACTACCAGGACGTGGCAAAGTATATCGATTTTATTGACCTGAAATCTCTTTTTGCGAGGATTAATTTAATGTGTGAAGTAGCTGAAATTAAAGAAGCAACAGCTATTGTTGGTAATGATTTAAAATGTGGCCACTGATCGGTAATATTTATGGACAAAACGTATATATTCACTAAATTAATAAGGGAAAAAATTGATGTCATTTAAGTTTTTACGAGTTACAACGATTAAATACTGGAAGAGAAAGTAGATTAATTTATTTATGAATTCATAACTTAGTTATTAAATAATTTAAGAACAAGTGATAATTGATGCTGACGTACTAGCCGTATTTGTATAGATAATAATAATGAAAAGTATTATAATAATTATTAATATTACATTTGATGAATAAAAATTTACTATGTTGTTTAAAAGTAACAAAGTGTGAAATGTTAAATCTATTCTAATTGTTTTTCAAATAAATTGAATAATTTTTCTGAGTAAAGTTTAAAATTTTCATTAGCTTGACGCTGTAGTTTTAACTTTTCTTCCTGTAATTTTTCTCTTTTCTTCGAGTTTTGTTCAAATATTTCAATCAACTGATCAACGTTGTTTTTTTTTTTTTTTTGATGAGGATCTTTCTGAAAATTAAAAGTAATTTTTTATTTATTTATTTTTTTTTTTGTTAAATTAAATGAATATAATAAATTTTTTACCTGTATTCACGGATGATCTGCTTGATGCAGCACAATGTTCAGGCGTAATATTAGGTTTTTTACCGAATATTTCATTCATTTCATTAAAATATTCAAATTTCATTGCTGCTGCGCCGGATGACTTAGAACTCATGTTATCTTTTTTTTTAGAGTATTGGATTTTTAAATACTTCATTTTGTCGAAGCATTGACTCCAACTCATCACGATACCATGATTTTCAGAATTTATTGAGCTTGCAATTTCATTCCAAATTGATTTGCTTGTTTTTTTTTTAGATTGAAAATCTGATTCATGGTCGTGATATAAGTGTATGAGCCTAATTGTTGCTGTTCGAGGCCAATATAATTTAGATTTAATGTCGTTCATTTCAGCAGAAGGAGCAGCAGTTTTTTTATTTACGTCAGATATGTTATTTTTATTTGTACAACTATCTTTTTCGATGTGACTGCAATTATTTTCTACAACATTATCTTCTGGTGAAGTTGATGAGCACGGCATAACAATCAATTGTCCATTAATCTCAGTTGAATGGACGCCTTCAACTATTGGCAGGTTGAATATCTTACCTAATTCCATTAAAGGAATAGACGTTATTTCACCATCTATTAAAATAAAAAAAAAAGTAAAAAACTTAATTTTTATTATTTTTTTCATATATGAAGTACTTTAACATGGAAAATAAAATTATTGAGATTTAAATTTAATATTGAAAAAACTTACCTCAGTTATAAGTATATTAATAAATATCTATGTGTATGTATATATATATATATATATATATATATATATATATATATATATATATATATATATTGGTTTTATTTAAATCAAGTATTTATTTTATTTTCCATATAAACAACTTAAGTTTTTTATTACTTGAAGCAATTTCTTTAATCAAGAGTAATAATGAAATAATGAATAAAAAAACTAAAGGTAAATATCTAATTAATTTTAAAAAACTTACAAATACATTATAAATTAAATCTTTAATGTGAATATAAGTAATTTTATTGAGTTTGAGTGTAGTATTAAGTAATATTCATTTTAATCTAAAAAATTTAAATAGGATAAAAATATCATTTGGGGCTACTGCTCCACTTTTGGACATTTAGAACTTAAGCGAATCAGATGAAGACAACGAAAGTGAAGATAACGGAGATGAAGACAACGAAAATAGAGATTTGTTTTTTTTAAATAAGACAGGAATTTTGAGAGATTAGTTTCTTTGAAAACTAATGAATAAATTTATTATATAAAAATAAATATTACTGTATTATTTGTTTTAATAATCATTTGTAAAAATTCATTTTTCAAGTTCTCAGTAAACTCTATTATCACAGTATCAGGTAAGTATCAAATGATGATTCATCAACTACAAGTATTATTTCAAATTTTCCTACACGGAAAAAATGATTTATGTAAATTTAGTAACGACAAATAATATAATAATAAAAATGATCAATAAATATTATTCTAAATAGTAATTTTTTCATTTGTAATTAAAACGTTAATAATTTTCAGTTAAATATAAAAATTTATTATTAATGCAGGAAAAACTAATATTTAAAAATAAAAAATCGTAACATATATTAAAAATTTATGACACGTAATAAGAAATTTATTGTTTAGAATTTCAAAATTTCCTATATTTACATCCAGGTTCCAGTTTATGATTTCAAATACAAATTTTTAAGGTTTCTGTTTTTTTCGATATCAAAAAATGTTAAATTAATAAATAAAAAATAGTTAGCGGATGGTGACAATAATTGAAACAAAAGAATTAATAAAAAATATATGCCCATCTGTTTATTAGTAACGCGAATAATTCGTTGATTAACATTGACAGATACAGCTTGCAACTTATTAAAAAAGTTTTTTTTTGCGGTTTCTTTCGCTGGGATAGTTATTTTAATAGTTTTAATTTAATCTTGTTGTTTTAATTAAATGTGTTCATATTTTTAATTTTACTCATTATAATTATAAGAAATTAAACATTTTATACATAATTGTACATATTATATCATATACATATTTGTATATATATTACATTCTGTACATATTTGTATTAAAAGTAATTGATTAGCATTATAAATGAGCTTGAAAAGATGCCAACCGACAGCGAATTATGTTTGATAAGAAGATCGAAAATAATTACCATGCTGCAGTGTGGTAAAACAAAAAAAGATATCATGGAAGAAGTTGGTTGTACCGTAAAAACAATAGACAAATGGGCCAAACGGTATGCTGAAAATGGGCAAGATGGTTTGACAGATCAACGGATAACAAATCATGGTCCACGTAAAACATCAGCTGAAGAGAACGAATTATTTCTGGCTACTGCACGGGACAAACCGTTCCAATCAGTGGCTAAGTCAATCGAAGAATCTCAGTTGAATATCTCAGTGAGAACTGGACAGAGAAGGCTTCGAGAAAATGACATCATAAATAAACCAACGGCCAAAAAAAATGATTTAAATGATGAGCACCGTAGGAAGCGGATCCAGCATGCGCGAGACCATCTGAATTGGACCCAAAATCAGTGGGATGCTGTCATTTGGTCCGATGAAAAGGTAATTTCATAAGATAATATACATGAACCTAAAAATTATGTATAATTATAATATTAATATTAATTATATCATATACTTCTAGAGCTTCAAATCATCTATGGACAATCGTCGAACAGTTTGGCGGCCTCGAGGCGAACGATTAAACCCCAAATATGTTGTTCCGAATTGGCGATCAAATCGGATTTCTTCGATGTTTTGGGGATGCATGAGTGGAGTAGGGTTGATGGACCTCGTCCAAGTGGGCACTCACTTCAATGCTCAAGATTACATTGAAGTGCTTGAGAACGTCATGTTACCAGCAGCTAGGCGAGTTTTCCCCGTGGATCAGTTCCCACAAATTACATTTATGCACGACAACAGCCCGGTACATACTGCTGGAACTGTGAGAGACTGGTTCAATGACCATGATGATATTGTACTCTACTCTCATCCACCAATGTCACCGGATTTGAATCCCATAGAAAATATATGGGGTAAAAAAAAATTAATTATATAAATTTTAAACATGAAAAAATGAAAATTATAAAAAATCTTTTATTTAGGTTTAATGGATAAAAAATGGAGTCCAGCAAACCGGCCAAAGACAGTAATTGAGCTGAATAATTACACCGAACAGCTGTGGGGTGAACTGAAGGATCGGCCAGACTTTTGCCGAAATATAGTCAACTCAATGAATAAACGTATGCAAGAAGTAATAGAAAAAGATGGTTATTGGACTAAATATTAATTATTAATTTTATTATATATATGTGTATATATGTATACATAAATGTATATAGATAATACATCATACATTAATAAATCTACAGATACAAAACATTTTTTTTCTTAAATTGTAGTTCGTAAATCATTTATAAATTACAATAGTACATTTAGATGTAGGCAGATATAATAGTAATATAAAATAGATTCTAAAGGAAAAGAGAGCACGAGCAAATACAGATCGTTGTCAAACATCGATCGTTAATAAGCAAAAAAAAAAAAATTTCATGTTTTTCTTGTCAAAATTTATTTTATGACTGCGCTATTAAATATTATGGCTGCAAGATTCACGAAGAGCTTAAAGGTTGTATTGGTAGATCGAAAATAAATAACGGCAGTGAAGTGTAGCGACATAAATGTTTATAGTTAATAATAACAGTAATTACTTTTTCAACATCCTTGAGTTCTTGACGTAGCTGTGACTGAGTGGATTTTAATACGCTTATTGACAAATTTCTTACCTCATTAGTAATACGTTTTATTGAATGAATATGTAAACTGCCACTTAAAGAAGCTGCTTCATTCTCATTTTTTAGTGCTTTCACTTGCATCAGTGCCTCATCTCGCTATTGTTCCGCGACTGAGACTTTTCTATTATCCTCTTCACTCTCGAATTGCCAAGCCGAGCAAGTGGCACGTGCTTAATTTATCCTCTCATCCCAAGTAGCCAGTTGTACGCGAATAGAAGTCAACTCTTCTCTCAACCTTTGAACCTGCAAGTTATTGCTTTGTATTTACCACTGTTCAACTTACTTTTCCCGTTACAAGTGCAAATAAACAGGAGGAAGAGACAAAGTGGATTTTCTATGAAAAAAATTATAATAGTATGAAATTTTTTCTTCTGATCTCCATGTAAATATCCGGTGTCAAAATAACGCAGCAATAAAAAGATGGAAACTTTTTTTTAATGTAGGGCAAAATGGGTTTTCCTAAAAAAATGAAAACTTTGAATAATTCGAGATAAGTTTTAATTAATTTATTGGATTAATAATGTTTGAGTAGCCCGTAATGCCCCATCATGTCCAGATAATTTTTTATGAAGTTAAAAATAAAAAGTAAAAAAAATTTATGAGGCTCATTCCGAGCATTTTTTCTGTATAAAATGAATGTATGTATTTATTAATGTCAATGTAAGTATAGATTTACCTCTGACAGTGATCCAGAATTACTAGGGCTTATTGAAAATGCATTATCAAGTGGAGATGCTCCTAATGGTTGTGTGCGCGATGGCGATAATTGATTTGCAAAATTAAATAGACTACTATTGAAACCGATGGTTTTTTATGTCGAGCTACTTAATTGAGATATGTGATTAAAAAATAGATCTGATACTGAATGACTTAAAACTGATATCGGCTGTAATAAAATAATGAAAAATTATTTTTAAATTCATAAAAATTATTTAGTAAATTAAAAAAATAAAACTTACAGATTCAATTGGATCTTGATGGGAAAATCTTGATCCAGTTGAATATCTAGTGGATTGTAAATGCTGCAGTGGACTGGACGTAGAAGATGAAAAATTAGATAAAACCGAGCGCTCAGCCATACCGGGAATATTAACTGGCGCAGAACTACCGAGTAATCCAGAGCTCGCGAGACCAGAAGATATTGAATTGCATTTTGGAGAGCTGGAGTCTCGGTGCATTGAGTCTACTAGACATAATTGGTTGTTTAAATGCAATTGGTATAATGCGTTACCTAAAATCAAAATTACAAATAACAAATCGTTAATTGCAAATTCTTGTGTCTCGAATATTATCAATAAATAAATAAATAAATATAACATTTACTCACCTACTACTGATTCAACAGTATCATTTGGGTAAAATGAACTACTTGGAATTGATGATACCGTTGATGCTAACGAGTGTCCCAATGAACCGTTTAAATTATAATCAAACACAAGACTTTGTTTGTGTTATAATTTTTCAGATTTTGTTAATATTGGAACTTATTCTATTGCTATTATTTGCTTTCGTAATTCATTATTAAAAAAAGTAAAAATTTTTTTACATCATATCAATCCCCAAAAATGTAATTAATGACTTAAAATTAAGTTTAATTAAATACTTACAAGTTTTAAAAAAGCATTAGGATTAAATAGCATACTGAATAATTTATACTGATTTGAATTATTTGTTGAATTTGTACTGGAATTATGTAAATGTGCACCAGGTGGTTTAATGTGTGCCGCTCCAAACTAACCCTTAAGCAGTCAAATTACTCTACTTATACATGATACTGAAAGTAAAGGACATCAGAGAATAAATATTTTATTTGTATTATATTCAATTATAATAAAAGACTGATAAAGTCAGGATTCAAATTTAATTACCTAAATAAATGCAAAAAAAAAGCTTGGATATTTTGCCGGCCCTGTACAACCACTTTAGTACTCGTTGACGCCATTTTCTAGTCATTGTTGTTTTCAACATTATTATGATTATTATTGTATTGTTGATGGAATTTAATGGTAGCGCCACGCGATTACTGGTGGTAAGATAAAAAATCATTCGTAAAACTTAGTTTATTTTTTCCAATAGAGAAATGTTGAAACTGACTTTGGTCACCATAGAAAAATTTTAAAATAGAAAAATTTTTTCATAGAGTTGTTTTGTCATAGAGATATGCAGGATAGGGAAATATTAAGGAGAATTGTATAGTTATGGAGAAATTTCATAATATAAATATGTTAACACCTAATTCTATCATATTATAGTAAATTTTCTAGAGACTTAATTTTCATTGAGATATATAGTATCGAGATATTTTGGACATGAATTATTGTAGCATATATTTATATTTAATAGAATAAATTTACACAGAGATAATTTTACATAGAATTATTTTGCAACATAAATATATTTAATATTGATATTTTCGCATAGAAATCTATTTAAGAGAGATGTATGTTGGTAGAATACTAAAAGTAGAAAAGTAAAAAGTACGCTTGTAACCAGGTACGGTATGAATACATGGCGCTGATTGTATGATATTTAATGAACTGGATGAACTGTATTTTGTATTGTAGGATCAATAATTATTGTCAGTATGGTATGGCTCCGTCTGGTGGATATAATTGCAGAACTATACATGCGAATTTACCAACTGTAAGTCGATTCAGCCGCAAGTATTTTGAAATACTTACCCTGATAACACAAGTTGATCGAGAAAAAGTTGGTCATTCATTAGTTTTCGACCAACTTGACGACAAGTTATCGACAACTTCAGCTTTTGCAACTTTTGGCTACAAGTTACCGCCAACTTTCTCAGAAAGTTGGCGGCAGTATGGAGCCGCAACTGGAATGCAAGTTTCTGAGGAAATTGAAAGTAAACTTACCGTCAACTTATGATCACCAACTTTTGCAAGCAACTTTTGCCACCAACTTTCTCAGAAAGTGATCGTCAACTTTTTGGATTTACAACTTTTGCCACCAACTTTCTCAGAAAATGTCCATCAACTATTGGAGGTACCAACTGTTGGCGATCAACTTGGTTCCAGTTGCGGCTGCAAGTTTCTCGTCAGTTTCTCGCCAACTTGGCTATCAGGGATAACTTCAATGCGAAAAAAAGAACTTAAGAACGGTTTTCAGATAAGTTTTTCCCAGCTTTTCTTTGAGATAAGAGCTCTAAACGCAAAGAAAAACACAGACCCGAAGCTTTACTCTATGAACTAGCGAAATGCACTTCAATTTTTTGATAACTCCCATTTATTTACGAGAAAAGCTTGGACAAAGTTCCCATTTACTGTACAAGTTCAACAAAGATAGTACCGTTTATCCAGTTGAGTGCGAATAGAGAAAAAAATAAAAACGCGTCTGGAAAGAAATTTATATTTAATAAATACATCCAATTTCAATGCTGAAACTTGTTAATTATATTTTATTTGATTGAGCTACCTAAACTTTGTGATAATCAATAAACAATGTTATACTTTTTTAAGAAATCCAGCATTACAATAATCGCTCTTCTCAAAGAAGAATGATTTTATCTCATTACAAATGAGTATAAGTGATTATATATGAGATTATATATAATTATATATGATTATATACACGGAATTATATATTAGTATATTGTGTGACTAGGGATGAAACAAGTCACACACCTTATTTTTCATGATTACCTGCATCAAAACTTGAAGATTCAGTATCAGTAGCAAGCAAGAAACAAGTAAATTTTAAGCCGATGATACGGAGAATTGTTAGAGAATGAGAAATTTGTGATTTACAGTCACATTAACTCGTAAATAAGATAAAAATATTATTTTTACCCATTTTTTAGTACTTTTATTTGGTTAATTAAAACTGTCACTTAAAAAATGAAAGAAGTAAACTGAAGTGACAAACAAACAAACGAGAGTAATAAGGCTACAAATGAACATTAAATATAACCAACACAGAAAAAAAAAATCTTGACTCGAGAAAATTTTTCTTCAACCAAAAAATTTTTCAGCGGGTGGAATGAAAACCGGGAATTTCTTGAACGAAGTGAAATAATTTCTTGAATTTTAAATCTTGAATTAAGAAAAAAAATTCTTAAGCCAATATATATTTCATACTTGGTCCAATAATAGAATTATTTGTTTTAAAAACTTGCTTTTCTTATTATAATAAACATTTTTCTTAACCTAAGTATGTAACTTACTTAAACCAAGAAATAAAAATATTTAGTTCAAGAAAGTTATACACTTAATTAAAGATCTATGATGTTTTGAAACAATAATCGGTACGAAATCGAACTAAAAATAAAGGGAGTTGGTTTAAAAAATTTAAACTCTTGGTTTGAGTATAGTATACTTTCTCTGACCAATCACACGAAAAATCTCAAACCAAGATTACTAGTCTCAAGCCAAGAAAGTTTTCTCTTGAATTCACTGGTAGGTGCTCCCTCCTTCGCACCCCAAGGAATACTCCCCACTCTCCCTCTTTCTCACACTAGCACAGCAAATGGATTTTGAGTCCACATTTTTATTTTAAATAAATTAAAAATTAAATAGCTATATTATTATAATAAATTAATTAATGTAGTTAAACAATATCAAATAATTTCTTAATTTTTTTTGTAATTAAATTCTTTTTTTTTTTTTAACTTTTTTATTTTAATATTGAAATTCATTTATGAACGATTCATACGATCCGTTCAGTATTTTGGTAAAATGTCGGAACTAACATTTTTCTAAATTATTGGCAATAATATTTGTAATATTAATTCAGTGCTTAGGATTTAAAAATGTGACTGACCATAAGGCCAGTGGGGCTCAGTATATGTGGGCAAAGTAAACATAACCTGCCAAAGCCTGAGATGGTTTAGTTGGTAAAGCTCTCGCGTGACGCCGAATCGATCAGGGTTTGATCCATTAACCATGACGTCCATGACAATTAATTTTTTAGCTTTTGTAATTCAAATTTTTGCAGGTTAAAAAAACATGGTGACTCCTTCACACATGTTCATGTTTGTAAACAAATAATAGATTTCTTTTTTAATTAAAATATCATTCTTATTAATTAAATAATAAACCAAGTAAATTATAAATTACAATATTTACTGCATATTATTATAAATGATTTTAAAAAATTATTTGTAAATATTTATGATGAGTGCACTTGATCTTTTAATAATTATTGGATTCATTCATTGTTCTTTATTTTTTTTCAACATATTATTCCGGGTAACTATCAATCATAATTATTCTTATTTTTGATTTAATTAAACATATTCGTAATACAAATATTCATTGACAAAACAATGAAATTATTAATATTGATAATGTTTCGACATAACTTCTGTCATTTTTAGGCTGAAATCCAAAAATTTGATAGTTTATGAGTGTGAATATAACAGACTGGTGGGAAATTTTTAAAATATTTGAATAAGTAAATAAAATGTAAGTCGAATAAAAACAAAAAAATGTGTATTTAGATAAATAAAAAATCCGTACGCGCATTTTTTTAAATTTCATTATTTTAATTTATTTGAAATTCATAAAATGTCTCGTGTTTGCTAAATCTACATTCATGTTAATGTTCAGTATTTGCGAAAAGTGCAAAAATATTGTATATTATTATAAATGAATCAAATCAGAACAAGTACTCACAAAAACATACAGTCTCTGTGTGAGTGCCCGAGTATTACAACTGACAATTATTCAGTTTGTTCAAAAATAAATTTTTTATATGTGAATGTAGTAGACATTTGGCAGTTATTATAATTTTGAAATAAATGAACAAATTTAAATCGAATAAAAATAATAAGTGCGCAGTTATAGAATTGTAAAGTCGATATGTGCATTTTTCTTTATTTTTACAATCTACAATTATTCTCATATCTGCTAAATTCACACTCATAAATTTTTTTAGTCATTTACTAATTCAATTTTTATAATTATTACTATGATTAAAGATTAATGCAATTTATTCTCATATGTTCTAACATTGATTTCAATGATTATTTAATCATAAAGTCCTCAAAAAAAAGAAATAAAAAAAACCCAAATCTTTTTATTACTGTCTTATAGAGTTGAAACACCATTTGCAAATACTAAGGAAATTAATAACTAATTAATTTTTAAATATAGTAAAACATCTTAGCATACCATTAATTATTGATTAATAAAACCATAGATGTCTAAACAATGTGACAAATACATGAAAAAAGAAATTTTTATTTAAACTATTTAAAATATACTTGAAATTAATAAAAATATCTATTCATACTAGTTTCGATCACCCTCAAAAATACCTTTTATAATGCCCAATATATATTAAGTCTTATATTTTAAAACTGTATATAAACTTATCAATAAAATAGTATTCAATATTTTGTTAATTTCTTAAAAGAAAATTTTCACTTCAGTTTCAATGTCCAAAACTAGTATTTCCACCCTGATTCTCTCGTAATTATTTTTTCATTTGATTTCTAAAATATTTAAAAAGTGGTGAAAGATACAACAAAATTGTTCAAGTTTCTAGGATCTATTAATAAAATGTCTGCATTTGATAAAAAAATAATTCAGTATCTTGTTTTAAAAGATTCACCTAAAACTAATGTAAGTAATTTTAAAATATGATTAAAAAAAAAAAAAAAAAAGAAAACAAAAAAACTCATCGATTCTTTGTGCGGAATTCAAATGTACTCATCACTATCAAGAAAACTAAATCAACATATTTAATTATTGATCTCATAAAAAGAGTTGGTTATTAACAGGCACAAATACAAACTAAGACCTTTCGAATGAAACCAAAGTTAGGTTGGACAAAATTTGTCTTAATCTTTTAATAATGTAGATTCAAAATAGTAAATTTGACTAATATCTTCAAAAGTAAATGATTCTTTATATTTACAATTAGCATTTATAATTATGAAAAATAATTTTGTACTTCTGAGAGATAATATAATATTATAAATTGTGAAATTTCTAGGTTTTGGCTTGAAGATCCCGTAATTTATGTTGAAACGTTGCGAGTGTCAATGCGTTTTATTATTTTTCCAATAAATAAATAAATATGTGGATCAAAAATCCAGCTTACGTTTACTTGAAACAATAATTACCAACCAATTAATCTTATATTATTATAAACAACTATTGTTACCAATAATAATAAATGTAAAATTAATACTTGCAGTCATGCTTACACTATCCATATTTTTTATTTATGGAAAATACCGGTCTGGAGATAAAGCCATTACGAATAATTTGGTTCACGTCATTTTTCAACCGTAACATTCTGAAATGGTCGATGGATAAAACAAAACTATTGTCTCTATGGTTTAATTTAGGAGTTATTGTCAGTATTATTTTATTACCTATAGCATTTGGTTTTATAATAAAGATGACAATATCAAATTTCTTAAATAAATCAGCAGAAGGTGGACCAGTTGACGCTAATTGGCAATTAGAACCAATGGTATTTTTATAAACACCAATCAACGCTTCCAATAAGTAATTAAACATATGAATCAGTTAATTCATAACTCAAACTCAGATTCCAGGTATTAATGTCCCGGTGTCTGATATCCAATACTACGTAATAACTTTAGGAATCTGTAGCATTTTTCATGAAATGGGGCATGCAGTAGCTGCATCGCGTGAAAATGTCCAGGTCTACGGAGTTGGTTTTATCCTGGCATTCATCTTACCTATAGCATACGTTTCAATAAATTACGAGCAATTAAAATTATTAAAAATTGGTGGGCAGTTACGGATACTTTGTGCTGGTATCTGGCATAATATTGTCTTGGCTATAATTGCTGCTGCTATATTTTCTTTTAACTCATGGATTTGGACACCTTTATATATTTCAAACTCTGGAGTCTACGTTACATCAATTGCAACCGTAAGCTCTTGATAATTTATATTTATATGCATTATTATTAATAAAAGAACGATACTCAATTAAATAAATTATTTTGTAGAATTCGCCATTATTAGGACCACGAGGTTTAGAAACATTTGATGTTATTTATAAAATAAATAACTGCGACGTTAAAAATAATGATGACTGGTATCATTGTTTGCTGCAAACGATTAAAAGACCATCATCTGGATACTGTGTTGAACAAACATTTATCGAAGTGATTCAATTATTTAATTTAATTCTTAATGATAAATTTGACTAATTAATTAAATATTATCTATTTATTTATTTAGGAGCACGATGAATCAATTCCATCCTGGATGACAGAAAATGGAGTAATAAATTGTTGTGAAGACAATAAGAATGAGAATCTATGTTTTGAATATGTAGAAAATTTACAAGATCCATTAGAATTGCCTCCGTATTTTTGTTTACCGGCTAGAAAAATAATTGAACACTCTAAAGGATTATGTCAGTTCTTTACTGACTGTTTGGGGTCTGAGATCCACTGTATTAAACCTTCGTTAGATAATGTTACAAAAGTAAGTCAATACAATTTGATCTTTTTTTTTACGATTTAGAGTTAAAAGATTTTCTTAAAAACCTTTTTTTGTTTCAGGTGGTAAAAATATCAACGCAGAAAAATAATGTTCTATTTTTAGGACATCCGGCCGATATTTATCGTACAGTTGAGACTTCGAACTGGACACCTAAGTACCAGATCTTTAGTCACAATTTACCTGAATCAATAGAATTACTGTGTAAATATATAACTGTATTATCTGCAGGTCTAGCTGTGATAAATATAATACCCTGTTTTTTTTTTGACGGACAATATATAATTGAATCACTGGTACAAACCATTCTCAGGTCATTTGTTAGGCACAAAAGCGCACGTAATTCAATTGCATTGATAATAACTTGCACTGGAAGTGTATTTTTTGTGATAAATTTAATTGTTACGTTGATTAAAATGTACTGAGTCATATTAATTGTTTTTTTAATGTAAAAAATATATACATTCTATACAATTATTATTTACTTTGAATAATTTAAATTTTTCTTCAGTTCTTTCATTGAATTTTCCCCATGAACTATTAAAGACTTTATCGCAAACTAAAAAAAAATTTAATAAGTAATCATTGTTTATTTATTTTGTTAATTTATCTACCTCATCGGTTATATTTTTATTGGCTTTAAATTCAGATCTAGCCCACTCTAAAAAATAACTTTGATCCTCTTTCGTCGGTATTTTTTTAATTGTCCTCAAGATATTTCGATAAAGTGCTATGACTTGCTGTCGTACTAAAAACTAAAAAAAATTCAATAAATGTAAAGTTAATTATAACAATAATAATTAAATGATTGTACTTGTTTGAGGTTCATAGACGAATTAGATATTTTATTTAACATTGATATTGATGCAATAGTTATAAAATAAATAATTGTTTGTAAAACTCGTGTCTAGTGTTATGTCTTGGGAGGTTACTAAGGTCGGAGCTGACGCCACCTTCTGGACAGTGGGCAGTTCGTTGTCACGCGGGACCAATTTTGAATTTAAAATCAATAAATTTAAGTATGTGCCACGATGAATTATTATTTAAGTTATTGACCAAATATTAATAAGGTGTAATAAGTATTGTAAGATCTTAATATATGAATTTTAAATGGAATTTAAAAGCACGCCTATTTATGAATTTCAAGTTGACTAATTAATTAACAGATGACGGCACCTGAGGTGTTATGTCCTCAGGGGCCTCAGGTGCCTCCACCTTTTAATTAATTAGTGAACTTAAAATACATAAATAGGTGCGCATTTAAACTCCATTTGAAATTTATATATTAATATTTATTGCGTCTTATCATTATTTGGTCAATAATTTAGATAATAAATCGTCGTGGCACATACTTATTAAATTATGTATACGTAGATTATAAAAATTGAATAAATAGATAAGTAAATCTTTATTTTATATTCAGAGAAATATAAATACAGTTTGAGTGGTCTTGAAACGTTTCCTGTCACCCACTGATCTCTATATAACGTTATATAGAGATCAGTGTATTAGGGTAACTTGCGTTAAGGTGGCTATCACCCTGATAGTCAGACCTTGCTCTACAAGTTCTGTCGTGAAATATTTTCGGCCAAGTTAACGAGAAAAGTTCTGGCAAGCCTGGCTTAATAACACTTTCCTTCAAATTGGCTTCAGAATACGTAGCTTGAATGTAACTTGACAGAAAAACTTGCCGTCAATTTGAAGTGAAACTTCCAATCAACTTAACGTCATTGTCTGACAGTAACCCTAATTGCCACTTTTGCTTGAAATTGCAAGTAATTTGATGTTGAAATTACATGAAATCTGCTGTCCGAATTTGCAGACAATTTCACAGTAAAAGTTGCAAATAAAAATTTACAGTTAATTTTTCTTGAATTTAAAGATACCCTGATAGCCAAGTTGGCGAGAAACTGACGAGAAACTTGCAGCCGCAACTGGACACTAAGTTGACCACCAACAGTTGGTACCTCCAATAGTTGATAGACATTTTCTGAGAAAGTTGGTGGCAAAAGTTGGAAATTCAATAAGTTGAAGAACACTTTCTGAGAAAGTTGGTGGCAAAAGTTGCTTGCAAAAGTTGGTGATCATAAGTTGACGGAAAGTTTACTTTCAATTTCCTCAAAATCTTGCATTCCAGTTGCGGCTCCATACTGGCGCCAACTTTCTGAGAAAGTTGGCGGTAACTTGTAGCCAAAAGTTGCAAAATCTAAAGTTGTTGACAACTTGTCGTCAAGTTGGTCGGAAACTAATGAATGACCGACTTTTTCACGATCAACTCGTGCTATCAGGGTACATTTTTACGAAAAAAAAACAGTCGGTAATCTTCATTCTTATCATTTCAGAAGGTAAGCAAATTTATACGTAAAATTGTCTACAATTTGAGGGTAAAAATATTCTTAACAATTTTTCAAGTCAAAGTAACGATAAATTGTCATAAAATTTAACTGAAAATTAACAACTTTTTTCTAGTCAAATTTTTAAGTAAATTTGCATTCCAATTCGGGCAGTAAATTTACGTCAAATTCAATAGCAAGTTGCATACAAATTGTCGTAAAAAATGGAAAAGTCTAAAGTTGACGGAAATTTGACGAAAACTTCAACGAAACTTTTGTACAGTAAACTTTTGCTCAAGCAAACTGCTATTAGGGTTGTAGTTAACTTATGGTTAGGGTGGCTACAAGGGCAGGGGGTCGGAATAAAGCTCCCTTAACTTGGCACCTCAAAATTAATTTTTTAGATTTTGTTATAAACAAGTCAATTGTCCGTCCAATGTCCGTCAATGTCCGATAAAATTTTTTATTTGTCCGATAATTGTTTATTTTTAAAAAATTAAACAAATTTTTGTTCTTAAGTTGGCACTCACTCTCTCTAATCGAATGGTTTTTTTTTAATTTGATAGATTAATTTTTTTTATTGATTGTCCGATTGATAATATTATTTGTCCGATCGTTTTTCTATTTTAAATTAATTTTTTAGTGGAATTAATTTTTTAATTAGTAATTACCAATGCGCATGCGCAAAAGTAAAACAGCTTTGAGACAGCCGCCATATTTGTTTATATCTTATCAGTGGTTGTACTCCAATATCGGAGTAATTATTATGGAGATACCTCTACCCTCCACAGTAGTTATACATGTTTACATAAGTATAATGTTATCTATCAGCAATGAGAAGTGAAAGGTAAGAGTTAAAAAATTAAAATTCGATTGAACACAAGTCCTTTTTCAAGTGAGGTAAAAGCTGTGAAACTACCATGCCTTTGAGCCTTCAGAAGGGCTACACAATTCTTTGTAGTATTCGTTTACCTTCTTTACTGTTTATATACTTTTTAGCAGCAAATGGCCGACGACTGAACCAGAAGCATTGATTGCCGGTGAGAAAAATTCATAATAAATATTCAAATTAATATGACATTTATATTTAATAACAATATAAAAAAATCTAAACCTGCATGTTTTAGTTATTATAAAAATGGCCTGTGTCGAGAGGGCGATAACTATCGGTATCGATGTTCAAATCAGCAGTCTGGAGCTGAGCAGGATGAAATGACTGATGCAGATGACTCGGACAATAATACCAGCGAACAGGGAACCTCATCAGTTCCTTGTCGTTTTTACAAATGAGGAACCTCTAAGTTTGGCAATCGCTGTTATATCCACACAGCCTCGACTAGTAATCGCAGTGATGATCAAGAATTAAATTCTGGACAAAACTCTGGTCTATCTGTCGTAGTATCGTCACTTACTGACACAGGTCACTCATCATCGACGGCTTTTCCTCCAGTCGTCACTCCAGATAAATCGTAAGTAATTTTTTTTTTAATTATAATCTTATATTTATTAATATCAAGGTTTAATTTCAAGGTTTTTTTTATTTTGACAGAAATAAGAACAAGTATGAACCAAACGAATGGGTCAAAGCACCAAAATTTGTACCGACCACATTGGCAGCCATTAATTGTGCTTTAAATTACGACGACATTGATAATGACATCGATATGTTGTCATTTAAAGCCAACAAACCAGAATCGTATGCTAGAACAGTCAACAATTTAGGCCAGACATTGAATCCCGCATCAGAACCTCTCTGTCCTTATACAGAATCAAGTAGAGTTTGCAAAAAACTTGAGTGTCCTTATTTACATGGAGATATTTGCGAGTTTTGCGGTAGTGCTGCTCTTTATCTGTTCAATAAAGAACGTCGACAGCAGCTTATCGGCGTAAGTTTAAATTTTTTATCAACATTTTTTATCTTTTAATTTTATTAGTTAAATATTTAAATCACTAAAGGCCTGCATAAAATAACATGAGGCTGACATGAAACTGTCGTTTGCTGTTCAACGGAGCCGCAGTAAAGCCTGTGGAGTTTGCTTCGAGGTTATTATGGAAAAGACCTCCTGTGAACAGAGAAGATTTGGTATATTACCAAACTGTAATCACTATTTTTGTTTGAATTGCATTAGAAAATAGCGTCATGCTAAACAATTTGATAACCAAATTATACGGTCATGTCCAAAATGCTCGGACTTCGTTTGTCCCTGCATATATTGGGTCGACACTAATGAAGAAAAAGAAAAACTTATCATCAAGTATAAAGGAGCACTGAGGTAATCATTAATTTTTTTTTAATATTTCATATTTAATAAATATATTTTTCGGATAATCTACTTGTTTGGAAAATTTATGACAGTATTGGTTGATTGTCAAAATATTTTATTATAAAAAAAATCTGGGAAACGGTTGACCCTGTAGCCATCCCCGAAACTTCCCGCTGTTTTCGAGCATGTCAATTTTATAATTCGAATTTTTAAATTTTGTTGGCTAAAATTTATTCAACAAATTTCGTTTAGCTCCCAATTAATATCAATTGCAAATAATTTTCTAAAATTCTATATCTCAACGAAATTACGACTACGTTGTCCATTTTTCAATTAAGGTTTTGATTTTTTTTAATTAATTAATAAAATTTTAATACGGTTATGACAGATGGAAGTCATTGTATATTTTTAAAAAGTGGGGGGGGGCACTGTCTGAGAATGCCCTTAAAAATCTAATCAGTTCTAAGTTTTGAGACTTGAGTCTAGATTTTTTATAAATTTTCTATCGATTTTCTCTAGAATTTCTTCGACGGCGATCCACACACACACACACACACACACACACACACACACACACACACACACACACACACACACACACACACACACACACACACACACACACACACACACACACACACACACGCGCGCGCGCGCGCGCGCGTCCATCTGAAAATAGTCTAAATAGCTTCGTAGGGCCTTAAAACGTCTAGATCTGATGAAAACTCGATTTTCGAAAATCATACTGAAGCCAATAACTTCCCTTTTTTAGAAAATTTTCAATTTTCACAGCGAGAAGTTGAAACAAATGTTCCAGTCCGCTTTCTTA
Source organism: Microplitis demolitor (assembly GCF_026212275.2). Lineage (NCBI taxonomy): Eukaryota > Metazoa > Arthropoda > Insecta > Hymenoptera > Braconidae > Microplitis > Microplitis demolitor. The sequence continues at coordinate 7,277,870 of NC_068554.1, read as the reverse complement.
AAATTTTAGAATTTTTATGTCTCGTTCGCCCTCTCTCCTTTTCTTGTCAATTATTAAATATTTTATTTATTGTCTCTACATTTAATTTAACAGCCAGAAAGATTGTAAGTACTTCAACAAGGGCCAAAGAAAATGTCTCTTCGACAACAAATGCTTTTATCTTCATGCCTTACCTGACGGAACTAAAACAGACGTCGGTCCTTCAGCACGTCAAGCTTCTCATTCTAGCGGTGAAATTGATTTCCTTCAGGTACAACGACTTATTTATCATTTTTTTATATTAATATATTTATTAAATAACTAAATTATTTATTTTAGCAATTAATATTATGGAATTTTCTCGAAGAAAGAGACAATCGCTGAATCTATATAGATGATCATGACGAAGTTGTCGTCGTGTACTCAGATTCCGAAGATTGCGTCTGGTAAAAATATTTTTGTCCTTTTATGATTTAATAATTAAAAAAAAATGAACCATAAATTTTTTATTTCCACGCAAATTAATAATAATTATTAAAAATAGTAGACATAAAAAATATTCAAAAAATTTAAGTTTTGTGATGTATATAAAAAAAAATTCTTTTTCTTTTTCATATAGATTTCCAAGACAAGTCACAATGCATTAATCGGCTTTATAAGTTTTTTACAATTATATTCCGATAAATATTATACTTTTTTGGCTTTACAAAAAAGATGTAATAGATAATATGATAGCAAAAAAAAATTTAAAGGTTGTCGGGTAAAAAAATAATAAAAATAACAATAAATATGTTATTGCTAAAGTGCGTTAATTACGAGTGTAATGTACATTAATTTAATAGCGAAAACATTGTTATTATTGATTATTATTTTTGAATTTAAATGACATCTCAATATTGGCATATAATTAATAAGTCATAGGCAAAATACTAAATACTTATTAAAGTGGTTTGAATTTTTTTTTGCTCACTCATTATCATTGTTTATTTTTTACAATAAAAACACTTTTTTTTTTCATAATGTTATATTGTGTATCTGTTAAAATTAGTTTTTAAATGATTGATTAGAAGAAAAAAACATAAATTAAAATAATATCCTACTAAAAAAAATCTTGTTATTTCTTAGCATATTTTTTATTACGTATAAAAAAAAATCTTATATATTTTATTATGCGTTTGTTTTAATTTTGGTTTAGTTTTTTACAATTCTTATCATTGAAGTAGTCCTATAGAAAATTAATTTAATTGGTTTTTTTTTTCAGGTTAATCTGGTGAGATTGACAATGATCTCGGATCCGTACTCCATTATCAAGTCTCCGTTTAAAAAAAAAATAAAACGCCAGATATATATATATATATATTTTTTTTTTTTTGATAGGTACGAAAATATTCGTTGAAATTTTTGAGTACTTATTCACGATTTCATGGCATCAAGTACAGAATTACAGTATGATCTAATATTATATATTATTGCTTATTGATTATTTTTTTTTACGTGGTCAATTATTTGTGCACTAGTAAGTGTGTACTTAACTAATATTTTGAGTTATCTACGATTTAGCAGCTATAAGATTACGATGGAATACATGGCAGAAAAAAGCTATTAGGATAATTCGTATGTACTTATAATGTGCTTTTTACTTTTTTGTTATAAATTTATCGAATAATGTATTAATTTTTATAAAAAATTTGCCAGGAAAATACAATAACATTAAAGAAGAATATTATCAACGAAAAGAGCTTTCTAGAATACTAGCTATACTTATTTCCACGATGCCTGGAGTAAATATTGATATTTTTATTCCATAAAACAAAAAATTCTAATAAAAAGTAGAAAATATAAATTTTGTAAGAATCTGTCTATCACAACTTAAAAATACCATTTCTTTCCATTTTTTAAATTAATAAGTATGATGATATAATGCTAAATTACGTAACTGCAAAACGTAATATAAATTATCGTAAATAAGTTATTTAAAATATTTTATTGCATTCAAAAAAATATGTGTTCACATTTCATTTTCATTAGCTTATAAAATATTAGTATCGTTGGTTCAAAATTTTTTATCTACTAAATATATTTATTAAATAATTTATAGATTTTGTTTTCGAAGAAAATTTGATATAACTATTACAAATAAGACTTTACCTATTTATATAAATATTTAAGCTTTTCTAAAAAAACATTCATATTTTATGTCACTCAAACTTATTAATACGAGGATTATAAATATATTGTCAAAAAATTATTTTTCGTTAATTTTAATTTACTGAAAAATTATTATTATTATTATTATTTTTTTTTTTTTTTTCATTGTTTATAATTAATTAATAAATAATCTGTCAAATATTTGTTGTAATTAAAAAGTAAGAACAAAAATAATCATCAGTCGATACGAGAGATTTCAACAATTGTGTATTTTTATGAACATATATGCATCTTTTGATTTTATTATTTTCATTAAACAAATGACAATCAATCGAAGCTTCGCTTTTCTTAAATATCTCTGTTTACCGTATCTACAATTGTTATGAACAAAGCATATAAGTATAAAAAAATAAAGTAAAACACATAAGTACAAAAAAACAAAGCGTATAATTTGTTAAATCTTATTCATTAATAAACTTTTTGCCGCCTTATTTAATGTAATCAAAAAATTTTCTTTAAATTTATTATCTCCATAAATATTCAACACATTATTGTTTGTCTTCAATTATATCGATTCTTCAATTATTAACAAAATTCTAATCGAAAATATTTTAGTTATAACCATTATTCAACAGATTTTAAGAATCTATATTTTTTAGATTTTAATCGTTAAATTATTGATGGGGCGTCAACGATATGTATTTGTTGAGTCTGCAATTCAAGTCTTAAAGAAACATATTAAATATTTTATCCCTGACTTACCACTATGGTCTTCGGAAATTTGGCAAATAATATCCGATGAATTAAAAAACAAATGGTCTAGTAATTGTGTTCGTGTTAATGTTCGTCAAGACAGAAAAAAGATTTTAACTATTGTCTGGCAAGAATGTGGTTATTTTTCTCAAAATTCAAATATATCTAATATTAATGATGATAATGAATTGGATAATGACAATCTGAATAAAAGTATTGATAGCGAAAGTAGTAATGATGACGATAAAAATGACATAGATTATGTCAACGAAAATTGGTATTTTCATGATTCTAATGAAATTGAAGATTTTGGTGTGGAGATTTTTAGAGAAGTATGGAATAAAATTATAACAAAAAATATTGACAGCAATGGACATCAGTATATTAAACTATGAAAAAATGTTTGGACAGATATTATTGCATTTGCTTTTTGGGAACAGTACCGCTTGAAATGTAGCTTTATGTTCAAAAAAAGTACTATAAATGAAAATGCAGATAATTATCTTTCCTTTTATAGTTACTGTAAAAGTAAAAAAACTATCTAAGAGAACGCCCAATTTATATATTTATATAGAGCTTGATGTAAAAAAACATGGGGAAACAGAAGGTCGAATGTGTAAATTACGTGAGCTGCCAGTATACTTAAATTTAAAAGCCAATGAATGTGGAGATATTCTTCGTTATCGGTTCGTAGAATATTTTGAGCAATAAATATGTTTTGCATTAAAAGCTTTCATTTAACTTGACTTGTACGTTTGTTCTTGAATTGTGCAATCAATATTTCATTGAAGCTATCAGGCTGAAATTTGTTAGACACGTTTGATAAGAATATATTTTATAGTTAAATAAAAGCTTTTTTTAAATAATTATTTTAGTTATCAGTTTTGTTTTAACAATAATCACTTGTTAAATTTTAGATTATCCGGAGTTGCAGGGTATTCTACTTTCCACTAGATAGCCTATTGCAGAAGAGCATCTGGTTCATGGATATCGTATAATGATAATGCCAAGAAACCTGAATCGGTGGCGGATAGTTTATCAATAACACCTCATGGTGTACTTTACATAAGATCCTAAAATTGTATTATATTGTATATAACAAAGTTGAGAATAATTTTATTTTTATTGATACCTCATTGTTTGTTAATTAACACTGTTCAAATAATGATTAAATTCTTTAATTCTTTGAATATTTAAAGCCTGTTTTGCACCCTATATCTAAATTTTTCTAATGAACGATAAAAAATCTCATTTATTATGTGCAATTTAATATTCATTTAATGAAAATGCTAATCATAGAGATCAGCCACTCTAAAATTAAATATTTAATTGTATCTGTCGTTAAAAAAAAAAAAAAATAAAATAAAAAAAAAAAATGAAAATTAATGAATAAAGTATTTCTTGCACATATGTTTAGTATTTTTTATTTTTAGTATTCAATAATAAGTGCTGTCAAAATCTGTAATAGACAAGAAAAACTGTTCTACATATCTAACAAATTAAGAATTTCTCGAAAATCATAATTAATTATTGTATGCAGCTTGAGGCCAATTAAATTTAGAATGTGGATGAAATGAAAGAAATATTTGTAATTTAAATTTAATTTAGAATTTTTCGGAAATAATAATTAATCATTGTATGCATACAATAATTTCTTAATAATCCCGACAATTTTGAAATTAAATTTTAATTACAACTAATTTTCTTCTATTCTTTCCACACTTTGAATTTAATTGGCCTCGGGCCTCATCCAATAATTAATTATGATTTTCGAAAAATTGTAAATTAAATTTAAATCACAATTTTTTTTTATTCCACCCACTTTAAATTTAATTGGTTTCAGGCCACACACAATAATCAATTATTACTTTCGAAAAGTTGTAAATTATATTTAAATTACAATTATTTTTTTTTTATTTCATCTACATTTTAAATTTAATTGGCCTCAGGCCTCATACGATAATTAATAATTATTTCCGGAAAATTCTAAGTTAGATTTAAATTACAATTATTTGATTTTTATTCTGTCCACACTTCAAATTTTATTGGCTTCAGACTCCATACAATAATTAATTATTAATTCCTAAAAAATCTAAATTATATTTAAATTATAATTATTTTTTTTTATTCTGTCCAAAATTTGAATTTAATTGGCCTCAAGCCTCATACAATAATTAATTATTAATTCCGGAATAATTTTAATTATATTTAAATTACAATTAATTTTTTTTCTCTCTCCACACTTTAAATTTAATTCACCTCAAGCCTCATACAATGATTAATTATGATTTTCGAAAAATTGTGAATTAAATTAAAATCCCAATTTTTTTTATTCCACTCACACTTCAAATTTAATTGGCTTCAGGCCACATACAATAATTAATTATTACTTTCATAAAGTATTAAATTATATTCAAGTTACAATTATTTTTTTTATTCTGCCCACAATTTGAATTTAATTGGCCTCAGTCTTTATACAATAATTAAATATTACTTTCAATAAATTTAAAATTAAATTTTGATTGCTATCATTTTTTTTATTCTGTTCCGACTTTAATTTTAATTGGCCTCAAGCCTCATTCAAGAATCAATGATTAATTCCGACCCAATCTAAATTATATTTGAATTACAATTCATTTGTTTCTATTCTTTCCCCACTTCACAATTAATTGGCCTCAGGTCCCATACAATAATTAATCATTATTTTCGAAAAATTTTAAATTTAATTTTAATTACAATTAGTTTTTTTTATTCTCTCCACATGTTAAATGTTATTTCCCTCAGAAAATTGCCAATCGTCTGCTAACTTCAGGATCATCGAATCGAATAATTCGATAAAATCGAATCATGGAAAATTTGAATTACCCGTCAATTTTTAACTTTTTTGAAAGTTTTCGAATTATTTGTAACTTTTCAAACTACTCGATTCGAATCGTGAAAATTTTCATCAGCTTTCAAGTATTCAATTTTTATTTAATAGAGTTTAGTTTTCTAAAGTAACTAAAAATAATTTTGTCGTCGATTTGTGTCAGTTTACCTCTGATAAAAATTTGATGAGAAAAAATATTTTAATTTCCAGCCATTAATAATAAAATATATAAATTATTTGCAAACTTTTGAATTATTCGTAAGTTTACAAATAATTTGAATTATTCGATTCGGAGTTTAAATCAAATACTTTGATTCGATACGAATAATTCGTAAGTTCGAACTATTTGTGTACCCCTAATTTTGATATATAAAATAATGATAAATTCACTGGCATCTAGACTTTACGAATTTAATAGGCAGTCCGAGTTCAAACAATCCTTCATCTGTTTTTGTATTTAATTCTCTGTAATAAAAATTAACAGCTTCCCAGCAGATGTCCGTGAGTTGTGGTATCCGTAACCAAGTGGAGTAAAGATTATTTACTTCACTTAGCTAAAAAAAAATACATATATATTTTATTAATACAACTGATGATAGAATTAGAATAAATGAAGTATCAATTACTCTGTTATTTTTTTTCTTGATCCTTCCACCGACAACGTACATCTTGCCATCAAGGGAAGTGATCGCGTCATACTCGCAAATAGCTTGAGGAAGAATGGACCCAAATTTATTCAAACAAGTCCACTGCAGTGTAAATAAACTCAGTCGCCAAATGCCATCATAAATTCTCTTGTCCATCATTCCTCCAGAAATAACAATATTTGTGCCTTTACTTTCCAGATCCACGATATGAGCGATTCCGAAATTAATCCTGATATCAGGAAACGGTTTCTCATTATCAGGATCTCCGGTAGTATCCAAAATATACCAGCGATTCTGTTCAATGTCATAAGACTGTATTGTCTGTAAGAAAATTTAAATAAGCTAATAGAGGTCTTCTGTAAAATAATTTATTTCAAATTAATTAAGTGAAGATTAAATTTTGATTGATACCTTGAGCTCGCGGATTCTTTCCCCTCGTATTTTTACAAATATCACATACATTTTTTTGCCATCATAAGCCAGCTCGATGTCATCATAGTACCCAGGGAAATCATCACCATTTTCTGGAGACAACTTTTCCCATATCCCAGTCTCTGGGTCTATCCTGAAGACTCCCAACCCACGATAGTTTCCGAAGGTATAAAAATACGACCCGTGGCTTATAAAATTATGGGAGAAGAATCGCTTAGGCAGCGGACCCTTAGTGGTCATTTTCCTACCTCGGGCTCATTTTTTAAATTTTGGGTGTACAGGTAACCTTTTGACTGACACATACCACGAAATTACAATAAGTTTGTCCAATTTAAATGTCATGCCAAGAATTATTTCGTTGTTGCTGGGCAAAAACTGCTGCTCTATATCGATTTAAGGTGTAGTTGTATCCGCTGAATGAGTACATATATTTTTCATTGCAAAATATCGTCGGAAATGTTCTGGGTGTCAGCTTAGTTTCACTTGGATTGTCGCATTCCGTTAACACAAACGGTTTGAAGACATACATTTTACAATTTATATTTGTTATTAATATACTTATATATATATATATATATACATATAAATATATTTATTCTGACACTTTAATCCTGGCCCATATTGATCACAATAAATAAATGTGAGTGACCTGTGTCAGTAAGTGACGATACTACGACAGATAGACCAGAGTTTTGTCCAGAATTTAATTCTTGATCATCACTGCGATTACTAGTCGAGGCTGTGTGGATATAACAGCGATTGCCAAACTTAGAGGTTCCTCATTTGTAAAAACGACAAGGAACTGATGAGGTTCCCTGTTCGCTGGTATTATTGTCCGAGTCATCTGCATCAGTCATTTCATCCTGCTCAGCTCCAGACTGCTGATTTGAACATCGATACCGATAGTTATCGCCCTCTCGACACAGGCCATTTTTATAATAACTAAAACATGCAGGTTTAGATTTTTTTATATTGTTATTAAATATAAATGTCATATTAATTTGAATATTTATTATGAATTTTTCTCACCGGCAATCAATGCTTCTGGTTCAGTCGTCGGCCATTTGCTGCTAAAAAGTATATAAACAGTAAAGAAGGTAAACGAATACTACAAAGAATTGTGTAGCCCTTCTGAAGGCTCAAAGGCATGGTAGTTTCACAGCTTTTACCTCACTTGAAAAAGGACTTGTGTTCAATCGAATTTTAATTTTTTAACTCTTACCTTTCACTTCTCATTGCTGATAGATAACATTATACTTATGTAAACATGTATAACTACTGTGGAGGGTAGAGGTATCTCCATAATAATTACTCCGATATTGGAGTACAACCACTGATAAGATATAAACAAATATGGCGGCTGTCTCAAAGCTGTTTTACTTTTGCGCATGCGCATTGGTAATTACTAATTAAAAAATTAATTCCACTAAAAAATTAATTTAAAATAGAAAAACGATCGGACAAATAATATTATCAATCGGACAATCAATAAAAAAAATTAATCTATCAAATTAAAAAAAAACCATTCGATTAGAGAGAGTGAGTGCCAACTTAAGAACAAAAATTTGTTTAATTTTTTAAAAATAAACAATTATCGGACAAATAAAAAATTTTATCGGACATTGACGGACATTGGACGGACAATTGACTTGTTTATAACAAAATCTAAAAAATTAATTTTGAGGTGCCAAGTTAAGGGAGCTCTGATAACACGAGTTGATCGTGAAAAAGTTAGTCATTCATTAGTTTCCGACCAACTTGACGACAAGTTATCGACAACTTCAGCTTTTGCAACTTTTGGCTACAATCCCTGATAACACGAGTTGATCGTGAAAAAGTTGGTCATTCATTAGTTTCCGACCAACTTGACGACAAGTTATCGACAACTTCAGCTTTTGCAACTTTTGGCTACAAGTTACCGCCAACTTTCTCAGAAAGTTGGCGGCAGTATGGAGCTGCAACTGGAATGCAAGTTTCTGAGGAAATTGAAAGTAAACTTACCGTCAACTTATGATCACCAACTTTTGCAAGCAACTTTTGCCACCAACTTTCTCAGAAAGTGATCGTCAACTTTTTGGATTTACAACTTTTGCCACCAACTTTCTCAGAAAATGTCCATCAACTATTGGAGGTACCAACTGTTGGCGATCAACTTGGTTCCAGTTGCGGCTGCAAGTTTCTCGTCAGTTTCTCGCCAACTTGGCTATCAGGGTTCCTCAGAAACTTGCATTCCAGTTGCGGCTCCATACTGCCGCCAACTTTCTGAGAAAGTTGGCGGTAACTTGTAGCCAAAAGTTGCAAAAGCTGAAGTTGTCGATAACTTGTCGTCAAGTTGGTCGGAAACTAATGAATGACCAACTTTTTCACGATCAACTCGTGTTATCAGGGATTGTAGCCAAAAGTTGCAAAAGCTGAAGTTGTCGATAACTTGTCGTCAAGTTGGTCGGAAACTAATGAATGACTAACTTTTTCACGATCAACTCGTGTTATCAGGGTATACTTTTAAACCTCCATGAACTTGGCCATGAACTTGGCTCCATATTTTTAATTATCAGGCGCATGCGCGTCACACAACTTTGAGAACATAAACTGGTTTCTCTATACGGAGAGTGATATCCCCACTTATGGAGGGTAGAGGGTACCTCTACCCAGTGCAGCCAGATCGCGGACGAAAAGTTCCCCTTCCCAAGCACCGTTTAAGCTGTGAGTGATGCTAAAATGATGCGAAAGGAAAATAAATAATATTAGAACAAATAAAGTTATTTAACAAACATTTAAGAACGAATGACGAACAAATGATTTGTTTATATCAAAATTTAAAAAAATCAATTTTCGGTGCCAAGTTCATGGAGGTTACTTTTAAAGAGTTTGTTATTCATACTATTTGTTTTTTTCATGTTGGTAACTGGATTTTTGTTTAATTATCACATTTTACGATTGAAGTGTGAGTATCATATCAATTTAGAGTTTTTATCTTGATTTGTACTTCATTTAGTCTAATATATAAGCTGTGGAATGTATATACTTTGATATTGACCAATTTTGCTTTTAAATTTTCTTGCATATGTTGCGTTGGCTACATTTTCGTTCGGATCTCTCTTAGGCACCCTCATTCTGCTTACGCGGCAATTTTTAAAATCCTCAAGCGTTATCTGTAAATTCTTCTTTCAATACAATTAAACGTACTCATATATGTATATACATATGATACGTCAAATTTGCATGAGTATAAGTAATCATACGTGTTCAATGGTTATCCTACATTTTATCATGTGAAAGTACAGTATTTATACAGAATATATGCTCAACACAAATAAAAAATAAAGTAAATCGTCAACAATATGTAATTGTGTAATGGGTAACATATGCGAGTTATTATTATTCAATTAATTTACGAAAATAATTTTTATTATTAATTATAATTTAAATAGTTAAATAATAAATACATAATGAGTGATTTGACACGTAAAATTAAAAATCCACTTCTGACTGCTGCTGGTCAAGGATTTCCATTTGAGGAACATGAAATCCCAAATTTATTGATACCTGTGGCACAACCTGTGTTAACCTCAACTTCAATAATTCAAGATGGTAATGGTAAGTTAATTAAAAAATTTATCAATAGCATTATTAATTAACATTAATTTTAAATGACACTAAAATAAAATTTACAGGTTACCTTTTAATTTTTAAAATTAATAAACCCCGGGCTTTTATAAACTTGGAAATTTTTTTTTATTTTAACTTTTTGTATATACATGTTTATTTATAATTTTATTTTATATCTTAGTAGGAAAGGGAAATTAAAACGTTATAAATAAATAGGTGCAGTGAAAATTTAAATGACGCAAGTTAAACTTTTAATTAAATTAAATATTACGTAAAAATTAATCTAAAATTATATTTTTATTTTTTTGTCTATTTTATTTATTATCTTTAAGTCGTTGGTCGTGATCCATATCTCTGAGTGTAAGTAATGTCTGCGTTTTTACGTTTTTTCATGCAATTAATACACACAATAATGATAATTATTAAAATAAGTAGAAGAAGTATCATACCAACTGCAACAGCTATTATTTCACCTGTCGTTAAATTGTCCCAAGCTGTAAGAAAAAAAAATACTATTTATTTACGATAGTCAATAATTTAAATCTAGTGAGTTAAATTTGTCAATTAAAATATAAATTTGTTTTTTATTATTATTAGTGCGATTTGTTTATTAAGTTAGTTTAGTATTTTTACCTGTTACGTCAACTGTTTTTGTGAAAGTCTTTTGATTAATGTCAATAACTCGAAGGTTTACGATTTTGTTACAGCAAGTTGAGGTGTAGTAGAAGTAAACTGGTGATTTAGTACCAGCGATAAAATTTGTCTTGGGTTGAATACCCGTTGGCTCTGAGATAACATTTTTTACTCCTGATTGATCGTTTTTAATAACAATTTCGGCGCTCCATTGATTTAAATTACAACGATCTCTACTTGATTTACCGAAACAATTATCATTGAAGTAAACTTCTATTGTTGGATCTCCACTACTTAATATCTGTATTGATATAAATGAATTTATTTTTATTATTGTTAAAAATATTTTAATTAAAGTAGTTAAGCATTTCTTATAAGACAAAAGATAGAGTTCTATTTTATGATAGTGTTTTTTTTCATTGACAAAAATTATTTTTCAAAAATCAAAATATCTAGTAATGTAGTAGATTAACCCTAACTCGGTGTCGCTGTTTTCAGACCTATAAACGTTGAACATGGGTCATTAGTGTCCGCCGCATATTTAACTAATTTGTTATTCTGTAAGGAAAAATTTGAATAAATTCGTAGGTCTTCTTTGAACTTCTAACTATGCGATTGAGTTGTTGCCAGTCCCGGAAATCCCTTTTTTAATAAACATTTTCATCAAAATTCGGAGGCATGAAGGCTAATTACAGTAGAATATTTGAAAATCCATAGACACAACAACCCATGTTCAACCGATTAGAGTTAACTGCTCTATAAAAAATGTTTTTAGATATTAATCGTTAGACTTATGGTGTTAATGTTATAGGTTATAGTTTAATTTATATGAATACTTAATTGTAATATTATAAATTGAACTTTGACCTGTAACTTAAAATTTTTTAATCTGATTACTTAATGTCTCAGAATCTTTGTTATAGAGAATTTAATTTACTATTGAAATGGAAAATTCAATATAAAAAAATCTTTTAACTTTCCGCTAAGAAAATTGCAAATTTTCAAAAAAAGGGAAGTTATTGGTTTCGGTCCGATTTTCGAAAATCGAGTTTTTATCAGATATCGACGTTTTGAGGTCCTAGGAAGCTATCCTGGATATATATATATGTGTGTGTGTGTGTGTGTGTGTGTGTGTGTGTGTGTGAACTTTTTTTATCCGACGATATCTTTGGAATGAATCAACCGATTTGAACGTACTTGGTGGCAATCGAAAGAGATCGCCAAAACTTAAAATTGATTAGATTTTAGGGTAGATCGGTCATATAGTTTACAAGTTATACAAAGAATAAAAATTAAAAAATTCTTTCAAAATGTAATCAGTTCTAAGTCTTGGTGAACCCTTTCGATTGCCACCAAGAACGTTCAAATCGATTGATTTGTTCCAAAGATATCGTCGGACAAAAATTCTATTTTTTCAGTGGTATGTTTTACCGGCCGAATAGATTTTTGAGCTCGAAGAGAATCTATTGAGTACACAGAAAAAAAAAATTTCTTGGAGCAAGAAATATTTTGTATCATGAATTGAAGACAAAAAATTTTCTTGTTTCAAGAATTTTTTTTCTCGCCTAAAAAATTTTTTTCTTGTTCCAAGAAAATTTTTTCTCACACGAAGAAAATTTTTGTTTGCACTTTATAATACAAAAAATTTCTTAAGTCAAGTAAAAGTTTTCTTAGAACAAGAAAAATTTTTTTGCGCCAAGAAATCCTTTTTTTCTGTGTAGAGAATAGGTTTTAACTGATAAGAAAAAAACGAATTACCCCACTAGTTGAATTCTGTATATAAATATACGCAGATTTAGTTTCTCCAAAATCGTTACCTTTGACTTTTAAACTAACAGTGTTTATATTATATTCATTAGCATTTATCGGTATAAAAATTTGTACTGGAATATAAGCCGTCTGTTCCGCAGCAATCCAATTACTCAATGGGTAGAAAATAATTCGATACTGACTACTCCGTGCTTCATACTGATAGAGAACATCAAAATCGACATTGTTTGTAACAGAAAATAATACTGTGTGTACTGTTCCCGGTGTTGCTATTAATTTACTTTCATAAGCAACATCAACAATAACATTTCTTCTTATCAAATCATTTTCATTTTCCAATTGCGTCAGTTCATTCAATCTTTCTATTTTTTTATTTCCATTACTTTCATTTTCATCAACTTCATAAATTTCTTGCGTTATTATTCTTGACTTTGATCCATCTTCGCCTTTTAATAAAAAAAAAATAATGGTTAATAATAAACTACAAAGTTTAATGACGTATGAAATAAATTTATTTATTTATTTAGCAATAAAAAAATTTAAACAAAAAATGTATTAAAAAAAAAAATCTGAATCACGCGGTCTGATCAGAGGGCATTTGCGACTGTCTATTGCATAATCTGGTAATGAGTTTGCGCAGTATCTTTAAATAACATTTGCTCATGTTAAAATGTATATGAATAGTGAACCGTCAATAGTTGATGGGTTATGAGCAATGAGAAAGTCATTAGTTATTATTTTTAAATAATTTACACTAATGGTGATTATTAATTTACAATGATATTGAATTTGCGGTGATCGGTAATTAGTTGCTGGTTATTTTATTTTAAAAATCTATTGCGTTATGTTTTTAAAATGTATTACTGTTATTTTTACCTTGTTCTTGCCAATCTATACGACTAGGTAAGTCTATTCTTCGTGGCAAACTTGTTGATTTATTTATTACCAACATCGTTACATTGTTTGAGAGATTCACATTTTTATCGATTCTTAATTTCCATTCACCGGGTTCTGGATTTTTTATTAATAGATGATATTCATTTGAGTAATTATTTTTTTTTAGAAACAAATCTGTTGTTTTTTTATGTAGTGATCCTAAAAAAAAAAAAATTAGTTAAGTAATAGCTTTTTTTTTTATTTAGTTAAAAATTTCATGATACTGAAAGTAGCAGAAATTAAAAAATTTTAATTATTTTCAATAAACAAAATAAATATTGACAGGTAAAAATTTCCAAAAATGCATGTAAAGAATTTTAAAAAATTCTATTGTAGATATTTTTTCAAAATTTTTGTGATGACAATTAACTTAGTTGTTAAAAACAGTAAAATTTTGTTGTCGGCTACTTTCAGCATCGTAAAAATTTATTATATTTTTTTATCTATTTATTATTTCAATATTGCGGATTATTGCAGTGATGATAATTTATAATTTACTCAAGACACGCTACTATAATTTTAAAATTATTACATATAAAGTAAATAATAATAATAATAATAATAATAATAATAATAATAATAATAATAATAATAATAATAATAATAATAATAATAATAATAATAATAATAATAATAATAATAATAATAATAATAATAATAATAAAATTTACCTAGTGGAATTTGCAGTAGAAACCATGAAATGTTTCCCATCAGTGTCAATTGCAATAATTCAGTGTCACTATTTACTTCAAAATTTAATTCATTCTCGAATTCGTATTTTTTTGTTACGACGTCCTGTAAAATTATTTATTTATTTTTTTTATCCTTTTACAAATAAATAAATTGGTAAGCTAGTAATAATTACCAATTGTGTAATAAATTCAATTAATGAATCATTACAATTGATTTTAATATAAGTGTCACAGGTTGGATACTCTAATGTTTCTTTGATTGTTGATATTGATCCTTGATCTTACATAAAAATGTTTTTTTTTATTCAGTAAAATTATTCATATAAAATTAGTATAAAAGCATTCATGTTTTTTTTTATCTCAAAAAAAAAAAAAAAATGATTATAATTTGCAATTAATTTTCTATTATTCTCAGCAAAAATTTAAATAAATTATGGAAAAATATTTTTACATATCTGATTTTTTTTTATTGAAATTAAAGTTAAAATTGTCAATATAAATTTTTTTTATCAAAATTTAATTCATTATTTTATTTTAAGTTCTGTTCAAAAGACAACTAATAAAAGTTTATATTGAAATTCATAAAAAAAATTTTTACAATTAATTTAATATAAAAATTTCTTATTATACAGTTTATTAATGAATTACACTAAATCTAGATAATTAAATTTATTAAAATAATTTTGTCTTGATTACCAATTAATTTATTTTCAATCCACAAAACATTTAAATGATCATCTTGTACTTGAATATCATCAGTGCAGTATCTAAACACGCAATTAATAATTATTTTAAAAATAAATATTCATTTAATATTTTATACACTGAAATAAAAAATACCTCGAACATTTATTATAATTAATTTTATTAACAATAATCCAGCGTTCATTAAAATTATCCATAAGTTCGTAAAAATCATTCATTTGCGCACGAACAAAAGTACAACAAATAAATATAAAAATTTTATTAAACATGATTTCAGTTAAACGTATGAGTTAAAAAATAAAACTGACAATTTTTGAATGCGTCGGTTCAACTTATAAGCCAAAAGTTTCCGGTTTACAAAAGATATTACTGATTACATTAAATTTAAAAAAAAAAATAAAAATCTTTCTGTACATTGTGATTTTTTTTAAATGTTTGTATATTTGTTACGACGGTGACACAAATGATGATGAAAGCAATAAGTAAATGATTACACAATTGTCGAATGTTAGTCATATATTTATACACTAAAATAGTGGGTGTGGATGCTATTTTAAATGTAAGAAAAATTGATAGATAAATCAGACGGACAGCATCCTGTTAAACATTGTTCGTCATATGGAGAATAACTTACGGGAAATCCAGGTTAAAGATAGCTCAGCCACATCACAATACTATGATAAAATTTTATTACGTACAATAGTTACAAAAAAACCCATGTTATATCAATAAAAAGTATGACTATAATTTTCACTTAAATTTGATTGTAAATAATTATTATTTTCATCCATTATAGCTAATCCGACTTCAGTATTTCCAAGTGGGGATACTAATGGTAAATATTTACTATATTATTTGTAAAGATAACATTTTAATGTTTATTAATAATGTGAGATTATTTTTTGTCCAGTATTATCTACAATTGAACTCAATGATAACAGAGATGGATCAAATAATACAATAACAAAAACAGAAACTTTATCGGAAATTTCATTGAATGATCAAACTTATGATGATAATTTTTCTAATAGTAAGAATATTGTCGAGAGTATTGATAATTTAAATATTAATCCTATCACTCCGCCGCTAACGTTGCCATCACTACCAAATGGTTAGTATATAAATATATATGTATACGTATATTTTTATTTAGTTCTCTATTAGAAATTACAAATTTCCTCATAATTACATAATTGTTTTATCACACTCGTAAAATAAATGCTCATTTAAAAAAAAATCATTTTCTTGAGTTAATAAATTACTTGTTTCTTTAATTTAAATTATATATTTATATATATGTACTTTTTTATTATTTATATCCATTAATAATTAATTACTCACATTTTAATTTTTTGATTATAAAACATTCAAGTTAAATTTATTAATTAATTATTTGTGAACTATATAAAAAGGCGTAACTTTTTTTATAATTAGGTATTTTCTTATGTAACGAAAGTGTTCAATTCAAATTTACAATATATATTTTCATACTAACATTAACAAAAATTGAGTTAAATTAGCGTTTTTTTTAAAAGCATTCTCAGACAATAACCCCCCCCCCCCCCCCCCAAACACACACACTTAAAAATATTCAATGATCTTGAACTATCATAATTGTATGAAAATGTTATTAATTGAAAAAAAATTGAAGCATTAAGGCCATTGTCAGTCAGTGTCCTATCACTTTTTATAAATTTTCAATGACTTTCAATTGTCATAGCCGTATCAAAATTTTATCAATTAATTTTAAAAAATGAAAGCATTAATTGAAAAAAGGACAATGTAGTTGAAATTTTGCTGACATATAGATTTAAAAAATAATTACTTATAGTTTATATCAATTGGGAGTTGAACAAAATTCGTTAAATAAATTTCAGTAAAATCTTAACGTCAATTTTATAATTAGAATTTTCCAATTTTGTAGGCATAAATTTATTAAAAATATTTCGTTTAACTCCTAATTAATAACAATTGTAAGTAATTTGTCTTCAAAAATATATATCTCGGCGAAATCGTAACTTGTTTTTTTTTAAATTAATGCTTCAATTTTTTTTTAATTAATAATAAAATTTTAATACACTTATGACAGTTAGAAGTCATTGAATATCCTTTAAAAATGGGGGAGGGGAGCACCGTCTGAGAATGTCCTTAAAAGTAAGTTTTCTTCAGTTAAAAAAATAATTCTTGTATCAATCGATAAATACATTGCAGGTTTTTAAAGAAATTATTCATTCATTCTTTCGAAATATTGTTTGTTCTCAGTGTAGGATTAAAGAAAAGGATATCCAGTCTATCATACTTCCAAAACCGTCAAAAATAATTTACTTGATATATTAGGGGGTTATAGGGTTTTGTACTTTTAAAAAATCGATTTTGTTTCTCTTTTTTTATAGTTAAAGATTTCAAGAATATTGTCCTAAAATATCAAGCCAATCAGAGCAACCCTTGCCTCACCCTCCCCTAAATCGAAAAAAAAAATTTTTTTTTTTATCAAATTTTCAGCGAGGCCTTCTTACTCCAGGAGGCTCTCTCGCCCCCTCCTCCCATCAGTTAAGAAAAAAAAAGATTTTTTTAACTTTTTTTTTTTCTAAAACTTCAAACACATTTTTCTCGAAACTACTTTTACACATTTTCTGCATATAAAATATCTTCCCCTAACGTTGAGTTTGAGATTTTTTTTCATTGAGGGGGTTTTCTACCAACAAAATGGCGGAATTTTTCATGAAAAATAGCACTTTTCACTTTACATGACCACCAAAAATGTAGAAATGAAAAAAAAAAAATCAGAAATCGTTGGAGGGAGAATTTGATGATATTTTAACTAAATTTGAAAAGTACTTGACTGCAAATAATTTTTAGCTGAATTACAGTGATCACCGCAAATCGTCTTCTTTCAAAAGCGTTTTTGGGAAAGTTTTGTCATCGGCTTGTTTGTGAATATTTTCGCGTAAAAATTTCCGGGAATGTTCTTGAAATGAGACTTAACAATTTACAAAAGGTTTAAATTAATTTACTCTATCCATATAGCTGAAAAAAATTCGCAAAAAAAATGTTTTTTTTATTTTTTTCACCCATAAAACCCTATAACTCCCTTAAGCCGATCAGTGAATGAAATTGAAGAAAAAATCATTTGCGATTACTTTTTGAATGTGAAAAGAATTTTTCTATAACAATTTTTTTAGTTAGCGTTTCTTTTGATAGAATTATTTCTTTGTAGCTTACATTTAGTAGTGGGATTTTATGAAAGATATTTTTTTACGATGGATAACTTTTATACTTTCTTAAATAGAATTTTTTTATGAAAGGGATTTTCTTTTGAGTTAATAATTTTATTTAAATAAAAAGTATTTTTACATTTAATTAAACTTTTATTATTTTAAAATAAAATTATTTAATAAATTTGAAAAAAAATTTTTTGAGTTATTTTTTAACTAACTTACAATTGTCACCAATATTACTACGAAATAAAATTTATTTATTCTCTAAAAAATAAAGTAATAAAAAATTTTTTTTTTAGTACAAAATTTAAATTATCGTCTTGGTAATCAAAGACGTCTAAGATATGTGCCACCTCCTAATTTAACGTCATCAATTCAAGCACCAACATTACAGCCACCGATAAATCAATCACTTACCAGTAACTTGCCACCGAGTTTAAATTCACAGGATATTTTTATACCAACTCAACCACAAAATCAAAACATCGATGATAAATTAACTTCGGTACCTTTGAATGACTTTACTCAGCGAAAATTACCACATCAGGTACACCAAGAAACTATTCCTGCATTAAATATAAACCCTGCTCAACAAAGTTCAACAAATTTAACGCATCAATCAAGTGGACTGTCAAATTATTTTTCAATTCCTCCATCAAGTAGCAAAGATGATTTATTTACTTACAAGTATGAAAACCAGTCCCAAGTTACACCTAAAAATTTGTTTACTGATTCAAACCAATTACCAGTTCAATCTCCTTATAATTTAATAAAAGAAAATCCCGGTTTCGCTGCTTTAACTGCTGAAAATAAAAACCCCGTTCTTACAGCGAATGATGTACTTAGAGATAATTCATTAAACAAATCGAGCATCGACGTAAAAAGTAACTCAGAGTCTTATTTAAATACAGAAATAAAAGCTCCCTTTGTAAAAGATGAAATAGACAACGAAAAACGCAATCTAGTTAATACTGAGACTTTAACAAGCATACAAACTTATCAAGAGTCAACAAGAACTTCAGATTCATTAGAAAACCAATCAAATTATCCGTTCATTTACAATCCGACGAGCTACAATTTACCAACTTGCCAAGTCTCGGCATCATCAACTTTTTCATTCGACTCAAAAACATCACCGTCAGTATTAACAACAGCCAGCGATCAACAAGCTGCAGAACAACCAGCTTTCATAAATTGTATGATGCCAGAGCCAACAGGCACTGCAACATTGAATCCAACCCAAATATCTGTCAGTCAATTAGCACCAGGTCGTGTGCATACCGAAACAATTATCCCATCGAGTCTAGAAAAATTAGCAACCTCAGCAACAAAAATAATGACTTACCGTCCAGTTTATTATCACTGGTTCAACTGCCGTGAAATAGAAAATAAAATAATATGGCAACCATTCTCTATGCACGACAGTTTGAAATTGGAAGAGGTATTCAATTCAACTGAAATCGATGCTGATACCAAAGTAGCTACCGATGGCGGTCGTTATGACGTCGAAATAGTCAAGCGCCAACGAAGACCCGTCTATTGGTCTGCAACGCCTACGCAAGTAAGAAGATGTTCGTGGTTTTACAAAGGCCCTTCTGAGTCCCGGTACACTCCTTACGAGGAGTCGGTTGCTGCTAGACTTGAAGAAGAGTACAAACAAGCTTGTCTAAGTGATTCCTGGAATCGACGTATTGAGCTTAGCAATAATGAGCATATTATTTTTCATAGTTCTACTATTCAAGTTCACTATATGCCTGTTACTTCACCGGAATTTAATCCTTCATGGAGCAATACTTACGTATGTTATTATTATTATTATTACTAAAGAAATGACGGCTTTTCTGATCTACTTAATTGACAGAATATTATTGACAGGAAAGCCGTGATTCCTTTAATAATGAATATGAAAAAGTCTGATCGTTTAGTAGATTCACTATAAAAAGTAATTATTATTTAATTAGTTTACTCTTCATACTGCGAGAAAGAAATTTTTTTATAAAAATAATATCAAGTTAAATTAATTTTGAATAATTGATTTTAAAATTCGTACATTTAATTCTCATTTGCGACGATGCATAAATTAATTTTAAAAAATTAAAAAACAATTTGGAGATTAATTAAATAATAAATTTTTTTTTTTTTAATTAAAATTAAAATTATAAATTTTAATTATGGTGCGGAGTTGCCTCTAAATAATATAAGTATCATAATTAATAATATAACGTAAAGTAAACTAAAAGGTAATTGTTTACTTTCACGGTCACATAGTTTTTTAGCCATAAAAAATTGAAAAATTAATATTTTTAGAAATTTATTTTTTTTGTATTGTTCGTTGTTACTGCAGACTTACGATAACCCAAACAGCACAGAGGCAACTTTAAGATATAATGAAGATGTCTTAAAAAGGCGAAGACAAATTTTATTTTATCTCTAAGCCAATTTTTTTTATATAAATAAGACGTACAGATGTTGGTTTGAGGTCATAGAAAATTTTTGTTCTTTTCCGTCTTAAAAAAGTCATCTCCATTGACAAGTCGCTCAAATAATTTATTTTTTGCCGTCGATTGTTTCAAGCTTGCTAAGCAGATATTTTTTTTATGACATAAATTTTTGATTTTTTTGTCAACATTTTGGTGCCTTATCGATAAGTCGAAGAACAACCTTAAAACTACTATGCTATATGTTACAAAATCGAGTGTGCTGCTTGGGAACGAAATGCAAATTTTTTATAAATGATATTTTTTAAGTTTTATTCATTGAAATGTTAAAAAAAAAATCGGTTTTTACAAAATTAGTCAGAATTGTACATTTCATGATCATAAATTCGCCGTAAAAACGGTCAATTTCAAAAATAGTATGTTACACACCTAGGGAGAAAAAAGGCCGTTCATATAATACGTTCGCACTTATGAGGCAGGAGGGGGTGTCGCTTATTGTAACAAGAGGGTCAGGGAGTCTAAGGAAACGTGACGTTCGCAGCTCATCAAATCATTTTACAAATTTTTCTCTCGATTTTTTTTTTACATTTTATTAACTTCCCGCTAAGAAAATCGACGATTTTCAAAAATTTCGGGAAGTTATTGTTTTCACCCCGATTTTCGAAAATCGAGTTTTCATCAGATGTCGACGTTTTGAGGTCCTAGGAAGCTATTCTGACTATTTTCAGAATGATGTCCGAGTGTGTGTGTGTGTGGGTATGTAAACTCTTTGTAACTTTTGAACTAAATGAATTATTTGATCGAATAGACTCGAAAATATTTGCGAATTACGGAAAAAAAAAAATTTTTTTTTAGTTTTTTATTGATTTCTCAAAAATGACTTATACGATCGACTTCAAAATCTAATCAGCTCTAGTATTCAATAAAACGCGTCGATTGCCACCTCAAACATCAAAATCGGATAATTCGTTCGAGAGTTATCGCGGGAGAAAGAAATGGTGAAAAACGGTTTTTTCTAAATATTTTCGAAACGACTGACGCGATCGATTTCAAATTTTAATCAGCTCTAGAATTCACTAAAACGCGCCGATTGCCACGTCAACTATCAAAATCGATTGATTAGTTCAAAAGATATCGGCGTTGAAATGTTAAAAAAATAACATTTTATGTTATTTTTTCCGGATAAATCATAATATAACGTACTAAAATGTGCCTGATATCATACCAACTCATCTTTTTTATGGTTTCTTTTGATCATATAATGTCATCGAACTTGGTTTTTAGTTTAAATCATATTATCAACAAAAAAATCGATAAAAATTTTGCGTAACATATTTTATGAACGGCTTCAAAGTAGAACATTGTCTACTCGAGTCGAAGGCGAGTTCAACTTTTCTTCGTGGTATGTATACAATTTTTCACCAAACCTGCACCTGAAAGTTAAATTTTCGCCTCTGTTCATAGGAAGAATGGCGCATACGCTAATTTTTGTCATCTGTTTTCTCATAAAAGAAAAGAACGACTTTCTTCCCTTTAAACAGAGCAATAATTTAAATTTTCAGTGTAGGTATGGTGAAAGAGCATATTACACTCCTAGGGCAGTAACGTAAGAAATGTCTCAGATCACATGTAATTGTTGGCCGAGGCAAAGCCTACTTTCCTACTATAACAGGGCTATGCTGTTACTCTGGTCGTCCTTAATTTACCTTCTTAAGGGCGCCACTGGAAATGATAACGGCCTCCCAGAACTGGATCTTAGATCGTCAGGGTCGGTGTAATTTATTTAATTGTAAGAGAAGGATGAGGAAGGATAACTTATAAATGATTTATTTCTCCGATTAACAATTTAAACCTTTTTATTTATTCAATAACCTATTTAACCTTTTTGACCTTTATAAATCTTATTCACTTATAACCTTTTATAAACCTTATACATTATACCTTTTATAAACCTTATAACCTTATGCCTTTTTTTTAAACCTTATAACATTATACTTTATATAAACCTTATAACATTATACCTTATAAACCTTAAACCTTATACCTTTATTAAAACCTTATTTTTATTAACCCGCAATATTTCACTTAATCTAATTTAACTAATTGACCCGCAATAATTTCTCTATTAAAATTGGCCAACTACCTTTGGCATTTCCACACACTCACACACACAATTGTTAAAAATCGCTTAACCTTCGCGATACTTAATTACTAAATTTTCCACTAAAATTGGCCAACTACCTTTGGCATTTCCACACACTCATACACTCACTCTGTCCCCTGGACTTATTTTACACATTCTGAATTTAAAATAATTTTCCCGCAATAGATAAATTAATTAATTTAGAAAATTATATAATTATTAATTAATTTATTACTTGATTTTCCTTTTATCACTTTATTGATTATTATTCTTTTTTATTAATTTTTATCACCAATAACTTTTAACTTCAATAACACAACGATTGCGACGTTACCAATTTATTCAACTCAAGTTCTGCCATTTTTTATCAGCTTTTATCACGTGCTTCTTTTCAGGTACTTGGTTCTCACAATATTTATTCTCATTTTTATTAATGCCTTTTCTTTGATTATTTCCTCTATTTAATTAATTATAATTTCATTAATTAACCTAGTTTTCCTTATTTAAATTTTTCGTGACTTTGACCGCGGACCTTTTTATAATTTTTCCAGAGACCATTACTTATTAATTTTATTTAATTTTTTATTTTTTTATTAATTTTACTTCTAATTAATTAATTTTCGACTAGCGGCTATGACTAGATTCGACAGTTTCCGGTGCGTGAGTTACCCGACCCACCTGGAAACTTCTAGAATATTTCGGGCTACCTGCCTGGAAATATTTTACTAACGCAATGGCTCCAGCTACCTGCCTGGAGTTAATTAATTACTTAATTTTAATAATTACGTCCGAGTTTAAATTATGAAATTTTATTTACGAAATTATTTATTTAATTTGCGAGTAATTGGTTCCGAATGTTAAGACGCGACGCTACCAGACATACGACGATGTATTAATTAAAATTTTCCGGCTTCCTGCCTGGAAAAATTTTAAATAAATACCTTTATAACAAATTAACTCTCTGGTTCCTTTCTCGTCGTTGTGTTTGTCTTGGTCTCGTCCTGGTCTGGTCTGGTAATTGTAAATTTTTCGTCTCGTTCCAGTATTTGTCCCTTGTCTCTCCTCTTTTTCTATCTCTAAACTCTTCTCTACTCGTTCTCTTCTTCAATCTGCTTAATCCGACGCAATCAGTAATATTCATAATAGATACCGGCTAACCGCCTGGTAATCTGATAAAAGATTCGAATAATTTATCGCTCGGTTCCACAGTAAAACACAAGCTCTCAATTAAATAATTTTACCTAATATAAACTCGCAGTGTCTAAATATCGGCGGTTATAATGGAGTCTTATCGTAGCGTCTCCTCAGCTGTTGAACTTTCTCGACTCGACTAGGTCCGTTCGGTCTGGTCGCTCCGGTCACTAATGCCCGATTCTCGTTTCGGTTCCAGTTTATAATTGCTCGCTCCCTTCTTGACTTTCGTTGTCTTTTCTCTCCTACTTAAGTCTAAGTGGGATTGACGGTCGAGCAATTAAAATTTCCACTTCCGGACGACTAGTCGCTACCTACCGGGAATACCCTGGGTGGTAATGTCACATGATTGACAGTACACATAATAGATTTTATTTTTAACTTAATTGAACGCGGTAAATTCGGATTTACCCCGTTACACTACCTTGGTGTGTAATATACTATTTAAATTGATGAATTTTTTTGATTTTTTACGGCCATGTAAAAACCAGATGACCATAAAAGTAAGCAATTACTAACTAAATATTTAAGTTTATAATTCAAAAATGTTATAACAATATTTTAGGCGGTTTCAAATAAACCAAAAGTTGTTAAACGTGGAGTAGATGAATTTAATATTGATGATGGTGAACCGGAAAAAGTAGATCATCTTCTGTTTCTTGTCCATGGAATTGGTAGTGCGTGTGATTTAAAATTCCGCAGTGTTGAAGAAGTTGGTGAGTATGTTTATTTTATTAAATATATTTTTTTGCATATCAATAATAACTTACTTTTTTTTTTTTTATTAAATAGTGGATGAATTTCGAAGTATATCCCTTCAATTAGTGCAAACTCACTACCGCACAGCAAGTATTCATGGTGTGGTGAACAGAATAGAAGTTTTACCAATATCATGGCACTCTACGTTGCACTCTGAAGACACGGGGATAGATAATAAACTAAAAACAATAACGTTAGAGAGTATACCCAAGCTAAGGCACTTCACGAATGATACACTGCTTGACATACTTTTTTATACGAGTCCTGTTTACTGTCAGACGATTATGCAGACGGTTGGCAATGAAATGAATAAACTATATGCATTATTTAAAGAAAGAAATTCACAATTTGATGGCAATGTTTACTTGGGTGGACATTCACTTGGTAGTTTAATATTATTTGATTTACTTTGTCATCAAAAACCAATTGTTGAAAAACAGCGGGAAGATGTTACTTCTACCGATGAATATGAAAATTCAGTAAGGAAAAACATTTTTGTATTAATTATTTATTATGTAATTAACTATTTATATTATTAAGAGAATAAGGAAATTTTTTTCCAGTCATATCTCTATGATAGAATTAGTTAATGTTATTAAATTTGGTATCGCTGAAAAAATCTTGACTTTAATTTGTGTCTTTTATCGCCTCCGGGCGGAAAGCGTCAACTTTCGTCCCGCTGTGCAAAACGAAGTTGCCGCTTTCCGCCTCCGTCGACGAGAAAAATAGTATACACTCCTCGGGAAGTAAATAAGAAAGCCTCAGATCACATGTGATCTGAGACATTTCTTACTTTACTTCCCTAGGTGTGTAATATACTATTCTCATACCGACGCCGAAAGTTCAACTTGTCTCCCGTTGAAGCGGGAAGAAAGTGGCATTTCGTTCCCTAGGGAATCAGAAGTGCGCATGCGCAATTACATCTACGTCGACTCTCACGCTCGCTTTTATATGTATATACTCACATTAAATTTTATACAACGAACCAAGTAACGGAACCCGTACAGTACCTATAATGATTACTTATTATTGTGATTAAAAACCAATAAACTAAAATTAATCGATAAAAAATTAAAAAAATAAAAATGAGTTAATCCTAACGTTTTCCGCTTTGGAGCAAATGGTGAATGCTAAAAACTTTAGTTAACCTCAAACATGTAACCGATATCAATAGATTTCATCGATTTATTAAAACTATCATAAAAAATCAATCAAAAAATTATAAACCTAAAAAATATAAAGTATTATCATGGTCTTAAATAAAACAATTTCTTGATAAAGGTTCAGATCATATCTACCTAGCTATGAAAGTGGGTACAAAACTATATATATATATATATATATATATATATATATATATATATATATATATATATATATATATATATATACATATTTACAGTCGAGTCGCGTTATGTCCGGCTTGTATCTTTTTCTTTTAACCAGACTCGCGTTAATATGAGAGAGACACTAATAGGACTTATAACGCGACTCGACTGTATAATTAATATAAACAAGGAAGTAAACAAATATATCTACAAAGAATATAAAAAAAAAAAATATTAAAATAAATATTGAGATATATATAAGGGATGGGGAGGGGCAAACGAGGTAGGGTAGACAAAACGGGGTACCTCCAAAAATTTTATTTTTCGAATGTTTGTTAAATATTCTAAAATCACTTTGGTGAATATGATTGAGCATAATTTTGAATTTTTTGTTGTTAAATTTTTTCAAAAATCAAGTGTCAGACGAAAAATATTAATGACTTTTGATTTATGATAAAAACTAGTAAAAATTTTTATGTTTTTTCTTTGCATCGTGTAAAATATAATTGTTTTTTATATAAATTACTTACAAAACAAATCAATTTAATCCAACTTATTTGATGTCTAAAAATTTTCTTTTCTCACTTTTTTTAGGGGGTACCCAATTTTGCCCACAAAAATGTAATTTTTTTTTATGAACTAATTGAATGTGTAACGATAGCTTGTTTTGTAGATGTATTTGATGCCTGCCCCCCCCCCCCCCCCCGGGCCAACAGCACTCGCTTTGCTCGTGCCGCAAATGCCGGGGCAGGCATAAATACATGCCAGAACATAATTATATAATCTATACAAGTTTGATTTGTCGACGTACTTTCGACCGGGCATATAGAAAAATAGTATACTATTTTATGTACATATATATATATATATATATATATATACGATTGAGGAGGCTCCGCCCCCCTACCGAGGCTTTACGCACTAAATGTTATTGCTTTTATTAAATTGTCTTCTTTTTAGTAAGTTTTATGAACTTTCGGCCTGGTACGAGAAAAAATAGTATGTGCACCTAGGGAGGAATGTAGGACACTTCTTTCCGCATATTTGGATGATTAATATTAACATGCGGGAGGAAATGTCCTGCATTCCTCCCTAGGTGCACAATATACTATTATGTACTTTGAGACTAGAAACTGAATTTTTTTTGCATCAATGAAAGACAATAGCCCTTTGACAAACCCATAAAATTTAATTCGTTTTTTTTGTATCTTCCGTCGTAGTTGAAATATTTTAAGGAAAAAAAATATATTGACGTCTTACAAACAAAATTTGCCGATCTAAATTTAAAAAAAAACCCCATAATTAATCCAGTTATGGAAATTAATTAGCTCACGAATTAATGAAAAGATATGAACGTAAATTGTTGAGATTTTAATAAATCATTAAATCATATGTATTAAATTTTTTTATTTTAGGAAGATGAAGACACTGTTGGTGAAATGCAAACAATACCACGAGCTAAATACCAGCGACGTACAAGTCGTAGAATTAGTTATGTAATGGGCAGTGCTGGAACTGGACAACCATTTATTGTCTATCCTCATTTAAATTTTTATCCAAAAGCATTTTTTGCATTTGGTAGTCCTGTCGGAATGTTTGTTACGACTCGTGGTATTGATACGTTAGGAGAAAATTTTAGATTACCAACTTGCCCGGCATTTTTTAATATTTTTCATCCATTTGATCCAGTTGCCTACAGAATTGAGCCTATGGTTAATAATGAGGCCCATAAATACCGACCTCAATTAATTCCGCATCACAAAGGAAGAAAACGAATGCATTTAGGTAATAATTTACTTAATTAATATTTTGTTTAATTAATTAAGCTCTGATACGAAAAATTTTAAATATGAAAATTCAATTTATTCAAAAATAAACTTAGTAACAAAGCTATAGATTTTGGAAAAAAATGTTTCAAACAGAAATTTTAGGAAATTCAATTGACTACAAAATAAGTTTAAGGGCTTATTAACGCATCTCTGATAGTTTTACAGTTATGGAGAAAATAAATAAGAAATGGATAAATTTAATAACAATGTATTAGTATTTGTTTCATTACTTTGATTTGCAATAACGTTGAAATAATTAAATGTATGTAGAAAAGTCATGGGACCTTTTTTACAGGGAATTTAATTGGCTACTAAATTGCTTCTGTTCTTTCTTGTCATATTGGTATTAGTTGATCCAAAATTTTGATTTTTCTACAATAACGTTTAGATGTTAATTTGGAAGTTTGTCATAAGGAAAAATATGTAGGATACAAGTAGAATTTGTAGCCATTGCTCTATTTTTAGACATTTAATACTTTATTTTCATTGGTGAAAAGGTATAAAAAAAATCTCTTTGTACACATTTGAGGTAGTTGTTGCATGGATGAATTTAATGTAGGATTTTTATGAAACTTCACCTGATTGTTCTTTGATTGACTACAAATCATATGAGACTAATCTAAGTAACATTGACCACCTCAATTTTTGAAAAACCATTTCAAAATATTGAAATTTTAACACGGGCTCTTACGGAGACTAGAAATTTACGGGCGATTTTTTTTTACTAAAATCAAAACACAATGTAGGAACTTTCTAGAAATTTTATATGTTATCAAAACTGAAATTATAAACCACATAAAAAAAATGAAACTTATTGACCACGCCGTTTTTGAAATATAATTTATCAAAGCTCAAAACTTTTTAAAAATTTTAAAGACGTACCAAAACAGTAGTGTGGCAACAATGCTTATATTACAAGATAAGCGCGCGAAAATGCAAATAGGCACTTGATATAAAAATATAACCAATAAAAAAATTAATTGATAATTCTATTATTAATAAAAAAAATTCAATTAATTTATTAATTAAATTAAATATTTGTAAATATTGAAGACAATGTGCTGAGAAAATCTGGAGAAAATCAACGTTCAATTCTTCCTCGAGTTATATTAGCCACTTGTTTTACTTTATTTACTAACACTTTTTTTTTATAAATCGATTTTAATAACATAAACGTTTTGACATTAATAATTTGATAATTAACAACTCTATTTATTATTTTGATGGCTACTCTGGTTATGTCTTATGAGTATAATAATAAATATCACTGAACGTATATATAAACGTATTGATACTACTTGAATGTATGTGAGAGCAATACGACTGTACTTTTACAAAAGTTTTCAATGAGCGGTGTTCAACTAACAGCTTTAGTTATGTTACTTTTTTAATCCAGTAAGCTAGACTTTTGAACGTGACTACCTCGAAACAACTACCTTAAGAAATTAATTGTCATTGTAAATGTTTACAAAATACTTTATTTCAATTTTTAAAGTGTCCAAAACTGGTCCTAAAGTGGCCGAAAACGGTATAGTATCTTTACTCTATATATTTAGAGAAGAGGTGAACAAAACGGGATGGGGGGGGGGGTACAGGGTACCCCCCAAATTTTATAAAAAAAAAATTTTTTTTTTTTTCAATTGGTTTTAAACATTTCAATATCTTCTTTGGAATCAAAATTAACTTAAATCTTTTATTTTGAAGTTAATAATAAATAGTGATTAACAAATAAAAAGTTAATGATATGACTTTTGTTTTACGATGAAAACTATTAAATTTTTTTTTTTCTTCCTTTGCATCCAATAATTATGTAAAACGTAATTTTTCTTTATGTAAATTACTTTCAAGAAAATTTAATTCAATCAAATGTATTTAATATCTAAAAATTTCTTTTTTCACCTTGTTTAGGGGGTACCCCATTTTGCCTTCAAAAATAAAAATATTTTTTTTCAACGGCACCTGAAAATTTTTTTTATTTATTTTGGATATCGTTAGAAAAAAAGATTCAACGTATTTGAGTCCCCGAAATCTTACTATTTCCTCAAGTATCTTGTCCCCCCCCCCCTATGTATATTTTTAAAAAACGAAATAGACGCTTAGTAAGGATACTGTTACTTAATAAGAATAAATACTTGCAGAATTAAAAGAAACAATGGCAAGAGTTGGAGCTGATTTGAAGCAAAAAATTTTAAATTCGATGAAAAGCACTTGGAACTCAGTGTACCAGTTGACTATGTTTTATCAACCAGACAATAAAGTTCTTGAACAAGAGATTGACAAAGTTGTCGAGGAGGAATTTAAAAAATCATCAAGACTTACTGAATCATCAGCCAATAGCAATAATGATAATAATGATAATGATGACAATAGTGAATCTAGCGCTCGTTATTACCATGAGGATCGTTTGAGTGATGATGGTGAAATAAATATTAAAATGGGTAAACTAAATGGAGGCCGTCGTATTGATTATGTGCTGCAAGAAGCGCCATTTGAATATATTAATGAATATATATTTGCCTTAACGAGTCATGTGTGTTATTGGTAAGTTTTAAACTTTCTTTTACTTTTTATGTAAGTTAATTACTGTCTTTATAATTTATTTAAATACATTCTTGTTGAATATTTTTGTTTACACACGTAAACATTTTTTTTTTTTAATTTCCAAATAAATATTTACTTATTGTATAGAATGTTTAAAATACGCAGAAATTCATATTCTATCGTAATTTTAGTAATTATTCCAATATATCAGCCCCAATAAATAATTTGAAACATCTGGACACACAAAAACTTAAACTTTTAAAACTAGCGGTCCGCAATCCATTCTCATAATTTCGTAATTATTTAAACCGGCATTTCAACGAATTTTTATGTGAATGAAATAAATATAAATGTTAGCTTGTAGTTACATTGATTCATTATTAAAATATTAAAATGAGACGTTAAATTTATTTATATGAATGCTGAGTAAAAAATTAAACAAAGTTTTGGAAAAAAAATGATTTTTTAGGGAGTCTGAAGACACGATGTTGTTGATACTGAAAGAGATATACGGGACCAATGGAATCCAAGCTGATGCGCAAATGCCACAACAGCTGTTGACACCGACTAGTGTGTCTTTTTCATCAACAGAATCTCTGTCTTCGCCACTATCCGAGCACCCACCCGCCTCGACTAGTGTCCTCGCGTCTCATTCAACGACACCACCACTGCAGGGTGTCGATCCAACAGCTCCTATCACCCAAAAATCCGTTGGACCGCCTCCCAAATCTGGTTTTGTTCGAAAGTCATAGATTATGTCACTTACTTTTTTGTTAAATTTAAAACATTTAAATTTATTTCTGTTATTTATGACAGCATACGGAGTAAAGTAAAAAACATTTCGATTATTTATCAATTAAATTTTTTTCTTATTCACTTAATCGTTAATTATTTTTATAGACCAATTTAAATATATACATATTGACTAGTAATTAATGAATTCATTTATTCTTAAATAATATTATACATTAAATTTTTTTTTTCATAGTTTATTTTTATTTTTACTAAACATATTTGACTACATGTTTAAGAATTTTTTTTTTTTTTAAATAATTAAATTAATTTATAAATAATGTTTAAAATTGTTAATTAGTATTTTATTATAAATTATAAATAATATAATATTAAATATATATATTTTATAATGTTTATTACCAAGAAAATAAGTGGAAAAATATTATTCTTACATTCTCTTCTTTATTTTGAAACAATTTATTACTATTAACACGTTCTCAAGCTATGATTTAGCAATTTATTTCCATCAATTTTACTTTCAGTTCAGGCTAGTAAATTTAATACTACATTACCTTCTTTTATTTAATTACATTGTTTAGTAACATCAGTTATAATATATCATTTATATGTAATTTATAAGATACGTATAATAATAATATTTAGTAAGAATGATGAACATGTGTTCCGTTTCCACGATAATTCGGATTCCATGAGAGAAAGTTAAACATTTATATGTCGATTCATCATTTTACATTCTTAGGTCTTTCTTTGAATTACTGGAATTTATGTTAATTATTAATATGACGTACTAAAGGACAGAAGTGTCTTTAATGTCATTATATATTACGTGTGACACGTCAATGAGATATTTTTATATGGGTATAACTGTTAGTAGTTCAATTTTCTAACTGTTTTATTTCAAAACTTTCACTTGCGGGTTTGCTATAAATATTTTTTAAGTTATCAATCAATAGTTTATTATCTAAATTAGGGGAATCAATTAAAATATTTTTTAAAATTTTATTTAAGCTCAGTAATTATGATGTTACGCTCTAAATATTTTTTGCATTAAAAATATTTTTTTGCTATAAATTTTATCTTCATGTCAAAATTTAATTTTAATTATGTTATTATATAAATTAATTTTTAAAAAAAATTACATTAATTTGAAAGTTTAAAAAGTATTTTTTTTTTTCGCCTGATTTAGTTCAATAATTGACGCTTATAATTTATAAGTAAAAATAATTTTTTGCTTATGTATTTTTGATTAAAAATAAATTCTTATTTTTTTTTTTTTTTTAATTTGATAAATATAAAAAATATATATACTAATTTATTACTAAAAAAAAAAATTATCAAAGTAAAAGATAAAAATTTTATATGAATTGCAGATTTACAAAATAACTAGTGTCATAAATTATAGAATCATTATTTGCTTATGTATATTGCGGTATAAATTTGCATACTAGATACAGAGTATTTTTATTTATTATTAATAACATTGTTATTACAACTAATTATTGTAAATATATTGAGGATACTAACAATAGGAAAAGTATGTGAAAAAGCAATCAATAAAAGTCAGAAGGAGAGACGTCAGCGACTAGCGAAGTACAAAAGAAATATAAATTAATACAAATAAAACAAAATAAAAAAAATGTTCATACACTTATTTGTGAATGGGAAAGAACATTTTGAAGTTGGAAGCGGAAATGCATTAGTGAGAATGGGGATATAACTAAAGTGGTCTTGCGAAGCGCAGCGAAAGTGCGGAGAGATCGTTACTCGTGACTCGTCTCCCATCACGTGATGACGACTTTAAGACCTATGTTACTTTTTTTTATTTTTATTTTCGTCAAGAGTTTTGTAATAACTTTGCTTTTTTCATCAATAACTATTTCCTCGTTATTTAATTTATTTTTATTTTATTTTTTGCTTGCCTTTATCGAACAAACAATTCAAATTTATGTTTCGTGACGAAAGGCCACGAATAATAATTAGCAAACAAAATATATAAATATATTAATAAATTACATGACCCTAATAATAAACCTAACAATTAAATTAATAAAAATAATAATAATGAATAAATAAATATTAAATCATAAACAATTAAATTTTATTCAAAAATACTCAAGTATTAATTTCAATTTATTTTTAATAAGCATTGCTTACTAATTGTTTTATTCCTGTATCACTATTACTTAAAAATTTTATTAATGTATTTTTAATTACATTTTTAATTATTTTGAGAACAAACAAAAAAAACTTTTATTTTGCAACAAAAAAATTTGTTTTAGCAAAGTAGTAAAAAAGCAAATTCTATATGACCTTAAAAAAAAGTTGTATCAGTTAAATATTAACATTGGGCGGTGGTTCACCTTGACCGTACTTGGCGTCATCTTTTCCGTTTCACCAACCTGATTAAATTTGTTTTTTTAAATCTTTTTGATTGTTAATTTAAAAAAAAACACATATAGTGTTTACTATTTACGTAACTATGATTATTAACATAATGATAAATAAGTGTAATAGTAATTAATCGTTACCGTGGGAAATCAAAAGAAAAGATAAAAAATAAAGTGAAGATCGTGATTGACAATAATAGGAAGATCAAGGTTTCGTGGAGATGATCGGTTAGCGATTGGATGGTCAGCCTACTTTCTCCAGATACACGTTTTTTTATTTTGTCGTTTTCTTTCTACTGGTTTTTAAAATATATTTATTTGAACAACATGAAGAGAATGCTTCCCACTCTGGTGTTTCATCTTATAGTTCCCTCTCTTTACCAGGTGTGCTCATCCTCCCGATTCTCCTTTTTCTCTGCGCGCATTCTTCCTCTACTTCACAATACGCGTATCCGGCATATCGGGACATAACTTGGTACTGTCTATTAGAGAATCTATAAAAGCAAGTGTCTACGGGTCGAACTGACCATTTATAACGTTCGGTCCTGTGGTCCCGGGAAATTTTTTTTTAAATTTCAAATCGTTATGATACCCTAATTTTTCTTTCTTTTTTAAATTTTAAATAATTGACGAAATAAAAAAAAATTTAATGTGTGATTTTTTTTGTAATTAATATGGATAATTATAAGGTAAGTCTAATTATTTAAATAAATATTAACGGTTCGATAAATTTATTTCATAAATACGGTTAATTTATTTCTTATGAATGGTAATTTGTATATGAAGATACTTTGCAAGTAATTTTATACATCATTAACTCTAATAGCAACTATTACCTCTATGATTTAATTTTTATTTTTAATTTATTAAATACTAATATTACATAATTTTTTTTTTTTTTATAATTTAGTAGATTTTCAAATAATTTATTTTTAATAAAATTTTATTAGAAATTTCGATCAAAATTTTACTATAAATTTTTT
The DNA here is from genome assembly GCF_026212275.2 of Microplitis demolitor. Lineage (NCBI taxonomy): Eukaryota > Metazoa > Arthropoda > Insecta > Hymenoptera > Braconidae > Microplitis > Microplitis demolitor. The sequence continues at coordinate 7,243,124 of NC_068554.1, read as the reverse complement.
TGAAGTCTCAATTGTTATTAAAAAATTTTTATTAATATTTCGTTATTAATATTTTTTCTAAAGTCTTGATATTAAAAGTTTTTATCAAAATTTTCGTGCATATTTTGATCAAAATTTTATTACAAATTTTTCGGAAGTCTCAATTGTTATTAAAACAATTATATCAAAATTTCAATGTTCAAATGTTTCTTAAAAATCTTGGTATGAAAAGTTTTTATCAAAATTTTTGTGCATATTTTGATCAAAATTTCATTACAAATTTTTTGGAAGTCTAACTTGTTATTAAACAAATTATATCAAAATTTCATTGTTAAAATGTTTTTATCAAAAATTTCATGCAAATTTTTTTGAATTCTCAATTGTTATTAAAAAATTTGTATCAAAATTTTATTATTGATATGTTTTTTAAATATCTTGGTATTAAAAATTTTAGTGCAAATTTTTCAGACTCAAATATTATTACACATTTTCGTCAAAATTTCATTAATAAAATTTTCTCTTTTAATTTTTGTCTTAAAAATTTTTATCGTAATTTTTGTAATAAATTTTTTTATTAAGCAAAAAATAAAAAAATTGTGTCTTGAAAAAATTAAACCAAATTTATTTTTCAAAAAATACTTTTCTTATAAATATAGCTTTCACCGGCAATTTAAAAGAATTAAAAATTTTAGAGGTCAGAAATCATGTCGAGAAAGATTATTAAAAGATATTTATCTGATTTACTGTACGAAAAAAATAAATTGAAAGTTCCAACGATCTATGAATTATAATTAAAAACGTGTTTTATAAATAATCATAACAATTAACTTTTTATTCTAACTTTTATTATTATTGATTATTGATTATTGAACTTGTTGAATTAAATGATTGTACATCGAAATAATGGAGGGTGAGATGAAAGTAAAATCACCGCTCGGTGAAAGTAAACAGTTATAACATTAGCACTTAGTTTATCAGTTGAAATAGACGATTAAATATAATTAACAAATAAAATTTATTAAATTACAGATTACGATATCATTGTTCGTCTTACTGGCGGTACACAACTGCCGGGCAGTATTAACCAACAATACCGGTAAAAAGAATGCGGAAATAGAACCGGGAAAGATAAAAACAAATTTCAAGACAATAAAAATTGCTCAAGATAGAATAAGTAGTTTTCCTCATGATAAATTTAGTTTGCCTAAATTTAATTATGATATCAATTATAATTTAGCGTCGTCGGAGTTTGGAAATTATAGACCAAAGAAATTCGCACCAAGATTAGAATTATCGACATTGAATAGTTTGCCATTTTCATCAACGAATGTGCATAATTTATTCCGCAAACCGGGGCCTTCCTACACATTACCGAGTTTCTCTTTACCCGGATCACGTCATCCAGGATTTAATTCATGGCGAACAGGATTTAAATCGCCTCACACTCCAACGATACCAATATCTCTAGAAGCATACGGGCCGCCAAATAAGCCAGCATTGCCGTCTTTTTCAATCGGATCTTCATCATTTATACAAAACTCAAATCATCATCACGGATCATTTGGAAGCACACAAAATGGATTTTTTGCTAATGATTTAGGTCAATTATCATCTCAATCTGGTATACATGCGCCGCCAACTCAACCAGATATTAAATACGACGGATGGCAACCAATTGCCGGTAATATTGCACCGCCGAATTTCCATGATTCTGGTAAAAATGCACCACCGAATTTCCATAACTCTGGTAATATTGTGCCGCCAAATTTCCATGACTCAGGATCATCGCCGACGAATAGTGGATCTTCAAATGCAATCTTAAACCCAGAATTTGTATCAGGACCAAGTAATTCTTATGGTGAACCAATTTACGATGTAGAAGATCACGATTTGAAACAATCTGTTAGACAACGTGATGAATTGGCTTTACCACCACCGCCATTACCAGAAACTGAACCTTTCCATGTTCAAGGACAACCACAAACAAGTTTACCATCAAATCATGCTCCGGAACCTGTAGGGCCCGCACCAGAACCTACAAGACATGCACCAGGACCTGCTCCAGGACCACATCCACCAATAAATGTACAAGAACAAGTTGATTCTTATCTTGTACCTCCACCTTCATCGTTTTCTTCTGACGGACCTTATCCATCTGCCCGAAGACCTCTTCCACCGCCAAAACCTGAGTTTGGGTTCATAAGACCTCCTAATTTCTCACGTAGCCCTGCAAGATCTCAAGGTCCATCTCAACCAACGAAACTATTTGCCGTGAGTTTAACGCCACCCCGTGCTTGGGCGCCAGTTCAATTCCGTCAAGCTGACACTCAATCAAATCCAACCAATAATTTCGGATCATACGGTGAAGCCTCAGAGTTTTATAATAATTACAACGTACTATCGCAAAATTTCCCTCAAGACAGTGCAAATTGTATTGATAAGCCTCATCAAGGCTTATCTGATTCAGACGTTTCAATGAGTTATAACCAGATTGTCGTTAGTGAGGACTCTCGTGCTAACAAAATAACAACTGACTCGGAGTCTGGTTTGACCGGATTAGATGGATCAGAAAATAACAACTACGACGGAGGATTAAATGATGAGGATGAACGATCGGTGATAGCTAACAATCAAGTAGAACCGGCTATCGGACAGTCATCAGCTCTCGGTGCAGGTACCATAGATTATGGTCAGTTGGAGAGTTTAACTTCCAGTAACATCAATCACCAGTTTAAATCCGAAGCTCTGGCGCAAACCCTTCCTGCGGCAAATGACGCTGATGGTTTTCAGATACAAGGTTCCAAAGGTGTTTACACACTTCAAATTCAGCCCGCCGATGGCAGTCACGGCACTGAAAATTCCGATGGTTCAATCAGACACGATCAAGTTTTATCCGATGGACTTTTACAAAATATTTTAGCGGCCATTGAACAGCCTGGTGATAATAATCATTCAGGCGGCCAATCAATCTATCAGCCACAAATATCCGGAAGTTTTGATCTTAATGAGTCGTCGTCATCTTCTGTTTTATCAACTGTCGCTGACCACCTCGCGCAAATTAAGTCGACAGATAACAAAGATATCGTTCCTTTGACTGATAAAAGTGAAGCCGCGCTATTTAGTGACAAAATTCTTAAAATATAAATAAATATTGATAATGATATCGATTAAATGATGATTAAGTATTATTCTATATATTTTGGTTGTAATTTATGCGTGGAATTTGAGGAACTTTGTTTTGAGGTTTAAATTATAAAGTAAAAATATGGTAATTGTTAGAATGGAGAGAACACTGGCGATTCAGGTCAATGGGACATATACTTCGACAGTGGCATTACATTTGTGAAATGGAACTCAAGTGTCGCTGTCCCCTATGCCATATTCAAGAGATGAAGTGTATATGTATGATAGCCAAGGTGAAAGTTCAGTCAACTGGATAATACCACTTTCTTCTACGCACTCGAATTGAGAAACCTTGATATTAATTCTGTAGTCTGTAACTTTTCATACCAACACAATACTTATGATATTAATATATTTAAAAACCAATTACGGTTTTTTTTATCATTTATTTATTTATTTTTTTATTAAATAATACTTTTCATGTAATTTTACTTGACATTTAAATTGTTCATTCAATAAAAATATTTAATACTTTCTATAATAAATTATTAATTTGTTTGTAATTATTTCATTTTGCTCTGTTCATTTTTTTTTATTAAGAAATATTATTTTTTATTTTTTTTTAAATAAAAATTTTTATAATAAAATGATATAAATTATTGTCAATTACTTGAGCAAATATTTAATTTTTTTTTTTATTTTTCGTCGCGAAATACTATTTTTATTTTTTTGACAGTATTTTTTTTTCATTTTATTTATAAAATGAAGATAAAAAAATTGAGTTTATAATAAATAAATTTTTAAAAAAAAATGATTGTAATTTGCAATTAATTTTCTATTATTTCCAAGAAAAATTTTAATAAATCAAAAGATACCTTTATGTATCTTAGATTCTTTTTTTTTTTCATACAAATTAAAGACTTCAATTTTTTATCAAAATTTAATTTTTTTATTTTTTTGAGTTTTTATTCAAAAGATAACTTACAAAAGTTTATATTGAAATTTATAAAAAAAAATTTTACAATTAATTTAATATAAAAATTTTTATTATACAGTTTATTAATGAATTACATGAAATCTAGATAATTAAATTTATTAAAATAATTTTCTCTTGATTACCAATTAATTTATTTTCAATCCACAAAACATTTAAATGATCATCTAGTACTTAAATTTTATCAGTGCAGTATCTAAACACGCAATTAATAATTATTTTAAAAATAAATATTCATTTCATAGTTTATACACTGAAATAAAAAAATACCTCGAACACTTATTATAATTAATTTTATTAACAATAATCCAGCGTTCATTAAAATTATTCATAAGTTCGTAAAAATCATTCACTTGCGCACGAACAAAAGTACAACAAATATAAATATAAAAATTTTATTAAACATGACTTCAGTTAAACGTGTGAGTTAAAAAATAAAACTGACAATTTTTGAATGCGTCGGTTTAACATATAAGCCAAAAGTTTCCAGTTTACAGAAAATATTACTGACTATATTAAATTAAAAAATAAATAAAAATGAACAAAAGATTAATATACTTATGATCAATTTAATTAGTGAAAAATATTGATAATAATTATAATAAAAATGAAAAAAGTAAGTAAAATAATACTTTGGTCAAGGTATATATTTACTGAGACGAGATACAAAGGAAAATGTATGAGGGGAATTAGCCGGTTGCCTTTAAGTAGGATTAGAGTTATGCAAATCAAGTGCCAGCGAATCCTATCACACAGGCGTTAGGTTTGCTCTTGCCAGTTCGTATTTTGCAATGCAAATTCCCAGTCTCATTATTGAAAATACAATACTATGACCTACAGTAAAAATATCCGTGATTAAAATTATAAAATATAATGTATATAAATATATAAATCTTTATATGGATTATTTTTATTCAAATGTAAACAGAAAAAAAGGATTTCTTTAGCGATAAAAATTTTTATTTACGCTTTTCATAGAAAATAAAGATTTTCTTGAGGCAAAAAAAAAATTTTAACGCCAAGAAATTTTTCTAGTTCTAACAAAATTTTTATTTTCAATTTATAATACAGAATATTTCTTTCCCCAAGAAATCCTTTTTCTGCACTGTACACCGTAAAAAATTTTCGGAGTAAACGCTGATTATATTCGGAGTGAATGCGGAGCGGATGACTGTCTATTTATTTAACCCTATTGGAGTGAAATTCACTCGGAAGGGGAATTTATTTTACTATTAAAACTCCGAACCGGAGTAAATACGGATTCAAATAAAATCTAGATCACTCCGAAATCACTTCGCTGGAAAAACAAATTCCCCATTTACTCCATATGCGGAGTAATTTTTTATCAAATTCCGGAACTTTGAGTGATGAAGTGAATTCAGATTTAAATAAAATTCCTAATTACTCCGAATTCACTCTCCATTTTTTACAGTGTAAAAAATTTTCGTGTAAAAATGGCCTCTGAGAACTACACGGCCGTAGTGTGAAATAACGGTGTAAAAAATCCGTGTAATTTTAATACGGTGCAATCTACTTTTTTTTACACCATTCCGTGTTATTCGTTATAATTTCGATTAATGAGCAACAAATGATCATTGAATATTTTTAACTACTTAATCTATAACGATATTAATTATATTTCTATTTTAAATAGTATTTCGAAAATTTCAATATTTTTATGATTATTTTACTTAACGCAGAATTACCATAAATTACACATTTACACGCTTGGCGGTGTAAAAATTTTTTAATTCATACCACCTAAATTTAACACGATATCCGGTGTAAATTTTTCACCGAGTCCAAAATTTTTTTACAGTGTGTGTATGAATATATTTAAATTTAAAGTTTAAATAAAAATAATCTATTGATAACATTATCTGTAACAATTTAAATTGTATTCTCATTAGTTAGTTTTCTCTTTTAGTTATATCTTCTACTCGTTCAGGCGTATCTCACTTGATTAAACGGTATTAATTAGTGAATCCCCGTTCGAAGATTACATTATAGTATTGGCAGAATACTGACTACTGTATATATATAGATATAGAGGAAGAAAATATATTACGAATAAAGAAAAGAGATAAAGTGACAAGAAAAAGAACAAAAAAAGTAAAAAATATAAAGGGTCTGCACGGGAAAGTTTATATAAAATTCTAATGACTTTTATAAAATATGCATTACTTGAAAAATAATGAGGAAAGAAGGATGGTGATGACAGCTTCTATGATGTTTAGCATTGAATTTTGCATGAACGATATGACATTTAAGGACTGAGAATTGTGGAAAATAAAAAGACTCGATTCTTATTTGGTTTGAAAAGTACAAGTGTTTAATTAATTTATTTTATTTTTTAACAAAAATAATTTACTTTCTTTTTTTTTTTTTTTTTTTTGTTAAAATTATCTAAAAATTTTCATGAATTTTATTTATATAAATAATTTGTAGGTCCACAAAAATTAAAATAATTTTTCCAAAATCTATAAGAATGAAAATTATTAGGAAAAAAACAATTTTTTTTTTCATAATTTATTTCGAATTTGAAATAAAATGAATAGTTTTTCCTAAAATTTCATGTTATGTATAAAATTAAAACTTATGATCATTAGATTCTTCACTAACGATTAATATGAAGTTAGATTGCATCAACTAAAATTTACCATTTATTTAAAAATGTGTCTTTAGTATTTTGATCTCAGATATTTGACAATAATGACAATTTTTCTTCCTTTGAGTATTATTACCGACATTAAACTGACGAAATGAAAAGGAGGAGGACATAAATATAGACGCCTTTAAAAGTTAAAATGAGAAAAGTGGTGAAATATAATCGACAGTAGTGTTAGCAATGATGATGGCAAGTTTTTTCGTTTTTCCCTTCGTATAATGAAGACAGTATTGGTTTTTGATGGCCACTAAAAATGTCGCGAAGGGGTTGAGCGAGTGGTTAACGAGTTTCGACAGTCTCCGACGGCTTTCATCATTGTATACTTGTATCCAGGATATCTATATATATAAATATGTATATATCTGCACATAAAATACATTTATGCATATTGTATATATTTTAGCAGTCGCATAGTGGTATTAGCAATACTCGGAGCTCATAAAATCTTGAATAGCACGCAATTTGAGTCACTTTGCAAACCCTTTTATCCACAGAGGAGTATAGTGCGTATATATATATATATATATATATATATATATATATATATATATATATACCGTAATTTAAGTCTTTTTCGTCTCCTCTTCCGCGACCACTGCAGAGTATTCGTGAACCAGAGCGTGGAACGGAATTAGGATAGGATAGGAGAGGACAGAAAACGGAAAATACGACGAAATACCGTAAGTATATGGATATATATAAAGCTCTCTTGCAGTATAGTGGAGTAGGGTGGCACTGATTTTAATGCGGGCGCGAGCGGTTCTTAAATTTAACGTTCAGTCCCTCGTTTCAGCCGTACCGGGCATAGCGTTGACAGCGAGGTCGTTGGGATATAGCCCTCTGTATAGCCCTAGGGAGTCAAGGGAAAACGGAAAGAGGAAAATAGAGATAAAGATAGTTTAAAGGAGTAAAAGAGAGGAAGAGAGAGAAATAAAGAGTGTGTGTGTGGAGTTGAAGAGAAAGGGTACGCTTTCTAGGGGCATTTATCCTGCTTCAAGGATCAGAGGCGCAGACGCTGCTGCTATTGCTAGTGCTGGGGGATTAAGCTGTTGTTTCAAGCTCTCGCGACGTTGACTTGGTTATGCAACCACTTGTTCTTTCCCCTTTACTTTTCAATTTCATTCATTTTCACGCAGACCATATCCTCCTGCAACCCCTTCATCACGCTCTTTTTATATATATACATATATATATTTATGTGTGTATAGAGTTTTTTTTATTTTCTTTTTTCTCAATATATTTTTTGTTCATAAAGAAGGTGGTAATATGCACTGAGTCGATAATATGAATGTATGGCGAGAAAAATATTTTTAAAATAATACAAAAGTCAGTTGGAAAAATGTAAAGAAGTCTAGGGCAAAATAAGTTGGGGAGAATTTATGCATTCACAATTTCAACTACTTTTTTTATTTTTATTTCGAGAAAAAATAATTTAGATCTATTGGTCTCAATAGATTTATTAAGATCTATTCAAATTTGTGTAAATCTCTAGAGATCTCAAATTTTTTTTTGCAAGATCTCCAAGTCCTTAAATTAAAATTTTTAATTTTTTAGTTTGATAATTTGTCTGTTCTATTTTTGTTTACATAAATTTAAATATTAAAAAAATTAGATCTTACAATGCAGACTTTACTTCTCCGTAGATCTGATCTATAAAAAATCGAAGTGATTTTGGAGTAAATATGGACTTTATTTAAATCCGAATTCACTCTGAATTTCGCAGTAAAAAACATTACTCTGCGTACGGAATAAATAGAGATTTTTCTTAGTGGAGGGATTTTGGAGAAATGCAGATTTTATTTAATCTCAATCCGGAGATTAAATGATAAAATTAATAAAAAAATTATCCACTCCGCATTTACTCCGGATTTAATCTGCGTTCACTCTGAAAAATTTTTTTACTGTAAATTATTATTTTTCAAGACAAATTACATTAACCTTAACGATTAATTTTTTGAATAGCAGATCAGTTCAGCTTTCTCTCTCTCTCTCTCTCTCTCTCTCTCTCTCTCTCTCTCTCTCTCTCTCTCTCTCTCTCTCTCTCTCTCTCTCTCTCTCTCTCTCTCTCTCTCTCTCTCTCTCTCTCTCTCTCTCTCTCTCTCTCTCTCTCTCTCTCTCTCTCTCTCTCTCTCTCTCTCTCTCTCTCTCTCTCTCTCTCTCTCTCTCTCTCTCTCTCTCTCTCTCTCTCTCATATATATATATATATATATATATATATATATATATATATTCAGCTCAAACTCTACTCAATAATACATGTCATTAATTATTACCACATAGAGTTGTCTTTGCGGTAAGCTTAAACTGACTAAATAATTATAGAGCAGGGGTAAAGCTAAGGGTGAAGAACTGATTAAAGATGCAACTTCTTGCTTGAAGTAGAAATGTTTCGAGTATACTTCTAACACTACTTGGCATATTGAAGTAGTATATTAGTAGTAACAAGTGAAATTACTCTTTCCATAACCACCACAACAGCATCACAACACTTACCAGATATATTCTCCATGAAAATTCACGCTAGAGACGCTTTTATGTAATAAATAATTAAGATATTCTGTCCCTTAAGTCAACAAACTGCGTCAAATCTCCGAGAACATGGATTAAGAACTACTTAGTGTTGAGGAAGTATATTAATTATATTTTGAAGCACAAAATTACGGTACAAGGTCTTAATAAATGATATTCTATAATTGTTTATTATTGAAACTGATATTAAATATTAAATTTTTACAATTAAAACCGGGGCAAAACGAGTCACTATCTTGGACGATGTAGTAATTTTAAAAATATTTTGTTGGAATTTTATTTATCTAAATTGTAGACTTGTTATCAACTGTGCTAGCAAGTTAATAAATATTCTAGATGACCAACTTGCCCAAATCTTTTTATGTATAGTAAATAAATAAATTTTTTTATGCAAAATATCTTAATTTGTTCGCATCTCATTTTATCCGAATCGACTGAAGTATGAATTTTAAAAAAATTTATCCTGTCCATGAAAAAAAGAATTTATAAATATTCAGATTAAATTGTTTTATAAATTTATAAATTGAGGAATATTTATGGATTTATACTTTATACTGAAGATTAAAGATAAAAATGTATTTGTTTTTTTTATAAAAAAAAAACAGTAAAGAAAAAAAAGAAATATGATAAATAAATAAATAGAAAACTAAATAAAATGATACGTTGGTTGAAAATGTGTGGTCGTTGTATTTTTGAGATAGAGTGAAAAAAAGAACGGTGATTTTAAAATTTTTTTATTCAATGTATCTTGATCACACATGAAATGAAGAGGGAATAGGAAAAAAGCGTGTTTATGCATTTTTTACATCGTATGAAAAATATGAATTATGAATGTGTATCCATAGCTGATGGTGGTGATGACGGTGGTGTTAGTACTCGGGTGTAAGTGGTGTTTGTGGGTGTTATATACCTACTAGACTATAGCATATCACAGCGTGAAAGCTTATCTCGAGGTTGCTGGCGTCGCTCGGTTCACGGGGGTATTTTTTGTCGCGTGTGTCGACTAAAAGCCTTTATAAATCAGAACAAGTCTGTTAGACGACACGATCGTTTCTAAGAGTGGAAGTAGTTGGCTTTCAAAACTTCTCTGAGTCATATTGCTGTACACTTAAACTTTAAATGACCATCCGCGATATATTTAATACATATCTACTCTACATCTCTCTCTCTCTCTCTCTCTCTCTCTCTCTCTCTCTCTCTCTCTCTCTCTCTCTCTCTCTCTCTCTCTCTCTTTCTTTATCTATCTATCTGACTATCTTTATCTGAATTATTTATTTTAAATGGACGAAAAAAAAAAAAAAAAAAAAAAAAAAAAAAAAAAAAAAAAAAAAACATACCAAATGGTAAAAATGTTTAAAAAAATTTTACAAAAGCTACTTTAACATTTTTATCATGATGCTCCATTAATTTTTATCATAGCGTGCTCTGATGCGCTCGCATGCAAACTACACATATACATTCTCACATATATATGAATATGAATTTATATATATGTATATTTTTATACATATGTATGTATATGAATATAAATATTTAATAAAGATGAAATATAACGCAAACTTTTTTGCACGCTTTGCTTTTACAACATCGTCGATAATATTTTATATTTTTTATTTTATTATTCAAGTTGAATAAATTTGTTAGTATAAAAAAAATGCGTGACTATAATTGCTTGCATTACTATTTTTTTCTTTTATATAAATTTTTTTTTTCATAAACTCATTTTTTACTAAGTAATTATTTACTTGCTGCATTGTAACGGAAAAAAAAAATTTTTATTGTAAAATTTTAAGTAATTTACTTTTTAAAAGTTAAATATTATTTATTATATCAAATAAAAAAAGGTTTTTTTAATTTTATATTAAATTTATTCATTTAAACATTTTTTTAAAGTCAGGGAAACAGTGACGTTTTTCATCGGAATAAAATAGCCGATTTCAGATGATCATTTCATCCCCTTTAATAATGAATACATTTTATTAAAAAATATAATTTTAACTGAATAATCCAAAAAAATAATTTTATAAGTTTTTTTTTTTTTTTATAAAGACTACATATATAAATTTGTATTATAGTTATTCTCAGTAATTTACCGCTTCTCATATGCCTACTTTTAGTCGAATGAATTGATAAAATATGACGCACATCTGTTGCCAAATTATTTTGTCTGTAGGGTGATGAAAAAAAAAAAATTCCTCTAGGCTTTTCTCATAACCAATTGTTTCGCTACACGCTAGTGAATTTGTACGGATAAAAATTAAATTGGATATTATATACATATATATCCTATAATACTTTTGACAATATTTACGTATTTTTTTACAGCTTATAGTCTTTAAATAAATAAATCAGAATATATTTTTTGAATAAATGAATCATTTGAAAAATAGCGCAAGTATTAAATTAATTAAAAAAAAAAAAAAATAAATAATTCACATGGTGTTTTACACCATCGATAAGTACATTGATTGTGATTTATCGTTGTTGTTCGTGTTATATGACTATTTTACATAGACTTTGGATACTACTAATTCCATCGCAAACATGGCAGTCGATCGATAAGCTGATTGATCGGAATTACCGGTAAAACCGATAGCATCGTGATATTTTTTTGTTATCGTATTTTAGCCTCTTGTATTTTTTTTTCTATTTTTATTTATGCATTTTATTTATTTATTTATTATTTTTTTTTTTTTCCTATCGGATGGATTCGTTGACGTTAATATAGACGGTGACATAGACAACCAAATTGATCAAAAAAAACTCGTGGAACAAGCCATTGCTGTCTGGTTTATATTAACATAAAAATGCTGAATAAGCAGCCGTTAAATGCAGATGGTTCCGATATCACCGAAATCTGCCAATATGATCAATTTGGAAGCATTTTTATCTAACGGGTTAAACAGAAATTCAACTTTCAATTTTTTTAAATTCTATAAAATATTTTATTCAAAATAGGGTAACATGGATCATCTTATTTTATGAATTTTTTTTCATTTCCATGACGAAAATAAATGATTTTACTTTTTATAAAAGAATTAGAACAGAAAACCGTTTTTTTTTCCCAAAATTTTTACTTTTTGACTTTTTTTTTAACATTTAAAATAATTTTAATCAAATATAAAAAAGAAAAACGTAATTTAATTTTTTTGAAATTCTAACTGAACTATTTTATCTCGCATTATTTAAAATTTTTTTAAAAGAATCCTATACTTTTTTTATTTAAAAAATTAATGTAATAAACAGAAAAAATTTTCCAGCACCGAAATTTATTATAATAAAATAAAACAAAAAGTTATCGTAATCCTTTTAGTATTCGGAATATTTTTGTCCATTCCCTTCTTTTCTTACAAAGATAAGGATTAAAAAAAAGTTAGTACCAAAAGAAAGTGTACTGTATGTGTGTGTGTCTGGCGTAGGGCTGTATCCTCTCGTCGGCTTTTAAACTTTTTACGTAATATCCAAAATTTGAATTTAACCGCTAATTATACGATCTCCGCTTGCCTCCACCGGAGATACCACGACGGTTCACAGCCACGACGTTAAAATATTCATCGTCTTGGTAACTGGAAACTTTTCCCACTCTGGCGAACCGCGAAAATTTATTATACTTTTCTCATCTTCTTTTATGGATGATGCCTATACTTTATTTTTTTTTCTCTTTTTTATTTAACTTTTTATTATTATTTTCCCATGCAATAATGCTGGCATTCAATTTGTCGACTTACCGTTACGCGATTTTTTCCCTTTGTTCAACTCATCCAATACTTTTTTATAAATTTTAATATTCATACTTATTTTTATATTCAACTCTATCTATATCTGTATAAAAGTAAGTACATACAAGTATATGTAGTATTGTGTATTGGGTTAGGGTTGAAGTAGAATTTAGTCCCACACGTTGTAAGCTCAACAATAGGTATTGTATAAACGCCATAAGCAGGCACCGAATACGACAGCCCAGTACCCACAGCGGCATTGTCAAAGTGTCAGGGTCTGCCTTGCTTTATTCCCCAAATCGTGTTCACTTAGCCTGGTCATCTCTCCTCATCGTATCATAAATACCATGTTATTTTCTAAGAACACAACAACTACTTATTTTATTATTATTATATTATTTATTTATTATATAAATTATCGAGTTAGATATAGAGGAGGAAACGAGTCCCTTGAGAAAAAAAATATCAATAGTTTTATTTTTTTTAAATCACCAATAAATATTTGGGATAGTAACAATCGTTAGACAATTGACGTCAATTGATCATCCGAAAATTGACTGGTAATTTTTTAAATTCAAGGTGGTTCTTGTGATAACTTCATGTTGCTCAAAAAATTACTGTATAAATAAATCAACTAAAAATTTTTCACTATCATTTCTTCTCTAAGAAGTAAAGAGAAATTTTTTCAAAATTTTCTTACATCAATAAATTGTTTGTAGTACAGAATGATACAACTGGTGATATTTTTAAAGTTATAAATATTTTTATACTTGATGTGGTCCAGATTATTTTATAAGAAGTGTATTAAAAAGCGGACCAAAAAAATTTGACGTCTATTGACGAGCCATTGACGGCAGATTTCTTATGATCCTACCGAACAGAAAAATGGTGGTTGTTTACTCTGACAGTCACAAAAAATAAATTCCGAATATAGGACAAAATGAGCCACCTTAAAAAAATTAGAAAACTCTAATTTTTCTTACGTAATTTTATTTTATTTTATCCGCTAAGTAAAATAAGCCGCGAAAAATTACTTTTTAAATTTCTTCTAAAAATTAAATTTACTTTTTTTCTTCCATGGTAAAAATAATTGACATCAAATTAAAAAAAAACAAATATTGATTCAAAAAATCAGTTTTGTCGATCTCGGATCTATATTTTAGTTTGATCTTATGATGATAATTTTATTTTCAATTATTAATTAAATAAAAATATTTATGGCTGATTTCAAATTTTTTTGGTTCTAGTTACCCCATAATGGTCATATCACCCCTCATTATAATTTATAAGAAGAACTTTAAGATTTTAATTTTATAAAATATTTATTCAATCGAGTTGAGATGGAATTGATAAAAAAACTTATAAATTTTTATTTTCTATGACAAAAACAATTTTTGTTATGTTTATAGTAAAATTGAAATTTTATAAATTGTAAAAATTTTTTCCATTAAATTAAAAAATTAATAATGTCGAAATTTATTGTATATGACTATTATTAGAAATTTTATCATTATGTGTGGTATAAATATAAATATATCAATTATTTCTTCGAGTTAACGATTGATAAGTTGATAGATAAAATGAGTATGCATTAATAATTATGAGAAATGATAAGTGTTAAAATGAGGAAGGGGAAAAAAGCGAGTATATAAGTGGTTGTTTGAGCAGCGACAAGACAAAAAAATTTGATCATTCTAGTAAAATAAAAGCAAATAGAAAAAAAAAAAAAAAACTTAAAACCAAAAATGAAAGGTAAGTGGTCTTAGTGTTGAAGATTAATAATTTGAATTTTATTTGACGATCATTATTAACTTTGTTCCAGTGATAATTGTCATATTTATTGTTACACTTATTGCGATGGTAAATTGCGTGGATCAAAACCGGTGGATAAGAGCATCGGATGCAACTTCTGAACCAACTAGCTCAACTCCAGTTCCAAAGCCACCGGTTGACTGTGATGTTCAGCCTGATAACGAAGACGAGGCAATCCTGTTGCCCAATCCCGTGAGCTGCGGGAGTTACTACGTCTGCGTTGGATTACAGCCGATTTTAATGCCTTGTCCTGGCGGACTTCACTTCAATCCTCAGTTGAGAGTTTGTGATTGGCCAGACTTTGCTAACTGTACTCTTCAATTTTAATTGTGCACTTACTTGTTTCACTGTTAGTAAAATATTAGTTTTACTTTTTGGATTAACTATAGAATATT
The DNA here is from genome assembly GCF_026212275.2 of Microplitis demolitor. Classification (NCBI taxonomy): domain Eukaryota; kingdom Metazoa; phylum Arthropoda; class Insecta; order Hymenoptera; family Braconidae; genus Microplitis; species Microplitis demolitor. Next base: position 7,227,905 of record NC_068554.1, on the reverse strand, counting down.
AATTGACTATGTAAAATAATAATTAAATAAAAAATATTTTGAATAGAAAATTACTTTGAGATATTCATTAGCGGCATCTTTGCTTTAAAAAAATTAGCTATTTTTCATCACATAGAATTTTATTGGGATTATAATTAAGTAATTAACTGAGTATGACATAATTTTTTTTTCTGAATTCTATAAAAATGAATGTAGAAAAAAATTAATCATCTATAGAGTATTTTATTAATAAAAATTTAATTAAATTTGAGTTGATTGTGAGGTTAGTATATTTAAAAATAAAATCAATAAATAATAGAGAAATAAAGAGAGATGTGAATAAATAATATATAAGGGAAAAAGGAATATTTAATAAAAAAAAGATTGGAGCTTTGATGGAAAGAAATGAATGAACAGAGCTGGATAAAATTTAATCAGAGAAGAGGCAACACTTAAATTGCTTATTTCGTTTGAGACTCAATACTACTGAGACTTGCATTCGTTGCACATTGAGACCGTCACACTTTTCTCTCCCTCTCTTTTCCTCTTTTCCTCTTTAAAGCCGCTTAATGTCGCATTCTTGGGGGTAAATGGAGAAGAGAAAATAACGAAAGGAGCGACGTTGAACGAGGAACCAAGTGAAAAACGTATCGAGACTTGTTATCAAGGCGCAAGTCACTCACTTTTTTTTAATTTCGTCCTTCTCTACTAGTGTCTTTTTTCAGCTCCTTTTCTTCTCACTTGTCGCTCTCTTTCAATCTCACTCTTTTTTTCCAATTTAATTCCACCTTCCTCTACATCTCACACTCTATACTTTTATTTATTTATTTTTTGTTTTTTTTACGTGAATCGTCCGAGCTCAGTAGTAACACGTGCAACATTTTTCGTCCGATGGGCAGCTGGACGAATACTACTCTTTCTCAGAGCTAGATCCGATCGGAAAATGTTAATGGCATTTCATTTTGTACCAAATTGAAAACTTATTGGAATTTACTTTTTATCAACCTACATCTTACAAATCTTTACTTACTCTCTACCATTCAAATACATTTTTTTTACCACTAAAAAATAATCTATACAATAAATATCATTATTATGATTTTTATTATTTAATATTTTTATTACTACCAAATAATTTATGGTCTCAATTTTCGGATTAAAAATTAAAACACTGAAAAAATAGAATAGGGGGGAGGGTCGCCAATAAACATTTATAGAAAAATTTATCCCAATTTTTAATTGGCACAATTAAAGATTTTGAAAAATTGTTTTAATTTTTTTTTAATTAAATATTTTTGTTTTTTTATTGTACTATTTTCTGGATACAAAAGTATCATAAACAGAGGGGTTACCATTACTTACAAATAAATACTGAAACACATGATAAACATATATAAACATTACTTAAACAAAAATTTACAGGTATAAGACAGATGCTGCCGGTTAGTTTTAAATTTGATTCATACCCCAAGAAAGTCTCATTTCTGATCAGTAATCCAAGCTGTAGCACCTGTAAATCTATTGCAAGATACTTAAATAACTGTTTCTTATCTAGAAATATGATTTTGGTTGAGTGACTAATATTTGCTAGTACTACTATCTATCATAATTTTGCTATTATTTTTGTTTCCTAAATTTTTGTTTAATTAAAGAATTAATGATTGCGTGACTGAGAAGTATAAATAGTAAAAAAAATTACATGTGGTATTTTTTCATAGGTCCGTTTTACCCCTTTTTCTTTCTTTCTATGTTTGTAGTTATTTTAATAATTCAAGTGTCCGATCCACTTAACATAATTATTATTTTTTAGGAAATAAATTTTAAATTGATGTTCTCAGAAAAAAAGCAATTAACTTGTCTATTTAAAATTAATTAGTTAAATTAAATTGCGTTAAATTGAAAGTTTATACATACACACAAACACACACACGCATATATATATATATGACTTATACGTTTTTGTCATTTACGATTTTTCGGCGCGTACATAGGAAATGCCAATTAGTCGAGTAGCCGTTTTACTCTGTGGTGGCCAATTACTCCACTAAATATTCACAAGTTCATTACGCGCTGAGTTGGACGCGTCTCGAGTCTCGGCAATGTTCTGTGTAAGTTAGTGTATGTATGTGTTTATTCGTGTCTACATTATCCATGCGTGTATATATCTATATATGCAAATACAAGTACACGGGATAGTTGAAGCTTGACTGATTCGTTCACTTGCCTTTACAATGCCTCTGTAGTTACACACTAGCCCTCTGTTTATTTTTTTTTTATTTTTTGCGTATAGCGTCAAACGTCTCTTATTTTACTATATATTTACATATAAAAAAAATATTCAATCGATTATGTCACTTTATTCATTGATGCTATTTTAAGAAATAAATTTATTCAGCGATGCGTTAATTAAATATTGTACGTGAATTGATTACTGTGGGTTTATTTTTTAATTTTTATTTTAATAACACTGTTCTCTGTTTGGAATACTAAGTCTGACTTATTTTTTTTTATTCTACTGTGATAACTATTATTTTATAATAGTTGTCACGTTGCCAATAAATATTTATAACAATTTTTTTTTTAAACTAAGAAAATTTATTGTTATTCTGATTTTTATTGAATATTATGTTTACCCATACAAAAAAAAAAAAAATATTGGAAACATTAAATTTTTTTGTCAAATTTAACTTGCAGAAAAAAAAATCGTATGATACACGAAAATAATTATTATAAATAAATCAAATTATAAAGAAATAAATTTTAAGAATAAAAAAAATGTGTTAAAATTGATTATTTATCATGATATGAATTGATTATCAAATATATCTTGAGATAGCAAAAGCAAAATAAATCAATCATTAAATTGCAATTGATGTTATCGAGAAAGTAATTTGTGAAAATGAGCCTGATAGAAGGTGTTTATCGCATCATTATGTATTACAAATAAATTAATGGAATTCATTGTTTTTTTTTTTTATTGTTTTTTTCCAATTATCTTTTTATCTAGCAAGTGTATATTATTTATTCTTCATTGTATTTTATTGGGTGTGATTAGTAATTATTAATAGCGTGAAATTGAGGATGGGGTTGGGGATGGGTATGGGGATAGGGATATAGATGGGGATAGAGGTACTTATAATAGAGGATCGAGGAACGATCGCATATTGGCGCATCCTCTGTGGATATGCTTTCGACGGGTGGCTCGGTATAAACCTGGACGAGGCACTTGGTGAATTTATGTACCAGGAGCAGATAGCGGGCCAATATAAATGAGATTTTAAGTACTATACTGTAGTGGTGATGGTGATGATAGTTTTTTTTTTCCTTTCTCTAACTCCTCTTTTATTTTCCCGATCGAGGAAAGCCAATAAATTCCCTCAATCGATGAGTTACGACCGAAACGTTGTCGCGCTACATATTATGTAATATATAAAAAATATATACATGTATACATACATGTGTGTGTGTATGTGTATGTTTGTGTATAGATGCTAGCACTATTATAGATCTATTTAATATTTTATATAAATATATAGATATATAGAGAAAAAAAGGTATAAATAAGAGACGGACGCAGTAAATTTGAAGAAGAACTGCTAAACGAAAATGCCAGTTGGCGAATGCTATCGCGACTGTTCATCTAATGGAGAAATAATGGTTTTTTTGACAACTAAGATTTGCTGATCCAACCAAATATTGCTCTGGTTTATTTATAGATCCTTTGAATGTAATAATTTAAAAAAATTTTTTTTTAGTATTGAAATTAAAACAAAAGTAAAACCTAAAAATAAAAATGTAGATAAATTTAGTGAAATTCGATAAAAATAAAAATCAAAATTTTAAGCCACACTTGTCTATTTAATTAAAAAATAATTTAGAAAAAAACCTTAGTATAAATATTTTTAAAGGCCTTCAAAAAATCCCATTTTTCCATAATTACCAAAAATTTCTTTTAAAATTCTATTAAAAACCGGAAAATAATAATTGCAACTATAAATAAAAAAGTGTTGGAAAATTTAAAAGTGCACACCTCAATCATTCATGATAATTGCTGATATATTATTACTTTAATTATATTATTATTTATCTTTTAATTTATTAATTTTATTTCTTATTTTTTGGTTTTTTTCTTTCAGTTTGATTTTCATCATTTAAAATTTTTTTATAATTTTCCGCCTTTCTTCCATAGATATCACGTTTTATCTTACTGTCATACAAGTGCTGCCGCCAGCAGTTGATGGAGGAAAAAAAAAATAATAATAACGAATGGCAGCTAAATTTTTCATGAATTACCAATTTTAAAAAGGATTTAGATAGCGATTTTTAATAGGGTTGTTGCGACAAAAGATACAAAGCTAATAAAAAAAATTAGACCAAATTATTATATTTTTCGAAAGTTATCGACAGTAAAATTAATGGAATAATAAGTCGACAATACCATGTCGAAATTATTCCTTAATAAATTATCTTTGTACTAGTATACAATAAACACATTTTAGTGTAATCAAAAAAGTATAGACATGATTTAACCTGAGTGAATTAGTCGAAAAAATAATTTCGATCGTACGGTTCAAGCTTGGGGTGTGCAAAATTAAACCTGATAAAATCTTGAAAAAATTGCTAAATAATTTATTAAAAAAATTTCAAAATAAAACTTTAATTTTTAATTGAAATTAATTTAAAATATTTAGTTAATAAATAATTCTGACACTGTAAAAAATCGGGAGTGAATACGAATTTAATTTAAATCCGAATTCACTCCGTCAGTCGGAGTTCCGGAGTTTTTAAACAAAATCATTCTGCATGCGGAGTGAATAGGGATTTTTTTCTCGGCGGAGTGATTTCGGAGTGACGTGGATTTTATTTCAATCCGCATTCACTCCAGTCCGAAATTTTAATACTTAAATAATTTTATATTTAATAGAAACAGCTGTTAATTAGAAACATAATTATTTCAATAAATATTTGATTCAGATATTAATAATTAAACTTAAAATATTATGTTTTTAATTTGTAAAATGTTTTAGTAACTCTCTTAATTATAATTTCATATTTACATAATATGTAGTGAAAATATTAAAATATTGAATAGTTATAGTGACATAGTTTTTATGGGAATATGTGATATTTTGGTACAATATAAATTTTTATCTTGTGGTATAGTTGCTGTAAGTCATATTATGATAGTTTGTGATTCAGTGGAACTATATTTTTGTAAGTTTTATTATCAGCTGCTTAGAATTTTTGAAAATCATTTCACTGGAATCTCTGGAAAGGGATAGCTCGCGCTTGTAATTATTTCTGTACTCAATATAAAAGTAAGAATATCAAAGACCTAAGCTCACCATGTATTAGTCATTTTTTTTATAATTAATATTTTTCGAAACTTCCTGTCGGAGTAAAATTCACTCCGGAATCAAACAAATGAAAATCATCTACTCCGCGTTCACTCCGCAAACTTTTTACAGTGTACACTTAATAAATCTACTAAAAAATATAAAAAAAAAAATTTAACGATAGTTAAAAAAGGAAAAAAGTACATTTAAGTACTGCAATAAATAATCAATTCAATAGATGCTACAGAGTAAAAATAAAAGTAAGTATACTGACAAACAATTAAAAATAATTTAGCTTTAAAGATTTACCGGTCAATATATTTAAAACAAACGAGATAGCTTCAAGTTTACCGGAGATAATCGTTCTATTTTAGATTTATCGTAAGTGTATTGTATTGTGATCGAGTGTACCTATAATGCAGTCTGTATAACTAGTGAGACAGCAGAGAGATTGTCGATTTATGTATCTAGTAACATATATATTACAACTATATCTACCAGCGCACATATATATATATATATATATATATATATATATATATATATATATATATTTACTTGCGATAGTAAATGTAGTAGATATATATATATATATATATATATATATATATATATATATATATATGCATTTTGTACTTAGACATAATCAGCACAAATGAAGTATGAGCGCTCCGGGGGCACATTTAGCAGTGCAGTCGATGCGTGGCGGGAATTCCATATGCCATTGTTGTAGTTGTATAGTTATAATGTCGTAATACTACAACTACAACTATAACTACTACAAATACTAGGAGCAGCAGTAGCAGTAGTAGTAGTTGTAGTAGCAGTAGTAGTTTAAACTTGTTAGTAGTTGTGTAGTAGCCAGTTGTAGCTTCACTTCTCATCCTTTGGCAATGCCGTTCTATCCCAGAGGAGCAATGTGTTCTGGTTAATTACTATGTCTAGCACTATCCACTGCCATTCAACAATATTTCCCTCGTATAAATACAAACATTGACACACTAATTCTCCAATGGTTTTATTGTCATCTTAAAGCCTCTTTATTTTATTTATTCCCACGTATTTTAATTTACTTTACTTAGATTTTATGTTCAGGGTAAAAAATTTTTGTGACTTGCAATCTTGATAAAAAGTTGAGTGAAATATGCCTAAATTGTGGAAATAAAAATTGAATGGAAAACAAGGAGCTGTTGTGGTATAGGCAATGTTGGTATGGAGAAAAGAGGCAGGGGCCAGAAGTAAAGAGCCAGGAGGAAAGTTACGATTGAGATTTAAGTTATTGACAAGCTACTTTGGTGCAAGGGGATCCTCCAACGTAGACGTCTATCTCCCTCGGTTTATCCTCAGACCTACAGTGTAGCTTAGTGTATAGTCGCGGGTACATTGGGGTGGGCCCACTCGGCCCACTCTACCTCCTACTGATTTCCCTTAGGACGTAACCCTTATTCGGAATCTATTCTTTTCGCCGCAATGACTACCCCAAAGTTCCGCTCAGGTTTACTTGCTTGTCTGAGAGTATATATTATATATATACATATATATGAGATGCAAATGTTTCACAGTCAATTACTATTTGTGTTGATATTTAAAGACGGTATGGATGAAAAGTTAAAGAAAATTTTTAATTATTTATTTAAAATAACTTTTGGTATAAGTTGGACAACTTTTAACTAGATATTAATTTTTGAATAATTAACAGCAAGTTTGTGATAAGAATATTCTTGAGTATTATTAAAATTTAAATATTGATATCTATAGATAAAATGTTTCAAAAAAGAAAACGAAAGTAATTATATTTTAAAGTTAAAGTTTTGTACTTTTCAAGTATAGTTAAATTAAATTTATAAAAAAAATTTTTTCAATTTTTTTTGGTAAGATAAATTTAGAATAAAATTTTATTTATTTTTGGCGCCAAATAAGGTAAATGTCCCAATACCAGAACGACGAAGGGTATATGACTGATTTTTATCGTTTTAAAATATTCAAATAAATTATAAACCAAAATAATTTATTACATCATATAGAATAGACATTTACCAATTCAAAAATAATCAAATTAGTTCATTTTTCTTAAATTTAATATAAAAAAAAAAATTTTTTCCTATGACGCCCAAAAGACCCAATACCGGAACGCTGAAATAGCCTTGTCCCAATACGGGAATTCGGTTGTCCTAATACCGGAACAGTAAATAAAATACGTTATTTTTTGCATTTATTCATGGTGAAAATATTAATAATTATTAAATAATATTAATGTAAAACGAGTATGAATGTAGCAGACATCAGAGAATTTTAAAATTATAAATAAATAAGATAAATAATTAAAAAAATAATATTTACAAAAAAAGCACTATTAATTTCAAAATTTTTTGAATTTGCATTTTTTAAAATTTTATATTATTAATTATTTACTCGATTTATTAATAATTTTAAATTTGTCTGATGTCTGCTATATCACACCCATAATGTAAAATGTATTTAAAATTTTAAAATGATTGAATATTCAATGAAAATAAATATTTTGAACTAAAGAATAGAAACAATATAAATCATTTGAGGTTATACTAGAAAAATAATTAAAAAAAAAAACTAAAAACAAAAATTTATTTTTTATGATTTAAATTTGAGTTTATCTATACTTAATCTATTTTTTATAACAATCATACATACTGCATTAAATATTAGGGCTCCAGTAATAATTAATATTGTACTTGATTTAGCCAGTCAATAAAACTCACCGTTAATGTCTATCGATAACATTAATATGATTGGCTGTTCCGGTACTGGGCACGGGTTTATTTTTGTGTACCAATAGACGAACAGTAAAATTAATATAATAATACTATTTTTAATATGTTTTCTTGAATTTTATGTCATTCAAGATGCATATACAAAAAAAAAATTATTGAAAAGTAATTCTATGCATTTTCTATAAGCTTAAGACCATTGACTGATTTCTTAGCAAAACCATTAAGAGACATGAAAAAGTCATGAATCCGAGACTATTGCTCTAATTAACATTTTTTTTTCATATTTTAAATATTTTCTAAAATCTATTTTATATCTTATTTTTTAACTGAAAGATTAAGGTTCCAAATAAAGAAAGTTTTATTTAGTTTTATCGCGTACGAGTTGAAATATAATATAATGATTATCAAATCGTTCCGGTATTAGGTCTCGTTCTGGTATTGGGACATTTACCTTATCGGTGTAAAATTTATTCTCTAAATCTTAGCCAATTAAAAAAAAAAGTTTTACAGAGTTCACAATAGAATTTAATTTTAAAATTAAAACTAAAATATTTGAAAAGATTTTAATTTATTTGAGCTGCGATTTTTTTTCAAATTACTTTTAAATTTTTTATATTTTAATTTATCGACCTGAAATATTATAAGATATAATCTGTCAAAACTTAAAAAAATTGTCCAACGCCGAGATTTACTTTAATATAATTTTTAACCAGCGCTACAAAGATTACGATTATAATAAATTTTGAAATTTTTGTTTAAATCGAAACTTCTATTAATTTCGTGATAAAAAATTAATTATTAATTAATTGAAGTAAATGATATTTTAATTTTTATTATATGAAACATAAATTAAATTTCAGTATTTATATTGAATGATTTTTTTTTTTAATTACACAAGTCGACAAATAAATGATGGCACGAGTATCCTCTGGTAGGAAGGACTGAGGGAAGAAAAGCGAAAAGCGTTGAATGCTTGCGGACTAAAAGGGTTTAATCTCCTACAAATTTAAAGCAAAAGAGTGACAGGGTCTTTAAAAATAAAAATAAATGGTTGCAACACGATCAATTGTGAGAGCCGTCAGCAGGTTTTAATAATTTTTCTCTGAAACAATTAGCTGGTTAATTTGTCACAGGTGGGTTTCATTAAGTTTTTTCACTTAGCCATGACATGATAGATATATACTTTACTGTACACCGGTGTGTACAATGCAAGATAAAAAATAATTAAAAATAACTAGAGTTTTATTAATTATCTTTGATAAATAAATGTTTTTTTTGCTGCGTAATTTAAATCTTTGATTTATTTTTTTATCATTATTATTATAATTTTTTTTTTTAATACTTGGAAATCTCTTATGCGCCCTAATGTAGCTTGTCCAACGCTTGTTCATTCATCAGACAAATTAGCCTGCCGGCTTATCTTTGTAGTTTCACGATTCAAAGCGCGTTTCACTTTTTTTTCAAATTCATGTTGGCAGAACTTTTCAACACTTTTATTCATCTTTTTTTTGACTTTATAAGCTTTACTATCAAATAGATATATTTCGTATTTAGTATCATCTAAATTAATGAGTTTTTTTACATGGGGCAAGATGAGCCGCAGAAAAATTTTTTTTTTATATTCGACTAGTGATTTGTAAAAATTTATTAATTCAAACATTAATTATTAAAGTTTAAAAAAATATTAAATTAGGTCAGTGGGGTAAAATAGATCGTTTTGAAAATTATAAAGCTTCTTATAATTTTTCGAAAATTCTTGTGACGAGTCACAAAAATTTTCAATTTGTTTTAAAAATAAAATTAAAAAAAAAAATAATAAAATAATTTTTTTTATTAGTTAATTAATTCCAAGAGAGAAAAAAAAATAATAATAATAATAGTATTAAGAATAAGAGTTAGTGAGAAGAAGAAAAAAAAAAAAATAAATTCGTGGAAGTGAATAAAATTCTCAGAAGCGATGACCGGGAAGAAGAAGAGAAGAATATGAGAGAGAAAGGCAGAACGAAGGAAAGAGAGAAGAAATACGCAATTGCGTGCGAAAATTAATTTTAGTACCGGGAGTCACCGCTAGGCGCAGGAGAGCGCTGGAACATTTCCCTAGGTGAATACTTCAACTAGAAGTAATAAGTTCCACACAAATGAGCGGAGAAGACAGACTGGTAACTACTCACTACGGGATAAGATCCTAGTAGAAGAGTACAAGTATACCCATTGGGGAAGATATTCGTGAGTAAATTTGGTATGCTTTTCAGGCAGCAGAAGCATCCGATCAGGGAAGCAGCAGCAGAGCAGCAAAAAAGTACATAGTATCCGGAGTATACTAACAGTAGAGCAGTATAGCAGCACATAGTATACGGGGTATACTAGCAGCAAAGCAGCATAGCAGTACACAGTTTACGGGGTATACTATCAGCAGATCTGCATAACAGTACACAGTATAGGGGTATACTAGACGAAGCAGCAGAGCGGCATAACATTACATCGTACACAGGGTATACTAGTAGTATAGCAGCAGTAACACAAACAATAGATGGGGTATACTAACGACAGTACGGGAGAACAGAGAGCACCAACATACAGCATACGAGGCACACTAACAGCGACAGCCGGAGCCAACAGTAGCGGAGCTGAGAAACGCAGTATACGGGGTATACCCGCAGTGAGATTAGAGAGCAGTGACGTACAAGGTCTACTAGCGGTGGCAGCCGGAGCCGAGAGTAGTGGAGCCGAGAGACGCAGCGTACGGAGTATACTCACAGTGCAAGTAGAGAGCGGGGATATACAAAGTATACTAGCGGCGGCGGCCGGAGTCAGGAGTGGGGGAGCCGAGATACGCAGTATACAAGGTATACTCTCAGTGGGAACTGACGTACAGCGTACGAGACCTACTTGCAGCTGGAGCCAAGCATAAAGGAGACGAGATACGCAGTATACGAAGGGCAGTGGCGTATAGTATACAAAGTATACTAGGAGTGACAGCGTACGGGTCTACAACAATCTACGGGATACAACAGACAACACATTCTACAGTCAGAGAGCGGAGTCAGACCGGCCGAGAAGCAAGGTGAAACACGGTGGGAACATCCCTACAGCGCGGCGAGGTTAATAAATTCCCTCATCGGTGGCATTCACCAGGTTCAGCAGCGGTCAAGTAACCAGCCTGCACCCCGCTACGTTAGAATAGCCGGCCAAAAGAGAGAAAGAGAGAGAGAGAGAGAAAGAGAAGCCACGCCAGCCTCAATAAATACTCCATTAGAAATTAACATTAATTTACTTGTTTCTCATGTACTTAGATATTAAGCCATTTTCAATAAATAAATATATATATATATATATATATATATATATATATATATATATATATATATATATATATGATGAAATAAAGGGTTTCTGGTCAATTTAATGAAACAGTAACGTCATCACCCTTATATCCTATCCTGAATCCTGGCATCCGACAAGCCAATCCACAATACGATTAAAGGGTAAATTAGTAAGGATTTTAAGTTTAAATACGTAAATAAGTCACAAGTCAAGTTGAAACGTTACATTCTCATTATTTTCTAGTTATACTTAAGATTTTATATCATCGCAATTAATGAGTTTTTTATTACAGTAGGATAAAATGGGCAGTAGAAAAAATTTATTTGAATTTTTTTTTTTACCTTTGACCAAAGAAATTATATGAGAAAATTCATTAACTCAAACATTATTTATTGAAGTTAGAAAAAATGTTAAAATAAGTGTGGGGTAAAATTGACCATTTTAGAATTTTGAAAATTTTTATTAATTTAATGTTTTTAAAATTATATTTGTTTGCTAGTCATATTCAATAATTTATATCATCTTAATGAATTTTTTTTAGAGGGTAAGATGAGACGGAACTAAGAAAAAATTTTTTACATTTTTTTTACTTAATTGCTGTTACTTAAATACTTTTATTCAAATGTTTATTACTAGCGCTCGGAAAAATATTAAAATAAGTCTGCGAGATAAAATGGACTGCGCAAATTAATTGAACACAAAAAGTTAAAAAAACACTTTGAAATAATTATTTTGGATTGACAAATATTTAACTTGTAAATAATTAATTTTTGATTTAAATCTCTATCTGGTATTAAAATAATCTTGTGATATTTATTGTAATTATATTTTGTATATAAATATAATTCCATAGCTTCTGAATCTCGACATTTAATTTAACGAAAAAACTTAATTTGTTATGCAGTAAATATATTTTTTAGTTGATAAAAATTCCTTTTGAGATGTTGCCAACTTACTTTGGTGGTTATCCAAAAAATTCAATAATTTCCTTGGGTTTATTTGCATATTAAATACTGTACTCGTTATACAAACCGAGTAGTTTTCTATGCATCCTCTTAATATTTCGCAATTTCATGTTTACATAATAAAAAACAAAAAAAAAAAAAAAAAAAAAAAACAATTTATCTTATAAATTAATATTTTTTTTTAAATAATTAAAATTTTTCCAACAAAATCTTCTTATCGAGCTTATCCTCAGTAATATAATCATACCTTCTATTCGAAAAGAAATTTTCAGTTTAAGTTTCATTCAAATCAGATGAAAAGGTTTCAGGAAATCGCTACGCGTGATATCCCAAGTCGGTTGCGAGCGAGAAGCAAGAGGAAATAGGGATAAGTCTTCCATTTCCTCAGACAAATATTGAAAAGATGTGATTGAGTAATCTGAGATACAATGAATATAAAAAAATAAGATTTTGATATTCAAGTAATCGAAAAAAATTTTTAGATTTTTGAAATCGTTATATTATTTATTGTTAAAAGCCGGGTCAACTGATGACGCTAGCATGTCAATAAGACAAATTTTCAATTTACATAATTTTTTTATTTTTTATTTTTAAAAAAATGAGAAAGCCTCAAAAATATGAAACAAATTATTTTTAAATATTTGACAAGAATGTGATCCAAGTTTTATAGAAAACGGTCTACATAAAAAAAATTATAAAATGAATTTATTTTTGAAAATAAATTCTGTATTTTTATAGAAAAAATTTGGAAAATCCAAAAATTAACACCTCAAATACTCATGTTATATTTTGAAAGCCGCATTTTTTTTCTTCATAAGAATTGTCATGCTGATGCTACTTTATTCAGTGGCATACAGCAAAAACAGTCACGAAAAATGGCTGCATGAAATATTTGTTTATAGGTCAAACCACCGGTTTTATTAGTAATCATTAGTATAAAAAAATCGAAAAGACCTACAAAAGTGATTTTTGATAGGAACCAACCTCTGCATAATTCTAAAAACAGTAAGAAATTAGGTCTTTTCGTCAATTCGTCCTGGAAGTATCTGTGACACACTATTTTTGAACCACAGACTAACGGACAGCGATGATAAAACGTTTTTAATAATAATACGTGTTATTCAATTAAATAAAAAAAAGCAACAGACTTATTAATAAGTGTTTCTACTTAATATTATCGTGTTTTTTTATAACGTGTTAATGCGATCTTGAAAATACTAAACACGATTTACCCACAAGAAAAAAAAATATAACTCGCCATAATAGTATATACGCGGCTTATATCTTTAGTATTGCCATATGTATGCTATTTTGCCGGCATATATTCCCGGATATATATTTTTTCATATAGGCAATGTGAAAAAATGGACCAACTTTTTGACGTAAAGCCCTACCTCTCGGCTTCGCGTTCGAAGTGTGGAACTGTCGAAAAGTAATTGTCATTTTTATATCTGTTTTTTTATAATACCAGACTTTAACTGACCTTTTTTTATCAATGAAGATAGTAATGATGAATGGATTACTAAACAATATTTTTTATTAATCACTAAACTTGAACGTATATCATATTGGATTAAAGTACAGTTGTCTGTGTCACTGATGGAATAATGGTCTATTTGGAATGCACGTGCTGTTACTGAATCCTTCCACTTTTCTCTCAATCCCCTACTGTTACTTCTCTACCTCACCCCAATGTCTCTCTTTATTTTACCCCCGATCTCCCCCCCCCCTCCCCCCGCCTCTTGTTTCCCCTTACCGCTACCTTTACTTGACTTGGCTTTATTCCTACGAGCAGCATTTCCATGACATTTTCCGCAATTAATATTTATGTCGAGTGGGTTCTTATCCGGTACGTGCTTCAATGACTTGATTTAAAATTATGTGAATTTGACTAACCAACTACGTAAACATATACGTATATAATTTTTAAATTTTGTTTTTCATTATCCTTCCGCTCCCCTCAAATAATAAAAAATACAGAGCTTTCCTTATTTTTCCATAAAAAGATTTAAATTTCCGCGGATGTTTATTTAGACGGTTTCAAATATTCAATTTAATAAAATTATTTTCGAGATATTTAAATATTTGCGTGTCTAATTAAAAGTAGTGAATTTTTATTTTTCTTGGAATATTCGAATTTAATATAAATCTTGATATGTGTATAGGTGTATATGTGTTTCATTACATTGTACTAGTATAACGAGGCAGAGTAAGTCTTATAGCTTACTTTTCCTCATTTGCTGAGGGTGAATAAGACTATCTTAGTGTGCATCAAAATTATTTTGTATAATTATATTCATTTGGCAACGATGCTCTTGGGGTTAGAAATTGAAATTGTGGCTCGGTTTAGTTAAAACCCGTGAATAACTTTTGTCTTTTCACTTTTAAATATATGTTTTTTTTTTTTTTTAATTTACTCAGCTCTCCTTTGTATACATGCAACATAATTTTTTTTTTAATTAAAATATTTTTTTTATAAAAACAAAATCACATTTTTTTATTCCTACAAAAAAAAAAAAAAAATGTGTGTCAAATGAGCAACTCAAAGTTTATATGACACAGGTCAATCACCTGAAATTTTTTGCTGTATCAAATATATAATTTTAATTATTTTCTGAAACAAGTGATAAGTAAAATATTTTTTAAATTCACAATGCTATTTAAAAATAAGTATTACGATATATATATATATATATTAATAATTAAAATTTTATTAAAATATATTTAGTAAAAAAAAATAAAAAATTTTAATGGTTTTACAACGTAATTTATTATTATTATAACTGTTTTAAAACTGTTTAAAGTTCCTGAAAATTATTATCAAAATTTTTTTCCGACCTTCACTCCCTAATTATACAACGAATTATTTGTCTCAGTTAAAGCGATATATAAATCCCAATAATTTTGAAATTTTGACAAAAAAAAATTTTTCGAAAGTACATCATTTTATCTGCCTCTCTTAAAAGTATAAAAACTAATTTTAATTAAAACATTTTGGTTGATGCTATAAAAAAAAAGAAGAAATAATTGGCTCAAAAATATTTAAACCTTTAAAAAGCCACTAATTAAAATAATTATTTATAGTCGCAGTTATACTACTAAATTGGCAATTGAATAGCTTTTTATTTGGATCGATGTGTGCAGTGCTTTGTACATATGTATTTACATAGTGAACATGTAGGTATACACAATACATGCGTACTCTCATCATTGGAGCCCTCTGTCGCACGTACGAGCGGGATACGTTTGTACGATATGCAACCATTTGCATACATATAGGGTCATTATAAATATACTAGAGTTCGTACAACTCGTCTCTCCATCGAGCAGGCCATCAGAAGCACAGAACCGTATCACGATCCAAAACTATACACGATGCTTTCGTTTATCCTCTATTGCCACAGTTTCCCATCTTACAATATTTCCCTTTTATATTTTTTTTATTTTCCCTAACCTTTACCTTTTCGCTTTTTAATTTTTCTTTATTGCCTTATTCGTTTTATTTTTTAGATTTTCCCACAAGCCAGAAATTTTTTGGTCACATACAGACAAATTATTTCAGACTGAAACAATTTTTCCAACCAATGTTGAGTTGCGATATTTTTTAAACAATTTTTTATGAATGTTTTGTACTTATATATTTATATAAATATAAAAGGTGGAATTTAACGAGTATAGATTTTGGATTTTAGTAAAATATCTGGCATTCCGCCGGGAGTATGCTTTGTTGTGAAATCCTGGCTGTCGTTCTCATCTCGACGTTCTCTGGTAACCGTAGAGTAGACCAGAGAATCTGTGCACACGACTGTTGTGCTGTGTTGTGTTGTGTTGTGTCGTTATCTACACCTAACATGTATGTATATATTTAAACATAAAAGTAGTATTGCGCTTGCGCTTTGCTGGTGGTTTATACTCTTGATATTCATCGTATATATAGACAGAATGAGATTTTACTTGTGCCATGCGGGTTCACACAAAATTCCTCGTGACTCGTATACCGTGCCAGGAATGTCCAAGAACTCTGTCATCTACCCTTTTGCTTTCTCCTTTCTTCGCTTATATTTTATTCCTCGATATTTTTTGTCATTTTACTTCGCCGCCCTCTATCTCAACTTTTACATTTACGTACATATTTTTTGCTTAATGTACATATCTATACATCCGTCCATATATATATATATATATATATATATATATATATATATATAAAATAATACTTATATATCTACATAAGAGGCATTTCATTTCAAAGTGAAAAGAATTTGACTCGAGTTTTCAATTTCATTTTTATTCTTTTAACTTTTTTTTTTTTTTTTTTTTTTTTTTTTCAAATAGAAAATCGGAAGAATTTTTAAATTTCACTATATCTTTTATTTTTTGTGCGAAATATCTCAAATAATTGTTGTTTTAATTAGAAAATTTTTATTGATTTTAACAAAATGAAAAAATTGAATAGAGATCATTAAAAAAAATGTGAAAAGAAAATAATGAAAAAAAAAAAAAAAAAAAAAAAAACATGTACATAATATTTGAAAGCTTAATGTATAGAGAACGAAACGCTCATCCCCACTCGGCGGTAAGCTTCGCCCCTCACTTTGCCCCTTTCGCAATACCACCATCTTTAAACTACTACCAGCACAACGGCAGGCTGTGGAGCTCAGTCTCCACGATACATTGCGATACACGCAAGCTTTCTCATCTTTACGTCCCAGTCGGCGCTGCACTACCGTTACGTCGGTTTCATAGACTATTCTTCTCAATCTCAACGGTCCATTACTACTTCAGCATGGACCGGCTTTCAGCTACTGTACTAATATACCTACAAGTACTCATAAATAATTAACAACCAGCTTAATAAATTATTTAAATTTCAATCAAGTGGTTAAAATACTTGAGTAAATATTAAACTAAATTTGAAACCCTTGTGCTCAAATAAAAAGTGTGCGCTCAATAATTAAAAATAAAAAAATAATAACATCATTGACAGTGGACATAAAATGATAAAGCAATTGGTTGGCAATAATAAAAATCCCTGACCCATCGCAAAGTGGTTGTGTGACGAGTGAGTAGTAACAAGTTTGATAGCCGACGCGTTGCTTCAAGCTACCGTGTGTAACTTGTATACTTCACTCTGCTTACACGAGTACACATCAGTAAATAGTATACAAACCAATACAAGTTTATAGAAGGGCGAGAGAAAGCAAGAGAGCAAGAGGAAAAGATAAAGAGAGATAGAGAAAGAGAAATCAGTTGGAGACGAATTTGAACGACAGTGATAGAGTTAAATTAAAGCCTGGCATCGTTGCCGCTGTATTTGCCGGCTGCCTCGTTCACCACTCATACACACAACAACTCAACGAGGCACCCCCACTATATAGTGAATCCCACAACAGCTAAAGCGGAAGTACTAGTCAGTCGGCGAGCGACCTTCCGACATCACGGGTTAGCTTACCCTATTCGGCCTTGTATTCTCGACAACGTTAAAACCGTCGTCTTACTGAGAATACGGCTTCCCATCCCTTCATAATCATAATCATCATCATTATTGTTATTACTATTGTTGTTACATAACCATTAAATAAAATTCAATATTCTGACATCACTAAAGCCGATAAAAAATATTTATAGATAAGCTCAGTGAATAAAAAAAAAACGGTGGAGAAGCAACAAGGTTGCTCGTAATCCGCGCAAATAAGTGGAACAACCGATGTTTGATCAGACGTATAGGCAACCGCTTTTCACGTGTACTTGTTGAATTCAAAGGTTTTACGGATTTTTAAACAACTAGACTTGTTTGTAAATTGTAAATTATCAATTGCCGATTGTTGATTGCCAATTATTTAATTGATAAATTGTTTATTTTGTTCCTTTGTCTCTTTGTCCCGAACCCCTTTGACTTTTAAAATTCCCAGTAGATTATCCAGTCGCTGTGGTTATTTTTTTTTGTTTTTTTTTCAAGGAAAAAAAAATAATTGCTCAATAATCACGTGACTTTGGAAGTAACATGTTCTAACTGTGCGTGCAAGTGTTACGATAATATTTAATAATTACTGTTGCCGGTTAAATGCAATGTATGCAGCGGCATTGAGTGAACAACTTCGGTTAGGAATAAATCGTGTGATTAATTTATATTGATAAGGTGTCGGGTGTGTATAAAAAGGGCTTTGGCTTTAAGTTGGCAACAAAGGGGTTGTCAGGTTAAAAAGACCACAGACTAACAACAAAGGAAAGGTATTTTATAAATTTATAAATATTAATATATTAATATAAAATATTAAATTGAGTAAGTAAAGAGATTAATTGAATCGAGTGTAATCAGTGAGATTAGGAGTGATTAAGGGCTGAGACGTTGTTTTGTACAAGTGATTGTAAGGCAGGGTGTGGGTGGAAGTGCATCGGAAGCTGCAGAAGACGGGGAGACAAAGGGGTGGCCTCGGCACCGAGCGCTTTGGCTCGGAGCGCATCGGGCCCCGGGGCTGCGGTGGTGGGTTGCCTTGTTGGGGTTTACCCGTGCTCATCCTCCACGAGACCCAGGGGCCCCGTACCGCACTTGCTGCAGAGCGTACCCGCTAGTCCATCAGCTCAACAGCAAACTGGTTGTCGCTCTTGCTGCTGCATTCATAATACCGGCAATCAAACATCACAGCCGGTTCATCTTCCCACCAACCAAAGATCTGGTTTGTCGTTGAGGGTTGCGAGGGTGGCGTCTATTACCTCCGTACGTGCAGCCCCCTACACCCATCCTCATCATCAATCTTTAGCACAAGAGTGCAGGTAAATTATATTTATTATAAATATTTTAATATATATATTTATTATTATTTTATATTATGAAACTTGATATAACAAAGTGATTTATGTATTTTTTTTTTAGTATGTATGTATATAAATTGTTGGCTGTATTAACGTTCCATTTATCACTTTACGATACAATAACAATGTACACTGGCTTAACTTCTCTCACGTCATGGGTTTCATATTTTTTTTTTATTGACATACTAACAATAGCTAAAGAACTTTATTTATAAAAATATATGTCATTAAAATTATTATTTATTGTGCGTCAATAATAAAAAAAAAAAAATAATTAGCGATTATTAAATTCATTAGTTGAATCAATAACAAAAGTTTTTGATGTAAAATATAAATATTAAATGGTGAGTAGGTAAAATATTAAGTGTAAAAATAATAAATGTGTATATGAATAATAGGTGTAGGGAGGAGACGGGCGCAGTGACTGGAGGTAGTGCGCCCATTCTCGGCAGCCCGATGCTATTCGTCCCGCTTACGGTGCCCACCTTCCCTGGAACGCTACAAGCAGCATCCCGTCCTCCAGCTCATCAGCCGCATCATCAACCACTGGAACAGCGTGTTACGTCTGTTCCGAATTCCGTACAGCAACAGCCCACTCGTTTCAATTCTGTGAGCCACCCCAATTTCGGGCGCCAGAGAGCCAACACCACAACCACGTCCACCGCGGATAATCAGGTTAACATCGACAACTCATCTCCACAAGTAGAACACCAACAGAAAGAACAACAGCAGCAGCGGGCTTCTCAACCAGAAGACCCTCAATTATTACAAGTCATTACACCCAATAAGGTAAATTGTTAAGTTTAAAATTTTATGTTTTATAAAAATATAAATATAAATTATCAAAGGTAACTTTTTTAAAAAAACATTTTAGCATGAATAAGTAATAAGTTATGGTAATGAGCAATGAATTTAAAATATTAATTATATGCTGGTTGTAAAAAAATTCTGAAGCGAGGGTGAATTATTTGTAAGGGCATTAAACAAAAATAGAGACGTGATGATAAAAAATTTTAAGGGTAAAAAAATATGGATAAGATCAAAGTACGTTGGATGATTTCATTACGACACGCTACTCATCGTTCGTCTAGTTGCTAGTGTTGCTAAAATATCAAAAGAGTGCTTGGATTATATTTGTGTTTATGTATGTGTATGTGTGTGTGTCTGTGTTTGAATGTACAAGGGCATTTGTCGTATAGGTGGATGCTGTAAGTATGAGGGATCTGGTAGATGCTTTTTCAAGTAACGATATTAGAAGAAGAAGGCAAAGAGAGAGTATGAGTTGGTGGGTAGAAAGAGTGTAAGGTAAAAAAAAAATATCAAGAGAATGTCAAGCAAAAAAGCAATAGTGAGTAATGAAAAAATAATTTTTTAACTGCAGTGATGGGGTAGTTAACTCCGCGTTTATTCACTCTTGCGTATATTTTGTAAATTATATTTTAATGAGATTTAAGCAATGTCTTGTAAATTTAAACATTGACGTATTTTTTTTAATTGGGTATTTCAATGGTTTGATATAGAAAAGAAGACTTTATTTAGTATCGAATTGATATTAAAACAGAGTTAAATTTAGCAGAAATATTTTTTATTTAAAACTTTTTTTTTATTTCACATCATGCATTTATATTGGCTATATCATTCTACTAGCATACAACGGCTGTAAAGATATTTCGTCGTTGGTTGTAAAAAAGTAATTTAAATTACTTGTATTGGAAATATTGAAAAAAAATTAATTAAATGTTCTTTGAGTATTAAAAGTCAATTTTCATAGTCGATACATTTATGATAATGTGTTTTCAATATAATAAATTTAATTTTAATTCGAAATTACAAACTACCGCGGAGTTTTTATATATTTTTTTTTAATCTTAAATTCTTTTTTTATTATTTATTTAAAAAATTTGACAGTTCATGGAATTTAAAAATTAAAAAAAAAAAATATCTTTTTTGAATGTTGATGAAAAAGAATAGGAATTTTTTTTTTTTTTTTTTTCGATATTTAAACAAAAAAAATGATACAGAATTTGGTTTGTAATCACTTAGGGACGTTATGAAAAAAAATTTTAGCAGTTCTTTTTATTTACAAAATTCATTTCAAAAATATAAAGGATAAAAAAATGTATCTAAATTGCATTAATGTTCAGTGTAAGTCCAGCTGACTGTTAGTATAGAAAGAGCAGTTTTTTTTATCGTAGATTCTGGGAGAGTGAGAGTGAGAGAATGGTGAGAGTGTGATGTGCCGGATGGTCTAGGCAATTTCGTGATTTCGCGTTCCAGCTCGAAAAAAATGATGAAGAGGGAGAAAACGAGCTAGTGGTATAAAAAATAAAGAAATAAAAGAAAAGACAGAATCGTTTATGGTAGACGTGGACCACGTTCATGTGAGGAGGGTAGATTTCCCTATTCACCCCCATTTTCTCTTATCCAGTACAGAGGATATACAGGGTGGTAGGAGGGTGTACATAGAAGGGGTAGACTGGCTCGTTATGCACGAAATGCATTACTTTTATACCATACTGGACTACGCGTTGAGAATGGCGCCGAATTGCAATCAATTTTTTGTAAACCCATCTCTCACTACTCTTTGTGTACATGTTCGCGGTCTCTCAAAATTATTTCTTTTCTGTTTCGAAATAATTTTCAATTGCTGTGAGTACAAAATAGCTATTTTTCTTTGCAGGCAATGAACTTTTTTTTTTTTTTTTCATAATTAAATTTAGTACAAAATTCGATAGTGATAATTTACATAATTAAGAAAATCAAAAAAATTTTCGGATTGCCAGTTTTCTTTTATAAATTATTTTAATTTGTTATCATTAAAATAGTTTTGACCTGAATTTAATTTAGTTCATCATTTAAAATGAATTTGAAATTTTTTGGACTCGGAAGAATTGAGAAAATTTTTAAATTTTACGCTTGACGTCTTCTGTTTTATCCTTTGACTGCTTTATTGTTATTATTGTCATATATATATATATATATATATATATAAATTTAAGTATTTGGTTTAGTATCTTTATCTTTAACTTCATCTCTTAGCGTTCCCTAAAGTTCTCTTAGCAGTTGAACAGAACTGGCGTTAGTCCGTGCAATGAGATTTGCATCCTGAATCCATGATTTGCATTTCAATTCCACAAGACTTGGCTATTGCCAAACGGTGGATACCAACATAAATATCATGCCAACGTCGTCTCTTTTTCTACCGACGTTTACGACCATCACAGCTCCCCCGCTATACTTAAATATATATCTCAACATCACTATACAGATAAGTGCAACTAAAATCGTTCCAGAGATTGCTAAATAAATAAATAAAAATAAATCAATGATAACATTTATTTCTTCACATTAATTATGTTTATTTATTTAACATTTTTTATTTTCTCAAACTGTATTAACTTTCTTCAATAAAAAAAACTAATCACCATAAATTCAACAAATATACTGCCAACTAAAATTTTATTTCGACTTTACAAATTCAGAGAATACTCAAATCACACAATTCAAAATACCAATTAAAACGTAGCATCCAATCGTTATATTACTCACTAATTTTTAATAAATAAACTAATAAATCAACAATTATTTTATACAATCAATAAATTAATTAACGCAATTCACGCGATTATTAACTTTGTGCAATGTACCAAATACACGCATCCATCTATACAAATGTACAAATGTATACATTTTACTACAATTACAATTAATACAAACTACAAACATCAATATTTTATATATATACATATATGTATGTAGAACATCACAACAACCAACGAGTGTTTGTCATTGAAATATACACATTTGTACACATAAATGTGTAAATACCTCTTGAATTTGTGGTTCTATTCCTCCACACTCATTACATCTACTATAATATACCCGCATACATTCCTACATACATATATATATGTATATTAACTACATGAATTGGTGAATATCTTAATTAGTACCGTAATTAATGTTAACGTTGATTGGCGGGACATCGGAGTGGAAGATGTCGAGAGTTTAAATTCAAAATGTTATATCCGGATTTAAACCACAATATTATCTGAGTATTATTACAAGTTCATGAGTTAATTACTTTATTTAATAATATTTCATTACATGATTGTATCATAATACCATGATAATATTAATTGTATACACACATACCCAATAACAATCGGGAGTGAATTCAGAGTCAACGTGGATTTTATTTCAATCCGAATTTACTTTGTCACTTCGACTTCCGAAGTTTAAAAATAAATCACTCCGCATACGGACTAAATGAGGATTTTTTTTTCAGTAGAGTGATATCACTCTAAGGATATTAAATAAATAAAAAAATAATCTGCTCCGTATTTGATCTAAATTCACTTCGGATAAATCCTCATTCACTCCGCTAATTTTTTACAGTGAGCATAAAAAAGTATGCTACAAATCTTCAGTTTGATCAAGGGTAGGGGTACCGTTTTTGGTCACTTAATGAAAATTATGAGCAGTTTTGCTATGCATTATGGGAATAGTTCCTATACCAATATGGAAACCATTTCCACAATATTATGGGAACTATTTCCATATTATTATGGGAACCATTTCCATAATATTATAGGAACCATCCCTATAACACCATAAATTTTTTTTTTTTGTAAAATGGTGTAGAAATTTCCCCCATGATATGGAGAGATTCAAATAAAGCTTCTTCGACGCTAAATTTGTATTGGAACACTAAATTAAGCTTATAATTACCCTTACTATATAGGGATTACAGAGACAGCTCAAAACTTCTAATATTGTTAGTTTGCTATTTAAAATTATTTTTATGATCATGACAATCATAGTTGCTTTGCAAAGTTTTCAGGAGCATACAACATTTAAATTACTTTTTTTATCTTTTTGTATTATAATGTCCAAAACTTTTCAAGTTTCAAATTTATTTACCCAGTAAGACCTTTTTTTTTGTAGGCCATAAAATAATCTACAAAATCGTAATTTAACTTTCCTGCATAATGTCGAAATTTCAGCAGCTGAAATATGTATTTATTTATTTCTGTATTTTTAATAGCAATTATTTAAAAATTCTCAGTGATCTTTCAAATTTTTATTGCGGGCTACAACTAAGGGAGAATTTTTTAGTGGGTACCGAATGATTTTCAAAATTGAGCACATTTAAAATGTTGCTGCAAAATGACAGTCATATATTTAAAAACATGCATATATATATATATTTTTTTTTTTTAGTTGTTAAAGTTATCTAACTATCGTCTTTGTTACAAGTAATTTATTTATGTCGGTCGTATGAAACACGCTATGTGAATAAAAGTGGTAATCTCTTTGAAACTCCGAGACTTAAAAATAGCTTCGTGATACACAAGAACTTGCAGTGCCAGTCATGTAAAGCTAGCTTATATACATTATATTGTTAAGCGAATACTATTACATTCATAATATACATTTAAATATACCTGTGTCATTATTTTATGAATTTTTTCTTCACTTCTTCATATCACTTTTCCTTCTTTTTAAACTTATTTTCCGCTAGTTTCAGCGGCTTACACAATTTCAAGGGAACTTCTAATTTGACAGTGAAAGTTTTATAGAATAGCCTAATATTTTTTTTTTATTTTTCTTTCACTTCTTACTCCTTTACTTGTTCTTCTGCTCTATGATGGCTATTATTATTATTATTATTATTATTATGATTATTATATTTCTTTGTTCACTGTTTCTTCATGCTAAATTGCGGCTACGCGACGTTACTAATAAATATTAACGAGTTACGTACCACCGAGATGGTAATCCGAGTTTCCTTCTTTTTTCCCGGCAAAACTTTTTAAATAAGACAGTAAAAAATAATATTTAAAGATTACAAACCCATATAAGATGTTATTTATTTAAGAAATAGTTTTTGCGTTGCACTGAAATAAATTTAATTATTGAATGTTTTTTTTTTATAATGTTTATGGTAAGCGGGGCAAACCGGACTCTTTTAATACATTTTTTCAAAAATTGTACGAGAGATCAAAGTGAACATTATGGGGCAAAGTGAAACAGTCAATGAGTCCAAAAATCAGTCAAAAATTATTTTGTTGAAATTTTTGTTCAAATAATAAATTTACAATATTTTTTTCATTTATTTATTAAATTTTCAACAGAAAATTAATTTATTAATTACTATAATAAAGGTAAAAATCTTTCATTTTTTCAGATGATTTATTTCACTCCACAGATTTTTTTTTTTTAAATGACTCATATTAACATGAAGTAATTCTATGGTTTCTCAGAAAGTAGAAACAGCACAAAAAAAATTATATTTATATTTATTTTTATTGCGCCCGTTTCTCCCCTTCTGTTGTTTGTGCTGATGATTACTTGGCTGTGAAATAATCTACTTCTAGTTAACTCGATGCGTGAGTCTCATGTTTCCTTTATTAGATTACGTCGACCGCCATTTTATGTCAGTTTTGCTTTTGTTATATAAAGTCACGCAATCATTATTTTGAATCTATTTATGTTAATAAGCTTCAAATTGCTAAGAAATTATTTTTAATAGATCATAGAATCCCATGAACGACATACATTATATGTAAGAAGATATTTATTTACTTCAGGTAAAATTTTGAAAAAAATGTCTGTGACTTTTTGTCTAAAAAAAGAAATAAAAAACTAAAATTAACTTGACGATTTATTTCATAGTTAAAAAAATTATTCGACAACTTATTTAACCCGAGGGACTTTGACCCTTTTTTTATTTTTTTAAAACGTTTAAATTTTTTTAGTGACCGCAGTGTCTAGGCAGAAGACCCGAGGTCTGTTCGGGTTAAGTTAGAGCTCATTGGGTGATATAAACGAATGGGTAAGGTGGAAATTTGCGTAAGGTATAAAGAGAAAGGGGAGAGATTCCGATGGGAGTTGTTGCAGGCCGTAGGGGTATAAGAGCTCGAGAGGAACCTGGGTGATGGCTTGAAGCTACAGACCGGGCTATTTCAAGCAGGACAGGGCTATTTCAAGGGCTTGAGATTACATAGCATTGTTCTCGTGGCACCCTTTGTCTCAATTCTACCCTTCCTCGCCTCCGGGGACGATCCGACAGTCTCTCCATACCCTTCTTCAACGTTGCCGCTACTCTTCTATGCTATGCTTCTTCACCCGCACCCTCACCAGCACCCGCACGTTCATTCTGCTATACATAACACTACCGAAACTCCCTTTGAGCTTGAAGAATTTGCTTGTCATGTCCGGCGAACCAGGTGCTATCGTTTTTTACCGCTTTATTCAATCAGATTACTTTATTCTTCAAGATAATAGTTTTTTGTTCTTCCCTGATGTTTTACACACTTTTTAATAATACTAAAACATTTTCATTCATCTAAATAATTAATTTAATGTCCCCATTGACATTTTTCAAAGTATTAAATTTTTATATATTTGCACGGAAAAAAGTGAAACTAGAATTATACCAATTGATATAAATTTTCTATCTTTATTGATTCCAAATACAATGATTCTAAATTGGTATCACTTTATTAATACAAATTCTATATCTATAATGTACTTTATGTGACGTTATCAATCTGCATTGACTCTATTTCGAAGTTTTAATGTTAAAATAAACTCTTTTTAGGAGTGAATTTCAATAAGAGGAAATTAATGAACAGTCATCCACTCCACATTCACTACACTGTAAGAAGAGCGGTGTTAAAATGAAATAACACGGGTGTAGGCGTCGTAATTCGGCGGTGTTAAAATAATGATGTAAAAGCGGAGTAAACTGCGTCATCTCAGAGTATTAACTTTGAAAAGCTTATAAAACACAAAAAATGGCACTTTTTTATGACAATTATTCATTAGATTGCACTATTCATATAGATGTAGCAGTGCATGCGGTCTAGTTTACTCTTTAAAAAAGAAGAGGCATTCGATAAGTCGGAATTTCTAGGAAATTTCCGCTTCTCTGTACACGGAGAAAAATGTTGGCTCAAAACTTACCAATTTTTATTATGCTGTCGACCAAACTTGAACCAGGAAGGGAATCATCCAAAAAATTACAGTGGAGTCTCTCTAACTTTGACTGAGACCAATCCAAAATTCCAGGAATTAAAATTGTAGAAGTACTCCTTCTTTTTACTAGAAGGCGTGGCTTAAAAGCAGTGAGTCAGTCGAAACGACCCACGAGTTTTAAAATTTTAAAGGTTAGGTTTTTTCAAAAATTAATATGTCAATTTTATTGTTGTTAAACTTTTTAAATAAAAAATCAATTTTTCCAATGAAACTCATTTTCCATCACGTAATAATTTTTTTTTTTTATTGATTTTCACAATATTAAAGCTTATTTAACTTAAATGTTTATTTACGTACACAAATTTAGGGTTAGAATACTCAGTTTATGCGCAACGCCTATACGCAGAACCGCGTTTTACCTTTGCGCATGTACAGTTGAGTGATAGTGGGAGAACACTTCCCCTGCTGTCGGAGGAGAAATTAAGGAAAGTCAAAGTTACAGAAAGAAAAAGTTATAGAGTCTCTACTGTATTATGCTTTTATGAAAAATTATTGTGCCGCATCACAACTATTCTAATGTATAGAAGAAATTGTTATTAAATCTTATCAATAAGTGTCTCGCGCGTAGTAAGTATTATGATACAGCATAATAATTTTTTGGATGCTTCCCTTCCTGTTTCAAGTTTGGTCGACAGCATATTAAAAATTAGTAGGTTCCGAGCCGACATTTTTCTCCATGTAGACTTACTATCTATGTTAGTGGAATTCGATTGTAGTAATAGTTAAAAATTTTGCGTCTGTAATAATAACGATTAAGAGATAGTAGGAACGACAGTATTTTCCTCTTCAAGTACATACATGTTTTGTTTCTAAGGTAGAACAACTAATTCTGGACACTGCGTATCTGATTTGAACGCTGGACTTAAAGAGTTTTTAAAGTGTGATTTATCCGATACGTAAAATACGACTGATATTTCTATTGTATTCAATAATGAGACAAGGGATGAAACAAGACGATTTCAGTAAAAGACACGGTTGACTGCCTGAGTCGAAAGCGAAGGCTGATATTACACCAAATCTGAAATCATATTTTATTTTGTGACACACTATATTTTTCAAAATGACGGCATTTAACCAAAAACTTTTAAAACGTCTACAGCCATCAATCAAAATAGCACAAATTAAAAGCA
Organism: Microplitis demolitor; assembly: GCF_026212275.2. NCBI lineage: Eukaryota > Metazoa > Arthropoda > Insecta > Hymenoptera > Braconidae > Microplitis > Microplitis demolitor. The sequence continues at coordinate 7,199,565 of NC_068554.1, read as the reverse complement.
ATAATACATGTGCAAATTGAATTGTCAACTTGCGGCCGGGTAAAATGACGTATGATTATTCTGAGGTTTTAAATAAATAAAAGGGCTGAAATTAAGTCAGAAACTAATTTAATGGATATAAACGATACGTTTTCTTCTCTAGGGAAGAAGCTAACAATCAGTTACCCGCTAAACCACAATGTTTTGAAATTGGCTTGTTTGGATTGGCTAAACAGGCATGGAAACACGCAGTTTATATTCTAGTAACAATATTTTTTATATTTTATTTACATCAAAGGCAAGTATAAAATGACCACAAGTGGTGCCGTTTCGAAACTCGGTGCTTTTACTTAACAGAATTATCCAAAAATACTTAACGACCAATATGAGATAAGATTTAAAATTAATAAAAAATGAACTGCAAAAATTTTTATCAAATTTTTCGGGTGGCTTGTATACAGAAAAAAAGGATATCTTGGCGTAAGAAATTTTTTCTTGCCGCAAGAATATTTTTTGCAATTTTAAATGAAAACGATAATTTTCTTGGTTCAAGAGCAAAATTTTCTTAAATTTAATCATCTTGGCATAATATTTTTTGTTTATTCAACCAATATAATATATGTTTCTTGAAGTAAAAAATATTTTCTTAAAGTGAAAAAAATAAATATTTTGCCCCAATATATAATCAATTGTCCGAAAAGTAAAATATTCTTTCTTGAAGAATAATTTATTTTGAAACGAGATGATTTGTGACTCGAGTCAAGAATTAAAAGTACTCGATTCAATGGTAAGAAATATCTTGGCTTAAGTATTTGTTGTGTTGCGGCAAGTAAGCGTAGACGTTTGAACCAACAGCAACTGCGCTCACGGCTCAACGCAAAAATTCTCTTGGGAAAGCTAACTGTACTATACTAAAGTGGCGGTAGTTTAGACTCTACATTGTACAGTGTGCTAACTAGATATGGGTAAAGTGAACGAATGTTCAGGAAATGGTCGGGTAGCATAACTGGTAAAGCTCTCGCGTGATACCGAATCGGTCTAGGTTCGATTCCTACCATGAGCAAACTATTTATTTTTCTCAATTCGTTCATAAGCCATTTAATCGAAAGAGTTTTTTATTCCTTATCCTCTCTACTGCTGTATTGCGGTATTCTAAATATACGCATACACTTTCCTGCTTGACAATATTTAATATTTATATTAGGTTAGATTCACTGAAAAATATAGGTCGATATATTTTTTTAAGTAGAGTCATTTATTTTCTTGAATCGAGACTAGAATTTTTTTAAGTCAAGAAAAAAAATCATCAATGGGAGAATTTTATGTCTTCTGTTAAGTAAATATTTTCATGATTCAAAAAAAGTTATTTTATTAAGCTAAGATTATAATTTATTTAAATCAAAATTAAAATTTTCTCACTACAATAGACCGTTGTCTGGAGTCGATAATGTAGTTTTCTCAAACTGAGAGTAAATGTTCTTCTGTCACGCAAAAAAAGTTCTTGGTTTGAGATGTTGATATATATTGTGACAATTTGCTATACTCACCAACCAAGACAGAAAAGTATCTTGTTTTGATAGTTATTTTTACTTGGTTAGAAACAAAATATATTTGACTTGAAATAAATATTCTTAAACCAAGATTATTTAACTTGAATTAAAATTTAATTATTCTTGATACAATATTTTTATAATATTAGTCGAAGAAAATGTTCTCGGATTAAAAAAACCCAATTACTCAGTCCCAGAATAAAAAAATGAAGGCGAAAATTATCTTGGACCAAGTCAACCTTTTTTTCTGTATATAACCCACCCGGTTTTGTTTTGCCCGCTTATCCCCTTAAAACTAACTAATCAATAAATATACTCAGTTTCAAACAGTAATTTCTTCACTATAATTAGAAGTCATAAACTCTATTAAAAATATATGAAGCACATAGATAATAGGTTCTTATAGATAATTTATCTCGAAATCTTGAGGAAAATTAAAACGATGTTAATTATAAGATAGTAAAGTTCGCTCATTGCACTTGTAAAAAAACTGCAAAATAGACGCCTCGTAAACAAATATGAGTAAAATTTTAAATTCTTATACAAATAAAATATAATAAAACCTGTAATTAAAGTCTTAGTGCTTATGTAACTATTTCAGATCTAATTAAAAAAAAAAGTGTAATGAAATTTGAAATTTAATTTTTTATTATACGAGCCCTTTATTTAATTTGATTTAAAACCATTGTTTGCGATATAAATGTTTGTATAAAACGTTGGAAACGCGTGAATAACGAATAAAACGGAATGAGAATTTTATCAGGGTGATAATTTGATCAGGAGTTAGATTGAATTGGATATATATATGACGGGGGTCAGTGGCTATGGTGGCCTAAGACTCTCGTTGACCAAGCCGCTATAAAAACAACCTTTGTCGCCGTTTTAGTTTATTCAATCTATTTTTTTAGGCTTATGGCTTACGGTCAACTACATATATTTTCTCACGTTCTCCGTTCTCATCCCTTCGTGCTGCGTCTCGCTTATCCTCTCATAACGTTGCACACCCGAAACTTAGTAAAGGATCCGCGTTTGAAAAAAAACATTTTGCCGAAATTTAATAAATGAGATTGAACAAAAAATATATATAACTTACAACATCGAGCTTTGTGGGAGTGATTGATGAGAGGTAAAAGAAAATAGATAGTATGAGATAAAAGGTATATCAAAGGATAGAAGTAAATTCAGCCTAGCGTAGAAGGCCCTCAGACTTGTAGGGAATCACATGGTCCGTGGCAGTCAACGTACCATAACATTACATCCATTCTACTTATATATATATATATATATATATATATATATATATATAATATATATACTTGGTGGTCATTCCATTCGTTTCCCCACATAATTTTCATCCCAAAAAAAGAAATTAAGATCATGCTTGTTCTTTAATTTTTGCTCTTTAGTTAATTAATTGTTATTATTATTGCAAGGAAATTACTTTCATTGAAATAATAATAATATAAACCATATCAATTCATCATTAAACCATCAGAAAATTTTTAAATTATTCTATATGGATAAAAAAAGGTCATTCTTTCCACTTTCGCATAGGTATTTTCAAATTTTGACACAGGAAATTACACGATGTTAAAATATAAATTATTCTTGTTACATAGTAAAAATCTCTTTGTTCACAGACAAATTATTCCATTGGTGACATCGTAAAAATAACCATGTAATATAGAAAAAGTTCTTATGTCATTATGAGGATTTTTACCATGTCAACATCGGAATTATACTTGTTATGTATTGTCTAAAAGTAATTATTTTATTTGTCGAGGAATGTTTCCTGAGTAACATACGACAAATTTCTATAACAACATAAACGGAAAAAAATAGATACACGGAGAGAAAATTATGGTAACTGTTCCTAGTACGTTTATGAAATGTCATCCCATACTGTTATGGTAATGATTACTTGGGATTATGGGATATAGATCCATACTTTCTGGGAAAAGTTCCCATAAGGATGGGAACAATTCCTATCATTATGGTAACAGTTCCCATATCGCATGTGAAAGAATCATGGTAATAATTACCATACTCATAGGAATAATTTCCATAAGCAAATAGTAACCGATTCTTTAACCACATTGTAATGGTTCCTAAGTGTATATGGGAATAAGCCCTATATATTATGGTAACTATTCCTATAATATTATGGTAAACATAACCATCATATTATGGTAATTGTTACCATAATATTATGGTAATCATTCCCATAATCTATGGAAATTATTACCATGATATTATGGTAACCGTTACCATAATATTATAGGAATAGTTACCATAATAGTACGGGAATGGTTACCATAATATCATGGTAATAATTCCCATAATATTTAGAAATTATAATAATTTTTTTGTTTTTTTTTGTAAGAAGCGTTATTTTTTTTGTATACTACAAAATATTACAAAATTTTAAGTATACGAAAAAAACCCTTATTACAAAAAAAAAAAATTATTATAATTTCTAAATATCATGGTAACCATTACCATAATGTATGGGAATTATTACCATAATATTATGGTAACCATTACCCTAATATGATGGTAACCATTATCATAGTTCCATGGTAACGATTACCATGATTCCATAGGAACTATTCCGATACCATATGGGAATTATACCCATAGTTATAGGAATGATTACCAAAATATGTATGGGTGCCCTTCCTATAATCGACATTTCAAAAAAACCGGTTACCATGCAGTATGGGAATCATTCCCATAATATATTGTAACTGTTACCATAATTTTCTCTCCGTGTAGTAATTACTATGCATGAATCATGCAAAGTCATGCCTGGATCATGCACGGCCATGTCTAAATCATGCATGATCAAGTATGATCGTGCATGACGATTTTTTCCCGGGAATGGTTACTATGCTGCACAAGAATGATCGTAAAGTATGATGAAACTGATCTTAGTATATTTCTAGTTCTCGTTATAATAAGAGTGGGTCGTTTTTACATACGACTGAGTACGATTCAACATAGTAACCATTACTATGCTACACATTATATCAAAAACATGACTGGTTATCCTGTTCACAATCACCTTTTGCTTACTAGATAATACATGTTCCTTTCAGTAGTAAATGTGTTATATGTATTCTCGATAATTACGAATAATACATATATTCTCATTTTAAGAATTTATTGACATGATATAAACGATTATTGTTTTATTTAAATTTAATCACTCGTGGATTTATCTAAAGGTTTGAAACTAAGTATAAATTTTTTCTCTCAAGAAATTCATCTAGTTTTAAATATATGATTTCTTAAAAAATTCTCATTTGAGTGTAATTTTTTAGTCAAGAAAATCTGTTCTCAAAAATGGTATATTTTTTCTCTCAGTGTATTTTTTGAAAGGCTCAACTAATTGACTAGATTTTCATATAGCACTAGTTTTAAATTTTCGTACAGAAATAATCTTTTTAATATTAATATCAACATATTTTCATTACAATTTCAGCTGATATTTTATTTTTTGACTGTTTTTGTTTTTTTTTTCGAGTATTCACAGCAGCATTAATTTAACGGTAGCATAATAAAAAATAGCAGCTTTTGATAAACTAGTTGTTTTACTTTGATAAACTTTAATATCAGAATTGAAATATTTCGGGTTTGATATGACAGCCGATCAATAACGAATTTCAGAGTTATTGTATTGAAATTAATTATCAATACTCTTTTTATGAACGTTATTACAAATTATTTCTGTCAATAAGATACGAATTTCGAATACTGACGTTGAAAATTAAAATCCATATGGAATTTATTGATTTTAATTTTTTCATCTTTTCAGAGACAAAATTCTTTATTTAAACCACTTAAAAATTGAAATAAATTTTCATTAAGTAGCAGAATTTACTATCATGCAAATATGTGAAAATTAAAAAAGAAGATTAAAATTATTTTATAAATAAGTTCCATCGCTTTTTGGTTAACTATGACTGAAACTAGATTAATGATAAAGATAGATGACAGATCTTAATCACAAGTCTGTCAAAAGTTATTCAAATAAGATAGAAGTGGATTTATGACAGATGTATATACGTCTTGTCAGACTTAAACATCATCTAAGTTTATATATTCAGTTTATATATTCTATACTTCATACAAAGTTTAAGTAAGATTTTTAGTTACAAACTGTCATTTATCAATCTCAAATAGTTTTCGTTGACACAACTCACCAGCTTACAAGCTTCCCGATATTACACTATTCATTTTTTTGTATCGCTAATTATTTTCACCGCAAAGTTTTCAGAATCCAGATTAAACTTTTACTTAGCATGAATAATGAAATAAAGTACGTGTTATAATTTATGATAATGTAACGAAAGATTTAAATGCGACAGTAAAATTCAATGTGAATTAGGCAGAATATTATAGCAGAATTTTAGTTTTTCTCTAACACACAAGAGACTACTGTTCGACTTATGCTAGAAATGGGTTCGCTTTGCTTTGGTTTGTTTATTTTTTTTTATTTTTTACTTCATTCCCTCTCTTTTACTCTTTCGAAACTCCCTTGTTGTTTAAAATGTCTCGTGTACATTTTCTCTTTGTCTGTTATGCCGTTTGCTTGGATCGTGCAAGCTAATCTGCCCCTCAGGAATAACTTGAAAAGCGAAACAAAAGCTTCGACCTTCTTGAGCACCCATCTTTTCCCTTTTTCACAATTTTTTTTTATCCTTTTTTTTTCTTTCATTTTATTTTACCTTTTTTTTCAACATTGCTTTCTACATCTAAAGTAACAACGAAGAAAACGCAAACCTAGCCACTACACAAGCGCATATCTTTTCTTTACAACTCTTGTTGCTATTTTTACTCATTGCAACTATTTTCTTTTCTTTATTTTCCTTTCATTTTATTTTTTATTCATCCATTTCTTGCTCACTCTAAAGCTCTCGATTTATTTTATTTTCCACTTGAGACTACCGTGTAATCGTTTCACATTGATTTGCCTTTTAGTTGATACTGTTACGCCATTTTATTTTCAAATTAAAACTTGCCTTAAAAAGATTCATTTGGGACAAATTTAAATAGTGAATTTTTGTTGTTTTATTTTGAATTTTATTTCACAGAATGAAGTAAAATGGAATAAAATAAATAAAAAAGGATGAGATGATTTTAAATTGGTTACATAATATCTTCCTGTCTCTAGGCTTATTTCGACCATGTCCATGAGACGATCATACATTTATTTATGAAGTACCATGAATAAATGAATGCTAACTATCCGTACCGACATTGTTGCCATCGGCCTTGGGTACGCTGTAAATAATCCGATCTAAATTTAAACTCATAATTCATTATTGTTTAAATATTTTTAAAATTATGGATATTTTTAAAAAATTTTTACTTCAGTAACAATTTATTTTTAGATCTTTTCAACCCTTGAAACTTTTTAGCTGTATATGAGTGAAATATTAACTTTTAAGAGACCCATTTGTGATAATTCAAGTAAATTTATCTTTGTGAAAATATTTTAAATTTATTAACGAGAACAATATTTTACTTCCATTCATTTTTAGTTAAAAATATAAAATGGAATTAGTTGAAATCTTTTAATATTTCGTAAATTCATTTTCAAAATTTTTTTTGTCATACGGAATTAATACTAATCAAGTACAATATCATGGGTACAATTACTATCGGCTGTAATGGTAAATCTTCTATTGTTGTCAGAACAAATTGACTTCGCTAGCAAAAAAATAATTTCTCTCTAAAATCGTACTTGTAACAGTACATGTTAAAAAGGTGTAGTACAATTTATTACAATTGAAGATCCCGAGTGAAAAATAAAAATAAAATTTGAATTTTTCGATTTCATTTTAAGTCCACTAAGGTAAAACCAAGTCAAATTTGACTTTTTTCAAGTAAATCGATACTAATTAAGTCAACTTATCCAAAAGCAAGTCAAAATTAAATGCACTATTCATTCATTTTTGACTTACTTTTGAATGTTGACTTATTTAGTAACAATTTAAGCCAAAGAAGTTGAATTTCACTTGGTTGGGTTCAATTAACTTGTGTTTAAGTTAAATATGTCAAACTTAGGTCATTTTTTGACCCGGGATGGCTACAAGATTTTTTGGAACCTTAATCGAGGCCTAAATATTTTGTATTTTCAAAAATTATAATTCGTTACCAACAATAATCGTTCGTAAATTCTCTTTTATTGTATGAATGTAACAAGGATACTTCCGTTTATTTCTCTAAGTGTGAGAAAGAGGATGCTCTGTAAAAGTAAAGTGATGAAAATTAGTAAATATTTACTATTTGCTAGTTAATTTCAGTAATGCACTTTAGAGAGTGAGTGATGTTTTACCTTGAGAGTAGGTTACATAAATTATCATCTAAAGGTGGTAAAACTAACCTGCATAGAAAAATTAGTCTCGTTTGAAGGGCTGTGGTGTCATAGTAAAGCCGGATCATATTAGCCACCTGTATGCGAAAATTATTATGGCCATCATAGAATTGACAAAAATTGTATCGCACATAACTGTTACCATAATATTGTAAATTTTACTATAATCATAGTAATTTTTACATGTTTTTACTTTAATTTCTATTAAGTGACCAACATGGTCCGGCTTTACTGTAGCATCATAGAATTTCAAACAAAAATAACTTCTCCACGTACACAAAGAGAAAGTGGAAATTCCTGTTTTGCATTGGAATTTTTTTTGCATCATTATAAAAATGATTTCTATGTTGATATATAGGGGTTTTTCTGATACTGTATATGGTAATTTTTCATGTTAACATTGAAAAAATAACTGTTGATTTAAAAAATTCATGAGCATGCTTACATTGAAAAAGTTAGTGTGTTTGCAAATTTTGTTGAGATTTTTCGTTCAATATTTCTTTATGACAAACAAATGTATTCGACGTTTATATATAGCAGTTGATTCCATTATTATGGTTATTTGCCTTAAATAAATACATTTTTTGCCGCAAGTAAACCTTTCATTTATGGTAAGGAAGCCTATTTGTAATAAATAAATGAATCTTTGTTGCGATCAAATATACATTTAACAAATATCGAATTATTTTCAATAAAATATATCAAATATTTACATTAGCTATTATGATTTATTTATTTACCTACGCGGAGAGAAAATTATGGTAACAGTTACAATATATTATGGGAATGGTTCCTATAATACATGGTAACCAATTTTTTTGAAATGTTGATTATAGGAACGGCACCCATATATATTATGGTAATCATTCCTATAATTATGGGTATAATTGCCATATGGTATCGGAATAGTTCCTATGGAATTATGGTAATCGTTACCATGTAGCTATGATAATGGTTACCATAATATTATGGTAATAATTCCTATACATTATGGTAATGGTTACCATGATATTTAGAAATTATAATAATTTTTTTTTGTAATAAGCGTTTTTTTCGTATACTTAAAATTTTGTAATATTTTGTAATATACAAAAAAAACGCTTTGTACAAAAAAAAATTATTATAATTTCTAAATATTATGGGAATTATTCCTATAATTATGGGTATAATTCCCATATGGTATTAGAATAGTTCCTATGGAATTATGGTAATCGTTATCATAATATTATGGTAACGTTCACCATAATATCATGGTAACGTTCACCATAATATTATGGTTATGTTTACCATGATATTAGAGGAATAGTTACCATAATATATAGGGCTTATTCCCATATACGCTTAGGAACCATTACAATGTGGTTATAGGACTGGTTACTATTTGCTTATGGGAATTATTCCTATGAGTATGGTAATTACTACCATGATTATTTCACATGCGATATGGGAACTGTTACCATAATGATAGAAATTGTTCCCATACTTATGGGAACTTTTCCCAGAAAGTATGGGTCTATATCACATAATCCCAAATAATCATTGCCATAATGGTATGGGATGATATTTCATAAACGTACTAGGAATAGTTACCATAATTTTCTCTCCGTGTACACTGAAAAAAAAGAAAAATTTGTCTCAAATAAAGTTGATTCGAATAGTTTTATAATTTGACGGAAATGTATCATTTATTTGTGATAAGTAATTGATACATTTGTGGTAAAGATATTAAACGTGTGGTAAATAACCTGAAATTTGGCAATATTACACTGAGAGAGCAATTTATTTGAACCAACTAATAGATTTATTTGACTGAACAAAATCATTTATTTCATTCAAATATATATTTGGTTATAGTTAACAAATCTTGGTTAAAAAAAATCCACTGCGGCTGGTGGCGCTATCAAATACAGATTTGTTAACTATAAACAAATCATTATTTCATTCAAATGAACCATATCTTTGTCTCAAATAAACAATAATTGGGTCCATTCAAATATGGGATATATTTGCCTGAAACAAATCTCATTTAGCTCAAATAAATTGTTCTCTCAGTGTATACATATGTATTCAAAGCCCTTATTTATTTGTAACAATTGGATCATTTCTTTATCACAAATAAATCACTTATTTCACGGAATTAAACTACTCAAATATATTATATCTTTCTCACAATTAAATATTTGTTTGGCCATATCTAAATATACGATATCTTTGGCTCAAATAAATCTTAGTCGGCTCAAATAAATATTTTATTCAGTGTATGAAAATTCTCTACTCATCTGTGTGTATTTAAATAATTACTAAAAAACTGAACTTCTATTTGAAAGTAGTTCTAATTTTCTAACATATGTTAGATTATTATAAATATTCTAAGATTTTATATATTTAAGACGACTACATGTTATTTATTTACCAGAAATAATTTATTTTGTTTACATAAAAAAAATTCATGTATTTGACTCAATTAAAGTTTTCCAAAATACTATATATTTGTCAAGAATAAATATTTATTCGCGCATATCCAAATATACGATTTATTTGGCATAAACAGTTTTTATTTCAGCGAGGAAAAAATATTATGTCAATATAGGACTTATTCCCGTTGGAATTACTAATGTAGGACACATCACTACAGTTTTTCTCCGTACAAGTGTAAAATTAAATTTAGGAAAGCCTTATTGATGAAAATATATAGCAAACAAAGTATTAAAGCTGCCACTAGTAGATATCTTGATCAAATTTAGGGAATGTCTTGAGTACGTCAAGCGAAATACAGAAAAATTCTATATATATATTTATACTTTTATTATGGATCCTTACTAAAATTGCTACTATGGTGAGTCACTACGGGAGGAAAAAAATTTTGGAAAAGGTTGTCGAAAGACTTTGAATAATTTGATTGTAAACATTGTGGAGCATGGAAAATAATATGTAGTATCATTTACTACAAGGTTGCAGTAAATGTGTTTGTAGTTAAAAATACCACATAAATGATAAAAGTTACTAAATATGCGACAAATTTTACTAAGTTAATAAGTTGAATTTACTCCTATCTTGCGGTTAATTCTACTGCACACTGCAGTAACGAATACTCCAAGCGGGAGTTGAGAGTACTACAGAAGGAGCACTTCCCGCTATTTCGCCATTTTAAGGTTAATCTGTTGTGTATATTCAATTATTAAAGCGTCTCATAAATAATCATCTGACTTTTTTAAAACCCAAAAATTAACAATTTTTAAGTTTTTTCTATTCTGCTTGTTCTTACGGCGCATTTATGATAAAAAATATCGTGAGAAAAAAAAATAAAGATTTCGATAGCTTTTTTGCCTTTAAAAGTTGGAAAAAAATTGGCTTTCATGTTTTTGGATAAAATTTCTATTTTATCTTTTTTGATAATATTCATGTATTCTTTTTTTTTCTTCAAAGTACATAAAACAATGAACAATTAAAAAAAAATTGATCAATTTGATCAAAAAAAATTTAACATGACCCAGCATGGGTGGACCCTATTTGTAAATAATTACCATGTTTAGTATATACAAATAATTCAATAAGTGATTTTTAAAAATAATTTATAAAAATTTGAGGTTATACACCGTTTATTTTTACGTAACCGCATATCGAGTAAATTGAACTACAATTGTAATAATAATAATAATAATAATAATAATAATAATAATAATAATAATAATAATAATAATAATAATAATAATAATAATAATAATAATAATAATAATAATAATAATAATAATAATAATAATAATAATAATAATAATAATAATAATAATAATAATAATAATAGTAATAATAATAATAATAATAATAATAATACTAATAATAATAATACTAATAATAATAATACTAATAATAATAATAATAATAATAATAATAATAATAATAATAATAATAATAATAATAATAATAATAATAATAAAAATAATAATAAGATGAGAAAATAATAAAAATTAAATTTTATTTAATTGCACTCTAATATAATAAAATTTACTAAACTGGACAGTAAAATTTACTACATTGGATACTAAATTTCACTAAACATATAGTCAAGTTTACTAATATAGCTTATATTTATTGGAATATTCAAATAATAAAAATTACTAAATATAAATAATAATTAAATTCTGAAGATGGTAAAAATTACACAATTACCACAGCGTTTAACTTGACAATATGATTTTAGTCATATTCACCCATATTTTTTTAGTAAAGTTCCCTTTATTTTTTTCTTCGTATCGGCAATAATGCTATATAGCATATACTATAAGTAGCACGACAACTACCTTGAAAGATTTAACCTTGTTTGTGTCCAAAAGTCAAATTATGTTTAGAAAATCTGTATTGATTAGTTTTGTTACTGTAACAAAGTGATTTTTAAAAATAAACATTTGTTACTCCACCATACTGATGTTACATGATTTTTCGGATGTTTTGTTGTCTCAATAAAGCCATTGTTACCACAATGAGATACTTGCTCTTTATATGTTGACAAAAACATTTTATGTCACAACGTATTTTACGTTGTAGTAACGAAAGTTTTTCTCTCTCTCTCTCTCTCTCTCTCTCTCTCTCTCTCTCTCTATATATATATATATATATATATATATATATATATATATATATATATATATATATATATATATATATACAATTTGCATTAAAAAAAAAAAAGGTGATATTTATTTTAAGTAATGAGTTTTATGTATTTATTAAAATTAGTGCCTTAATAATTAAATCTTTGTCATAATTATACTTAATTATAATAAATATATGTTTTGTACTTAAGTGAAAGTCGAGAATGCAAAGGTCTAATGTTCGAATCTGAGACTCGACAAATTAAAGGCGAGTTCATACTAAGGAGATCAAATTTACCGGCGAATTTTTTTTTATTTCAAAGAAGATGGAATTTATAGGTTATTTAATAACATAATCCTTCGATGAAGTTGCGTTTGAAGTTTCAAGACGAGTATAGTTAAAATTTTTTTTAATTTAAAAAAGTTACAAAAAGTAAACATTGCAAAGTTTATATTAAACGAATTTTACTTCATTGGTAATTAATTTTGAAAGGCTTTTATAAATTTTATACATGTGGTCTACTTAAGATTAATTAAATATGTTAAGTTAAAAATAAATATTCAGATAGACATTGTACTTAAATAATCAAATGTAAATTAAATTAGCCATCTTCATTTTAATAGTAAAGTAAACTTTTGAATTCAAATTTAATAAAATTAAGTAAAATAGTATATAATAAGAGGACGTTCATAAAATACATCACAAAAAAAATTTTACCTTTTGAGACCCCCCCATTGTCACTCTATGTCACATTTTTTACGATCCTCCCCCCTCTATCATAATTGCATCACAAATGATAGATCCCCCTTCCCGAACATGATACATAGCAATTTATAGTAAACAAATTTTTATATTTTAAAATATTTATTATTTGCAATAATAAAACTTTAATAACTTTCTTTGATACTGGATGAACAAGAGAATTGTTTATGACAGACTGCAAAGCTAGTGCTGACGTCGGAAAACAAATTACAAAAAACCCAACCTTAAGTAAATGTAAAAAATTATTGAGCCATTATGACAGAAATATGTACGTAGAAATATTTATATATTTACAAATATGAAACGAATGACTCGGGCTTCTTAATTTCAAAACACAGTGAGGGACAAATTTTTCAAAATAGATTTTTTAGTATTTTTAGTTCCAATGGAGTCCTGTGAATATGATTCAATAAATATTTCAAAAACTTAATTTTTGTCAGTTACTGTGTTTTTAAATTGGGCAGTTGAATTTCTATCGTAAAAAAAAAAAATGAAATTTAAAAAAACCGAGAGAAAAATTTGCAAAATTATTTGATGAGCTGCGAACGTCATGTTTCCTCAGCCCCCCCCCCCCACCCCTTTATCACAGTAAGCGACCTCCCTGCCCTTAAATAAGAATGTATTTTATGAACAGTCCCATTGAAATAATTATTCAAATATTTAATTGTATTAAAAAAAAAAATTTTGTTAAACTAGTTGAATGAATATAATTTATTGTATGTAGAAATTCGGTTTGAAAAAGCTCGATCGTTCTATAAAAATAACAAGAAATGTATCCGAAGCTTATCCGTCCATTAAACTTCTTTCACATGCAATTGCCAGTATAGAAAAGCAGTGTGTACACCTATGGCATTCGCATTCTCGCATATATCCGATTATATTTCTTTTTCCATTCTTATTTCGCTTACACTTTTCTGGCTTTTTTTTACTTAACGTATTTTTTACCTTCTCCCTATTCTCAGTTTTCTTTTTTCACAGGGAACAATATCCCTTTATCACTAGTACTTTTACTGGAAAGCTCTCTTCATTCCCTCTCTTCTTATTTTTTTTAGTATCCTATTTTTTTTCGTCTCGTCTTTTCCGATCCTGTGTTGTAGCTGAGCCCCGTATTCCCTCTAAAGTGGAACTTTCCACCTTTCTTACATTTCCTTCTTTATTTATATAGCTACAGAAGTATGGCTATTATTTTCCTAACTTTTTTGCTTGGAGTATAAAAAAAAAAATAGGATACGAGTATTTACATTTTTTATCACGCCGGATAGTGTGATCTAACTTCTGTCCAGATAAAGTCCAGCTTTTTCAATACTTCGATTATTTATAACTTAATTATTTTAAATATTTTTTCATTCATTTTTTTTTGTCTAAATTACAAAAAATTTAAAAAAGCGTTGACTTAAACTAGAAATTTAAAGCCCAAAGTCAATACTTTCAACATTTTTTGGGAACCTTAATGTCAGATCATATCTTACAATATTTCAGGTTGATAAATTGAAAGCTAAAAAATTCCAAAACCAAATTTTCAAAAGGAAAAATTACAGTTACATTTACTTAGATACGTTTTGAAGTTTATAGATTTATACTTTCAAATTGAATTTTCTTGAGTTTCGCACAACTTTTTTTTTCTCCACATTGTAAAAGTTTTTAATGAGTCATTTGTTTTACTTGACTATCTTATAACATTAACAGAAATTAATGTAAGAAAATAATAGTATATTGTACAACTAGTGCGGTAAAGTTGTCGGTTGCCCACGAGAGCGAAGTTGAGCGCACGAACGAAGTGAGTGCGCTCATTCGCTCGTGTAGGTAATCGACAACACGGCACGAATTGAACACAGTTTTTTTTATCTTGAATGCGATGTTACTATTTTAGTGCTCGCTGTTTTGTTCCCCAAGTAGCTTTTTTCTGATTCAACTGTTGCCGCGACATTTTTGTGGGTTAAACGATAATCTACGTGCGACAAGTTTACTTGTCGCACTCAAATTTACTTGTCGCACGCAGATAATCGTTTAACGCACACAAATGTCGTGGAAACAGTTGAATGGGCAAACAGCTATTTGGCGAACAAAAGAGCGTGCACTAAGATAGCACTTATATTGCATGAATGATAAAAAATCAATTTTAAAATGACAAGATTTTTAGCAAGTTTATTGAAAAACAAATTTTTCATTTTCTTATTGAGTACACTGATAGAAGGATTTCGTAGCATTAAATATAGAAATGAGACAACGCGTTATCTTGTGGCAAAATGAATCATATTGATAAGTATCTTTTACAACCTGTTATCTATAAATATTCATTGGCGTAATGTTAAAATATTTCTTACAAAAACTCATGCATAGAAATTTTTCATAGAGAAATTTTTCTCGTTTAAAATGCCATGGTGTGACAGTAAAGCCGGAACCATGTTGGCCTCCTGCAGAAACTGAAATAAATAGATGCAAAAATTACTAGGGTCATAATAAAATTGATTACGATTATGTCACAAATGTCTGTAACCATTGTAAATTTTGCAATTAATCAGTGTCTCCGTGTAGTACAATCACACATAAGACGCTTGTATGTTGATAACGTTGCCTCCGGTTCGGACATTAACCGTCACAACTCAAATCAAAAACACAATCATACTAAATATATAAACTACTACACGGAAAAAAGTAAGCGAAGCTTTTACTTTTGACAAAAGTAAAAAATTACTATTCAATAAGAAAAATGTATGTTATCATAAATTAAAAATTTCTAAGCGTTTGTATCTTTCACTTATGGAATAGTAATTTTCTACTTACGTCGAATGTTAAAGCTATTGGATGTATTAATTATTTTGGGTTGTGTACTCTCCAACCACACGGAGAAAAAAATGTAGTAAAATTTACTAAAAAATATGGGAATAATTGGTAAACTTAGATAGTAATCTTGAAACGCTTATGATTTATATGAAAAATTCATAAACAGATAAGTAAATTTACTATCCCGTTTAGAAAATTTGACTATTCCGTTTAGTAAATTTTATTATCCTGTTTAGTAAATTTTACTATATTAAAATTGAAATATGTAAGGGTATGCCCTTGCTTCTCCGTACCAGGAAGTTCGAGCAATCCTCCTTGTCCGGCTGCTTCGATGATGAGCAGCTGGGTTCTGAAATACCTAGTATGACTGAGTACGCAGCCTGATTACAGGATAGAGAAAATGGTGTATTGGATTTGTTTTATAGTGTAATTCTCTTTTATAATGTTATTTTATTGATTTAATTAACGTTCTTTTTATTTAACAAATCTTAGCGACTGAACATGTGTTTGTACATTCGAAAAATATTAAAGAATTATTATAGTTAGTGCGTAAATATGAGATCCTGGGTCTGATCTCATGATTTTCCAGCTTGACGATTTCTCTTAATCATTTCTTATCGCAAGGTTACAAATGAAATTTCAAGATTTATTTATATTGTTCAGCAAATTTTAAGAGAAATAAAATTTAACAAAATTCTAAAATAAATAACTCCGCGTTTGGCAAACTGTTAATTGACTGCATGAAGACTTACATCGATGATCTCGTAAAATGCGTAGGACATCCTGAGCGTGGACTGCAGCATACTTGACTGACCCTTTGAAAAGACTGATGGTGACGACTCGACATCATGGCACTGATTTTATTACACAGATTTAAAATGAAGTTTATCAACTGACTAGATTTTTTCAATAAATAAACGGACTTTACAATACAACAAATTGACTAGACTTGACTAGTACAAAAGATAGACAGCAATGTGTGCTTCGTGAGCTAGAGAGTGTAGAGTAAGGTCCTCGCTAGGCGTCCTCAGCCCTTCTCTATACCTCCCAGCTGATTGCAAGATGCTAAATGTATGCTAACTGAGTTCATCGTCAATTGTTCGCCCTTATATAGCCACAAAGTTCAAGAAGAGGTCATCCACGTGACCTCGTCTGAACTTCCGTCTAGGATGTCTGGCACACTGACTCATGGGCCTCTTTCGGAGTCTCGGTGAACCGGGTAGCGAATATGCGTTGATAAGGGTGGTGTGTGAACTGAGGGGCTCCCCGAAATGACGCGACCGGTTTGAGCAGTCGAACCTCTAGCTGCCCAGTCATAAATAAATAAAATAAAATTTTTAATAGCTTTTAACTTTTTATTATTATTGCTACCATTTTGATTATTATTATTATTATTATTATTATTATTATTATTATTATTATTATTATTATTATTTATGTCATGAGTGTCGGTGTCGATTTTTATTTTTAAAAAATCATTCGTTTTAACCGAGATTCGAATCTTGATCTCCCGCGTGCGGATCCTTTCCTATGTCTGATGGCCCGATTTTTCCTTTGAACAAAGATTTCTGAACTTGTAATACATATTTGTGTATGCTATCCCTACCAACTTTTAATTTTATCTATAGATAGTAAAATTTACTATACAGATAGTAAAAAATATAATCTTGTTAGCAATAAATACATTATGCATATTAATTTTTAATATTTTCTTGTGTAAAATGTATATAGTATTAAAAAATTTACTTTCTTAAATTTGTATTTATTAAAAATACTTATAGTAAAATTTACTATACAGATAGTAAAAAATATAATCTTGTTAGCAATAAATACATTATGCATATTAATTTTTAATATTTTCTTGTGTAAAATGTATATAGTATTAAAAAATTTACTTTCTTAAATTTGTATTTATTAAAAATACTTATAGTAAAATTTACTATACAGATAGTAAAAAATATAATCTTGTTAGCAATAAATACATTATGCATATTAATTTTTAATATTTTCTTGTGTAAAATGTATATAGTATTAAAAAATTTACTTTCTTAAATTTGTATTTATTAAAAATACTTATAGTAAAATTTACTATACAGATAGTAAAAAATATAATCTTGTTAGCAATAAATACATTATGCATATTAATTTTTAATATTTTCTTGTGTAAAATGTATATAGTATTAAAAAATTTACTTTCTTAAATTTGTATTTATTAAAAATACTTATAGTAAAATTTACTATACAGATAGTAAAAAATATAATCTTGTTAGCAATAAATACATTATGCATATTAATTTTTAATATTTTCTTGTGTAAAATGTATATAGTATTAAAAAATTTACTTTCTTAAATTTGTATTTATTAAAAATACTTATAGTAAAATTTACTATACAGATAGTAAAAAATACAATTGTGTTAGCAAATAATACATTACCAGTATTAATTTTTAATATTATCACTAACTAGTAAATTTTACACGTTCAGTAATAATTACAATACAAAATGTATTTTTTAATATCGCGTTACTGATGCAATAAGGGCGTATCCTGAAAAAAATACCCTCGAAAAGGCATAAGGGCGTATAAAAAATTTTTTTTCCGGGAATCGACGTAGTTATGCCTGAAACGGGCAGAAATGCAAAAACAAATTTTGGTACGCCCTTATGGCTCCCGGTAGGTACTCCGGGTGCCATAAGGGCGTATAATAGGCTGATACGCCCTTATGGCATTTGTATCGCGATATCTGTTAGTAAATTTTACTATAAAATTGTAATTTTTACTATATTTTTTTTCCTTGCAGTAATTATAACTAACTTTTGAAATCCGCTTTTTTTTCGTATATAAGTTATTGACTATAAGTGCCAAACACCCTAAATTTCGAATACGTGTTACAAAAAATAAAAAAATTCTCTTCATTTCCATCCGCAATCTTTTCCAGCAATCATTTTAATAATTGACATTTATTAAAACTGAATTCAAAATTTTTATTACTACTACCACTTATAAAACTAAAAAAATATTTGAATACATAACGAAGTTTTTACCACAATTTCACAATAATCACAACAGACAATTTCATTTATATTACTAAAAAAAATTTTTTTTTTCATCCATTGAAAAAAATTATCCGCTGAAAAAATAAATTGGATAATTTAAGCGCAATTTATATTTATGTTCGAGTAAATCATCCGTAAATAAAGAGAACAAAAAAGATGATAAACAAAAAATGTCCATCTTTTATTTTTTCACAAGTGATGTCTGTATGAATGTTTATTTAGATTTTATTACTCACACGAAATATTTCACACAATCGCAAACAGTGTAGATAAAGTGGGATTACGGTTGGCAGGTACTGTACAATACCATCATTACTTCAGCTTACTCGCGTGATAGGCGCATAGCGTATATACGTCCGCAATCGCATCAACTTTCCTCCTGGTTTTTTCTAATATATATAGATATATATATATTTTTTTTTCATTGTTATTATTATTATTATTATTATTATTTCGTCTCTCTAAGTCTCATTCTCTCTTGCTCGTACTCCAGCTCCAGCTCCAGTTCCAGTTCCAGCTCTAGTTTCATTTTCAACTCTAGCTCTTGCACTTGTATGAATTCAGCATCACCATCACCATCACCATCACCATCAACAGCAGCAGCAGTAGCAGGACCACCACCATCACACCATCACCACCCTCTTACACCCTTCGCGCCTGCTGTGCGTCCCCCTCCCCCTCCATAGTATTCGAGCGCTATGGCGAATTATTTGCTCCGGCGGAGCATGAATTCCAACCGTAATTACATTTCGCTTGATATTCAATTAGAATTATCGGTCCGCCTCGGTTCGTTCAGACAAGATAAAAATTTTTAGTTTCAAAGGGGATTATCATCGAGGACATTTCCAGGTGAAGTACTATCAAAGTGGAGAGAAATGAACGCCCATTGAGTTTTTACACTGGAAAAGAATACAATTGTACACATCATTGTCTGCTGACTGATACTCCTGCTACTGCTGCCACTGCTGCTGCAGAATGGACAAGAAACTGTTGTTGTTGCTTCTGTTGTTTTTTTTTTTATTTTTTTTTTATTTTGCCCTGTGTTGTTAAATCGCTTGACATTTTACAGACGATGGTATTTTTACTTTGCTTTCTTTCAAGTTCAACTAACGACCGTTGGAACAAAAGGTAACATTTACGTATTTTATACAAACAAACAGCCAGTTTATCACTGTTTCTAATTTGACATCAGAAATAAAATTAAAAAACACAAATTACAACTCTGCTTTTTATTTAGTCGTGAAAAAATGTTATTTATTAGCTCGTATACTTTAAAATAATTGAAATTTTTATTATAAAGAAATAAAAAATTCACTAAACATAAATTTTAGTGACTTTTCAAATTTGGCTACAATTACACTGGGAAAATTTTAATTTTTTTCGGCAAAACAAAAAAATTTTTTGACATTGAAAATTTTGATAAAAACATTTATTTTTTATGACTCCTTTAAAGCTCAATATTCGAGCGTCGTGTGGCGCGAGTAAAATATATCGGTCTTTCTCTCGATAATTGATGAAACTATAGAACGATATCGAAAAATCAGCTGTTTCACTATTCAGTATGATTTCACTGAGCTGAAAATTTGCTATAGGAATTATATACAAATCAGGGAGCGCGTAGTTCACTCTATACAGAATGAGATAGAGAAAATCATCTCTCTGTATACTCGCTTCACTCGTGCGAGAAAGATGTATGCCCTCGTTCTCGTTGAGAATGCGTCATAACCCGAGACTTGTGTCACCAATACAAACCTATAGTTAACCTCGTTTTAATCCTATGTATCGAAAATAGTCATTTTTAAATATTAAAATTTTTTTTTTTTATGATATAAATCATACTAAGCTTGAATGCAGACAAACGTGAATGATATCAACTACATCGCAAAAAATTTACGGAGTGAACGCAGATTAAATTCGGAGTGAGTGTGTGAAATCAACTGCGAATGGGAGTTTTAATATAGAAATTCTGGTTGGGAGTCAAATTGACTTTTAACAGGAGTTTATTTTAATTTCAAAACTCTGATTCGTACACTCTAAAACCAAGTGTGTTACAAACGTATTATTTTAACACATATTAAATGTGTTCTATGTTTAAGGCCATAAGCGAAACTATAGTTTTTTGTAGTCATTTAAAACATGTTTCACGGTGTATTAAATATCTATAGATTGCTTATGGCGTTTCAATGTTATTTGGTAAGTGTGTAAATTTTGACTACACATTTGGTTTTACAGTGTAGTGAATGCGAATTGAAATAAAATCCAGGTCACTCCAAAATCATTCCTTTGGAAAAACAACGGTTTAAACTAACGTGAAAAACAAAAAAAAAACTGTATAATTTTTATTAAAGCAAATAAATTTTTTAAACAATAAATCTTAATATTTTTTTGATTGTAAAACAATGAATGACAATTGAAGAGCAAATTGGGAAAGACACTAGCATATTTTAAGAGCACCTTCAACGGCATATTGTAATGCACGAAGAAGTTAGCGAATAAATCGAAGAAGCGGTGAGAGTAAAATTAGATAACAACCCCCTTGGATGGTACTACCAGAAGCCCAAGGAGAAGAAGTAAAAGAAGAAGAAGAAGTAGCTTTATGGAAAAGAGTTTCACTAAAACTTTTAAGGGCCATACTCTCACAATATATCTCCCATCATCATATCCGAATCTTCCTTGGCACTTGAACTTTGTGTACGTGTATGTGTTTTGTTCGTGTATGCGCTACCTTCGGCGTCTTATTTTCAGATGGTTACACTTGACTACTTTGACTATAATCTAGACTACGTTATCATCAAAAGCTCTAACTTACGACTGCATGTCTCGGAAGTTACTACTTATCTCATGTTAACTCATATATAACATCTCTTAACACGTGTTATGTAGTTGACACTAAATAATTACCTACATAATAATAGTAATAGTAATAGTAATAATAATAATTATTATTATTTCAAAGAAAAAAAAGTTAATATCACCTCGTTTATTTAAATTATATCGTGTAGGTTTTTTCGCAGGAAAAAGATAATTCGCAAGATTGATGGTACTTAAAAAAAAAAGTGGAAAAGTAGCTACGACGCAACAACGAAAAAACTTGCACGGAAAATTTTAAATTTAATTAGAAGAGAAATGAAACTCAGACACTTGAATAGTGAATAAACGCTAAACTTTTTTATAACTCCTGTATATCTACTACACTGCAATACATTTCCCAGTACTACTAATCTAATTATTATATTTTTTTTATTCTTATTTAATAATTAACTATTGTACTTATGGTAATCACGTTTTTTAGTTAAGATCTTACAAAAATATAATATTTTATCCTACTAATACAGTAATACAATTTTTAGAGTACTGTCAATTAAGAGAGTTATTTTTTAAAATCTCGTTATAAAGGACGTTGGAAGAATAGGAAACTTGGAAATTTGGTGAAATTTTTTTAATAAAATAATCCTCGATCTTTATTTATTTTTATAATGTCTTATAACACTTTGAGTCGCCCGGGATTTATTTAAAAAAAAGTTAGAAATTTTGTGTTAAATTAAACTCAAATCGTGTGTTGTTAACGGTCTACACAAATTTCTGTGTTAATAATAATAATAATATTTATTTAGCAATAATGCTATTTGAATTTCAAAAATTTACAATTTTTAGTATTACATCTGTACATTCGTTTTAACATAATTTCTCAATAGTTTTTTAAAACTTATTATATTATTTTCTTCTTTTATCTCTTCCGGTAATTTATTATACATTCTAAAACCTAAATAGATGATTGATTTTTCCTCTGTGTGTGCTCTGGTATGTCTGATTTTCAATAATGATTTTTCTCTTGTATTATAATTATGCTTTTGTTTAATAATATGACCCGATAAATAATCTGGCATAATTTTATTTTTCATTTTATGCACTAATATGCAACAATTATATGCAATTCGTTGTCTAATCGACATCCAGCTTAAGGTATTTAACATGTTTTCTATTTTTGTATCTTCTGACACCTAAAAAAATTTCGCATCGCTCGGTTTAGCAGCTTCTGTCAGACATTTAGTCTTTCTTCCGAATAATTCAACATTATCGTGCCACAATATTTTAGATGCGGAAAAATGACACTTTTATACATACTACTCTTTACGTAACTACTAACTGAATTATTCATTCGATTAATTAAATTTAATTTTTTTGCTATTTTATTCGTTACAAAAACACTGTTACTATCAAACGTTAAATGATCGTCAATGAGCACACCAAGATATTTCGTTTCATTCACATAGTTTATAATAGACTTGTTAAATTTTATCATACAACTATTTCTATTATCTTTTAACCTTTTGTCGTATAATATCATAAATCCGGTTTTCTTTACATTTGATTTTAATCGGTTCTTTCTAAGCCAACCATGTAAGAAGTTCAGAGTATCATTTCATAAGTTCTCAATATAATTTGTTTTTACTACTCACATAAATAATTAAATCATCTGCAAAAAGTCTGCAACAGACTCCCCTTTTTTTTAGTAACAATATAAGCTCATTTATATAAATAATAAATAATAGTTGTCCCAATTTCGAACCTTGGGGGATACCGTGAATAGTCTCTCTTTTCATAGAATATGTATTATTGAAATTTACTTTTTGCTTTTTCCCAATTAAATATGATTTAAATCAATTCAATACCGTACCTCGTATACCTAGTTGTTTTAATTCACTTAATAATTTATAACGATTGATTGTTTCGAATACCCTCGCAAAATCGATGAAAAGTACACCGATAAGAAGGCCATTAATGTTAATTCAATAAATTGCGTTTGTGTTGATCTTTAACACAAATTTTATGTTAAATAATTGAACACACAAAATCGGTTATTTTGACGGAAAATTTGTGTAAATTTAACAAACTTTTCGAGTTAAAATAACTAATAAATATAAGCACATAACCTATAACCAACTTAAGTATACTGATCTAACCTTAGTACAACTTTTGTCAATTTAGAAAACAATTACTTCGATTTTCAGTAATTTTTCTAAAAAACGGACCTATGAATTATCCTCCCATAAAATGAAAATAAAAAAATCATTGAACCTAATCATAAAAATATTTAAGTTATCTATGATTATATTTAATTGTAAATCGATTACAATCCAAATTTTCTTGCAGACAATGCTGCTACAATGCTTTGCTTGGTTATAGTAATGAAGAAAAGTTGCGGGAATCCCTAGTAGAAATGAATTCGAGGCGCTGACTAGCGCTTGGCTAGTTTGCCTAGAAATGAAATAAAAAATGGCGATACCAAATCCCATGATTCCCAATTATAGGTTATATATTGATTAAATACAAATAAACTATTATAAATTATTATTTTAAAAAATTGAAATAGAAATTATTTGTAACAATTAAATTACTAATTTTAAATCTAATAATTATTGATAGTCTGAATAATTTAAAAACTTTTTTATTTAACATTCCGCTTTTACTCAAACTTTTTTATGAAACGAATATTATAAAAAACAATACAACATAATTTATTTACTTTTGTGATATTTTAAAATTTGAATATTTGAACATTTATTAATTATGGTAACATTAAAATTACTATTTCTTCACATCATTAATATCATTAATTAACTATCATTATTATTTAACGATTTAATATCACGTAATTTTCTGGAAGTACACAACATTGCAATATTTTTAAAAAATCATCTAAATGGCAATCTGCAATATTGGATTTTATTGCCCAAAGTCGGAGTTCAGTTATTGTATCAAGTCTTTTAATTGCATCCATTATTAAAATTAATTATTTACTTATACACTGAGACATTAACAATATAATTACAAAATTAATTTAAATTTTATTATTTTTTCAAGTGCTCATAATATTTATAAACATAATTTTCATTCTTCTCATAGGTTATTTACTGTATACAATAAAAAACACACATGCTAGCGTACACGGATATTGCTTCAAATAATATTTACGCATGAGTTGTAGGTGGCGCGATTTCTAGTTTTGCCTCGATATCGTTAGCAAGGGCCTCGTTTGTAATCTAGGCGACCCTCGACTTTCTACTAGGGATGTTTAGCTAAACAACAAAAATTTTGTGTTACGTTTCGAATAACGCAGGCATGAGTTACATTCCGGATTTTCTAATCATTTAATATAAAAAACCAGTTAAAGTAAAATAATACAAACGGTTTGTGTTAACAGATTTCTGTCTGAAAATCAACACAAAAAATTTAACCAAATAATACTTTAACACAAATGCACAAAATCCAACGTACATTTTTCATCATATCTGCACCTGAAAGTTTAAATTTTAGCCTGTTTGTGGGCAAAATAGTGCATGCACTAATTTTTATCATTTCTTCTCTCATAAGAGAAAAGTACAACTTTCTTTCCACCAAACAGGGCAGGACTCTAAACTTTCAGTACAGGTATGCTAAAGAAAAAAAAATGACTACTTTCCTGCAAAAAAATATAATTTTTCTACAGACTTTTAGTATAGATAATATAAACTTAATAATAAACAAAAATAACAATGCAAACTACTCTAATAAATAATTTGAATAATATAAACAATAAATTATAAATTATAATGATATTTGAGTTAGGTAATAATAGTAATATACTATGTAATATAAATTAACTTTTATCAAGAGTAATGTATGTACATAGTTTTCGACCTTTCACTCTTGAATAAATATGTGGGAAATTATGTCTTCCTGACTTAGTATATTTATGTATATTCACTTTACTATTATTATCTATTTGAATAAAATATATAATAGCCATAATTCCTTTTTCTTTACAACGAAAAAAATATAAAACGGTGTTATAAAAAATTAAAAAATAATAACTTTAGAAAATTATTAGCATGTAATTTTTTTTTCACAGCAATTATCCAACAATCACCGGAACTAGTAAATTACACGTGTTCATTTATAACTAAAAAGCAAAAGCAAAAGCATTATTCGATGTGAAAGGATAAAATTTTTATTTTTTAACTTTTTTTATCATTTAGCTCTCAATTTGCACTTGTAGCTATTAATGTTGCCTTTTTTTGTTCATCAGCGCTCTCTCATTTCTTTCATTCAAATTCAAAAGGGGTACAAAATTTACTGTAAAATATGACCCTAAAATTAACCAATTCCTTAATTACTTGGCCCGTATTTTCTCGGCTTTCTCTCACCCCTTACCCCACACTCTACCTCACACTCTTCACCCTTTTCACTCTTTACTCTTTCCTGGGTTGGGCGAAAGCTCCTGGTATTACACTAGTATACTTCACTAGTACACTCGCTGATACTTTCCCCTTCATTTTTCCCACTGAGCATTTGGCATCACAAGTTAAATCGGATCCTAAAGCGAGGCTTTAACCCTTTCTCGGCATTTTACACCCGGCAAACCCAATCTGCTCCTCATTAACACCTACACGTTCGCTTACTGTTATAATTAATTTCTTAAAATATCATCAATCTTTTTTATTTATTTCAATTCAGTTTAATTTATTATTAAAAAAAAAAAAATAATAAAAATAGAAAATTGACTTCTCGGCCAATTGACGATGCAAGTTACGGTCATAAATAAATACAAAAGTAAAATAAAAAAATAAAAAATACTAGCAAGACAGGATGACTAGCAATAACCGCCTACTGGGAGATAAGAACTGCACGGTGTAGAAAAGCGTATAGCATTTCATCCCCAGGGATATCAGAAGAGAGTGGTCTCTCTACCCTCTGGTGCTTTAGTCAACCCCAACGCCGGACTAGACCTGAATATCTTAAACGGGAAAGAAGCGTTTTTAAGCTAAAAAAACTTTATGGTCGAACCCTTGAAATCCTACGGCCAACTTGCCTGACAAAGAATTCATGGATTTTTATTTTTTCATTTTTTTTACTGTACATCCCCTATAAATTCATGGACTTTAAACTCTACTCAAAAAGTCTAATTAACTTGCGACTAATTCACTTTATTCTTTTACCAAATTCCCGAAACTCGGACTAAAAAATTTTCAATTGTTTCTTAACCGAGCACTTTAGTTTTATTGATCCAATTAAAAAACACATATATACATATATATATATTTTTTTTACGTGCGTCATGTAGAATATTTCTTGATTTTTCAATACTAAATAAATATAGATGTCAAGAGGCTCAATCATACTAAAATCCACCACGAGTACATTGTCAATCAGACTCCTTGTACAAATAACCGACGACCTGAGTACAGAGACGAGTTTAAAGAGTAAGAGAATGAAGAGCTACAGAAATAAAAAAAAATAAAATAAAATAAAAATAAAAAAAAAAAAAGGAAAAAAGAAAAAATAAAATAAAATTGTAAAACAGTCTCTTTCTCATTGATATTCATCCGGTGTGACGCTACTACACGATTGGTTAACTACTCTAGCCTTCTCTTTGTCTATCCCCGTTTACCTTCGTCCATTTTACGTATGGCTCTGTGTACTCGAGCTTCCACATGTAAATTTATATTCATTACACACATGCACGGATATACATTCTCTTGAATCTTTTTTTCAGCCCTGCTCTCGCTCTCTGGATAATACATCGATTCCCAGCTTGAGTTCTCATTTACGACAGAGCTTTACTTTCTCCCCGCGATCTTTCTCCCTCTCCCTTTACCTCTCGCAACTCTGTTCATTCTCAACATCCCACACCCCTTTACTTTCGACAGATTCTTCCCTCCATCACCAGTCACTTTAAGTTTACTCTTCTTGATTAGGCCTTGAGAATATAAATCTTGTGCTCTGCCAGATAAAAGAAATTTACTAAAGACTATTGATAAAAAAAATTTTATTATCAAATTTGTTCATTCGTCTATTTTAAATTCTTCACGTATTTGTTTTATTTTTTTTATAATGGGAATTTTTTTCTGTATAAAAAACAATTCTATACTGACCGTTTTACCCCATATTATTAAATTGTTAATTTACATTACCCAAAGATGTCGAATAAATTAAAAAAATTAAGTTATTAAGGCTACAAACAAATAAAAATATTTAAAAATCTATGAAGTAATGAAATGTGACGTTAAAAAAAATTTATTAGCCTCGACAAATGTAAAGGGCATATTTACAATTGATCAAAATGTTAAAAATAATATGAAGAATAAGAACTGAAGAAAATGTTAAAAGAAAATAGTTGGACAAGATTCGTAGAGAACAAGCTTACGGTTCGGCGAGCCGAATAAGCGGGGTGTCTGTGCGCGCAAAAGGGGACGTGCAGTAGACGTAGTTTATTCAAACGAGCCAAGGCAAGAAAGCTATTGAAATAAGTAGGGTCGAGTGGATGGGCTTGAAATGAGAGAGTGAGAGAGATAAAGTACACTGAGAAAAAAGAAACAAAATAAAAAAACAACGAGATAGAGAACGTGGGTTAAGGTTGTCTTCTTCTTCTGCGTCTTTTTCTTCTCCTTCTTGTATTTCTTTTTATTTAAAAAACTTTTTTTTTCTTCCAGTTCATTGGTCGATCCTTGTTGCCCTTTTGCTTCTGTCATGATTTAATCCTGCGTTTTGCCTCCGTAATGGCAGATTCCATATCAGAATATGTATAGGGAGGTTAGTGATTCGTTTTTGATCTCACCCTCTCGCTCTATATATTATATATACCAACGGTAGAGTAAAGTAAAAATTTATGAACATAACTGAACACTTGACTGGACAAATGTTCTTGTTTCCACGTTTTTTATAGTCCAATGAACGTATTTATAAACTATCTACCCATAAACTTATTCACTACGCTCGCGACTACTTTAATACACTCGATAACTCAAGTACCAGTTAACCTTTTGGAAATTTATCCACACTTTCATATTGTTTTATTTTTATATTTTATCTTCAAGCATCATTCATTACAGTTTTTACTATCTAATATTTTAAATAAAATTAATTATTCAAATTATGGGACAAAGGGCACTACACTGTGAAAAATCGGGATTTAATTCGGATTAATCACGGAATTTATTTCAATCCGCATTCATTGCGATTCGAAGTTTTCATATTAAAATAAACTTCCCTTTGAAGTAAATTTCACTTCTAAGATATTACATATATAAACAGTAATCCGCTCCGCATTTACTCCAAATTTGATCCGCGTTCACTCTGAAAATTTTTTACAATGTACGGGGTACCTAAACAAGTAATTAGTTTTTGTGGATTTTAATTATAAAATTCATTTAATTATTCATTTTCATATATTATGAAAAAATTCGTTATCATTTTTCATCGATTTCGATTTTTAAAAAATTTCCAGGGCTCGCCCGGGGTACATCAAAAAAAATTTTTTTTTATTGTTAAATATTACAGATCTTTGATTATATTCCAAGTGCTTGGTTTTGTATTTCTTCCCTAAATTTTTGAGTATCCCATGATAATAAATAGGTTAGGTTTCCCTGATTAAAAATACTCATTGAAAATTATTTCAATTCTTTTCAATCCCTATGGAAATTTTGGAAAATATTAAATGGAATTGAAATTTTGATCATTTGAATACTTTTTCATTCTTATAGTTCAATTCAAAAGTATTGAAAAGAAGTTGATTTTTCATCATTTCAATGCATTCCAATATGCAACTATTTTAGTATTGAGAAGGATTCAGAAAAATTAAAGATTCTCAATTTGTTACAATTTTTTTCAATCCTATACATGACCTAAAATGTGAAACTATTTTGCTATTGAAAAAGATTCAGAATGTTTTGAAAATTCGAATTAATTTGAATCTTTTTCAATCCCACACGTGATCCGAAATGTAAAATTATTTTGTTATTGACGAGGATTCAGAAAGATTAAAAATATCAATTAATTCTACTCTTTTTAAATTCTTTGGAAGTTTAGAAATTCTTATATTATTTTTAGGTTCAATGTAATTGAACAGTATTAATTTTATATCCAGATGAAAACCTTATGGTATAGGAAGTATTCAAAAGTATTCAATTTTCATCTTTTTCAATATTTGTCAATGAGTATTTTTAATCAGTGTTTACTTTAAAAATTAATACGCCTTCAAATAATCCTCAAATAATTTTATTTTTACTTATAAAGTTACAAAACTATTAAAATTAAATTAAGACATATTTTAACTTTCTTAAAAATATTCAAAATAATAATGTAAGACTACTAATATCGAATAACTTGTTAATTATCATAAATTAATATCGTTGAGTTTTAAACAATTGATAATATATTCCTTAAACCAATCGGCTAGCGTATCATCTTCAAAATAGGGTGCTACCATCTTTAAAGTAAGTTGCAGAAGTGCTTCATTTAGAAGTAATTCGTTAAGCCCTTCCAACAATGCAGCATTACCATAAATGCTTAAAATGTTATTATTTGAAGGAAAGTGTTTTGGAAAATATAAATTTTCAGAAGCCCAATTTTCGACGGTGCTGTTCCCACTTGCAGTTTTGATTGTTCCCAAATACTCGGCGTAATCTGGCGAAAAATAATTAATGACAGCTTCATTAGAGAGCTCGCTGATGCCATGAAATTCAAAATATCGTTTAATTTTCTTATACACCTTTGGTTTATAAACAAACACCTAAAACATAATTAACAATTAGCACACTGATGTTTGTTAATTATATCAATGTTGAATAGTGATACTAGTACACATACTTGAAATAATGAATTTCCGGTAATAAAAGACTCAATATAATGTGAGCCACAGTTTTTTATAAAATTCATAGTACTGGCGCTATTTTTAGCAATGACATTGTCCAGTTGTTCTAATACCTCTTCATTTAATTGTAAAGTATGAAGATCGTATAATTTTTCACCCTTACGAAATCTACTAATTCTGATAAGAACATA
Organism: Microplitis demolitor; assembly: GCF_026212275.2. Classification (NCBI taxonomy): domain Eukaryota; kingdom Metazoa; phylum Arthropoda; class Insecta; order Hymenoptera; family Braconidae; genus Microplitis; species Microplitis demolitor. Next base: position 7,168,640 of record NC_068554.1, on the reverse strand, counting down.
ACTGTAATTCGTAACAAATGATTCTCTGATACCAAAATATTTTGCGATTTTAGCTTTTGACAAAGCGCCCATAATAATATTCGAGGGGTTATCCGTTCCCTCAATTGTGAAATTTCGGAAATAAGCTTTTAACAATTGATCAAGATTATCACAAAATTCCATATGAAAATCACCGTCGAATTCATTGGCTTCGTTTGGAATACGCAAAGCAACATTAACTTTATTGAAAATTTCGAGTGAAGGTTGACGAAAGATCCAGTTTGAATCATTTTTTGGTAAGACCCGCATGGTTATGGTAAGTATGCCATTAAACTTAAATATATTAATTGCATTACCAATTTTTAGAAATTCCGTTTCGTTTTCTTGAGCCTTTGTTGCTAAAGCAACAGTTAGTAAAATTAACAAACGAACAATATTACACATTGTTATTTTATAGTTAAACTTGTTAATATATATACAGCTGATTAGTTTTTAATGCTGTTTTATAGGTTAGGGGTGGTAGCGCACCCTATCGACAAACTTTGGTTCGTATTATTATAGTCAAGTAGGGGCAGACAAAGTGGGGGTGCTATGAGAAAGAATACGTTTTTATAATCTTACGCTAAATTGATTATTTTGTTGCTTATAAATAATTAAAATGAAATTAACAAGATTTCCAATAGCCAGGAAATTTTTTTTTTTCATTTTTAGGTAAAGTGGAATGTGATCAAAAAAACTATTTTTTAAATATTTTCAATTAAATTTATCTGGTATGATAATCCACGTGCAAATCTACGCTTGGTTAAAAATATCATTTATGACACAATTACAGAACAGAAAATTTCAAATTGAATTTTAGGCATCTCAAATTAATTCGGTATAATTGTAAACGTAATAATTTATACTTTGGGAAATTTTTTAAAAATTTCAGGTTACATATTTTAATTAGCCTCTAGACTGAGAGAAAATCAACGGATTTGTTCAATAAATCATGGGAACTATTTTCGCGTGTGCATACATATATATATATATATATATATATATATATATATATATATATGCAAGAAATTTTTTCTCACTCCAAAAATTTTTTTCTTGGCTTAAAAAAATATTTTTTGTCATATCAACCGCGGAATGGCTCCTATAATTTATAGGGGTGGTTCCTATAATTTATAGGCTTGGTTCCGATAATTTGTAGGAATGGCTCCTATAATATTATAGGAATGGTTCCTATAATTTATAGGAATGGCTCCTATAATTTATAGGCTTGGTTCCGATAATTTGTAGGAATAGTTCCTATAATTTATAGGCATGGTTCCTATAATTTATAGGAATCGTTTCTATAATTTATAGGAATCGTTCCCATAATATTATAGGAAGTATTCCCAGAAATTATAGGGACCATTCTTATAATTATGGGTAACATTCCTATAATTATAGTAACTGCTCCCATAATTTATGGTCGTCATTCCTATACTGGTATGGGATGAAATTTCACAAAATTATAGGAACTATTCCTATAATTTTCTTTCCGTGTACTTGATCAAATGATCTGAAATTTTCAGAAAAGTTGATGGCCAACAAGCTCTTTTCATTGCTAACTTAACTATCCAAATCGGTTTATTAGTTAAAAAATTTTAGACCGGTCACATACACACATACATACATACATACAGACACTCGGACATCATTCTAAAAATAGTCAGAATAGCTTCCTAAGACATCGAAATGTTGACATCTGATGAAATTTCGATTTTCGCAAATCGGGGTGAAAACAATAACTTCCCGAAACTTTTGAAAATCATCGATTTTTTTAGCGGGAAGTTAAAAAAAATGTTATTAAGTTAAATAATTAAATTATTTGAAAAAAATCATAAACATAAACTCAATTAAAATTTATTCGAGCTGATGATGTTGATAATTATCACAACGTCATGTTTTTATGCAAGTAGATGTTATTAATCGTCAAAATATTTGGAACTTTGAAACGAGAAAAACACTCGTCGATGCCGGAATTACGCATAAATTTGCGCTCACTGTTTAATCTTTAAGCGGGAAATTAAAATTTTTTTAATTAATAAAATAGGATTTTTTTAGAACATAGATTTCTTCGATCACTTAGTGTCTCAGTAACAAGGTGGTGTCATTGGCAGTATTTTTCTCAGTAATAAAATCTAAGCGTGTATAAATTATGCTTAATCCTAGTATTTTTTTATTCTTAGAAAAAATATATAAATTTTTTTTCTCAGTTTTTAATATTATGAGAACATTGTCCTTAATTAAGGGAATATTTCCTACAATCTATGGATAATTTTCTTTTATGTTTATAGGTACCATTTTTATAACATCCATTTCGATAAGTGCATGAAAGTTATTACTACAATTTTCTCTCCTTGTATATGGGGCCTTCCACGCCAAATCGGAAGGTTTGAAAAATTTTAATTTTAGATTTCCTCAATTTTTTTTTATTTTTTTGTACCTATCGAAGAACTTTTTTTCCGAAATGTTGAAATTTTTTTATCACTGGTTCAAAAGATATTGAATTTTGAAGAAAACCGCTCTTTTTATGGTTTTTTACTGATAACTTTTTAGGGAATGGTTTAAATCAAAATACTCACTGAATAAAAAACTATCATTTTTCCATATACTTTTGGAAAAAAAATACAAAAAAATTATTTCAGATGTTTTCATACGTATTTTCTTATTTTTTAAATTTAAATTCTATTTTTTAAAGTGAGTGCATATTTTGATTTTCTTTGAAACTTTTTTCAGTAAACTACTACTCAAACCACAACTTTTTAGGCCGGTTTGGTCGTGGGTTCTCAATGGCTACTATTTTTTTTCGATTTTTAAAAATTGAAAAAAAAAAAAAAAAAAAAAAAATTTTTCTCTATTTTATCAAATTTTATCACTGTTTCCTCTCTTTCAACGTATTTTAAAAAACTTCATATAGATTTTTTACTACAACAAACATAGGAAATGGTTAATAATTAAACAGACTAATGATTATTTTCAATGCGACTTCCTGCACTGATAGAAGATTTTATTACTGAGTACTAAATGGATTTAGTAACCAAATTTTTAGTCACTCATTTGAGAGAAAAAAATATTTTGTGCCCATTAAGATAATCTATTATAATTTAATAAATCATTTTTTTATCTCAATTGAATCTCATTATGGTAAAATAAATGTTTGTTTCCACTAAAAAAATATTTGGTAATCGATACTAAATATTTTTTTGGTAAGTTTTGTCGGTAGATGGCTTGTTTAGGATTAAAATCGCATGCAATAAATATTTTCGTTATTTGGATAAATAACAGTATACAAAAAAAAACATTCATTTTAAATTTAAAAATATTCTCATAAATCTCTCGCGTATTATTTTTTAATTATTAACAATTTCCTATGCTTGTGAAGATAAAAAATATACACGAAGTTTTTCAAAATATGTTGAAAGCGAGAAACTAGTGATAAAATTTGATAAAATAGAGAAAAAAATTTTTTTTCAATTTTCAAAAATCGAAAAAAAAAATAGTAGCTATTGAGAACTCATGACCAAACCGGCCTAAAAAGTTGTGGTTTGAGTAATAGTTTACTGAAAAAAGTTTTAAAGAAAATCAAAATATGCACTCACTTTAAAAAATAGAATTTAAATTTAAAAAATAAGAAAATACGTATCAAAACATCTGAAATAATGTTTTTGTATTTTTTTTTTTCAAAAGTACATGGGAAAATGATAGTTTTTTATTCAGTGATTATTTTGTTTTAAACCATTCCCTAAAAAGTTATCAGTAAAAAACCATAAAAAGAGCGGTTTTCTTGAAAATTCAATATCTTTTAAACCGGTGAACAAAAAAATTTCAACATTTCGGAAAAAGAATTTTGATGGGTACAAAAAAATAAAAAAAAAATTAAGGAAATCTAAAATTAAAATTTTTCGAACCGTCCGATTTGGCGTGGAATGCCCCATATAAATATAATATAAAAAAGAAAAGTAAGAGTGAATGTAATGTGCACTGAGAAAAATAATCGGTAGACGCAATCGAATAATCGGTAGACGCTACCGAATAATCGGTGGCTGGCACTGATCGAAATCGGTAACTGCTGCCGATTACTTCAGTTCTACTGACGAATTTCAGTGGACATCAAAAAACTATTTCTGAGAGACATTAAATGGGATGTGTGTACGAGAGTGCGTGTGCGTGCGCGCTGGTGTGTGTGTGTGAGTGTGTGCTCCAGTGTACGTGTGTGTGTGAATGTCCGCGAGCGCGTGTGTGTGTAACTGATACCATAAAAATCGGTAATAGCTACCGATTAAAATCGATAGCAGCTAACGAAATAATATCGGCAACTGCTACCGACTATTTTGGTAGCGTCTACCAATTATTTTTTTCAGTGTGATTAAATGGCAATGAAAATAAATTTTTCAATTTTACTCCAATTTTCAGACACTGGAAGCCGTTTAGAAAGTGACTGATTATTTTAGATTCAATTATATTTTATCGTACGTATATTTTAAGACTAAGCACCAAAGGTTATAATTAGTAATTGCTTCCCATGTAGGAACTTACAAGCTCTGACAACGGGGCTAAGCACGGACCAGGACTGGGTAACCCAGCTCTGGCTCCCCAGTGTCGACCCTAGCTAAGGCCCAGGACTGGGCAACCTAGCTCTGGCTTCCCAATGTCGGCCCTAGCTTAGGTCCAGTCGTGGGCAACCTAGCGCTGGCTTTCCATCCTTGGCCCGAGATTAAACCAGAACTAGTAAGCCCAGCTCTGGCTTCCTAGTGTCGGCCCTAGCTAAGGCCCAGTCGTGGGCAACCTAGCGCTGGCTTTCCGCTGTTGGCCCCAAACGAGACCCAGTCATGGGTAACCCTGCTCTAGCTCTTCCATATTGGCCCAAGCTTGAACCAGAACTAGTTCACCGAGCTCTGGGTTTCCACGGTAGACCCTAGCTAGGACCCAGCTATGAATAACTTCTACCCATACAGGAAGCCCCCGAGTTGAACGACGGGGCCATGCCTGGGACATTATTGGGAAGCCCGTCTTGGCAAACCTATACTGTCCCATGCCTGGGCCATAACTGGGTAATTAGTATTGGCCATTCCAATGATTACCCAGGATTGGGCCAAGATTGAATAACCTAGCCTCGGCCGTTGGATGGTTACCCTAACATCGGCCAACACTAGATAATCTAGCCTTGGCCAAGCCGAGAGTCACCCTAACTTGGAAATTATGGTGGTAGAGTAAGATAATTAAGCTGGGTTCTTGATAAATAATCAATTAAATTTAATAAATTTTATTTTAAAAAATTATGTAATTATAATATAAATAATACGAAATTATTTTTTTCTTTCTTAATCGAAAATATAAATTAAATTGCTCTTTATATTTCATAAAACCGAGTGGTTGTAGTAAAATGAACAAGTAGAACATATAAAAGTTTCAATTGAACATTAGTAGGTTCGTCCAGTAGCCAGCGTTCAAACCCAGCAATCAGAAGGACGGCAGTTCGCGCCCAGAGCCCAGCAGAATTTTCACCGAGTTTTTTTCACGTTATTTACTTCACTTAAATAGTTTAAACGTTAATGATCACAAACTCTAGTACTTTAATAATGATTAATTTTTTTTTTTAATTGAATTTATGTGTTTTTTCGATGCATGGGCCAAGTCTGGCAACCAAGCATGGGCCAGGTCTGGCAAGCAAGCATGGGTCAGGGCTGGCAACCAGGCTTGGCACCCAGTTATCATTCCAGACTTCTACCAAGGCTGGAACAAGGCTGGCTTACAAGCTTGGCCCAGAGTTCAACATAGTTGAACCAAGCCTGAGCCAAGCCTGGGCCCGTCGTACTTTCCTATCTGGGTTGTGGCCCTTGAGATGAACGGAACTATCTTTGTTGCACTCGTCGAATAAATTTAAATTTCAAAATAATAATTCTCGCAGACAAATATTGAATCTGAATTTTTAAAAGTTTACAATCTTAATCAATTTATTAAATTGGATCAAAAATCATTTGCCGTCACCCCTTAAGAATATAAATGACTACTTGATGACTCATTAATATTGTAATGTACGAGTCACTTTAAAAAATCAAGACATCAAATATATTTATACAATATAAATTTATCAGGTACAGCATCATATAAAGTACAGATAATTAAAATTTAATTTCTAGAGTTATTAATAATTACCAATAAATTTCTCGTCAGTCGCGCTGAAATTTATTTCTAAAAAGTGGAGCGATTAATTTTGAATGCAGCTAAAGGAGTATTTCGTTTTCAAATAAATTATTAAACTGACCCAGTAAAATAGCTCTGACATAAAGTTGTAAAAGGTTTTGATAAGAAATAGTGTAGAAGAAATTTTAGTAGCAAATTTTCAGTCCAAGCTTCAACAGTAAAATTACTGCTTGTAGATTTAATCGCACCTGCAAAATTGGTGTAGTTTAGATAAAAATAGTTACGAATTTTTTTTATTCGAGTTTGGTGATGCCATATGTTATAAAATTTTAATTTATGTATTGATATATCTTCGATTAATAAACACAGACAGTTCAACTATGTTATAAGACTGTCAGGATGGTGGACGAAAGAATTCTTAGAATTCAGGTCCCTCTATTGGTGCACCAATAGGTCATGACATTTTCCCAGATAGGAAAGTACGACGGGCCCAGGCTTGGCTCAGGCTTGGTTCAACTATGTTGAACTCTGGGCCAAGCTTGTAAGCCAGCCTTGTTCCAGCCTTGGTAGAAGTCTGGAATGATAACTGGGTGCCAAGCCTGGTTGCCAGCCCTGACCCATGCTTGCTTGCCAGACCTGGCCCATGCTTGGTTGCCAGACTTGGCCCATGCATCGAAAAAACACATAAATTCAATTAAAAAAAAAAATTAATCATTATTAAAGTACTAGAGTTTGTGATCATTAACGTTTAAACTATTTAAGTGAAGTAAATAACGTGAAAAAAACTCGGTGAAAATTCTGCTGGGCTCTGGGCGCGAACTGCCGTCCTTCTGATTGCTGGGTTTGAACGCTGGCTACTGGACGAACCTACTAATGTTCAATTGAAACTTTTATATGTTCTACTTGTTCATTTTACTACAACCACTCGGTTTTATGAAATATAAAGAGCAATTTAATTTATATTTTCGATTAAGAAAGAAAAAAATAATTTCGTATTATTTATATTATAATTACATAATTTTTTAAAATAAAATTTATTAAATTTAATTGATTATTTATCAAGAACCCAGCTTAATTATCTTACTCTACCACCATAATTTCCAAGTTAGGGTGACTCTCGGCTTGGCCAAGGCTAGATTATCTAGTGTTGGCCGATGTTAGGGTAACCATCCAACGGCCGAGGCTAGGTTATTCAATCTTGGCCCAATCCTGGGTAATCATTGGAATGGCCAATACTAATTACCCAGTTATGGCCCAGGCATGGGACAGTATAGGTTTGCCAAGACGGGCTTCCCAATAATGTCCCAGGCATGGCCCCGTCGTTCAACTCGGGGGCTTCCTGTATGGGTAGAAGTTATTCATAGCTGGGTCCTAGCTAGGGTCTACCGTGGAAACCCAGAGCTCGGTGAACTAGTTCTGGTTCAAGCTTGGGCCAATATGGAAGAGCTAGAGCAGGGTTACCCATGACTGGGTCTCGTTTGGGGCCAACAGCGGAAAGCCAGCGCTAGGTTGCCCACGACTGGGCCTTAGCTAGGGCCGACACTAGGAAGCCAGAGCTGGGCTTACTAGTTCTGGTTTAATCTCGGGCCAAGGATGGAAAGCCAGCGCTAGGTTGCCCACGACTGGACCTAAGCTAGGGCCGACATTGGGAAGCCAGAGCTAGGTTGCCCAGTCCTGGGCCTTAGCTAGGGCCGACACTGGGGAGCCAGAGCTGGGTTACCCAGTCCTGGTCCGTGCTTAGCCCCGTTGTCAGAGCTTGTAAGTTCCTACATGGGTTTTAATAGCCGAGGACAAAATAACTTTGGAAAAATAACCGTGACAAAATATCCGCAATAGCACTTTTCGATACATAGGATTATAACGAGGTTAACTATAGGTTTGTATTGGTGACACAAGTCTCGGGTTATGACGCATTCTCAACGAGAACGAGGGCATACATCTTTCTCGCACGAGTGAAGCGAGTATACAGAGAGATGATTTTCTCTATCTCATTCTGTCTAGAGTGAACTACGCGCTCCCTGATTTGTATATAATTCCTATAGCAAATTTTCAGCACAGTGAAATCATACTGAATAGTGAAACAGCTGATTTTTCGATATCGTTCTATAGTTTCGTCAATTATCGAGAGAAAGACAGATATATTTTACTCGCGCCACACGACGCTCGAATATTGAACTTTAAACGCAGGATTAATAAAAAATAAATTATGCTGTCTTTACACATTAAATTTCCTAAAAAATTGAATTAAAAAAGAACTAAATATTATTTAAAAAATATTAAATTATATGACTATTTTACACAAAAAAAAACTGTTTGAAAGAAGACTAAATATTATTTGAAGAACCTGTAATTGAATCACAACTATCGAACACACACAGATTTCACTTAAAATTTGCAGGTTTTTTGCGAACGATTATCTTGTCGCGGTTATTTCGTCGAAGGTTATTTGGTTACTTGGTTATTTTGTCGTCGGCTATTTTGTCACAGTTATTTTGTCCACAGGCAAAATATTACGGAATCTCCCTTACTATTATGCTTGGCAGCGTTTTGCGTCCAAATGGGGAATCGTATAACGAGGTTAGACTATATACTTAAAAATTTTTTCAATTTTTAAAGACAATTGTTATGGACATCAAATGAAATTAATTAATTTTACATAAATACCGATCTGTTCAGATACTTAAAAAAATAAAAGCATAATCTTTAATGAAAATGCAATGTGACTATTTAAAAATATATATTCTATGTCAACAATTAAAATATTGAGTTGAATTGAAATTCAAAAAAATTTTAAAATACAATTGAGTCGTATCCGGCAAATGTACAGAGTGGGTAAGTGTACGCAAACCCATGCATTTTAGTCCGAAATGAATGGGTTTGCACACGGAAAGAAAATTCTAGTAAAATTTACGATAATAATATCGTAATTTGTCTTATTGATTATTGTAGTGGTGGATTAGACTTTCAAAATCGAAATTTTTACGATCTAGCGTTGGAAATTTCATTTAAGAAATAATACTTCAGACAAATATTACGAAGTCTTAAGCTCTCTAGTATAAATTACGATGTGAATATCGTAAAATTTGAAGAGAAACTTTAAATAAAAGAATAAAGTAATAATCGTCCGGACGTTGGATTCGAACACAAGTCCTTTCGAGTTCGAAATGTCCGACGCCTTGGACCACTCGGCCACTGAAGGCTTACACTTTAACTTATTTTTAAGGTCCATGTAAACGATTTGAATATACATTCATAAGTCATGAGAGCGCCTCTTGCGGAGGATGCAGTTAATATCTAAGAATTACGATAAATTATCGTAATTTTTCGAGCTTACATCGTATTGTAACAGAGGCAGCACTGTAATATTTATTTTATTCAAAAGTACATAGAAAGATCAATATAGGAATAAATATAGTTTTTGAATTGTAATTTTTATTTCTTTTTTTTTTACGATATTAAATTGTAATTTTTGAAGTAATTTTTAATCCTAAAAGTCTTTGTTAAAATTACGATGTTAAATAGTAAAAAATATAACCCATATAGTAAATTTTGAAATAAGATATTTTAAAATTGATGCTAATAAAAGCCTAGTCCACGATTACGATATCAACACCGTAAATTTTGCTAGAATTTTCTTTCCAAGCATACTTTTACCCATAGCGCATACTTGTTCCTCATGACTAATAACTTTTTTTTTTTTAAACCTTAATTAGTTTTTGGTAATTGTGAGATGATTACAATCTTGCACGGAGAGAAAAAAATGAGAAATTTTTCCAATTTTGCTTAAGGGAAATTTCTTGGTTGGCGTTAAAAGTGTTACTATGTAAACATGTGAATTGTAACTATGTCACATAGTAAATTTTGCTTTGTTACAAACGAATTATTTTTATATTGAAAATGTAAATTTTTCTATACCAACATTGGAAAAATTCCTATGTAGACATTAAAAAATTCCTGTGTTATCATTGCTGGAAATCCTTTCATGACGTAGAAAATCCGTCAATGTCAACATGGGAAAGCAACTGATGTTTTTTTTCGTAATTTATTAAGTAAATCAAAATTAATTAATTAAATTGATGATTATATTACGTCGGAAACACGATGTAATTGACTTTTACGTACACGTTTATATTAAATGAACTTATAAATATTTGTTCATTGGTAGTTGCTACAAAAAAGTTTTAATTGAATTACACAAAATTTTTTGGAAAACTTTGAAACTCTTTTTTCGTATACCTTAAAATTTTCACACATCTCTATTTCATTGCTTTAAGGCCTAAATAATAATAATTACGAGAATATTTAGTAAGTTGTTGGTTTTAGTTTGTTGTGTAGTTTTCCTATGCAGCATAGCAATTTTTTCTACGTTGACATGAGTATTTTTACTACGTCAACGTAAGAATATTTACTATGTTAACAGAAGAATTTTTCTCTGTCAACCTAGGAAAAATTTCTATGTCAATATAGAAGAAATTACTCTGGTAACACCGGAAAAATTCCTATGCTGACATAGTAAAAATACCCATGTCAATATAGGAATTTCAACAATGTTAACAGAGGAATTTTTCTACGACTACATGGAAATTTTTCCAATGGTAATATAGAAGATATCCTATAATATATGGGTAAAATTTCTATAAAATATACTTATATTCTCATTTTTCCCTGGTAAAATTTCTTCTGTTGATAAAGCAAAACTTGCTATGTAAACAAAAGAATTTCCTCTAAGCAAAATTGGAAAAAATTCCATGTTTTTCTCTCCAAGTGCTGTAAAATTTCTACATTTAAAAAACTATTTAGGGTTAGCAACTGTTTTTGGCCACTTTAGGGCCAGTTTTGGTCACTTAAAAAATTAAAATAACATAATTTGTAAAAGACGCAATCACATAATCAAATTTTTAAATGTGACCCAAGATATTTTTATCGTACTGTTACAATGGAAATTTTATTTTACACTTTTTCATAAATTAGAATGAAGTGTTAAATGTCCAAAGTGGAGCAGTGGCCAAAAATGGTATTTCTACTCTATTGAAAAAAACAAAATTTGGTTTTCATTAAACTTATGATTATTCAAATAATGATCAGCTTCAAAATAAATATTATACAAAATTAATTAACGTATGGTCAAAAAAAAAATCTGGGCGTCGGTTGACCCTGCGGGCCAGCCCCAAAACTTCCCGCTGTTTTCGACCTCAAAGAGCTCGAAAACATTAGTGTAGATATATTTTCGAGCTCTTCGAGCTCGAAAATGCTATCACGTGCAATTGTTTTTTATGATCTTTTCAAGCTCTAACAAGTTACCTGTTATGCTGAAGTTTGAAAATTTAAGAATCGAAAATCATCAATGAAGTGGTTTTTAAAATTTAGTTCCTGATTTTGTTCAGTAAAATAAGTGTATTGAGGCAGAAATCAATGTCGGGGATCAAAATCAAGATTTAAATAAATTTTGACTCATGTAAGAAACAATAAAATATGAAATATCTTATAAAAATATTAAAAACTACGTTTTATCGATTTTTTTGTTGATAACATGATTTAAACTAAAAACCAAGTTCGATGACATTATATGATCAAAAGAATCCATAAAAAAGATGAGTTGGTATGATATCAGGCACATTTTAGTACGTTATATTATGATTTATCCGGAAAAAATAACATAAAATGTTATTTTTTTAACTTTTCAACGCCGATATCTTTTATTGAGTACTAGAGCTGATTAGATTTAAAAGTCGATCGTATGAGTCGTTTTTGAGAAATCAATAAGAAACTAAAAAAAAAATTTTTTTTTTTTTCATAATTCGCAAATATTTTCGAGTCTATTTGATCAAATAATCTGAAATTTTCAGAAAAGTTGATGGCCAACAAGCTCTTTCGATTGCCACCTCATTCATCTAAATCGATTCATTAGTTCAAAAGTTACAAAGAGTTTACATACATATACACACACACATACACACACACACACACACACTCGGACATCATTCTGAAAATAGTCAGAATAGCTTCCTAGGACCTCAAAACGTCGACATTTGATGAAAACTCGATTTTCGAAAATCGGGGTGAAAACAATAACTTCCCGAAATTTTTGAAAATCGTCGATTTTCTCAGCGGGAAGTTAAAAAAAATCAATTAACTGAAATGAAATGGAATACGTTGTGATTTTAATATTTATGACTCGAAAATTTAAAATAATGTAAAAATGAAGTATATAAGCAAGTTAATTTTCATTTAATAAGTTTGACTGATTTGAACTGGTTCATAATTTGAAGTAATTTGCTGTTAATTTCAAGTAAAATTTTTAGCGGCGTACCTTGAATTAGATTATCAAGATTAAAAAAAATTTTCTTCTATCAGAATTCAATGGGATATTATATTTTATATAAAACATACTTTGTATAACGAGTTTCCGATAATAAAGGAAACTATATAATGTGAACTGAAATTGTTAATAAATTTAATAGTATTAGCAAGACCTCTAATTCTTATGTTATCCGCCTCTCTTGTTGTATATTTTCATTGAGTACCAAATTATCCGTGAGCAATTTTTCATTTTCCCTAAATCTAGTGACTTTCACAAAAATATACCAATAATCTCTAGCTCCAGTAACAAAGGATGGATGGATACCGAAATTTTTCGCAATATCAAACGATGACCAGCTTTCAGTAGAAATACGCTGAAATTTGTTCATTTTTCCAATCGTTAAATTTCGGAAATAATTTTTCTAGGTCATCATAAAATTTTACTGTAAAATATTTTTTTCACACGAGATTAATTAAGATGTGGTCAAAAATTTTGGTTTGACTTAAAAAACTATAAGTATTGAAAATATCGATTGCGCTACTTTTGGGCCTTTTTAATTTTTTTTGTGTTTAACATTTATGATAATATTTATGATATAAATTAATATATAGCAAATTTTTTTAACACATCGTAATTTTATAAAATTAATTTATTTGTTTTATTTTTTTCGTTATTGTAAAAAAAAAAAATTGTTCATATTTTAACTTAACCGCGCAATAAAAATTTATAAGTTATTTATTTCCATAGAAAAAAACTTGAATGGTTTTTTATTATCACTTGGAATATAATTTTTCATCATGAAGTTAGTAAATTTAATATTTATCAGTCTTACTAAATGAGTTAAAAAAAATTTTGCTTTTGAAAATAATAAATGTGTAAAATTATAAGAAAACAAAATTTTCATAGTTCAAAAAAATTCTGTCTAATTTCGTTTTTGTGAAATTCTTTGTTGGCAAGATTCTTATTACCTCAAAAATGAAAAATTAATAGAGCAACAAGATTGCTTCTTAATTGAAATTAAATGAGTCGAAAATTTGCTAGGGTCATATAGAACGAATATAAAAATAAGTTTGATCAAGTGAAAAAAATAAAAATAGAACAAAATTAGGTGCGTGAAGAATTCTTAATAAAATAAATATAAGTACATTAGAAAAATGCTGAAGCACGTTTCGCACGCGATAAGTGATAAACAAGAAGGTAGTTACTGAGACACGAGCGAAAGCACAGCTTTAGCTATAATGTTACCGTACCCGTATTAGTATCATATCCCTCGCAAGCACATCCCACAGAAACACGAGAGGGGTAAATTCATATCGCCAAGTTAGATGTTTGTTCAGCTTGATTCGTTCCCTGTTAGTCTCCTACCGCACTGATATATTGCATTGTTGCATTAATAAACCATCATACTAATTTATTTATATGTTTGTATTATTATACTCTCTTTCTTCGCTTTATATAATATTTCATACACGAAATAATGAAAGCTAGAGCTAAATGAAATATTATTTCGTATAAAAAAAAACTTTTTCGTTGCTTCAAAATGCCTATGCTATAAGTGGGGTAAGTTGGTCATCCGGTAAAATTTTCAATCCAAAATAAAAAAAAATTGTTATTGAAATTTGGGAGTGATCATTCTGTGTCTAAAGCAAAAATATTTTAATTAATAAAAATTAGAAATAAAATAAATTTATTAAAAATTTTGGGGTGGCGAATTTTCCGGTGAATTCAATTTCTAAGAAAAAATGCAAACGAGTTATTGGATAGACTAATCAAACAGCGAGGAACAGATGGCAGTTGAAATAGCAGCAAGGGTAGTTTTGAGTCGAGTGTTAAGAAGGGAGTTTTCAGTTTAATTCGAGATAATTAAGAGGGCCAATTATAAGTTGACAATTTGTTAGTCGATGTGGTAAAAGTTATCGATGGGGAAGAAGCTAAGGGACAAATAAAATACACAAGAATACTCTAATTGGGGTAATTAAATTTTTTTTAGTTCTTTGATTCATGTTATTTAGTAAATATTTATTTTTTAAAAATCAATTTATATTGAAATCAAGCCCCGAGGGCTGATTACTTAATTTTACTATCAGTTAAAATATGTAATTGGAAATTTTAATCTTTAATAAAATACTATGAGGTTAATATTTCAAATTAATTTTAAGTTTCAATTAAACTTGTAATGGAAGGACATTGCACTTTTTTTTTAAATCAATAAATTATTTTTATTATTAAATGCCACATTATTTTTAATTAAAAAAACTTTTATTGACTTCCCCTTGCATGCCATCGTTCTTAAAAATATTCAAAGAATTTTTTTTCATTAAATGAAAAATTAATTTTTTTTTTTTTTGATTCCTATAATTTTTATTTTAATTTATGACACTAAAATTTTTTTAACACTAGAATAAATAAATGGATGGAAAAAAACTTCAATTGTCTTAAAAAAAATAATCACGGAGATTTGATTTGTAACAATTGACAAAATAGCGCGACATAAAAGAGAATTTAAAATTCAAATAAAATTTAACCGAGATAACAGTGTAGTGTTATGAATATTTATTTATAGATGATAAAGAATTGATCTGAAACAAAGGGAGAAAGATAATAATAAAAAAAAAAAATAATAAAAAAAATATACAAAAGAATGCGAGAGATCATTTGACATTCCTCAGAAGAGGTGAGAGAGTTAACGAGTGCTCTCTGAAAGACAAAGAATGACGAATGGACAGTGTGCATAATAGAAAACGGAAGTTGAAGAAGAGAATGAGGAAAAAGCGACAGGGGGTTATCGTCGAGGTTAAAAAGGGGTAGATTGAGAGAATGAGAGGAAGAGAGAGGACTCCGCCCCGCGAAATATGGCGAGCTTTGCCAGAACGTGATTGGATGACGGGAGGACCCCGCGGTTTCCAATGCCAAGACATTGGTGCTTTACTACGTTTCCCTGCCAACCACTATTGTGCTCATCTTTTTGTTAACTTATTTTTTTTACTTTTTTTCCATATCACTTACGCTGGAATTTCGTATTGGACCCGAAATATCAAAACCTAACCTTATAATTGGGATCTATGTGTATATTGAAATCTTGTGTCTTGTATCTCTTTTTCGTTACTCTAGCCAAGAACTGTAAAAATTCAATTTAAATATATATTGTTTTTTTTTTTTTTACTTTTGATTAATAAATTTTATGGCTATTTCTTCGAAGACTTTCTCTTGTAATTTTTATTCTAAGACTTTTTTTTTTTAAATAAAACAATTGTATCAGGTAACAGTTAAAAGAAACTTAATAATTTAAAAAAGTTAATACAATTAATCATTTAATTTTACAAGAAACTTATATTATTAAGACATAATTTCATGGCTTTTTTTTTTTATGAAATTTATGGGTGTAGTGCATCTCTACAGAAAATTTCTCTTCATCACAAGATTTCACAAAATTTCTCTTTACATGAGTCAACTCTGCATGTTAATGTCTATATCGTAACAACTTACAATAGAATAATTTAACAACGTTCTATTTCTATATCTCTTATACAAAACGTTTCTACATGAGCTCAAGAAGCTTGGAAACATAAGGGTGAATGTATTTTTGAGCTCGAAAATACTCTTGCATATCATTATTTTTTTGTGAGCTTCTCAACCTCAAACAAGTTACGTTTCATGCTAAAGTTTGAAAATTTATGAATCGGAAGTCATTAATAAACAAGCGTTTTTAAAATTTTTATTCCCAATTATGTTCAATAAAATCAATGTATTCAGGAAGAAATCAATGTAAGTGATCAAAATTAAGATTTAAATGAGCTTTGACTCAAATCGGAGTGTTAACATTCTGACTATTGAATTTTTCATAAGAACCTGACAAGGCCCTTATCAGGTTAACCTTATTTCAAATAAGGTCCTGATCAGGATATCCTCACGAAAAACTAATGTGGATGTAACGCTTAAGACCCATGAGGTCCTTACTAAGATATCCCCGTCAAATCCTTATTAGCAATTATTTAAAAAAAAAAATTAAATTGCAAAAAAAAAATCGGTCTGTCAGTTGACCCTGCGGGCCAGCCCCAAAACTCCCCACTGCTTTCGATCTTCTTGAGCTCAAAATCATTGTTGAAAATACTTTTGTATGCCTTTGTTTTCGAAAAATAACGTTTTTTACCATTTTTTCTACAACGATATCTCTCGAATGAATTCACCGATTGAGGCGGTTGAGGTGGCAATCGACGCGTTTTATTGAGCTCTAGAGCTGATCGAATTTATAGATTGATTTATCAAGACGTTTTTTAAAAATTTCAAAAACGCTAAAAAAAATTTTTTTTTTCAATTCTTTCATTAACGGTTTCTCTTGAACGAATGAACTGATTTTAATGGTCAAGCTGGCATTCGATGCGGCTTACAAAGTTTTAGAGCTGATTAAATTTTGGAATCAATCCTTCGAGCGAATTAAAAGTTATTCAAAAAAAACTTTGAAAAAATTTTATTTTTGAAACAACTCCGAACGTACTCTACCGACTAAACTCAAATTTTCAGTGTTCATAGTAAATCAAATGCCGCGTCGAATGACACCTCGACGATAAAAAACGGTTCATCCGTTCAAGGTTACAAAATGTTACATAATATAGAAGTTACATACGTTCGTACGTACGTACATACATGTATATATACACTCGGACATCATCTCAAGTTTAATCAGAATAGCTTCCTAGAACCTCAAAACGTCGACATTTGTTGGAATTGCGATTTTCGCAAATTGTGGTGAAAACAATAACTTCCCGAAATTTTTGAAAATCATCGATTTTCTTAGTGGAAAGTTAAAAATTAGAGAATTTTTATTTGATCGGAAATGTTATCTATTGTATTATGAGCATTGATTATAGGAAGTAAACATGTTTTCTATCGATGAAAAAGTCCCAATGACTGCTGAGCTCGAACCTGCGTCCTTCCGATTCAAAGTCATTGATGCTATCCACTGCGCTGACATACATATGTGATCTTGTGAGTGTAAATATTATATTGACTATGATGTCGAAGAATAACTAATAAAGAAGTAAAAAATCCGTGCTACAATGATTGATGTGATATTTATATAATATTCATTTGTACTTTGTTTAATTTTTAGCCTGTAAATAAAATATTTAGAGGGATTAGATGACTTTTTTTTTAATAAGGATTTCTTGATGAGGTTCTGACAAAGAACTTGTCAGGTCGACCCGATGGCAAATAATTTTTTTTTTGAATAAGAATATCCTGATGAGGTCCTGATAAGGGACTCGTCAGGTTTGCCCTAATAAGGCAAACCTTATATTAACCTGACAAGGTCCTTATGGTACTTCCGGCAAATCAGGAAAAAAAATTTTTGTCGGGATCAAATCACTTCACTTTTGCCCTATTTCGAACAAATTTATGGACATTTTGCCGAAACTCTGAAAAAACAAAAAAATTTTTTTTTCTTTTTTCTTAAATTGTTTTCATCAACCAGAACGTATTTCTTTTTCTTAAAAATTATTTTAACTTTTATGGATCAAAAAAAATTTTTTTAATTATAATAAATCGTTTCCCCAATTAATTACTAGTTGTTATTTAATGTTATTCAAAAAAAGAAAAACTATATTTCTTATTTGTCATTAATTTTAACCCAAAAACGTGTTTTTAATTCTTTAAATTGTAGATAGTTTTACTTTATTTTTTTTTTAATTATCGATAAAAAAAAAAGCTGATGAATTTAATGATGAAATTTAATTTATAAGAAGTAATTCATTTTCTTTTGTATTAAAGTTATATCAAGTTGTATCATAAAGTTATAATTTCTAAAGAAGTCTCATCTTACTCTCCCTCGCTGAAATTTTTGACAAAAAAAAAATTTATTACATTATACCGCTCATGAATTTATAATGAAGACAACTTTTTTTTCTTGAAAACTAACATTATTATTTAGTAAAATAATTTTATGATTAATTTTATCGAATAATTTAGTTTTTACGTGGAAATTTTATTTATTTGCTCCTTGAAGTTTAAACAAAAAAATAAAAAAAATGTTCGGAAACTAGTACGTAAAAATAACTGTCGAATAAAAAGGTGAACTAAAAAAAATATAGCGGATAGATTTTGATATCCGGTATATATATTGTTGTTCGGGTAAGCAAATTCAGTTATATGTAGATTATTAAAGTGAAGTTTACATCCGTTGGTATGTAGAGCGTTAAAAGTATTATCTAAAGTACTGGGTATATTGTGCATAAAACAGTTCCTCCGACGAGTTTTGAGTGCCGAGATGGATGCATCTTTCCTGCGCCATCGGTGTCACTCGTCATAACATTATGGCCCATCTTTGTTTTACATGCTCACGTCTATAACTTTTACCAAGTAAAATAAACCTATATCTCATACTATACATTTATCTCTCAGCATTCACGTTACATTTTACTTGCTCTCTGATATATTTACGTCCACTATTATTTTGTACAACAAATAAAATTGTAGTCAAAGACTTGCTGATATTTTATTACATGGGTGCATATATATGTATATATACATTTTTTTGTTATAACCTTCTTTAGTGTGGTGGCAATAAACAATATAACAAAAATGTAATAAAAAATAAGAGACATTTAATCATTTACGATGGGAATGAAAGGTTAGAATTTAAAAATATCAGAGAATTTTATTATCACACCGGAAATTTTACCTGGCAACTAAACTATGTAAGCCAAAATTTTATTGTTTAGAACAAGAAATTTTTCCACGCGATAAGAAAATTTTAAAATTTTATACAATAATTGTGTTATTTTTTAACGCATGATACAATTTATTCTGTTACAATAAAAACTTCTTGTGACAGACACTTGAAATGTACGACATTTAACACCTATTCGCTCTGAGTAAAGCCATGGTAGGGAAAATTAAATCGACTGAAGCGTTCGTAGTGGTTATCTTCGGAGTTACGGGAGGCTATTATTACTAAAATTGTAAGCAAGCACACGTGAAAGTATTTATTAGATTATAATTTAATTATTTATTTTTCATTTTGATTTTTTCCTTAGTATCATTTTTTGACTTTGATATGAATTTCAAACAACTTAACCTAAATGTTAACGGATTCTTTTTTATTTTTTATTATTATACTTACTTGTTGTTGATTCGTTTAACTAAAGAACAAAACTGTAATTACTATAAAACTGTCACATATTTTTTATAACTTTTTTTTTTGCTATTATTTATAATATTTATTCATTTTTGTTTCTTGCTATTGACATACGGATAAAAACATGACAGCTTCCCGTAGTTCATATTTGGTTTGTGCGCTGCAGTCACGCTGGTAGCGAATAACCGACAGTTAAAAACATTCGATAAGATACAGCTAGTAGAAAAGATACCTAATCGTTCTAATAGCGACGTCATTAGCGGATCAAAAAATATTTTTTGGTTACATGTGCGATAGCAAACGACTAAAAAATATCGAAGTAGCTCAACGAGCCATCTTGTGACAAATTTTATCATCATATTAATTCGTACACTAACCGACTTCTCTCTCATTTCTAACGAATACTAAAAACAATATTGCCAAATAAATAAACACGGATTTATAACCTGCCATTTATAGGCACTAAATGTACCTGGTAGAATATGTACCTACATTAGGTGTTATCTACTATTTGTACATTTTAAATATCTGTCACAAAAACTAATGTATTTATCTAGTATAATCGAGTTTAAGACGCTCGTGTGTTTTTACCCTCGCCTTCGGCTCGGGCACCGATCTTCACGCCTCACGTTTTAAACACGATTGCACTCGATAGGTAAACTACTATTATAAAAAAAAAAAAAAAAAAAAATTCTGATAGAAACTAAAATAATTTTTTGTTTTTTAAATGTAATTTGGAAGAAAATGTTGCACACCTCAAGCGCGAGAGTGCACACAAAATATTTCGACACCCTTATAATTACACCAAAATAGGTAAAATTGTATGCTAGCATGTAAAAAATTTATTAAGGAACAATTTGAACCTAATATTAAGTCAATTCATTATTTTATTAGTTTAAAATGAATTATTTTAATTCAAGAAACCAATGCTCTTAATTGTTACCTATGAAACTTCGTAAACACGATAACTCTCGATAGAGACAATTAATCGGCCTGACTTCAATTAGTATTTGTGTATTTTTTATCACAAGAACTCTTATGAAAACCACTATTTAAATCTTTTTAGTTTAATTGTAATTAATGAAAACGTAAAACTGAGTATTCACGAAAAATTTCGGTGACATTTTTATTTTTACTGTTGTTATTATTTTTTTCATCTTTTCTCTCCATCGACTACTGACAGCAGCACTAGCGTATCAGTATAGGTTTGAAAAAAAAAAAAAAACGACATCTGAGACAAAAAGGCAGAATATTTTAAAAAAATGTTAATTAAAAAATATTCAACTGAAAATGAGAAGTAAAAAAATCAAATTGATAATTTTGAAGTTAAATAAAAATTCATAATAACTAAATAAATATTATAAAATAAAAGTGCCTAATGATAAAAAATAAAATAAATGATTGAGGTGTAAACTTTTGGATTTTCCAATGTTTTTTAAATTTTATTATTTATTACCAAAGCATCCATTATTTGGATTAGTTTTTTGTAATAATTAAATTTTATTATGGTGTACAAATTAATGGTGGAAATTAAATTTTAATGGTAATTTATTATTAATCTATCAATATTTTAAATTATTCAAACAAGCTCAGCTATTGATTGTATATACAATAGTTTGATATTCCATTAAGTGCACTACTGTGTTGAAGTAAATATTGTATTGTAATATTTACTCTCAGTTATTGTTCTTGAAACTATGAGTAATGCATATGTTTGTTGTAGATGCTTGGTAAATTTATAATGAATGAAGACAGTGAAAAATATTGTGTTAAAATCAATATAATCTGTGTGTTAGAAATGGTACACAATATTTGTATTATTTTTTAACACAGACTATTTGTCTTGAATTTAAATACATACTTTGGGTAATACGAGAAATAAACTCAACCCTTTTTAAATGTCAGTGGCGACACAAAAGTAAATGTTAGTTTTTACATTTCATTTTTGTAGTATGGATATTCAGTAAACATGATTTTTGAGGTTATCAACAGTGACAACAATTATTACTTACCATTCAACGATTTTTCGATAGTAAACAATGTTTTCATTAGAGTCAAAATTTTTAAAAAATCACGTAATATTTCATACCAGTTGTGAATAGTAAATCTTTTAATTTTTTTTAAAAAAACAAAAATCTTAAAAACGGTTGACTCTGTAGGCCAACCCCGAAATTTCCCGCTTTTTTCTCGGAGAGCTCGAAAACCGACTGGACCGAAAATACATACAATTAATTTTTGTTCGACGATATCTTCGAAAAAAATTAACCGATTTGGAGGTGCTTTGCGGCAATCGAAAGAACTTGTTGATACTCAGAATTGATCAAAAATAAATCGGTCGAGTGATTTACGAGTAATGCAACAAAAATTTAAAAAAAAATTATATTTTGGATTTTATTTTTCGTATAACTTGTAAAGTACTCGACCGATCGAGTCCAAAGTCTAATCAGCTCTTGGTGAGCCCACTGAGAGAATAATTTATTTAAGGCAAATAAATAGATTTATTTGACTGAACAAAATCATTTATTTCATTCAAATATATATTTGTTTATAGTTAATAAATCTTAGTTGAAAAAAAAATTTCAAATAAAGATTTGTTAACTATAAACAAATCACTACTTTATTCAAATAAACCATATCTTTGTCTCAAATAAATACTAATTGGGTCCATTCAAATATGAGATTTATTTGTTTAAAACGAATCTTATTTGTCTCAAATAATTTGTTTTCTCAGGGCCCTTTCGATTGCTGCCAAGATCGTTCAAATCGGTTGATCCATTCCAAAGGTATCATTGGACGTACACAGATGCGAACGTCCACTCCGAAATACTCAGAAAAGCTTCGTAGTACGTCAAAACGTCGAGATTTAATGAAAACTCAATTTTCGAAATCGGATCGAAACTAATAACTTCCCTTTTTTTGAAAATTTTCAATTTTCATATCGGGAAGTTAAAAACACATATTCATTTAGCAAAAAAATAATTTTAGCATTACATGAAATAATTCGAAATCATAACCACATTTGTTTTATTATGAATATATTCACACTGTAATTTTTCAGCTTTCCTTTTTCCACAGACTTGCTACCTGCGTTATATAAATAATATTCTGTCAATTTCTTTTAAATGTACAAAACTAAATTATTAATATCTGACAAAAGATTTCTAAATATTCATCGGTAAGTGAAAAAAATAAATATTCAGTCTTTGTTTGTAAAATTAACTTTTGAAATTCGTGAGAGAACTCAATGGTTATTATCAGAATTATGATTATTATAATCGCTGTTATGAAGTGATTACAGCGATGAGATCGTAATCTTAGACAGGAGGATATTGAATGAATTGTTAATTGCGCCTAATGAAAGCTGTAATCAGTACTTGAGGCTTAGATGATACTGGAAAATTTATTTAAATTATTTTTCTATTAAATCAATATAAGTCAAATTTATATTTACTAGATACAAAGTAAGTTTCTTTTTTTTGTCGATAAATAAATTAGAAAAAAAAGTAATTAAATTTGATAGAGTGAACGAAATAAGATGTGAGCCAGTGTAATTATAACGAGAGTTGATTTTGTGCAAAGTTTAGTAGGTTAGAGAAAATTGGCCACTTCCTCGTGCATTACATCGATTCGACCCTTTTGATTGAGAAGGAAATGGGCGTGGGGCAACCACGCAACTAGTTAAGAGCCTGAATGATCCGGCTTTGAGTGATTTACTCTTCAAGTACCTCTTCCGCATATATACTTTTGCTAAGCAGCCGAGCTCTCTACGCTTCTCGTGTTTGTAAACTTTGTCACTTGTTTTATTCAAGACCTCTGATGAGGGTGAGGTTAACATTAAGACTTAACGTCGAAATAAACCTTAATTTCAGCTAATATACTTAATAATTATTAATTAATATTATCCACTTTTTTTTTCAAAGAAATTAAATTTTTAATTATTAATAAAAAATTCATTTAATTATTTTAAATATACTAAAAAATAAAACAATAAAATTTTAATTAAAAAATTATAATTTTAATCTAAAAATGAAAATAAATATTTTTATAATTAAAAATAAAAAAAAAAGAATAGATGTACGGATATATTGTAATAGAGAGTGGAATAGAGTAGAGTGTGTAAAATGAGTGAGGAATGAGAAACAAGTCTGACGACGTGGTTTTTACTGCGCTTAGATGAGGGGCGCGCAGAACAATCTAATGAATATATTTGCATATCTGGGCCGTAACCGAAGTGTTACCAGTATACACAAGGTGTAGGTATGAGTAAAGGTTGGAAACTGCTCAGCTGCCAAATATTCATGCATCTCGCCTCGGAGCCATCCACTACTACTACTACTACTACTACTACTACTACTACTACTACTACTACTTTTACTACTGCTATTTCTACTACTACTACTGCTACTATTACTACTTCTATTACAATCACCATCACCAACCCTCTTCCTCCCTCTGTTCCGATATGCATAAAACACTTTTACAAGGTAGAAAGATCTGAGCGAGAGATCCTCAGTGCGCTGGTATAGAGAAAGAATATAAAGACAAAGGTCGATTAGTCAGTTAAATTTTCCGCACAACCAACATCCTTGTTATTTTTTTATTTATTTTACAACTCGGTTTTTATCTTCTAAAAATACTTACTTACTTTCAGACACGAAATTTCTGCTCAATTACATTCTAATTTAAATTACTAATTTTTTTTTTCAACCCCTATTTTTCCTACTGACGTGGGAGCGTTTTACTGAAAAATTGTAATGGATATTTTTTTTACAAGAGTTATTTTATTTTTACAAGAAAATGGGTTTTTTTTTCTGAAATAACTTTCGAGTGAATTAATTACATAAAATATAAAAGCTTAAATATTTAATTTCAAATTATATATATTTTTTTTGCTTTAATTCAATGTATTTAAAAATAAATTAAATGAAGAATGTTGCGAAGGTGTTTTATAGAAAACACTAAAAACAATAGCGGGTTAATTAAAAAAGTTTAAAAAAAAAAAACACTAAAAAAATTGGATACACAAAATATATCGCATTGTAGCGGAGTATAGGAAAAAGCTATACTGGCAAGTTTTAAAATTTAAAAGGCTGGATAATTGCCGAGAACACGTCGACCCGACAAAATCGAGCCGACCGCATCGAGTCCAGCATCAGCCTTTGTGGTCGGACTCTCCTGCACCCGGTGGCAACGACGACCACTGGCCCTATTTTCAGCCCCCAAATCCTCCAATTTCTCTCCCGTTCCCTTCCCCAGCATTATATCCCCGGCCCTTTCGTCGTGTCTCCGAATGCTGTCTACGCGGTTTGGCATTCTCCACACTTTCGTTTCACAATTTCGCTCGCGACTTGTGTGCTTGTAAAAGTCAGCATATTTTAGCTTGCTTCTCGTTTTCCGTAAATGGAATAGAAGTCGCTCATCACCGGAACGACTGACGGGCTACAAAATTCCACGTTTACTGAGTTGACAATTTAACTTGACAATTTTATTTTTTATTGACAAAATACATAAAAAAAAAATTATCCAAAATTACTTTAATAATAAAAATTTTATTAATTGAAGTCCAATTTATAAATTTTTTCATGCAATTTTTTGTGATCCTGAGGTTAATAGACAATTAGCAATTTTTGGATTTCTTTTTTTCAACAAGTCAATTACAAGAAAAAAAAACTAAAAATATGCACATGTAGAACATTAAAAAAACTGAAGGTGCAATTTTTTTAAATATTTTTTTTTTATGATTTGTCGTTTTAAAAAAAATCTAAAAATTATATGACATCGGCTAATTTCACCGATGAAAAAAAAAAAAATTATCTAAGTATTTGAAAAAAATTTTATTGATTTCAGAAATCAGAGAAGCTGTGGATCTAAAAAAAGATTACCATGAAATCGTTAAAAAATTAATTATAATTACTTTTCAATTGTGTGATTGATTTAAATATTTCCAGTTGTAAAATATTTTTCATATATATAAAATTTGAAAAATGTCATATGCATTTTAGAATAAATTTTTTTTTACTATTGACATTTTTGTCTGTCATACATGTAGTAGGCTCGAGGCGAAAATGTTCTTGAAAAAGTATATGGTATATATAGTAGACAGTGTTGTAGGAGAAACGAATTCGCGTATGGATGCTATTACAGAAAGTGATTTTGAGTGATCAGATCTTCCAAGTGCGAGACGTTCAATTTCCGGAGCCCGTTGTGAAATTTGATTTCCTCAACAACCTCATTTATATATATATATATAAAGATATTCACGATATCTATACGACATATGTGAGAATCTAAGTACTTATATCTGTTATCTCAGCAGATGTTGACATTTAATATCGATAGTGTTAGCTTTTGAATAGAAAGAGACAATATTTAAAAAAATGTAAATGCTAAAGATTCTATTAAAGCGATAATAAAAATATATTCAAATGGATGTTAGGTATATACGGTATGTTTGACAATAACAAGAGCATTTAATAAAATGGGGGCGTTTATTGCTGTTAAATAATAAAGAAAACGATTCGAGGTCTGTAGTAATAAGAAGGGGGAAGTAAGTTGAGTTTATCTGGACTAGAATAGGTTTGAAAAGTGACAAGAGACAAAATGTTGTCTCTGATTATTGGAGGTACCGCCACAATTTCGATAGTGAATTATTCAGGGATCGCCTAAAGGGTGTTTTGCTGCAGGCTGATTTAAATCGAGCGTCTCGCTCTCTTCTATCATCCTCTGGGCTTTTACTAGTTGCGAGACCGAGCGTCGTCGCGTTCAAACTAAACTCGGGAACTTGTGGCCCGAGGCTTTTCCGCCCTATATTTCAATCAGTGCTCCTGACAGGGAGCTCACCCGACAGTCGAGTTGCCGCTTCGTAGTTAAATTAATCGACCTTTAAGCACGAAAAATTCAATTCGAGCCTCCAGCTCTTATTATCATTTAAGTTTTATTTTTTAAAAATTTTTTATTTTTATTTTAAATAGTCAGATGTTTCATTTTCTTAAGAAAATAATTATTTAAATTACATTTTTTCCTCGTCTATTAAAATAAATTATTCCGATCTGCTATTCATTATTTGTAAAATTATACTCCATTTATTTTATTATTACTTTTATTTCATCTAGTATTTTTATTATTAAAAAAAAATATTATCATTAACTTCGAATCGATGAATATTGTATATAATTACAGTATGATTGGCACAATAAAACAAGACACTGTGTCTTTTCTGTTGAGAACTGCATTACAAATTTATGAAAACTTGGGTTAAATGCTATTTAGTAAAAGCTCATTAATTAATATTCTAGAGTAGAAATGTCTTATGAAGTCTATAATTATTGTATTAATAAATTGTTTAAGTCATTACACCCATTATAATTTATTTATTTGTCCTGATAAATAATAAAATTTCTATATCATTTTCTATATACACGGAAAGAAAATTATGGGAAGTTTTACGATGCATTATAGGAATAGTTCCCATAATGGTATGCGTATAATTCCTATACCGTTCTGGGAACTACTCCCATAATAGTATGGGATTATTTCCTATATCAATATGGGAACCATTCCCATAATATTATAGGTGTGGTTCCCATAATATTATGGGAACTATTCCCACAATATTATAGGAACCATCCTTATAATATCATAAAATTTTTTTTTTTTTGCAAAATAGTGTAGAAATTTCCTTTATGATATAGAGAGATTCAAATGAAGCTTCTTCGGCGCTAAATTTCTATTGAAACCCTAAACTAATATTAAAATTGCCCTTACTATACAGGGATCTTTCATGCACGAATAGATATAGATATAGGAATCGTCCTCATACTATTACGGGAACCTTTCCTATAGTGTTATGGGAACCAATCCTATAATGTTATGGAAATTTTTCCTATAATTTATAGGAATGGATCCTATAATGTAGGAAGTATTCCTATAAATTATTAGGAACCATTCCTATAATTACACGGAGAAAAAATTATGGTTACAGTTACAATATATTATGGGAATGGTTCCTATAATGCATGGTAACCGGTTTTTTTGAAATGTTGATTATAGGAACGGCACCTATATATATTATGGTAATCATTCCGAAAATTATGGGTATAATTTCCATATGGTATCGGAATAGTTCCTATGTAACTATGATAATGGTTACCATAATATTATGGTAATGGTTACCATAATATTTAGAAATTATAATAAATTTTTTTTTTTGTAATAAGCGTTTTCTTTTACACTTAAAATTTTGTAATATTTTGTAATATACACAAAAAAACGCTTCGTACAAAAAAAAAATTTTTATAATTTCTAAATATTATGGGAATTATTACCATAATATTATGGTAATCGTTACCATAATATCATGGTAATAAGTCCCATATATTATGGTAACCATTACCATAATATGATGGTTATGTTTACAATAATATTATAGGAATAGTTACCATAATATATAGGGCTTATTCCCATATACACTTAAGAACCATTACAATGTGGTTATAAGACAGGTTACTATTTGCTTATGGGAACTATTCCTATGGGTATGGTAATCATTACCATGATTCTTTCACATGCGATATGGGAACTGTTACCATAATGATAGGAATTGTTCCCATACTTATGGAAACTTTTCCCAGAAAGTATGGGTCTATATCCCATAATCCCAAATAATCATTACCATAACGGTATGGGATAATATTTCATAAACGTACTAGGAACAGTTACCATAAGTTTCTCTCCGTGTAGAGGAACCATCCTTATAATGTTATGGGTATCATTCCCATAAGTATAGGAATTATTTCTATAATTATGGAAAACATTTCTATAATTATTGGAACTGCTCCCATATTTATAGTCGTAATTCCTATGATGGTATAGGAAAAAATTTCACAAAATTATGGGAACCGTTTCCATAATTTGCTTGAAGGGTTGATAAAATTTTTTTATAACGTGATTTACTTCATAAACATTTATACGTAACTTGAGATGTAAGAAATTTATCTCAAGAAAAGAACAAAATGTAACGCTACCCTATTTCATTTAAAACTGAAAAATAATTTTATTGAATTGACAATTATTCTTATTTACTTGAAATAAAAGTTAAAAAATTGTGTAATTAAAATAATAAAGTGCATTTTGCCAGAGCGTTCCTATTTGCTCGACCCTTAAATTCTTAAAAAAATATATTTTCAAATAAAAAAAAATAATGCATATATTATTATAAAATACGTATTAAAATGTGAAAGAGAATGTCATTGGAAAAAAAAGAAATAAAAGCATAAAGGAGTGTGGAGAAAAGTTTATAAGTCGGTAATTTGAGGAACGACGCACGTACGCGCGGGCCAGATCTTTGCGGCGCCGAAATAAATCAAGTACCTACTACATTTCTCACCCCAACTTGCGTTTTCGTCGTTCCGTAGCTCCTTTCTTACATTTTTTTTGTCATATCTATTCACAGAGCCGACACCCGCACGTTAATATAGTTGGTATCTCTACGAACGTCGAGCTTCTACACTCACTCTCACTCCGTTTCTCTCTCTTTACCTCCAACTCCTTTAAAGCTCAGAATGCCTCTCAATCTTAGTACACCTCGCGGACGCTGTTATTTATTCGGGAATTATCGTCGCTTATTATAAGCTTCTCTTTATTCTCTTCTTCTGACCCCTATCACAGAACAGATTTAATCGTGATTTAATGAAATTCCTTTTAAGTATGTTTTAAATAAAAAAAACATGATTCTTAAGATTAAGAATCTCTTTTAATTTATTATGAGAAAAATAATAATAATTATTATATTTTATTTACTCTTTACAACTTGACTTAAACTCTACTCTTATCTACTTAAGTCAAATATGTTAATAAATTTATCGATAAGATTACCGTGTAATTATTTAATGAAATATACTCATGAATATAAAATGCTCTAAACAGCAGTAATAAACTTATTTTTTTTTTCTTTAAATAAATAATTTATAAAATTTGCATTTAATGTGTATTAATAAATGTACAAGATATTCGTGATAGCTGTCATTATAAAAAAATAATTACAAAGAGCTATAAATTACAACAAGAAAAAAAGTACTTTTTTCTATACATGATATTTATGTTATTTTTTTTTCCAGACGTTTAAATAATTTATTTTTATTTAAGTAATTTTTTATCAACTTTAATTCTAATATTCATTAAGGAAAATCGTTTTCCCGTTTCCCTTTCTCCGGCAGTCGAGCACCAAGTTAAAAGTTAATTAGCAAAGAAGAGTTTTAAGACGGAATATTTCATTTTTCAATTAAGACTTACTTTTTACGATTTACATCAAATAGCACTGTTCAAGCTTGAGTTAAACGAAATTTTTTTTTCGGAATTCTTTATTCAGCAGAGGAAATTTCATCCATGTATTTTTTATTATAAAAAGGAATTACAGAGAATGTATTAAAAAATTTAATCATGATGCTGTTTTTGCAATATTTTTCTGATTTATATTTGTAAATAAAGTAAACAGAAAAATATTTAGAAAAATTAAACTATCGTTTTAATCTTTGGCATGATGATTCATATTATTTTTTTCTTGCAATCAATTATTTTTATTTAGAGGCTTCTAGGACTTTATGAAGTGTTACTGATAGGTCGAGTTGTTTTTTTCAAATTTTCCCCCTAGTTTTTAAATTTTTTTGAAAACTTTTCAATGACGATACATTTTAGGGAGTTTTAGAATACGCTAAAAAAGAATTCATGGGTTTAGAATTTTTCGGAATATTTCAGGCAGTTTTAGAATTTTCGAAAATGTTAGACACATTTTAAATTATCTTGCACACAGAAAAAAAGAAAAAACTTTCGCTCAAGAATTTTTTTCCATTCTAGGAAAGCTAAAATTTTGTTGGTTGAAGACAAGAATTTTCTTGAACGAAGAAAAGTTTTTTTTAGCTAACAAGATTTTGGCTTTTCTTCTGAAGTGCAAAAAATATTCTTGACTCAAAAAAATGATATTTTCGTCAAAATATCTTCTTTTTCTGTGCATGTGTCAGACGATTTCAGAATTTTTCAAAATGTTTTCAGTAGCTTTAGAATTTTCTAGTGTTTTGGAAAAGTTTTGAATTTCTCGGAACTTTTCAAACAATTTTAAAATTTTTCAGTGTTTCCCGTAGTTTTTTTGCGTTTTTCGAAGTGTTTTGAAATTTTCAGTTTTCTAAAAGCAAACCAAAACAAATTCACTCGGCTCAAGAAAATCTTGACTTAGTCCCCGAAAACGTTTGTCTTCAAAAATATTTTCTTGACTCACGATAACTTTTTTTTCTATGGAGCCTTTTTAACTATTTTTGGTTTTTCTAATGTTTTGAAATAATCCTCAAGATTCAAAAATTAAAAAAAAAAGTCTTGAATTTTTTTTAGTATTCCCTACAGTTATAAAATTCTATGAAATATTTCCGGTACTAAAATTTTCTGTAACATTCTGCCAAAAATAACTTCCAACACACAACTAAAATTATATACAGTAAAATTATTATTATTTTTTTATAGGATAATAAAAATTTAATTGTTGTTCTCAGTATCAATACTAAAATTGTTTATTATTACAAACTTTTTACGAGAAAGCATTTTTCAATTAAAAAATAAAATAGGTATCGCAAAAACGTCGTTGAAAATTATAGCTACACTTTTCCCTCAAGCTGTTTCGTACTCGTCTCGTTTTCCACCCCCGGCTTCTTTTACGTGATATAACATCTGCCTATGTACACCAATCCACTATAGTTATGTGTATATAAGGCTTGTACACGTGAATCCAATTATATATATATACATATATAGATATATATATATATATATATATATACCAGCTGTACGAGTTACATTCTCTCAGTATTTTTTATTATTTTTCCTTGCTTCACTATTTGCATTAAATTTATCGCGTGTGCTGTAATCGTGAGGAATATGGTTAATTTAAAAGGGTGGTGGTAGCCATCACGACAGGTTGCTTTAAAAAAAAATCAATTGTTTTTTGCATATATTCCTGATGTTGAGGTGTAAGAAAGAGGAGTGAGAGTTTTAAGAGCTTCAGGTGGATTTAGTATGAGGAAGTAGAGGAAGAGTCAAAAATTGGATGTGCAAGTTGAGGAATAGCTTGTTAGACATATATAGTGATAGACATAGATAGTGATAGTTTAATAAATCAATTTTAAACCAGATAGTTAAATTTATTATTTTAAATATCTTTTTTATTATTCACTTAAGATAAATAAGTTAAGTTTAGATTAAGTGTAAAATGACTATATTAATTTTGATATTAATGCCTAAACAATTAAATTTAAATTTAAATTGGTTGGTCGATTTGTATGTATAAGAGTAATTAATTCCTGAATAACCTATTAAATCGATTTAATTTCGGCATTAGTTTAAGATCACGCTAGTGTATAACTTTATTAATTAATTGTGAGTTTAATTATTATTAATAAAGTAATAAAAGTTTCAGAGTTGCTTGGTCATTAGCTATCTCTGTCTGATTCACTGTGCAAGTTGTGCTGCCAAGTTATTTAAATATTTAAGTCGTCTGTGTTTTGGTGGATGACAGAAGAGAAATTATTTATTAAGGAAATTGACGGATTGTATATAAAATTTAATTTTAATCGATTAAAATATAAATTTTTGTCTATATTTTAGTAAAAATAATCAATTATTTATTTTTTTATCAAATTTTCAGAATTTAATATTGATTTGGGAAACTAAAATTTTAAAAATCTTGACCTGAATAAAAAAACATAGATTAAAAAAAAAAAATATTTCAACTTCTTGAGTAGAAAAACGTGAACTAGTTCAGAGAAACCATCATATAAAATGACTTTGAAAAGTGCACTTGTATTCTTTTTTATTCTGACCCCAATGTATTGCTCACTTTATTACTCTTTTTGTTTTTAACTTCGATAGTCTAGTAAACACTCGATAAAGTCAGTACACAGGTGGCAAAAAATAGACTAAGATTTTTTTTTACTATAAACTCAACCGAGTAAAATACTTTAGTATAAAAAACACATAAAATATTTTCAATAAAAAATTATAATGCCCATCAATTTTATTTATATAAATTAATTCCAAGGTGAATTTGTTATTAAATTTTTTTTTTTTTGTGGAAGAAAAGGAAATTTCGAGTTTACATTTCCAATGTAACTTAGGTTGTACGCATAAGTCTCAAAAGGATTTTCCCAGATTAGCAGTGTTTACGATTTAAGAGCGTTTACCCACTGTACAAGTGTGCGTTTAAATAAATCCCTAGAGTTAAATAACCTGGTATTGTTTGCTTCTATGAAACAACTAAGACAAACTAAATAATTTTAAAAAACAAAAAAGAAAAAAAATTAAATAAAAATTTTTATTACAACAGAAATTTTTTCGCTCTGTATCTTATCGTTCTTCCATTCATAGGTCTTGTATCATATTTGTAAACAGAATGTGTTTGTTTGTATACAACTTGAAAAAAAAAGGAAAAAAAAAATTGTCTACTCTTTAGTTGTTCTCAAGTTGGAACAAAAAT
Organism: Microplitis demolitor; assembly: GCF_026212275.2. Taxonomy (NCBI): domain Eukaryota; kingdom Metazoa; phylum Arthropoda; class Insecta; order Hymenoptera; family Braconidae; genus Microplitis; species Microplitis demolitor. Next base: position 7,135,535 of record NC_068554.1, on the reverse strand, counting down.
AAGTAAGATATTTAAAAAAAAAAATTTAGAAACAATGTATAGATGTATATATGTATATGTTTTTTTATGTGTTTATATATATACAGATATGTATGTATAAGGTTTATTGTATCATAAAATAATACATTAAACAGTCTGAATGGCTCGATAGAGCAATGTGTGTTGCGCGCGCGCACTTGTGTTTCGAGTTTCGAGACATCGCTCGTCGTTGTATCGTCGCTGTATCGATTCATCCCCACTTCAACTTTAGCTAGTCCCGGATCCTCGCAATAGTTATTGCGAGAAGGGGTAAGAAATTGTTAGTTTTTTATTACGAGATCAAGAACTTTATTTACTTAGGGTGTATTTTTAAAATTTAAAATTTTAATATTTATTAATGACTTTGGAGATGTCAATGGATGATTGCATAGACTGAGTATGAAAAAAAAAAAAACAACAAAAATGTATTTGAATTATTAATCTATTGGGTATTTAGATTTATTAATATTAATTAGAGAGGGTGGAATGTAAGTAGACGGTTATTTTTGAATAATTAATTGAGTAGTATGAATTATGACATTTGTGACAGCGTAAATAGAGGTATTAAGATCTTGGGGGATTAAGTACGCTTGAGTTCATCCTTCGTCAATTGTCAAATTCCGTATTCATATCCCTCTACTAGTCTGACTATATCATCTTTACACCACTATCCTGTCACTACTTTCTCTCTCTCCAACACTCTATCTCTATTTCGATATATATATATGTATGTGTGTGTGTATGTATACTAAAGTTGGGTAAAGTGAAAAAGATACGAAATATATCCACTCTTTTTTAAAAAAGAAGAAAAAATATTATTATTTCCAAATTCTAGAATAAATTCTGAGACTAAATCAACTTTACTGCAAATAAAAAATATAAATTTTAAATCACTTTTTTAATGATTAAAGTAAAAGAAAGACAACGATAACAGAATATCGAAAATTTCAATTGATATGAAAAAAAAATATATTTTTCAGCTAATCGGGTACATTCAGTAATAAATTCATTGTCAAAAATGATTGCTTCACGGAAAAAAATGAACTATCTAAATTGAGAACAACAAGTAGTACAATAGTAATTTTTTCATTTATGATTAAAACGTCAATACTTACAGGATAAGTATGAAAACTTATTGTCTATGCAAGAAGAATTACTATTTTAACTTTAAAAATCGTAAATAAAATTTATTATTTGGAATGTTCAAATTCTCCATATTGGCACACAGGTTCTGAGTTATAATTTCAAACACTTATTTTTAAAGTTTTTTTTTTTTCCGTTCACTGAATCTTTAAAATTCCCATTCTATGGAAAGGAAATAAAAAATATTTTTCATTGCAATAAAAAAAATTTTGGTTTTTTATATTTCGAAAAATAGGAAGACTAATAAATACACATTTGAACACTTAAATGTAATATATTTTCATATTGCACTTGTATCTACATAATCTCAAAGCAATTTTCCTGTTTTTTAAAAATTAAACTTTTTTATTTTCATCGAAATAGTATTATACGAAATGAACGTAGTTTTATAAACTTGGATACACTGAACTGTTTAAATTTTGATTTGATTTACAATAGATAAGACAAATTTTTTATCATTATTAAAATAATTTTTTAGTCAGAATTGAGTACCCAAAATAATGAGAAAAAATTCAATTCTACTCAAATTTACTATTATTTTTTGTTCGTATAAATTAAAAAAAAATTTTATATGATTTTCCATATAATTTAAGAGTAGAAAAATCGAAAAAATATTCCAATCACCGCAATGGCTTAAAAAAATTTCGAAATTGGTTATTAAAATTTAAAATCAATAAAAAAATTTTACGAAAATTTTTCCAAAATTTTTGGGTATCCAACTTTACCCCCTCTATCCTAAATTACTTGTATTATTATAATTATTATTTTTTACCTTGGCCACTTTGACGTGTCGGTACTCCAGGTGTTTCATCATATCTTTGTTAGATGGCACTAGTACAAAATTTTCAATGAAAAGCTTTCTCTTTTTCGTGGTGAACGAGCTTTTCCATCCCTCTGTCTCCGATGTTGGTAAAACGGGAACAGAATTTTATCTGTCGGCAAAGTAATTATTTCGTCAAAAAAAATATCTAAATTATAAATTTACAACGAAAATTATTCACCTTACCATGTTTAAAATTCCATAAAAAAAAAAACAACAATAAAATACAAGATGTTGTGAATTTAAACGGACGTTAAACGATCGTTTGAAAATACAAACAGAAATAAATCGAGTGAGATTCAAAGTAAATATAAGAGTAATTTATACGACTAAAAGAAAACATGAAATTGCACTCAATTTACCACATTTTAAGGTACAAAAAAAAATATAGTTGTTTCTTGAGAATATTTAACTAAATAGAAAACAGTAGATTTTTTTTTTTTTATATTTTGTTAACTTTAGACTTTATCTAAATAATTGTAATAGAGTAAATAGTAATATTGTGCAGGGCGCTTTGTATTTAGCTGGAAAAAAAGTGATCATGCGATGCACGCACGGTAAAAAAATGTTTCCTGTCTGACTGCAGCTGTATCGTATCTACTTGAGCGATCAAATCAACATTGTTATGTCTCTAACCATTTCGTATATTATACACTGGGATGATTAGATCTTATTTGCCTGACCAATTGCTGGCATATCTACTGCAGATGTGTGCGTGCATGTGACTTTTTTTTCTGATAACTTTTATTTTATATTTAGTCTAACTATTTTACCTCGCTTAATTAAGTTATTCATACAAATAAACAATTAGTTTAAAAGGCTGTTTCATTTTTATTATTTTTTTTTATTTATTTATTTAATGGAACAATTATTTATGAATTTTTTTATTGATTTTTAAAATGGATTTATTTAATTAAAATTTTAATTAATTTAATGATTGGATTATTTCCAAGTTAAGTAATTAAAATTTTATAATACCGTAAAATAAAATGATCATCCGAATTCAGTTTATATTTAATGCGTAAAATAAATTTTATTTTTTTTAAATTGAGTTTAATTTATCTTGTGGAAAATTAATGTAGGGGAGACAGGGGCACGATGACCCCCTTAAGCCGGTGATGATTTTTCATGACTTTTTATCTATAGGTCAACCTAATTTGGTTCTTTCTCAAGTAAATCCATTAAGATTTTACTAAAACTAAAAAAAAAAATTTTTTTTTCTGCGGCACGACGACCCCTCTCCACAAAAAGCTTTGAAACATTTTTTGTTTTTTATTTATTGGAAAAAACGATTTTAAGCACAAATATACTATTTCCGTACCTTTATAATCCCATAGATTTCAAAATTTATTAAGAAAAATTTTATCTAGCAGATGTAACCAGATTTATTGAAATTTTTATTTTTTTATTTTAGTGACAATTTAATCTATTGACCTAAAAGAGATTTAATCAATAAATTTTTCAAATTCACATTAGTTTAGAAAAAAAAAAGTTTTCTCTAGGAAATTTTTTTTCGGGTGGTCCATTATGCCCCAGATATCGCAGATCAGTCTAAAATATCTTTAAAACATCAGAGGTATCATGATTTGACTGAAAATGAAAAAAAAAATTTTTACCAAATTTTTGAGAGGGGCACCGTGCCCCAGGGGTCCGTGCACCCCGGTCTTTCCTAAGTCAATCAATTCACAATCATGAAATTAAATTAAAAATTTCACTGCCGATGGTGAAAAAAATTTTGGGTTGACCATTTCAGATACGGTTAGTAAATATTTAAATAAAAAAAAAAATTTCTTGAAAATAAAATTTAATTTTGCTTTAGATTTTTCAAAATGATTAATTAATGGGGTGAAACAAATAAAAAAAAATTTCAACGTGATATCAAAAAATTATTTTAACTTCTTTTAAGCCGACAAAAAAAACTGAATATTGATAACAGTAAGAAAGAAAACAAATAAAATGTGAGGAAAAATGAACCAGCAAAAAAATTATTTTCTATTTTTAATCGAAGCTCTTATGTTTAATATTGATATCGGTTTTTTAGTTTTTAAATAAAATAATAATTTCAATTTTTGAGAATTCAAAAATTACTAGAAGTTTTCAAATTCTTTCCCTTGCTCGTGATACTTTATATTTTTGTAATAAGGAGGGTAGGGTAACTACGAGCATTTAGGAATGAATGGTGGTATTGAAAAAATGAAATGGAAATTTATTTAATTATTTGATAAATTATGAGCACTGATGATTTATCAAAAAAGGATTATCAAATTTAATTTTAAACTGAAAAACAAAAATTTCCATATACGTGATTATTCCACACCCGTGTCATATCCGCGAAAAGGTTATATTTAATTAATTATTAATAGAGTGTATATAAATACATAAATAACAATTTCAGAGAAAAAACAGTAATCTCTACATATATTTATTAATCACATATAAACCCAACAACACGTTATTCAAATTAAAATGATGAAAATAAAGTTACACTCTGGAATCATTTTAAATGTGCGAAATCCCATTATTTAAGTTATTCGTTACTACTCCATGATGTCAATTAACAAAAATTTTTATTTTATCAGTTGGAAATGGAAATCGATGAATAGACTGAGAAAAAAATGATATTTGTAAAAACAATATTTTCTTATGTAGTAAAGCATATATTGAAAATTTTTACATTATAAATTTCATATCAAAGCCGAGGAATAATAAAAAAAAAATAAAACACCATAACTTACGCGTAACTAAGATTTTTTCGCCTAAAAAAAAAGATTTTGAATGAAATCTTCGAATTTTCGTACTAACAATATAGGGGTGAGGGGGGGGGGCTTAAATTTTGTATGCCTCGAAATATTTAGAGGCAAAATGTTGCCTCCAAAATTTTTGTTCAATTTAAATGATTCAAGAATAAGGAATCCTTGTAAAGTGTTTGAGATTGTGGTTTACTTTTAACGCGTTTAAATAAAAACATTTTCTGAACTTAAATTTGAAATTGATTTTTGTTTTTTTTTTAGAAAACTTGACAATAATCTAGAAGTTGAACCGAGACCATTTCGGCTCCACACCGAGTACTCTCAGTTGAGCTATCCCAGCTTATACCATAGTTTATTCAATGTAATTGTATACAAAACATTAAAATAAATAAGAGTGAAAAACCAAATTTTAGAGCAATTTATTAATTAGCGTTTTTACCATATCTACACCGAAAGTTTAAATTCTTGCCCTGTTTAAAGGGAAGAAAGGCGTTCTTTTTTATTATGAGAAAGCAAATGATAAAAATTAGCGTATGCACCATTCTTTCCTCAAAAAGAGACACAAATTTGAACTTTCAAGTGCAGATCTGGTGAAAAATCATATACATACCACGGAGGAAAGTAGTAAATCCCAATCCGAGTGTTTGCCATCTTTGCCTTTAGCTCGGGTAGTCAATTATACATACGGATTGGAATATCCTACTTTCCTCCCTTGATGTGTAAAATACTATTAAGATAAAATGAAATAATAGTTGAATTTTAGTAGACTTCTTAGAGGCCCCATTTTGCTCCAAATTTTAATTTTTTATTTTTGGAGCATATTGATTACAAAGACATGGCAGAAGATTAGAAGAAGGGGTAAAAAAATCAAATATTACAACTCTTTTTAAGTAATAGAGAACCACTGAAGATGAACTCTTTTTTCTTAAGAGGTCCACTTTGCCCCCCCCCTTTCCCTATTAGATTGAAGATTTCTAATCGCATAATTTCTTGCACGAAGAAAATACAATATTTCCAGAAGTTATTTTTTACCCGAATGTATGTCTGTTGGCACATGTTATTTAAATTATATTTATTTTGTCATACACTGATAGAAGGATTTGTTTAGGAGTAATAAATTGATTTATTAAATTTTTCTCAACTGACTTTTTTGGATTTAACAAATATTTAGTAATTATTAACAATATTTATTATAATGAAATAAGTAACTTCTTTATTATTAAGAAATATTTTTAATGCTAACAAAGCCTTATTAACATAAAAGAAATATTTGTTAGCACCAAACAAGGCTTGTTAATATTTAATAAATATTTCTTAGACGAATTTGTCGGTAGAGGGCTACACACGAGCCTGTAGTGGTGTACAAGTATTAAAAAAGCTATATGTGTGTGTCGTTGCGACGTCATATTGTTTACTCCGTTCTAGCTTGCATTGTTGGTTAAACGTAACCTACAACTGAAGCTCTCATATACTTAAATAATATTTATATCAGAAGTATTTTGTAAATTGTCATCCATATTATAACTATGAAAATATGGAAGCCTTGTTAATTTTATTCAGTTCAATTTTAATCAAATATAAAACCATTAAAAACACATGTACTATCAAACGGATTTTATGTTATTTCTCAGCGTAGTTTAACATAAGAAATTTTAATTTGCTTATTCTAGTTATAGTGTTAATTACTATGAAATTGTATTTTGAAATTAAAAGAACAGAAAATTTTATACGATGGTTGTTTTAGTTATTTTTGTTTATAAATACAAATATTAATGAATGTGTGTAGCTGCATGCAAAAACATATATAGATATATATTCTTGAACTGTGTGATTTTATGAATTAAATTTTAATAAATAAGTTAATAGATAATTTCTTAAATATAAAAAAAAAATTTGTTTAAATAATAAAAAATATATTAAATATAAAATATTCATTTATTAATCATTAAAAAGTGATTCATTAAATGTTAAAAAGTGATTTATTAAATACTAATAAATCATTTTTTAAATGGAAAGAAATCGTTTATTAAATATTAACAAATCGTTTATTAGATGCTAAGAAATATTTATTAAATACAAAAAAATGATGTTTAAGAAATGATTTGTTAAATATTAATAAATATTTCTTAAATAAAGCTCCGTTAAGAAATAATTTGTTAAATATTAACAAATCTTTTTTAATACTAAGAAATCCTTCTATCAGTGTAAATACATTATAATTGTATAATTTATCTACAACGATAATTATACACTGTAAAAAATCGGGAGTAAATTCGTAGTGAATACAGATTTTATTTTAATCTAAAATCACTCCACCATCTTCGGAGTTTTTAAAAGAAATCACCCCACATACGAAGTAAATAGGAAATATTTTTTCGTTAGAATGATATTGGAGTGTCATGGATTTTATTGCGATTTGCATTCAGTGCGATATAGAGTTTTGATATTAAAATAATCTTTTCAGGGCGAATTTCACTCCGAGGGGATTCAATAAATAAAAACTCGTTCGCTTCACAATCACTCCTGATTTAATCCGCATTTGCTCCGCAAATTGTTAATGGAGCATGAAATTTTACGACAAAAATTAATTTTGAAACTAGTGAAAATATTGAATCATAATTTTTATTTATAAATTACTACTATTTTCGTCCTTAATTATTTACTCGATATTAGATAAACACTTTTGTATCTATGTAAGATAAACCCAATTTTTCTTTTTAAGGCAGTCTAATCGTTATCTTCGAAATTATCCTTCTCCCCTATAATGAAGACGTTATAGTAATCAATAAATTAATGTCAGTTTATTCAAGCGAAATTATCAAAATTTATCAGACATTGCTCAACTTACCCCATCATATGCATTTAGCCTTTTTTAAATTTTGTTTTTCCTAAAATTTTTATGACTTATTTTACCCCCTTTTTCTAAATAATAATTACTAAAGAAAAAAATTTTAAAAATTGCCTACAAATAAATTTGAATTCTTAACACAGTGATGCATCTTCATTAAATCATGAGAATTGTCTAATGATTTCATGATATCCAGCCCTAATGATTAAATCATAAATGTCTAATCATTACGCAGACTATCTACTAAATCAATTAGACTATAACGAACCCTCTAGTGTGTGCTGTAATATCCCAGCAGCTCTTAAATCATATCTGACGACTCACAACCGTCCATTTAATTCATTCCAACTGTATCTTATTAACTTAACTACACATACTTATTATCGCCGACCACATCGTACAGTATATCTCTTCCACATACCGCAGCAAACTAATTCAACTTGGAAATAATATTTTTTTTTTTATTTTACTTTATTTTCGTCAGCCCATTTTCCTTTTATTTTGCGGTGTAATAAAGCTTCCCTATTGATAAATTATACCAAACATTGTGTTCCCAAGCTCGTACTGCACTATTACGACGACTACAGCACAACAATAATAACAACCACTAGTAGGTTGTGTGGTCAGACGTATGAGCTACTATTTTCATTTAAAAAAACATTTTTTTTTTATTTTCACCTCCAGGCATTTTGTTCACTACATTGTTTTATTTCTTAGTTGATTTTTTTCTTTTTTTTTTTTTAGTATTTGGTTTTTCGACTTTTCTTTTATTGTTCTAACACATATTATAGGTATGTATAGTACGCGTGTACAGCGACAAAGAGTGATTTGTCGCTACGGATATGAGAGTGGCGAATGCCCCTCTGGACGCAATATTATTTTAAACGATGATATAGTACGAGTGCGTGGTACCGCAGAAACCGCACGATGCCTATTACTCCTGGTCGAGTCCACATTGTGCGAAATGAAAATCACAAAATATGTAGCTATTGTTATCTATATCTATATATACATACATTTATGAATGGTTTTATTTTTTTTTTGTATGAAAGTTCCATTTCTTTTGTCACCTTTATATTTTTATATCTTTATTTTTTTAAAGCAATAACTAAGTCAAGTATTTGCAATTTATAATTTAATATTTATCTATATTAATCACTGTCAAAAATTCAAAATCCGCGACGTGATGTAAATGATTCGGTGTGAAAATTATACGACGCACGATGTTAAATTTTTATGACACTGAAGTTAGCCGACTTCTAATAATTTTTGGAATTTATTCAAAACGATAAATTATAAAAAAAAAAAAATTTTTTAAAATTGTATTCATAGTTTTTTAAATTTTCTACATGTGCATAATTTTAGTTCTTGTTTTTTTTTTAACTAATTTGTTGAAACAAAAATCCAAAAATTTTTGATCGTCTGTCAATTTCATGATCATAAATTTTTGGCTGTGAAAATTAGAAAGATCACACCATCGACGGTATAAGTGTTATTTTAATTGACACACAATAAAAAAACAAAATAATGAAAATAAGTTCTCATTCAGGCAAGATAATGATAAAAATTTCTTTTTTATAAGTTTCTATTCCAAGATTTAAATTATACTTAATATGATATCAAACAAAAATATTTATGTTAATAGAATCATTAATTTATCAACTTCGAACCATAAAATATCTTATATAGGTCATACCAATACCCATGGTAACGGTTTATATATATTGCTAGTTTGCAATTAATTTAGATTTAGATTTGGTTAATGAATACATTGTTACTTGTAATGAGTAATTTTGTCAATTGAAAATATTTAACATTATATTTTCTTATTGGTTCAGTTATTCACTGAAGTTTTTTTAATCATTACTATCGAAAGTTAGTTGATAATTTGTTAAGCTAAAGTAAAATTAATTAATTTTAATATTATAAACCGTATTGGGTTGTTTTTAATTACAGATTTTATGATCGAACAATGTATGAGTTTTAGGCTAATAACACCGAACGGTGTGAAAGATCTCACACCGTGTTGAAGTACACCGTTTGATGATTCACACCAAGGACACTTGTAAAATCCTCTGGGGCCATTTTCACACAAAAAATTTTTTACAGTGTAGATAAAATGGGTTGATTTAATAGTATATTGTGTAATATATGAAACAAGACGATTTCAGACTAGAGTGAAGTTGGCTGACATCACCTGCAGTCTAAAATCGTGTTTCACCCTGAGTCACACACTGTATTTTTCACTATTACCTGCATCGGAACTTGAAGATTCAGTATCAGTAGCAAGCAAGAAACAAAAGTTAATTTCAAGCCGATGATAAGGAGAACTGACAGAGAATCAGAAATTTGTGATTTACAGTCACTTATTGAATAGTAAATATGGAAAAAAAATATTATTTTCACTCATGTTTTAGAAATCTTATTTGGTTAACTAAAACTGTCACTTAAAAAATGAAATGAGCAAACTGAAGTGACAAGTAAACAAATGAGAGTGATAAGGCTGCAAATGAACATTAAATATCACTAAAACCGGGGAGAAACAATTGTATTTCTTCCCAAGGAAAAAACACGCATGTTTCTGCCGGCTGTATGAAGGTATTTGTGAATTACAAATTCGCTACCTGTTGTTTCACGGAAAAAAATAATTGGCAATAATTGTAGTTCAACTTCTAATTATTTATATTATGTTCAATAACTAATGTCGTTTCAATTTGTAAAATTATGATTTTTATGCTTAAACTGCTATAATTAACAGTTAATCGTTGACATATAATGCTTGACTATTTAAAATTACTACTGAAACTTCAAAAAACTATAAAACACTTGTCAAAAAACATGCATCTGTTATTAATTTTTTACGTTCTACTCAGTAAAATTTACTGGAATCCGGTCTAGGCGCACTGTTGTCGAGAATCTCAGTAATATTTACTAATATTTTTTTTCCGTATTGCAGCATCGGCTTGAAATTAGCTTGTTTCGATTGGCTGTAGAGACACTGAAACTTCAAGTTTCGACGCTGCACTGAGAGAACAATTTATTTGAGCCAAAGAGATAGATTTATTTGACTGAACAAAATCATTTATTTCATTCAAACATATATTTTTTTGTAGCTAACAAATGGCGCTACAATGCTACTATTCAAATACCGACTTGTTAACTATGAACAAATCATTATTTCATTCAAATGAAGCATATCTCTATCTCAAATAAGTATTGATTAGGTCCATTCAAATATGAGATTTATTTGCCTGAAACAAATCTTATTTGGCTCAAATAAATTGTTCTCTCAGAGTGGTATCATGAAAAATATTTTTTAAATGTACGAAGAAACGCAAAGTACATTGATAGGCAAACGGGTTTATAAAGTTTTGATTCAATAATTTAATAATAGTCAATTTAATTTAAAAAAATTGTAAGTAATTTGTTGGTTTGTCCTTTTTAAATATAAAATACTCAGGTAAAATGGTCATAGAGTTTAAAGCTTGAAAAATATTTTAATAAATAAAAGCATTCATAAATCTCCGATAAAATGTCATGAAAATTTAAAAGCCGGAAATTACAAAGTCTCTTTATATATATTTTAATCTATATTAATTTTAAGTGAACAATAAAGATCTTAGCCAGTAATAAAGTAGAAAATTTATTGAAAATCAACTATAATTATAAAAAATAGTAGTTTAATTTAATTTATTTTCTATAAAAATTGGTCAATAAACTTGTATTACATTTTATTAACTATTTTAAAGTAATTATAGATATTTTTTTTCCGTACCGATAGGAGATAAAAATATATTAAAAAAAAAATATAAATTTTTTTTAGCCCATAAATGTTGACATTTAGTTGGACTTAAAATATGAAATAGTTTCTGGGAAGTTAAGTCTGGGTTATTAACGATGAGTTAGAAAGCAAGGGTCGGTCGGTGGGTCAACCCGAGACCCAGGGGTCTGCGGTGGTGCCAACAGAGAGATACCTCGAGACGAAGCTCGATAGAAAGTCAATTTGCCGTTGTTCGAGGTAAGTCACGTGCCATGGGCTCATCTGATGGCTTCCGGTTAAGACTTCCGGTCGGCGGGAAGCCAGTTCGAACAGTTTGTTACTGTACGCGTACCTTTCCAGCGTACGAACATCCTCTTTCAACTTGTATATCTATTTATATAATATATATATATATATATATATATATATATATATATATATATATATATATATTTATACTTCATACTGCACATTCACATGCAAGAGAGACAATCGAAGAGAAATAATTCCGAGGATATTTGTGAGATCAACCCAAATTTTTTTTTTTTATCTATTATAAAAGCTTGTGTTTTGTTCTGATAGTTTTTTTTTTATCAAAGAAATATGTCATGTTCAATATACTATTATTTATTTCACTGTATTTTTATTTATACTACAGGATGATAGACACTGAGGGTATACAAGCCCTTTTCTTTTTAATTTATATTGTGTGTCAAGGGGCGTCAAGTTTTCTTTGTAAAGATCATGGATATAAATAGATCAAAATCGTTCAATGACATAATTTGTCACGATAATCAATATTTTGTATTAATAAATAATTTATACTCTTATATAAATTATTTTTAATTTATCATGTAATTAATATAATCTACACTACAATAGAAAAAATTAAATGATTTCTACAATTACACTCATTGATTTTTTTTCAATGCATTTTAAAAAAAATTTTTCTATCGCCCGCCTCTAAATCTTAAACGGAAGGGTTTCAGTTACTCGTTGCGCTGTTTGTGGGTTTCACAGAGACAGCTTAAAATTTTCATCAGCTTATCAATATCAGTTAAATATTCATTTATAATAATAATAATTTATCAATAAGGGAATAGACTAGAGTAGCAAGATACTTATTTCAGATAAATAAAATTGATTTGTGTATTTTCGGTAGTTTAATGTTGGATTTAATGTTTTAGACTGTAATAAAATATTTTATATAAAAATTTGTCATACGAATTGTAAATGTGTAAAAATATATATCAGGATATAATTTTAAACCGAGCAAAAGCGTACTCATAATACATGACGTTAAGGTACGCAATAAAATTTTTAAATCCACTATAAAATTTTTTTACTCCAAACTAAAAGTAGATAAAAAAAAAAAAGAAAAAAATGTAATAGTTAAATTTTTCTTATGCATAAATCTACGTGACTTGGTCACTTTGTCTTGGTAGCTAGTAGGTCAGCTGTGTATTTCAGTACAGGGTAGGAGTACAAAAGAAAAAGGTTAAGTGTTGGATACTGGCAAGGACGAATGAATCCACTGGTTTGAATAGCATGTATTTTAAACATATATATGTATATATAGGTGTATGTGTATAGTAACAATGCAGAGAAGTGAGAATTGTGGTAACAAGTTGGTCAGTGAATAAGATGCTGAAAGATAGTAGAGGATTTACCAAAAAGACAAAGAACATAGTGTAATATTATAAAACCAGATAAAGAAAGAATATAAAAATATAAACGATAGAGTTAAGCTTTTGCTTAAGCTTAAGTGAGAGAGAAAAAGCTCCGCCCCTCGCCAATGGCAAAGCACTGAGAATCAGTTGTCTTCTGATGTGGCGGCCAATATGAAACAGGCCTGGTCGCGCAGCCTCCAGGATAGACCAATAATCGTGATGGGCTGAAAAAAATAAAAAAATATGTATAACGTAACTAGTCTATTTATTTTTTTCTATTTATTGTTGTTATTGTTGATGTTATGGTTATAATTGTTGTTGTTGTCTTTCAACATGAGCTTTGTAGAAATGTCATGTTAACCATTATATTATACTCATGATGCCCCACGGCTTCATGTGTGCTCATTTCTCGTGTCTCATGTCATGTGGACGGGTACAATGCGTGTGCGCGTTATTCCATGTACTCGTATCTCATTTCCAATTACTGGATCTATTAAATATTATATCTATTTATTTTAGGATTGTATACGATGACTTTAACGCACTTTAGTCCTTTACGATTGTATCCTTTTAGTAGCACTCAAATGATGGAATTAACCTTTGAAAGATAAAAATACCGGAAATTCTTATACCAGTTTTATGATAAAACATTTACTTTATAAACGAATCTCTTCAATGGCTTTTTTAAGTTAAAAGCTATTCAGGTTATTTTTTATGCTTCTTTATTTGGGTCAAGGGATGTAAAAAAAATTATTCGTGGACTATAAATAGCTCATTTTTATTTGAGCGTTAACGCTGAACCGTTCGAAAAATATTTATAGACTGAAATATATATATGTATATATATATATATATATATATATATATATATATATAAGTATTTTTTTTTCTTAGCTTTAAATCAGTTGATAAAATGCAGTAGAGAATCAATTTAACATCGATACTTGATTCGAGTATAAAAATGAAAAAATAAAATTAAAAAAATATATAAAAAAAAAAGTATAACTACATCGTTAAGCTTTCAAGTCGAACTTCTTGAGCGTTATAAACTGTTTCGTGGTATTAAGAGTACTTATATAAAAGATATTGAGAGCTTTTACCTGCACTGTGACCAATAATATCAATAAGGATGATATGCCAGTAAATAGATATTGATAGCAAGAATTCTCACTTGAGTAAAAAAATTTTGTTTTAAATTGTGGTCGCAATTGTTTTTTGCAGTTGATTCATAATCTATTGATGATTGTCATATGATAAACCAAATTTGTTATTATTTGTCCAATAAAATTTCATTTTTTTTTCTTAAGGGAAAAATTTAGTGATGAACCGACACGTTCTCGACTTTCAAAACAATTTTAAAAATCGGTCTATCGGTTGACCCTGCGGGCCAGCCCTAAAACTTCCCGCAGTTTTCGAGCTCCTTGAGCGATCGATTTGAAATTTTCAGAAAAGTTGACGGCCAACAAACTCTTTTGATCGCCACCTCAAACATGTTAATCAGTCAGTTCATTAAAAAGATATTAAGAGTTTACACACACACACACACACACACACACACACACACACACACACACACACACACACACACACACACACACACACACACACACACACACTCGGACATCATTCTGAAAATAGTCAGAATAGCTTCCTAGGACTTCAAAACGTCGACATCTGATGAAAACTCGATTTTCGAAAATCGGGGTGAAACCAATAACTCCCTGAATTTTTGAAAATTAATAATTTTTTTAGGGGGAAGTTAAAAAAAAACAAAAGTCCGATCTTAAAATATTTACGCTACAAATACAAACGAGAAATTTTTAGATTTTTTTCGATTCTCCAACGCAAAAGTGAAAATTACAGTATGAACTACAATTTTTAAATTACGGAAAGAGTTCTATATGAAATTTTACTCGACAATTGTCAATAGAGGGAATCGGGCGAATAACAATTTCTGCCTCAAAATATTGTCCGAATGTGGAATGGTAAATCCCCAATTTTTAGGAATTTTTAAGTACACAGAGTAGTTATTCTCGTTTGAAATGCTATGATGTCATAGCAGAGCCGGGCCATGTTGGCTATCTGACGGAAATTGAAATAAACACAAAAAAATTATTATGGCCATACATGAAAAGAAAATTATGGAAATGGTTTCCGTAATTCTGTGAAATTTTTTCTTATACCATCATAAGAGCCACGACCATGAATTATTAATTATAGGAGCAGTTCCTATAGTTATAGGAATATTTCTCATAATTATAAGAAAAGTTCCTATAATTATGGGAATGCTACCCATAACATTACAGGAATGATTCCTCTAATTGTAGGAATGGTTCCTATAATTTATACACAAAAAATAAGAATTTCTTGGCCCAAGAAAGATTTTTTTGTAATGAAATGAAAACAACCATTTTCTTAGGACTAGAAAAAATTTCCTGCGCCAAAAAATATTTTCTAGGCTGCAAAAAATTTTTTCTTGTCCCAAAAAAATTTTCGTTTTCGAATCATAGGGCAAAAAGTTTCTTAGAGTAAGTAAAAATTTTCTTGGGGCAAGTAACAATTTTTCGCTTCATGAAATCTTTATTTTTTTGTGAAGGAAAACTTCCTATAATATTATGAGAATCATTCCCATATATAGGAATAAACCCTATATTTTATAGGGATCATTCCCATAATATTACACGAATACCCTTATAGGAAGAAACAATAGGCCCAAGCTTGGCCGAAGCTTGGCGCAAGACTAATTAACTCTGGGGAAAGCTTGAAATCCAAGTTTGGCTGAAGTCTGTCTAAGCATCGAAATGATAACACCGAGCCAAGCTTGAGTGACAGCGCTGTACCAAGACTGCATCTTAATATTGGCCCAATATCGAGATCCAGTATTGTGTCATGACTGTTGCTGAATAAGCTCCTATGCTTATTAAGAAACATTTAAAAAAAAAATATTAGTAGACACGTGCGTGATGGTAACATATGGAAATAAATTTTTATACAGAGAAATCAGGAGGATCAATGAAACTAATTTTTTTTTTGCATTTGCTGGGTCTCGAACCTGTTCCTTCAAGGCTAGTAGGCAACATTCTCATCCACTAGGCTGCTACGCTATTCCTAGAAGCCAGAGGTTTTTAGGCACCACTTGCTATTTCGACTGGTAAACCAAGGCTTGTCACTTAAGTAATGGCTGAATCTTGGCCCAAAGCTTGGGAGGACGAGCTTGGGAAAATCGTATTTGGCAAAAACTTAAAAATTTTCATTAAAAATTTTTTGTCATCACAGAGCATTCAAGAAAATTTTAATTTTTAAAATAAAAATTTAAATTTCGATAAAATCTCAAATTTTGAAAAAATTTTAATTGTAAAGAAGCTTCATGTGAATTTCTCCATATCATAAGGGAAATTCCTACATTATTTTGCAAAAAATATTTTTATGATATTATAGGAATGGATCCCATAACATTATGGGAATAGTTCCCATATTATCACAGGAATAGTTCCCATAAAAGTATGGGAGTGGTTCCCATAATGACATGAGATTAGCTCCATACTACTATAGGGATAATTCCCATATATTATGGGAACTATCCCTATAATAGTATGGGTACAATTCCCATACCATTATATAGAGACTCTTCCCATAATACATAGCAAAAGTTTCCATAATTTTCTTCACTGTAGTAAAATTTATAATGGTTACAGTAATTTGTGATATATAATCCTTATTAATTTTACTATGGTCATAGCCATTTGTGCAAGTGTGTATTTCAATTTCCATCAGGCCAACATGGTCAACCTTCAACACTATGGCGTTTCAAACGAGAATAATTTCTCCATGTAAATAGGAGTTTTTGGCTCAGTTTACTTCAATCGTAGGGTTAATTTTTGAAAAAATTTTCCGTGAACTTTTGCGTTCGAAGAGATTTTTTTTACTATTTACACTGTGTTTATTAAAGTTTTATTTTTTTCGTGAGCCCTTAAAATTTTAAAGAGAACTGTTAACCCGTCATTTGATTTTTTAACTAAATAAATCTTAAAAATTGGTTTAAAAAAAATATTTGCATAATGTTTTCATTATAAGCTTTAATTAGATAAGCAATATATAATTTTGGGAAATATTCTTTTTTTTTTCAAAATTTCAATATAAATTTTAATATACTTTCATATAACCTCCATTGAAACTGAGTTTCAATGCCTGTTTTACCAGTCGCAACAAGCCAATTTCAGGCCAATGCAATTTACCGGAATGAAGCTGATCAGTTTCTTCCCTGGGGAAGAAAATGTCTAGTTCCAGTTCTGTCAGGATCACAATTATTTATTTGCTAACCTCAGGATAATCATATGTCATTCTAATAAACCAAATTGACAGTTGAATTAGCACATGCATGCGCTACTGGTTTTAAATTGTTTTGTTTCGACTGCATAATTCCAGGCATTTTGAGTCTAAGTTTTAATGCAGGTAATTATGAAACATACAACAAGGTGCACGATTTTAAACTATATAGTGAGCAGTCAACCTCGACCTCTCGTCTGAAATTAACTTGTTTCATTTTTTGCCGTACAATATGAACACAGAGGATTTCATACTAAAAATTATCCAAAAATTATAGTCACAGTAAAACAACTCGATATTCTTGTAATTTATACTATTCATTTCAATAATTTTTAATAAAATTTTACTGAAATATACTCTAAAATATAACTATTTTTACTATACCACATTTTAATATTTCTGACGTATCAAAAAATCTATTACTTTAGTTTAATAGAGCGACAGAGCCAGTAAGTGAACGCTTTAGTAAATAAACGGTTGTATTTATCAATATTTTAGTATAGAAAGATGCAATAAAACCAGAAATGAACTTCTAAAAGTTATCAATTAAATAGCAATGAAGTACTTTTCTCATGCAATTGTAATTAGCCTAAATGGTGTAGGTAAAAATGAAATAATGTTCATTCGCTGGTTATGTTCATTCACTGGTCCGATTACTTTATTTACAATAAAAAATAATTAAAAAAAAAAAATAGGCGCAATAAAAATTTGTGAATTAAAATTGAAAAATTCTAACTTTTTGTAAAGCTTGTTCTACCCACCATAGAAGTTGTATAAAAAATCTTTTAAGTTTGAGTTCATTCGGAAATGTTTGATTCTTTTCGTTCATTCTAGTACTAAAAGGTTAGAATGGAATTACGTCACGTATCAAGATGGAAGTGAGGAGCATCTTTAGATTTAACATCTTATGAATTTTCTTTTGGAAAAAAATTTTAGATATATATTTGGATGCGTATAAAATTTTGAATACATTTAGTAAATGGGCTGTTTTTATTGTTGTAAATTCATGATTCATTTGAATAAATAAATTATGATTTATTTTACAAAATTAACATAATTATATTCTGCTATTACTTAGTAATTGCATGTAGGAAAGGGTGGAGTAGAGCGCCCCCCCCCCCCAAGCCAATTATTCTTTCTTGTAGAAATCAACCATCAGATCACTTTACTTTTGTCCTATTTCGAACAAATTGATGGACATTTTGCCGAAAATCTGAAAAAAAAAATTTTTTTTGTGGGGCAGAGAGACCCCCCTCAAAAAAATGATAATTTTTTTTTTTAATTGTTTTCATCATTAAAAATGTATTTCTTTCTCTTGACAACTATTTTTGGTTTTGAATGACTCAAAAAAATTTTTTTAAGGTGTAATAAATCGTTCCTCCTCGATTAGCTTAATTACTGATTGTTATTTAATAGAGAAAAAAAAATTCTATATTTTTTTTGTCATTATTTTGAACTCAAAAAACGTGTTTTTTAATTTTTTAGATTACAGATCATTTTGCATTATTTAAAAAATTTTATCAATTAAAAAATAAATTATTATTTTCAAATATTTTTAGTGGCCGAATTTACCCCAGCTATAGAGAATCAGCCGAATAATAGATTGATATATTAATTTTTTTTAATTTGACAATAAAAATATGAAAGAATCATTTTTGCAGAATTTTCGACTGGTCCCTTTTGCCCTCGGTGTTATGGGTAGGGCTAAAAATGTAAAAATATATCGGATTTATAGTAATTTGACGATGAAAAAAAATTGTTTTTTGATCAAAATTTCAGGGGGGCTGCTCTGCCGCACCCTCCCCTATGCTGAGCAAATGAATGTATCTTTTCCTAGTATAAATGAATTCGAGGCGCTGGCTAGTTTGCCTAGAAATGAAATAAAAAATGGCGATACAAAATCTCATGATTCCCAATTATAGATTATATATTGATTAAATACAAATAAACTAATATAAATGATTCTTTAAAAAAATTAAAATAGAAATTATTTGTAACAATTAAATTACTAATTTTAAATCTAATAATTATTGATAGTCTGAATAATTTAAAAACTTTTTTATTTAACATTCCGCTTTTACTCAAACTTTTTTATGAAACGAATATTATAAAAAACAATACAACATAATTTATTTATTTTTTAAATATTTTAACATTCATAATTATGGTAACATTAAAATTAATATTTCTTCACATCATTATTATTTAACTATTTAATTTCACATATTTTTCTGAAAGTACACTACATTGTAATATTTTTAACGAATCGTCTAAATGACAATCTGCAATATTGAATTTTATTGCCCAAAGTCGGAGTTTAGTTATTGTATTAAGTCTTTTAATTGCATCCATTATTAAAATTAATTATTTACTTATACACTGAGACATTAATAATATAATTACAAAATTAATTTAAACTTTATTATTTTTTCAAGTGCTCATAATATTTATAAACATAATTTTCATTCTTCTCATAGGTTATTTACTGTATACAATAAAAAAATACACATACTAGCGTACACGGATATTGCTTCAAATAATATTTACGCATGAGTTGTAGGTAGCGCGATTTCTAGTTTTGCCTCGATATCGCTAGCGAGGGCCTAGTTTTTAATCTAGGCGGCCCTCGATTATTTCTACTAGGGAATTACGATTTTTTCCAGCTTTTTTTTAATTCATTGCTTTTATTTTTTATTTTACAAATATTTTGCCAAATATTCTAATTAATTTGAAAAATTTCTACGTTATCGATAATTTGTACTATAATTCTGATGTGTTCTCATGCTACTAATGCTACAGTAATTTTTCCACAAATTTTTTATGTAAAAAATTCTGTAAAATTCTTTGAGTGTACTATTAAACGATAATTCAATTGTCATTGAAAATACGAGACATCTGAGCGTTTTTATGAATGTTACTACATTATCAATTATTTATTTGTAATAAATTTTCAGTGTCACAGTAAAATTATCAGCGGTATGTTAAAAAATCATTTTAATTTTAAATTTTACTAAAAAATTTAAAATTTTTCCATCGCATGTAGAAATTTCTAAATAATAAAAATTTCCGTTAGCATACTTTACATCCATAAAATTAACATTTAGGTGTCAGTTACATTTTTTCGGTCCTGTATTTTACACTGGCAATACTAAAGTAGTTTCCAGTGCAAAAAATTGATTGTAAAATTTTAAAAATCCCCGAATGTTATTTAAATTTAACTTACAGTGGGAATAAAAAAATAACAACCCGAAGATCCGCTACCGTCACGTAAACGTTCTCACGAAATTTTCAAATAAATTCAAACTTTTTATTCTCTTTTTTATATTCAGACTTTATTTTTTAAAATAATTGTACTAATTCAAGTCTATATATATAAAAAAGTCCTGTATCGTATCTTTATCGATAAAAAAAAAATATTTGTTAGCATACACATCAGCTGTCAAAATGTACAATACAATAGAAAGTTATTTTACTGTCGCATAAAGTACACGAAGCAATGGATGCGCCATGAGGTGATTCCCTCGATTATTTTTTTTTTTATGTTTCTATTTCTATTTCTCTTTAACTCTCTCTTTTTCTGTTAGTCCGGGTGCAAACTAGACAACCCGCTGGTACGGTCCGAGCAAACTATTAAAAGTTGCAAATTGCTGCAGACATGCTGCGGGTCCGTTCTGGTGAACTGATTGTATTCTGTATCCCACTTTTTTTCTTTTTTTTTTTTTTTACTTTTAAAACCTAGTCAGTTATTTTTTAATTATTTATTATTAATATATTTCACCCTCTAATTCATACCAAACAAATTTTAATTAACACTAAATATACATTCGTGTCTGTTAATAAATTTAAGTTACTTTCTGAAAAATTTAAAAGTTTCACTATTATATTATAATTTCAATAAATTTTACGTCATTTATTTTTTATTTAAAAAAAAATTAATTAATTTTAATTTTTAAAATAAAAAATTTTTTTTTTCCAGGACATGAAAGTCAACTGGGCAGCATCAACAGGCAATCAACCTAAGCAAGACACAAGCAGTAAGTTTACTTTACTTTACTTTATTTATTTTTATTTCTTATTCAATTAAACAATAAAATTATGAGAAATTAATTTAATTGATTATATGTTAAGTTAATTCATATAATGAAATAAGAGCAATAATGAAGAATTGAAATTTGACAGTCAATTAAAAAAATTAAAATAAAATGTTTGGAATATTTAAATAGTCTGAGTTATTTAGTTAGACGCTGCTCAACTAATAAATTACTATTTGTAAACATTTTTTATATTTTTATTATTTTATCTTGTTCATATATTTGTATTCTATTTTATTTATTATTGTGTACTTTGTATCACAACCATTCGTAGGTATCACTCGTTATAGTATGTTTGTACAGTAGATAAATAAATAAGACTGAAAAAAGGCAACAATAAAAATATTTTTGTAAATATAAAATAATAAACTATGAGGTATGAGTATTTATATCAAGTATATTTATCACTCAGGTCATAAAAAAAATGAAATACCTTAAAATTTCCGAAAATAAATTTTTTTCCATTAAAAATTATTTAGAAAAAAATTTTGTTTCAAAATTTTTTTATTTCAAATTATATTTTGTAAATATTATTTTTATTTAAGGATGTTCCCACCGAGCAGTCGTGCTCAATTTTAAAGACAATTCTCCCTATGTTAAGTACTATTAATATGATAAAAACTAGTTGAGGTACAGTGCAATTTTCGCTTGCTCTCACACGCGCAGAAGTCGAAAAATATTCATATTGCGTCGATTCTCTGATCTGGCAACGTGGTTTTCTTTTCTCTGTTTATTCTTATATGGAGACGCGTGTCGTAGAATTTAAATGTTTTGAAAAATTTTTAGAGGTTACTTTTATATTGATGATTGTAAATAAATATTTATTAAAAAAAAAAAAAAAAAAAAAAGTGCTAAAATAACCAAAGCCTTAACAAGTATGTCTGAGACTAAAAGCAAAGAAATCAAGAAGAAATTCATGAAACAGCTCACCATGAAATTCCAGATTTCAAACTTCCCGCCCAGTATAACGTTGCCGAGTCGCTATCTCTCACGATTTAAGCAACGACAGAAAATTCGAAAACTGTTAAGAGTAGCTAACTTTTAGCATTTTTTACAACAAAATAAATACCGCTTGTTTTTCTTATTTTTACAGAAACATATTTGTTATATCTTCAATTAATGATTTTCAGTTTTTTAAAACAATCGTAAGAAAATTTCTATTTTTATTCATGAAAACGTGTGCTATAACACTGATCGGGCTAGGGTTCACATATTAAATATGCAAATTTAAATAGTCAATAATTACAAATTTAGTACCGCAAGGGCTATTTTGAAAAATTTCTACGCGTAAAGGATACTTGAAAGTATTCGTATTCAAAATTTCAGGAAGATTGTAAGAAAAGTGATTTCGGTGAGAACGTCCTTAATATAAATTCATAGGTAAAATATTACATATTTAAAATTTTTTTGAAATATGAAAAATATTTTTTTCGTGATTTCTTATTATACTCAAAAATAAGAACAAAATTTTTTTAACTTATTCTTCTAATGTTCGATATTCGAGCGATATTTAGCGCATGTAATATAAAAATTTTTCGTGCACTGATAGAAATTTTATGTTAACTGAAGAAATATTTTCTTTAGCCAAGAATTTATTTCTGAAGAAAACCAATTCTTACTTCAAGAAATTCTTGTCTTGATTTAAATTTTTTTAGCTCTAAAAATTTTGTATCTCTGATTGGTAACTCTCGTGTCTTGACCCGAAACTATATTATCTTTAATTGATACTATTGAATTCTTCAAGCAAGACCACTTGTCTTCAACTAAAAATGTTGTATTATTATTTTAAGAACTTTAAACTTTTGGTTCAAGTAATAATTCCTTGATGGAAGATGTTCTTAAAGTAATGAAAAAAAAAAAAAAACATTTTTTTAAAAATAAATTTCCACTTTAACATATCGGAAGTAAATAAATATATTCCTTAAAAATCACTTTAAAATTTTTTATTTTTAAAATAAAAAAAAAGTTTTTTTTCAAGCTCAGTAAATTGATATCTTGATTTAAAAATGCCGCCATTCTCGAAACAAGTCAGTATAATGTCTTAAACCTACATATTGCCTATCTTAATCCAAGAGCAAGAAATTCTTAAGCGAAATATGTCCGAATTTTGTTTCAAAACAAAAGAGGCTTCATCGAAGAATAAAATTCTCAAACGAAGAATTTTTTTTCTCTATCCGAGAATTTCAATTTTTTGGTTCAAAGACTTATTTCTTAAATTAAAACAATTAAAAATTTTGAAACAAGAACCACATTTTGAAGAAAAAATTTTTCTTGAATCAAGATATTTTTTCTGTCAGTGTGGTTATTGTCTAAACTATAGAATCCCTTTCG